>NC_067233.1:8759334-9385762 GCF_019924925.1 Ctenopharyngodon idella | reverse complement strand
GTAAGCACCTTATTTTCTCGAAATTTCTCACGCTTTAAAAAGTTAATAACAAAGCCCATGGAAACTTCCTTAATTGCTATATGGATATGAAATATGTAGGCCTGCATTTCAGTAAGTATAGGCCTATATATGTTCTTTCATGATTGTACAGCATAAAAAGGATACATGTGGTACCAATGTTAACCACAAGGGGCATCCATTTTTAACACCCCCGCCTCCGCCCCCCGGTTGAACCCCCGGAAAGTCATTGTATAAATCGCCCCGTTTAAAATGACTAAATATGAATGACTAAATCCATCTGAATCCAGTTATAAAACATTAAAGTAGCCCTGTCTATATATATATCCGTCTATAATTCTCCTGATCAAATACACTGGAAACACTCAAAACCTATCTGACTATTATGACGTGCACTGGGCAGGATTTTTGCAGACTTCATTAATAAAGTCCCCAGAGTGGACAATGCACAGTCTTATCCTAACAATATTCACAAAGGGAACTGAAGAAGCTCAGGCATTTACTTTATAAGATACGAGTTACAGTATGAATATGATATCTGCATACTATCTCGAGAAACACATTGTTGAGGATTAAAAACTGTACTTGTTAGCCTATATATGCACCATATTTTGAATGTGAACCGATACGTTCCTATTTATGGCTAATTATCAGGCAAAAAAAAAAAAAAAAAGATTTAATACATGTTTTTAATCTGCATCATGTGATCACACGTGAAGACGCATTTTCAGAGTTGCCAATCAAACTGGAAAATATCGAGGCGAGAATGATTTCGTACGGTCATAAATGTAGTCTTGACACAGTCTCTCATATAAAAGATAATTTATCTTACCTGTTTAATCGATGAAGAGCTGCACAAGACCGATGAATTGTTCCACTCTAGGTCACTCAACCACGAAGTAAAGTTCTCCACGTAGCCTAGTCTGCAGATCAATTTGTCCGCTTTTGAGACCTATTGAACCACAGATGTTTCACTTTGAAATGCTGGATTTCTTTGTCCCTGCTAATTTGGAGTTGACAGAAAAACGACATCAGACTGTGTTTATCACCTGACGGATTGTGCTCCTTTGCTGCTCTGAGTGGAAGGAAACAGAAGGCGATGGTTTCAGGATCCATACTTGCTATTTTTAGCGGCAGTTGGACGCCTTTCAAAGTTTCTTCCAGACTTTCTTAAAACGTTATCCAGAGCTTTAAACTGACAGTGCTGCTTTCTCATTTGCTTTCTCAATCATAATTAATTAACTAAATTATACAACAAACAAGGTTTATGGAAGACTAATGCTTAAATATTCTGAACCATTAGTATAGGTCCCACCTCCAGTATGTAACTTTCTAACCTCACACACGAGTCTTTGTAGTATTATTTAATACTACATATACACAACAACTCCTCTCAAATGGGCAAATTAATCCTACAAAAGGGAAAATGTAAAGGTTTTACTGAAGGTGGTGAAATGGGAACATCATTTGTAGCAGCTGGATTTCCAGCAGAATGAAGTTTGCCTCCACAAATAATGATGGCATTTTTAGGTTGCAATCTACAAAGTCACCTTGGAGAATTCAAGAAGATGGCAGGCATAAAAAGAGGCCATCCAAGATGTGTGGGTTAAAGTGGATTACCTGAGCACAGTGTATCTTCTGGGTTTGCAGTTTGTCAGGCAGAGCTCAAGGCTATTCTAACCTCCTTTTGCCCTTCACTGTTCCTCTGTTGATGCTCAAACCTCTCTGCTGACATACACAGATTCTGTCAAATCTAGAGCCCAAACAAAAAAAGCTTTCACCAATAAAATAAAACTAGATTTGAGTTGACATCTAATGCTTGTTTAAACATGTTAAAATGGTGATTTATGGTGGACAACAATGTTGATAGTTATGGGTATTATTGGAGCTAAATGCTTGAATTATTGCAGTGACAGTTATTTACAAAACAGTTAGTGTTGGAAGTCTCTTGTTCTCACATTGTAATTATTACCTTTCAAGTCTGTCATTGTCCTCTGTACCACCAGAATTAATGCTGAACACAATGTGCTTTTCTCAAATAATATGGAACAATAAATGCTTAGTTTTTATGTACTGAAGAGCTACATTCACTGAACAGAATCACTTCACTTTGAATCTTAAGAGGAAATATATTGTTTGGAGAATTTATAGATGTTGAATTGTGGTGTACAGTATATTATGTTGGCATTTCCTTATGATGAGATCAACTACACAATATGTGTACTGTATAATAGTGACGTGCGTACAGTATCTTTATTGTAGTAAGACAGGAGTGTCGATTAAAAAACCTCCTCCTTCATTTATATTCATGAGAAGTGAGAGATGCATAGGAAATTTCCGTGCTGGGTTTGGTAGCATTAAAGAGTGGTGCAGATTTCCATACGGGGAATCAATATTTACAATGTCCAATCAGAAGCAAAAGGTCATGGAGGTCAGTGTGCTCCTGATCAATGAAGAATGGGGTCACCAGCTGAATGACATAATGAAAACGTCTGGCTGAAAAATGATCTCACTATTCTGCAACTGACTTGTCAGTTGAGAGAAATAGTGAGATCTAAAAAATGAGTCAGAACATTGCATTGTTGATTCAGTTACACATGTTCCACTTCGGCGGCATTTTGATTTTCTACCCTGATTATATAAATCAGAACATCATGCATTAAATTAACAGACCTATATACATCATCTGAAAGCTGAATAAATATGTATGTGATGTATGGTTTGTTAGGATAGGACAATATTTGGTCGAGATACAACTATTTGAAATTCTGGAATCTGAGGGTGCAAAAAAATCAAAATATTGAGAAAATCGCCTTTAAAGTTGTCCAAATGAAGTCCTTAGCAATGCACATTTTCAGTACAAATATACCCGTGCGACTTATGACTGGTTTTGTGGTCCAGGGTCACATTTAATAATGGTAAATGAGATGTCGCACATAAAATTGCAAACCATATTTCACACAATATTTACTGAACCGGTTAGTGAAAACAGTTTGTGCTGTATAAAGTATATTTTTTTGAGCCCCTCTATTAATTTCCCTAAACAGTAATAGCAAACTCAAGCCTAATGATCGAGTCAAAATATGATACATTAAGTCTTTACATGCCTTTAGCTCCAATGTGACTCTGCCACACCGTCCGTTGTGCCATTCAGTCGTCACTCAATCAACCTTGTTAAAATAACAGTAGTTAAGATTAAAGACTATGAATTATTTCACAGCGGTGAGTCAGGGGTGTTGATTTCCAGAGGTGTCCTTGAAATGCTTTTACTGATGAATGGTTGGAACAATGGTATTATGTGGGCAACAATTATCCAAATGTTCCTGAAGAAAAGCTCAGCTGTGAACGCTCAGTTATGGGTTGACGTTAATGGCAGCTTTACTTGCACAGCCAGGACACAGTCATGGTGATTTTCTCTAACTTGTTTTGTTAGGAGGCACACACTTCAAAGTGACTTTGGAGAACACAAGAATAACTTTTGTAGAAGTTTTTAGCTTCATCAAAGAAGTCATTGACAATTTTCTGTCCTATTTAATCTGAGTATTTTTAAGTGTACTTTAAATAAAGTCTATGAACATCTGAGCTCAAATCAACAAGCTAGTCAATGGTCAATCAAATAGATTTTTTTTTTTTTTTTTTTTTTTACAAACCAAATGCTGGATGAGAAAATATGTCATTTGAAAAGTGTTAGCTTTGAGAAGTCATACGGGATTGTTCCTAAAATAATTTTCTGGGACAGAGAGAAAAGTGCAAGTTTTAAGAGCAAGTGATTTATGGACTGCTGTTATGCTGAGGTTAGAAGACTTATTTTGTAAATATTGTTATGTCCAGTGCTGTGGGTAAGGCTGATAAGGGAATAATTAACTTACTGTTATGATCGGTATTCTGCTACAACAGTATGACATCATACCGGAGGGTTATTTGGCTGACTTTGCAGTATAGATAATTACCCACAACCCACAAAGGTATTTATTAAATATCTAAGAGAGGATATCTCTAATTTCCACTGTCTTTGCTGCATCAGCACTGTGTTCTTCCAGTGCTGCATAGTGCACATATGCTAGCAATGGCAGGTCCCAATGGGGTTAGGCAACTGTTAGAATTGAGGTCAAAGGCCTTGACCTGACACCACAATTCTGTCATCTCCTCTATCTAAAATTGGCACAATTGACCCCACTGGGTTTATGGCTGCATTTTTTACCCAAGTGTCACTCATAAAGGCCCCTATATAGAGGGTATGCACGTGACGTCACCGTCAACTATTATGACTGCGGTTATGCCCACTGAGTGGCAAAAAGACTGAGTGGCAGCATTGGTTCTCAGCGTGAATGTCGCGAAAAACACACAAAACACATCCAAAACGGGAAAGAGCTTTGCGATTGACTGTACAAATAGCTTTGACACAAAATCTGAGGTATAATTTTACAGACTGCTGAAAGCTACAGAAAAAAGAAGCAAATGGATTGCTGCAATTCACAGAAACAACTGGACTTACAGCAGAGAAACGTGGATTTGCAGTTACCATTTTGTGTCAAAACATTTGCTTTTGAGGTAAAATCATACCCTATACAGTATATTGTATTGCTATATATTGTGTTGACACCTCATCAATTAAATATTTACCATCTTATATTCTGCATAATTGGGTGTTTTTAAATAAACACTGACAAAAACTATACAAGTTTTAGGGCTGGACGATATGATGATATAACATTGATATAAGTGATCACTCCGATTTAGACTTCTATATTGTCGTTATATAAAGCATTCACAGTCAGATTTGTTTTATGTATTTCCCTGGCATCGAAATCAGGCACATATAAATGTCAGGAAACAAGATTCCTGGTGGCATGTCAATATCCATGGATTAGGTTTCTTTGTTATAAGCAACACTTTCGAGCCCAACCTTTAGTTTAATCGTTTGTTTTACTCGCGTTTTCGCAGTTTCCCCTATTAAATCCAGTCATGAAGCAGGTTCTTTTGCCACTTCGTCCAGCTGAGGGAGCGTGTTCTAGCGGGAAAGTGACGTCAATGCATACCCTCTATACTCACAGCGAAGTTCTTTTTCATTCTTCCTTTAGAGCAGGGGTGGGGAACGTTGATCCTGGAGGGCCATTTTCCTGCAGAGTTTAGCTCCAACCCTGAAAAAAAACACTCACCTGCCTGTAACTTTAGTAATCCTGAAGACCTTGATTAGCTTCAAATGTGTTTAATTAGGGTTGGAGCTAAACTCTGCAGGACAATGGCTATCCAGGATCAACGTTCCCCACCCCTGGTTTAGAGGTAAGAAGAAGTTTGAAAACGCAGAGATAAACTGTTAGCTACCCACCCACGCTGATGAGAGCCATGCTTAGATGAATGTGTAAATATGTGCTGCGCACTTTCCTCTCAATGACAAAACAAACAACAGAAATGACAGCGGTGAGAAAACAGCAGTTAAGAAAGCATCTGATCATAGTGATGTGGATGTTTGCATGAGCTCTGCAATTCGACACTGCAGTAAGTCATGTCACATTTATATATACAGCAGTTTATACAATAGATTACTTTTAAACCAAACAGCTTTACAAAGTTCGATTTGGCAAGCTGTTCCGAACTCCAAACAAACTTTGTTTTGGCTGAATTTTGTTCTACATGATATCACATCACTTCGTTTTTCACTTGAAGTATATCGGGGGCTTAAACTTTTGGAGATCTACTGCTTTCTGGCAGTCAGTGAGTGTGATCAACCCATGGTATATGTATATGTACAATAAAATATTTTTTTACATTGCTGTTATCCAAAAGAATCTAACTGTGCGTTCAGACCGCTGCCGACGAGAGCGTCAAAATTCGCTCTCGCTGCCCTGCCAACAACGCTGTACTGTGCGTTCAGACCGCCGCCGGTGGGAGCATCAAAGTAACCAGCAACCAATCGGAATGTAGAAGTCCTCCGCTTGAGAGGATTCCAGAGAACGCAGAGAACAAATTGCTTAGCTGGAGAAAATAATGATAAATGTCATTAGACTTTAATATATAGTGCATACAGCTATATATTTATATAGTAATAATATATAGGCATACAGCTATGCCATTTCAGACATAGCATGCAAACAATGTCAGACACTTTGGTCTATGCATCATTTTTCTTATTTATGTCCCTGTACGCAAACAGGGACACACATCATATATTATTGGGAAACCCGCCACGGCAGTAATCCACCTCTCCTCCATTTTGCTTGGGAACTAATGTTTGGTCGGAACCAAAGTTTACATGACTGCGTTCTCTAGAATCCTCTCAAGCGGAGGACCTCTACATTCCGATTGGTTGCCGCCGAACCGCGTCATAGCTCATTACCATAAAGCTGACCTGACTTCAACTCTCCTCGATGCACACACCGTCCAAGATGCACCACACCGCTGCTAGCCGGAGCTTGCCCCGACTCACTTTGAAAATGAATGACTTCTTGTCACTTTGATGCTCAAAGTCAGCACCGGTGTGAACGCACAGTTAGGCTACGTTCACACTGTCAGTCCAATTCCGATCATTTGTGTATCCGTTCGGAATCTGATCTAAAATTATTGACTGTCCACATTGTGTATCGCAACTGTTTAGATCTGATTTTTGTGTGTTTCATGCTTCTATTTCGTTTTCCGGAATATCTGCATTGGTTTCTATTGTTTTATTCCATGCTGTCATCTTCACAGGTTTCAAAATGTGTCTCAGTTATATTGTCATTTTCTGCTCGTCCAGAACTTTGCAGCAAAATTGCAAAATTGTTTCTGCAGCGACTTTCAGCATATTTCCAATAACAATGACTGATGTTTACGTTTTACTGAGACAGTCACATTAGGCTATGTTCAGACTGTAAGTCCAAATTCAATTTTTGTGCATATCCGATCAGAGCAGTCAGACTGAAATTTCCAGATTTCCAGAAGTGTGATTTGAATAGGATTTCAAACAACATATGAATGTAGCTAAGTGGATTTGAAAAATCAAATTTTTCATGTGATTTTTTGCGGTTCACACTTGCTAAATCTGATCGGATTTCAATCGCATATGCACAAAAATCAGATTTGGACTGACAGTCTGAACGAGGCTTAAGAGATAAGGAAAGGCCAGGGCAGAAACACTTTTTGTTTTCCTGTCAATTAGTTAACCTGAGCTTGACACATGGAATATCCCCCAGAATGAACAGGCATGACTCCCTACCTCTCTCTATCTCCCTCTTGTCTCTTCCTCTGTAGTCCTCCATCTCTGCTGCAGAGCCTTGAGCAGAGTTTTGTTTAACATTCCATGGGTAAACATTAGGCTTTGTTGTAGGTCTGTCCTGGAGGGTTCGGAGCTGAGGAGCTCCGGCCTGACTGATCCCCAGAAGACAAGTCCAAACAGCGAAGCTACAGAGGGCTGGAAAAACACACTCAGGAATAAACTAGAGGAAGAAAAAGAATCTGTTATAGAGCTGGAAGTGTTGTGATATTTTGTTAGGCACAATGTGAACTTTTCTTCATGATAATGAATGAACAAAGTATGTGCGATTGTCTTGTTTTGGCATTTGATGAATCCCGGAGGTCTGAGAATGTTCTAAAATGTTAACAGCTTAGCAGAATATCTTCTTAAATGTGGGGAGAACGATTTTATGTGTTCTGTGGTAAGAACATTATCTGCAGTTGCCCACTGCAATCTAAAAATTAGTCCTGCATTTAAAAATGTTTGGAAACTTGTGAATTGGGTCATCGGAGAGTTACATGGGAGCACTGGCACTGTTTTTAGGCATTTGTGCTTCCGCTTTAATCACCAGCTACTGATAATGATAATGGTAATGGTATTTAATGCCAATGATACTGGTCTTAATTAGGGTTTTTTTATTATTATTATTATTCAGACAGGGTCGACAAATGAACTGGAGGAATTAATTAGTAGGAAACTAGAGTCCCAACAAAAGTTTTAGAGGTCTTAAAAGTACATTTTTGACAAAAATTTGAATGCCCATTAAACTGTTGCAGATACCACAAAAGTTACAAGTTAGACATGGCTTATATTTTAACTTAGCAGTTCATTTACAATCTTAACTGTTGATCATCCATAGAGTAGACTTAAAATAATTTCTCAAAGTCAGTGGGATTTTCACTTACTGTCAGACTCAGCGTCAAATTCAGACAGATACATTTCTAGAGTAAAGGACATCTCCACTGCAACAGCTCTTCACAGCTCCTCAGTTAAGACCCATCCAATATGATGGAGCACTGCTAGTCTGTAGATTGAGAAAGAGAGAGAGTCGAAATATGTATGTTTACGGTTTTGAGCACATGTAAAGTGGCTATTTCTTTTCATCCTCCCACTAAATATCAAGCAGATTGTTTAAATGTCAGCTGCTTAGATTGGGCCGGACTGGAGTGGTGTACAGGGGCTGTGGGTGTGAAACATTACCCTTTCAGACTCACAGAATGACTGTGCTAATTAACAGAGGTGCACTCGAACAAATACCAGATTAATGTCAATGGCCACATCCAGGAAACTATATAAGGCATGGGCAGATTCTTCAAGCCTGCAGTCGTTCCATTTATAACTGCAGTACTGCACCCACAGGAAGGGAGTCTGAGCGCTCCGTGTGATTTAATGGTGGAAACGGAGACAGATGTCAGAGCCAGCAGCAGTAAATGCCCCCATACTCACCTTTAGAAAATAAATGGGATGCTTCCATGTCATGACACATGTCTAGTATGAGAGATTAGACAAGCAGTCGTCAGTCACGATCCAAACTGATTAAACACACTGAAACACGTATCTTAACATGTCATTGACATGATTAAATATCTAATAAGGGGACAGATACTCCTTTTTTCTTTTCACTTTTTTTGTCATATGAACAACCAGTGCTACTGTACCTTAATATATTAGGCAACCCCTGATTCTCAGGTCAAAGAATAAAGGGGAGATATGAGCTAGTCACACTTTTTTCAACCACTATTTATGCCACTATTTTCAACATCTCTTAAAGGGAAAAAGTCACCCAAAAATGAAAATGACTCATCCTCATGTCGTTCCAAACCTGTAAGACTTTAGTTCATCTTTGGAACACAAATGCAGATCTTTTTGTTGAAATCTTTCTGCCCCTCCATAGATGGCAAAGTGATTACCACTTTGATGCTTCAAAAAGTTCATAAAGATATCATAAAACTAATCCATATGAATTGAGTGGTTTAGTGCAAATTTTCTGAAAGGACTCCATTCGCTTTATATGATGAACAGATTATGACAGACAGTTATGCAACTACCACTTTTGAAGTGTCAAAGTGGTAGTCACATAGCTGTCTATGGAGGGACAGAAAGCTCTCAGATTTCATCAAAAAGATCTTCATTTGTGTTCAGAAGATGAACGAAAGTCTTACGTGTGTGGAACGACATGAGGGTGAGTAATTAATGACAGAATTTTCATTTTTGGGTAAACTATCTCTTTAAGGTTTATTTTTGACACTACATGGTTACCCAGTTACTATGGTTGTCTCAATGGAAACCTGCCATTTAACGGCTTATTACCAGCTTAATGAAACACAAAACAATTGATGAAAAAGCAAAAAATGAAAAGAAGATTTGAGCAAAAATATATTATATTTTAATTTATTCATTTTCATTTTCATTAAAAAATGGTAATTAAAAAAATGACTTTCCCATCAAAAATGTGACAACCTGCCCTGACAATAATATACTTGTAATGAGAACACAGTTCACATTTTCTGTTAAAATCTGCCTGTCTACCTACAGTTGTGGTTCTAATCTAAAACCTTATAGTTACTTTGATATAACCCCAGCAACAAACAGTGTTGTTGTTGATAACTCTTATTAAACTACATGATTAAACTAAAGCTTTTTGTTAAATGAAATAAAGCTGAAATAATATAAAATATAACTATTAGATGAAACCTTAAACTTAAAAAAAAAGGAAACTTTGAAATGCTGCCTTGACAACTAACTGAAATAAATTTAAGTTTAACTACTAAAAGTACTAAAAATTCTACTAGTAAATTCTTCATTTAATTTATTGTTATTTCACAGTTCCTAATTTTATAATCTTAAGATTGCTTTGATAAAGTGACTACTTCAGAAGCAGAAATCAAGACTTGTAGCCCAGCACATGACCCAAAGGAGGGCAAAGTTCTGCAAGTGAAGTGGTTCTTCAATTAAATTATATATAATTTGCATAAATAATAGCTTTGGTTCATTATGCCACTGTGATTGAAAACACACCCACACACGCTCCCATGATCCCGCAGCAGGGTAAACACAAGGTGAGGAATGACTGATGTCCGTATTGCGCTCTCAGAGAGGGAGGGAAACAGTAAGGACTTACATGGTGAGTCACTGCTAATCCCTGTAACCGCAGAAACAGAGGCAGATATTGTGGTGCGTGCGTGATGTGAAGGTTATTCTCAGACAGCCTGCTATTCTTAGTCTGTCTGCATTCGTCTGAAATGGTGCAAAGTTTATTTTTCTCTCTTTCTTCCAAAAACGTACAAAGGAGAGTGAAGTAATTGCAACCTTTCTTAGTCTTCTCTGTGCCGTTTCCTTTTGGTGTGATGTTTCTCTGTTCTCGCTGTTCACTGTGATGTTCGCTGCTATATATCTGTGGTCTGGCCTGCTGCCTCGCCGTCTCTGGAGAATAATCAATCTCACTAAAGGAAGAAATTCATGTGAAACTCAACCTCAGTTTGTGGTTTTATTAAGTACATCATCTAAAACAACTTCAATATACAATATACTTACTCTACATGTTCTGGATACTAAATGTACATGATACTAAATGGACACATAATGCTACAAACAAGTACCTTTGTTCCAATGCTTTTTTATAGGAAAAATTATTTACTAAAATAGTTTCAAACCTGTGCTTTCTTTCTTCCATGGAACACTGTAAACCCGAATAAGTTGGCAAAACTCAAAAAAATTGGTTGGCAAAACTCAGTTACATTAAACTTTTTAAGTTAAGAAATTCAAAGCTTAAGTAAGCAGAACTGGCAGATTTTTATTTTGTATTCATACGTTTTAATTGTTATTAAATTGAAATATTTGAGTAAACTAACTCATACATTTAACTTAAAATTATCATGTATTCTCAATGTAAACATTTTTATTAGTGGAAACTTAGCTGGCTATAACAAGCTAATTCAGAAAATGCTAACTTGATAATTTGCTAACATGGTTTGCATAGCATGTTATAGCATTTGCTGAATGAGTACAGCAATATAAAACTTTAATATACCTGCTCTCAAACCAAGCCGCATGCACCACTAGTCACATGATGATAACTTTCCAAAAATCCACATTAACAGAAACTCTTCTAAATTAGCATAAAACATTAGTCACTACTAAATCTCCCTCTTAACATTAATCTTGCACAAAAAAACATGATATTACACTTAATTTACCATTTACTCTCGCTTTTGAGTGCCATGGGCAAAGCATTCTGGGAAATATAAATTCCAACCCAGTTTCAGTTAAACTTAAGTTCATCTAAATTAAAAAAATAAGTTCATAAAACTCAAAAAAATGAAACAGTTCAGTTTACTTAAAATATGTCAGTTCTGTGAACTCGAAAGAAAAAGAAAGTGCTAAATAGGGGAGAGTGGGGTAAGATGAGCCATTTTTACTTATGTGGTCCTCACGATAAGGGAAAATGAGGCAGAAGTACAATGAAAGTATTTAAAGTAATTTTAGGATGTTTCCTATTATTTTAAATGATCAGAATAGTTCTATGACAAAGGGCTCTAAAAATATGGCTTCTTATAAAAAAAGTGTTCCTGTGGCTCAATTTGCCCCAGGTTAGGGGTAAGTTGAGCCGAGTCAGTAGGTGGGTGTAAACTGACCATCTAACTAAATCTGAATCAAACCCATGTGAAATTGTAAAGATAACCTCTTTTTAAAAAATTATCACTTTTGAAAACTAATTTAATAATCAAATATCTACTAATATTTATATTTCTTTTCTCAAAGCTACCTTAAACAACATAAAACCAACCAAATGAAGTTGAAATTTCAATATCTTTAATTGTTTGCATTTCTGAAACAATATGTTGAACACCAGAGTTGTAACCTTCCCAAAAACAGACTAAACAGAGATTTGAGTAAAATTTAATAAAAACTGAATTAGAATGAATAAATGTTACTGAAACTAATAAATATTTTAGTCAAATGTTCTTGTTCTGGTAGTTTTTCTGCAACGTTGACCATGTTAGGCCATTAAGGACTACTGGTGGAAAGATATATATGATGAAACATCATCTGGTTCATATCAGAGAAGGATTTGGTGGACTTATACACTGTCCCTTTACCCCACAGCATTTTGCTCACTTTGCCCCATAGCTGCCATTTTGGGAAAAACAAGCTAGCTTACCAATTCAGGATAATATTTAGCTAAATGATTTGCATGGTTTTATACATTGTTAAATCACCAATATGATTCATAAATATTTTTAGACTTGGACAAATTTGCTTTGATGTAACAGCCATTACATCTGTTATGCTAGAATTTTACTTTGACAAGCCAAAAACAGTTTTTAAAGTAAACTGGTGCCTTCCACTCCTCCCATGTGCTTCTCCTTTACACAGTCTGGCAGAAATAATGGGTAGTTCCAAAATATATGGTCACATGGCAATAAAAGGGTACGGTTGCCAAGATACAGGGGGTGGGTCAACTTACTCACTGGCTCATCTTACCCCACTCTCCCCTACTTATAAAAGTTAATTTACTGAACTAATTCTTTTAATTTATGTTTGTCCTACTCTAGCCAATTAATTATTTTGAGCATTAGAGTTTACAGTGAACACAAAAGATGTTAAGAAGGATATTCACGCTGCTCTTTTCCTTACAAATGAAAGCAGGGCATGTCAAGCTCCAAAAATGAAAGGAAAAAAAAAACCCTACTTCATTAAAATACCATATAAATGATCTGTACATTTATTCATTTACCAGATGCTTTTATCCAAAGCAACTTCTAAATAAGGAACATTAAATGTAATTGCCAGCAATAGTCATAACATATCAGAAAGCAAGATATTCACTTATACATTATATTCCAAGTCTTCTGAAGTCAAACAATAGCTTTATGAGAGGAACAGGCTACAATTATTCCCTATTATCTCCAGATAATATTTCCTGGTGCTGTATCTCACAAATCTCATTTATGCAACTTAAATATGCACATATTTAAATATGATGCACCTAGATTGGTTACAAGACACACAAGAACCAATAATGTTTAGCATTTCTTGATGTACAGTGTTTAAATATATGCAAACCAGCAAGATTTTTGAGATAAGGTAGAGGAGTTTTTCAACAAAACTTTAATTTCAGGTTTTTTCTCACACAAAGCTATTATACGACTTCAGTAGACTGCCAATATAATACATGAGTCGTATGTACCACTTTTACAGTATAGTGCTTTAGGTCTATTTTTGGAGCTCAATAGTCCCTCGCTATCATTGCATGAAAAGAGTAGCATTATGCCTAACATCTCCTTTTGTGTTCAAAATAGTAACTAGGTTTGAAACAACATGAGTTAGAAAATAATGATGAAACTATTCCTTTAATAATGTAGTGTGGATCATGGGAACATGAAACATCTGAAAACAGCGCAGTCTTGTACCTGTTATTATTTCCTGATACTGTTAACGCCGCAAAATTCACACCTTTACATCTATCTTTATCCCTTCTATCTGCACATTACGATACACCCAGTCAGGTGCTTTTCGAGGCCAAAAATAAGTTTGTACAAATGGCTTGGGGACTCTAATGAGCTACACTGGACTTATGAAGAGTTCACAAGGCCTATGACCCCTGCGATCTGCTTACCTACCCAGATTGAAGATGCTCTCCATAATCGATTGCACTGAACAGGCGTTACATTTTTATTATCTACTGCACTGGGCTGATCCTTTGCAATAGCCTCTAATCTAATTGGAGACGGCACCAATTCCCAGCAGCAGAGGGCAGGCAGACAGACGCACATCACTGCTGAAATCAATGGTGCTGTGTTATAAATCAGCTGCAGTTCCCACATGCTCCACATAACCACATCAACCTGCCCTGCTATCATCCCACATGCTTGGTATCAAGCGAAAGCTGTTAGTCTGTAAAGCTAAGTGTATCCCATTATTCATCACATTCAGGAACTTATGTGCCCTGAAACTGCGAGATTTAGAGTAAAACTTTACAGTGTTAGATAAGCTATTACTTTATTTCTTAGTAAAACATAATATGTTATATTATATATTTTATTGGTAGAGATGATTATGTGTATTTGTAAAACATTTACAACGGCTTTTTATCACTTCATTAGAAGCATCACAATTAAATTGTGTTGTCTGTTACATACAGTAGGGACTACTGAACAGATATTTAGAAGTTTATTTTAAATTGCAAACTAAGTATTGAAAATAAAATGTGTAAATAAAGCTTAACTTGCATTTATACAATACTGAAATCGCATCTGAAATCGCATACTTCCCTAGTAGGCGAAAAACAGTATGTGACAAAAGAAGTAGGCTATGTCCGAATTCACAGTAGCCTACTCATAAAAGAGTAGGCAAAAAGTACCCAGATGACCTACTACTTCCGGCAAGACTGTGAAGTGTACATACGATGGACACTTTACCACAGGAGAGAATTTGTGAATGGCAGTGAAGCGACGCAAATGATGCTTGTAGGTCACATGAAAATGACAACATGGCGGATGTAGTACGTCCAGATTACATTCATTCTACACACATTAATATTATTTAGAACATACTTCTTTAGTAGTCGTGAAGTAATTACTTATTTAAAATAAATAAATATCTAGGAATATGCGATTTTGGACGCAGCCTGCAAGTGTGTCTCGTGTAACGAAAAGTTTTTCACAACTTGCGGTCTTCATGCCTACTTAAACATCAAATACAAGAAGATGTAGGCTAGAGTAAGTAGACAAGTGATCAAGTCAAGGGCAATGACCGTCCCTGTGTCTGACTATGCCTACTTCCCTACTATATAGTAGGCGAAAAACAGTATGTGAGCCAAGTAGTAGGCTACTATGCCTGAATTCATAGTGTTCATAAAACAGCAGGCAAAAAGGACCTACAACTTTCAAAAAATAGTCCACTACAACGTCCAAAACAACCTAGCAACAAAACGAACAGTTCAACAATATTACAGTTATACAATCATCTGAGGTAACTTTCACTATAATCGATAATTGACGCAAGATGGCGGCAGCTGCGTTGTATGAAATGGAACGAGCGAGTTCCATGAGCGTGGCGCACCTGGATGGACATCAGGGATGACGCGATTGTCCATCCATTTTCCATACCGCATGTCCTCTCTAGAGTCGAAGGAGGCTGGAATCTATCCCAGCATCTCGGGCCGCAGGCGGGAAAACACCTTGGACAGGGGGCCAGTCCGCGATGGACCAATCACAATCAAGTATTCCAGAACGCCATGGTAGCCTTATTGTCTGAATGTATCTATATATTTCTGCGTTTAGAGACTTCAGCTTCACTGACTGGTGGTGTTGTTGGTTTTTAAAAATGGCTGTGAATTCAAGGCTAACTTGGGGTAAAGCTTTCCCAAGTAATGAAAAAGTTTTGAGTGATGTAGTCATTTTTTTTTTACTCATGTTCTTTCTTATAGCTGCAATAACAGTCTGTTGATTGCTTCTTGAGAGGCTGTGAGCCAAAGCCCATTTCAGCAATGAAAAATCTCAGTTACAGATTGATTGGCACTCATACAGTGGGATTGATGACCAGTGTTAATTACTTAGAAATGAATAATTCAGCCTCGTAATGGATGGATGAAGACGAAAAGCCCACAGTCAATAAAAAAGCTCCATCTGAGAAGATAACCGATTCCCATGGGGAGAGAAGACATCAGGAGCACTTACAGTGAACTGAAGCGAACTGGGCTGATCTCCAACATGCCGATTGAGCCCCTCCCACAGTCCCCAATACAGAGCCCATCTGTGGAGAAAATATGTACAAGGTATCGCATACAATAATGCATTATAGTGTCATCTCTTTTCTCTATTAGTGAAAAAGGAAACCAGTGAATGCTAAACTGTGTCAAGAAGAGGTAAAAACTATCTATCAGTTTCATTATTGATCTAGTCATTGGAGCAGCAGCACCATCTAGTGGAGATTTGATTTTGAAACTTTTTCATGCCAAGGACTCCCGAACATGACGATCTGTTTGCGATGGACACTCTTCCTAAAATATAGAAGCAATGTACAAAAATCTATCTATATTGTGTGGGAAAATATTAAATGTAGCCTAATATTATAAATACTACAAAGTAAATACATGTTATTAAATTTAAATATTCGCATTGCCATTACTAAAATACATTTTTTTAAAAATTGATTTTAAGTCAACAGCATATCTGAGATTTACATATTACACCAGTCTTGATAAAGCAAAGTAAAAAAAGTATGTGAATGTAAAAAAAAACAAACAAACAAATAATAATTATTTACAACATTTAAATAACCTAATATCTAACATTAAACTTAACAGGACCACCAGTTTGAAAGTACCCTGAATAAGAAAATATAGTGAAATAGTATTAATTTTAATTAATATTATTCACTTTAATCGTGATTGTGGAATGTTTAGTAAAATCAATTTTATTTTGTTGTACTTTTATTTCTGTCTCTCGACAATGTCCTGTGCCAGTCAGTGTGTACTTTGGAGCGTAGGATCAAGTTATCTGTCAGCTCACTGTGGAATAATAAGGGACTGAATTTGGTTTGACATGGCTTCATTTATTCTTGTTCTTTTCCCATATATTTGGCTGCAGGCCTTCGCAGGTAAGACCTACAAAACCATTTACCTCATAAATCACACTTCTGAAAGCTGACGGAAAACATAACAGACAGACCTGGCATTTGCCTTATGACATTCTGAGGGTTAATCAAATTCAAAAGGAAGCTTTCAGTAGTTCCTCTCTAGTAAAGATTAGAAACTCTCAAACTCTGTAACAGCCCCAGGTTCAGTGTTCCTAGATGGGGAGAAAGCTGATGAAATTTTAAGGAGACACAGACGAGCAAACACAGGACTATTCGAGGAGTTTCAGAAGGGGAATGTGGAAAGGGAGTGTATGGAGGAGAAGTGTGTCCTGGAGGAGGCCCGAGAAGCCTTTGAAAATGATGAAAAGACAGTGAGTAGAAAAGTTGTGGTTCGTCATTTGTCATTGTATTGTGTAACAGCAAATGTGTGTTTTTCAGATGGAGTTTTGGGCGAGATATATTGGTAAGTCTGTTAGATCATTAACTTTTATATTTACCTACACTAAACAGGGAGGCAGTGGAAATGTGTGTTGGTTTCTGTTCCACCTAAAGACAAATAAATTATAGGATAATATTTGAAATGGATATTAATACCGTACTTTCTTTAACTCAGAAATTAAGGAAACAATTTATACAAAGTTTTAGGCCTAATTATTGGACAATAGGGCTGGGTAAAATATATCGATTTCCCGATTCTCATTTTTACGAACCGATATCGATTCTTAAATTTCAAGAATCGATTGGTCTTTACTGTTTGCAGTTGATGAATGAACAGAACATTAGTGCGCCTCCCATTCAATAAATCGCAGTAATCTTTGTGCATTGTTAATTATGATATGAAACAAAGTCTCAGCTTTCAAATTCTGTCCATTTTATTACGAAATTCAAAAAATAAATACCGTTTTGGCGCTGTTTAATGTGACGTGACAGGTTCAAGCTAAGCGGTAACGCGAAGAGCACGTGAAGTCATCATCTACTCCACTTTAATAGCCTACCGTTTACAGCGCAAAATAAATATGAATGAACATCTGAAGGTATTTTAAAAGATACAGTAGGCCTACGACTTACCGAAATCTGTATCATGTCTCATGTAATCGCTCAGTGTTTTAACTGCTGAAAGACGTCAATAAAACAGCTTATGTCACTTAACGTCAAATTTACCTCAGAAAAACCATATTCAGTGACCATTAACTCTAGTCAGCTAGAAAATGAACTCTAGAGAGGATATATATGCACCATATTACATTTTCATTAATTCTTAATGTTCTTCCATATTTAGCTAATGCATGTTTGAATAAATCCGTCAAGTTTTTATAACATCCACCATTTAAATGTTTATATTTCAAAAAACTGCAGTAGTAATATAATTATGTGATTGTAAAGTTAGCATTATAACTTTTTTATAAAAACTTCCTTGAGTATAATGTAAACAAATCAGTTAATTTTAACCTTCAATATTATAATAAAGTAGCTACCAACTGACTCTCATATATAGTTTACAGCATTAGTTGAGACATTTTTTTTTCCTTGACAAAATCTGCCATGTACCTGATATATCCAAAATAATCGATGTTGAATCAAATCAAATTGCAAGCTTGTGAATCGAAATCGAATTGAATCGTGAAATTTGTGTCAGTACCCAGCCCTATTAGACAAATAAAGTAGATTTAAGTGCAAATTCGATAAATATCAACTTGCAATTTTTTTTAAAAAAAAGATCCTGTTTGTTAGATGGGGACCAGTGTAAATCATCACCCTGTCAGAACCGAGGCACATGTGAGGACCAGATGGGCACATACACCTGTAACTGTCTGCCAGGCTTTGTTGGAAAAAACTGCGAAATAGGTGAGACAGGATCTCTCTTTCCTCAAACGCACAGTTTGAGCGCACTGTGTTTACAATGTTAAAAGATGTTCTGTGCTGTTTCTCAGTGACTGCCAAAAAGTGTGATGTTGATAATGGTGGCTGTGAGCATTTCTGTGTTCTGCTGGAGTCTCGTGGGACAGAGTGTCAGTGTGCATCCGGATACAAGCTCAAAGACGACGGATTCACGTGTGAGCCTATAGGTGATTTATTTACTTCTTAAATTCCTGTCCTGATTTCTCCAAAAACATCTCAAAGAGCTACTTTCATTCTTAAAGCTTCTCATATACAGTATTATATGACAAAATATCAGAAATGTCATTTAGAAAGACACTGCAAGCACAATTTAATGCAAAACATTTTAGAAAAAAATGGGTAACACTTTATTTTAAGGTGTATTTACTATAGTAATAACAGTAAATTATGCATAATTACAAGTAACTAACCCTAAACCAAACCCTAACCATAACTCTATAGTAAGTACATGAAGTTAATCAAATAAGTACTGAGTAATATTAATTAAGTACAATGTAACTACGTCACCTTAAAATAAAGTGTAACCAAAATGTGTTTTTTTTTTTATGTATTATCAGTGAAGTTCCCATGTGGCAGAACTATTAAAACAGCTGTGAGAATAATTGCCAGTGGCCCCACCTCTGTAACAAACACATCTACACAGTCTTCCAATAGTACAATCAAATCAACATCCAACATACTCAAAACGGACAATCGGACAATCCCTACAGATTCTAAACAGAAAGAAGCGAAAATCTCATCACCTCGTGTTAAACTGCCTGAATGGACATTTGCTGAGTATTTGACGTTGCCTACAGCAAGTGCTATAAAAAGCCGTATTGTTGGTGGCAATTCAGCCTTACCTGGAGAAATCCCTTGGCAGGTAAACACTGTAAATTTTAAGTGTTTTAACAGTCAAAAAATGTCTTTGATCAAATCATCTAGGAGTAAATTATGAGTTACTTGTATATATAAACTGTTTATGCACCCAAAATCATGTCATTTATCCCACTTGACTGCTGATCCCTAGGTGGCGCTGGTGACTCGCTCAACACAGCAGGTGTTCTGTGGAGGCTCCATTCTGAGCCCTTTATGGGTCATTACTGCAGCGCACTGTCTGGTAGGGAGCCAGAATGGATCCTTCTTCATCAGAGTTGGTAAGACCATACAACAGAACAACAGCAGAATTTTTACAGCCAATGAAACAGATTCAAATAAACTGATATATGGCGCCAAGTACATTTAATATATATATTAATTATAAAAAATGTAAAAATTTAACAACAAAAAAAAGGTAACACTTTATTTTAAGGTGACATAGTTACACGTTACTACATGTACTTACTATAGTAATAACTATAATAATAAATTAACTAACCCTAAACCAAACTCTAACCCTAACCACAACTCTCTAGTAAGTCCTATACATTTCAAAATTACTTATTTTTGTATTCCAGTAAAAGTATCTAAATCCTTACAACAAGATAAAATTACATAAGAACAAAATCAAGATAAAGATTTTGTTTAGAAAATACATACATACATACATACATGCATTATATATATATATATATATATATATATATATATGGCTAGATAGGGCAATAAAAACAGAATAATAAGATATTATATATTAAAATAGTTAAATATATAAAAATATTTTAAAATATATACACTACCATTTAAAAAAAGTCATTAAGATTATATATATAAAAATAAATTACTACTTAAGACAGGCAAAAAATGACAGTAAAGTCATTTATAATGTTACAGAAGATTTCTATTCCAAATAAATGCTGTTCATTTGAACTTTCTATTCATCAAAGAATCGTGAAAAAAAAATTATCAGCATATTAAAATGATTTCTGAAGAATCATGAGACACTAAAAATGACAGGAAATTCCATCACAGGAATAATATACATTTTAAAATACATTAAAATAGAAAAATTAGGTAACACTTTATTTTACATGGTCCTTGTTACACGTTACATGTAGTTACTATAGTAATAACTATAAATTATCCATAATTACATGCAACTGACCCTAAACCAAAGCCTAACCCTATAATAAGTACATGTAGATAATCAGTACTTAGTATAATTACATTGTAATAGGGACACCTTAAAATAAAGTGAAACCAAAAATTATTTAAACTTATTTTAAATTTCCACAATATTACTGTTTTTACTGTATTTTTGATCAAATAAATATAACCTTGGAGACCATAAGAGATTCATTCCAAAAACATTATCTTATGCAGCTTTGCTTATCAAGTAAATTGAATGTTTTACGAATCTTTAGATATTTTTACCGATCAAAGACCAGTTATTAATAATATTATTAACAACCATGTTTCACAGGGGAGCATGACATCTCAAAGACTGAAGACACAGAACAGAATCTGGATGTCACCCGTTTCATCTCTCATCCTCGTTATGACTCCAAATCAAGCCTCTACAATCATGACATTGCTTTGTTGCGACTGCGCACCCCCATCCGGTTCACTCCAACAATACGTCCCATCTGTCTGGGACCCATGCTCTTCTCCAACTCACTGCTGCAGTCTGGATCTCTGGCCACTGTCAGCGGCTGGGGCCGTCTGCGCTTCCAAGGACGAAGTGCAGTGACTTTACAGAAGGTCGAATTGCCTTATGTGGACAGAACAGTGTGTAAGGAAAGCAGCGGTGACCAAATCACATACTTCATGTTCTGTGCGGGCTACTCGGATTCTGCTAAAGACGCCTGTCAGGGGGACAGCGGAGGACCTCATGCCATGCGCTACCACAACACCTGGTTCCTCACAGGCATTGTCAGTTGGGGAGAAGAATGTGCCAAGAAAGGGAAGTATGGTGTGTACACACAGGTTGGCAACTATTATCGTTGGATACAGCATGTGGTGGGCGTTACTAAAGGAGTACTGCTTACAAATGTGGACCAATAATCTTGAGTCTCATTTAAAAATGTCATCTCAGACATGGTAAAAGCAGTGCTCAAACCTTGAGAGAAGGTTTTGATTGATATTTAAGTTGATGTTTGCCTAATCAAGTCAAATAAAAAAAAAAAAAAATACATTGTTCCTAATCCATTGATCCCATTGTAATAGATTGTAATCATGCTCCACCCCTCAAGAGCTGGCTGGCTAATGAGATTTCATCATTAAAGCCTGTGCAGCAATTATGCATCAATTATGCATTACTTAGTATCTTCACTTTCCCATAAGGACATTTAATAATCGATAATTATACTCAGTAGACACATGCCCAGTAGCACTGTTTTCTCCTGTGGTCTAATGAAAGGAAGTATGTTATTAAGCAGTGTACTGTCTTGCTACATGGTTAGAACCTCTCATTCAGACAGCAAAGGAAACAAAATGTAGCCTCTCAAGCTTTGAACTGCCACTGCATTAAGAGAGAAAACTAGAGGAACATGAGGGAGGGATAACTGAAAATATCTGACACTAGAAACCTACTTAAGATTTCAACAGCGTTCTTGAAAAGATTTGTGCCCTAGTTCTGAAAATCACTGGATATTTCCCATAAACACCGGAGGCATCGGATCACTCACTTCTCACCTGTGAAAGATCCTTTCATCATTTCAGGCCAATCTCTGGGAGATAAAGTTAATGTTTATGATGTATATGTGCCTTTGACTTTACATCTTGTTGTTGTAAATCAAACTATTATTATTATTATTATATACACTACCATTCAAAAGTTTGGGGTTAGTATGATTTTTTTTTTTTTTTTTTAAGAAATTATTTTATTCAGCAAGGACACAATAAATTGATCAAAAGTGACAGTAAAGGCATTTATAATGTTACAAAAGATTTCTATTTTAAATTAATGCTTTTTAAACTTCCTATTCATCAAATAATCCTGAAAAAAAAGTGTATCATGATGTGCACAAAAAAAAAACAACTGTTTTCAACACTGATCATAAGAAATGTTTCTTCAGCAGCAAATCAGCATATTAAAATGATTTCTGAAGGATCATGTGACACTGAAGACTGGAGTGTGTAATATTGAATATTGTAATATTTCACATTACTAGATTTATATTTTACTTTAGTTTTGATCAAAAATGTTGCCTTGGTGAGCATGAGAGACCTCTTTCAAAAATGTTAAAGTCCCCCTGTGGTGAAAATCGAGTTTTTAATGTTGTTCATATGTCTGTGTGGTGTTTTTAACGTTCTTTAAGACAAACCATGTGCAAATTCATATGTCAACACCATTGCTGAGTATTTTTGGTAACTGCAGTGAACCAAAGACAGTCTCAAACCCGCCGTTTGAAATCGCTGGTGTTTCTGACGTCACAAACTACCTTGTAACCAATCACGTCAATGTGCCGGTGGGCTTTAGCATTTCATTAACTGACCGCGCAAGGGAGTCTCAAACGAAGGTTATCCCGCTATATTTTTCTGTTGATATGAAAAATTGGGTAGATTTAGCAATATGGCGGGTGTATGATGCATAATACGATGTTATGATGAACTATATGCCTTTCTCCACTTATGTTTTGAGTTGTTGTTCAAAGCGTTTGTAAGGATGCTGATTGTTAGAAGGCAGCTGTCTGACTCGTGAATGTGAACATGGTTTGTGTAACATTTGCAACACATTATTAGCTGTTTGATAACGTAGTCAAGCAAAACGCTAATTATATTAATTACCGTTACGTGTTTGACGTTGTAGAAAGCGATACCATTGTACAGCGTTTACCTCAGTAAGCTGACCGAGTGGATCTCGTCTGAGCTCATGCGAGTGAATGGGGGCGGGGCTAATTATCTTATTCATAGATCAGTGTATATTGAATGAGGCAAGGGTGTAGAGTTACATTCAGAATATTTTAAGGCATTAAGAATGTTTTTTTTTTTTTCACAGGAAAAAAACGTTTAAATATGTAATTTTGGTGATCAAAGATAAAATTATTGACAGGGGGACTTCAAAAAATCTTACCTAACCCAAGTTGATTAAAAAAAAAAATGTATTTCTTAATTTTCAATAGGCTGTACAAATTTAAATAGAACATAGAAATAGAGTCAATACAGGTACATTCCCTCAAAAAGAATAATTTAGAAG
The DNA here is from genome assembly GCF_019924925.1 of Ctenopharyngodon idella. Classification (NCBI taxonomy): domain Eukaryota; kingdom Metazoa; phylum Chordata; class Actinopteri; order Cypriniformes; family Xenocyprididae; genus Ctenopharyngodon; species Ctenopharyngodon idella. The sequence continues at coordinate 9,361,997 of NC_067233.1, read as the reverse complement.
CCTCAGACATTAGGACATGAATAAGCATGTAAATACGAAAAACTTACAGTACATATGGCTAAAGGCCCGTTCACACCAAGGACGAAAGCTATAGTATACTTCTAAAATCCGTTCTGAAGATAAGAATAGCAGTCCACACCACAACTATAAAGATAACAACACAGAGAAACGATATCGTTGGAATTACTTTCAGAATGATTTTTTTTTCCAGCTGATGAACGATTAAAAACAATGACAGCCAATCAGAATCCATCCTGCTTTAAAGAGCTCGAGCATTTAAAGCGGCAGACGAAAAAACTGCAACGCACGCTAAAATAAACAGAACGACATCATCCGCTGGTGTGGACACTGATATAATTATTGTTATAGTTATCATTCTTGGTGTGAAAGGGCCTTAATACAACACATATATATTCTTTACGTGGCTTGATTTTTGATGTGTGGCTGAAGCTCCACGCTGGAAGGGAACAACTTGATAGCAAAATTAATAACATAAGAGATATGTACTCCACAGCGTCTCCTGCTGCTACACACAGCTCATTTGCACTTCAAACGCTGGTATATCAAAGTCAGCCCTCCAACTGTTGGCCTGATTTTGTGTAGTAAATTCATATAAGGCTGCAATTAATATTTAATTAATTATTCAAAACAGTGGGTATATTTAATGTTTGCTGTATGATCTCACTTAATGAAGAACCACCATTAACATGGCTCTGATTTTGCAGCCGCACATGGCGCCACGATTGTGACAAGAAACACACATGAGCTCTGCTCGCCCCCTTATGACTCATATTTGTGGCTATAAAGTCAACATTTACATGACAGCCCCCAGGTCTTCAAGCTGGTGGAATAGATTCTGCATGTAAAGTGCCTGACAAGAGAATTTTACTAAATAAGAGGGGTAAGAATTGACGGCATGCAAAATTCAACTGGTTTAAAGCTGTAGAGAGACACAAAAGACCACAAATTTGTGTGACCTGAATAAAGTGCTTTGAAATATTTTTTGAGGTAACTACATTAAATAAAGAGGGGAAACAGGCATTATGGCACTACATGATTTGGCATTGAAGCTCTCAGGTAGAGAGCTCTGTTTGTTCAAAGAGGATAAATACAACAATAGTAACAGTACACAATAAATAACAGCACAAACGCACACAGTTTAAAAATCCAGGTCCAGTATGAACAGGATGTTTTCAGTGGTCTTTTTCAGGAGGGGTAATCATGAAGACAGCGACAAAGCCAGATCAGAAGTGTTTTTCATGGGCCTTGATTCATTAAAAAAAACTGTCAAGTCTACTGGGACAATCGCAGAGTCAGAATGTTCTATTTATGTAGTCAGGAGGACTGAAGTGTTTCGGCAGAGGACAGATCTTTAAGAGCGCTCTCTGGGTTTTCTGAAATGGTGCAGATCTTTTGCAAGATGTAAAAAAACCGATGTATTTTGCATTTTAGTAGTGTCTGATCGCAATGACGATCAGAACAAGAACGCTGGAATACAATCCTGCTGGTCAAGTCTGAATCCATGTAGTCACATCCAATCAAAGTGTGAATGTGAAGGTCCAATATAGCACTGGATGATTTGTTCACGGCGAGCTGAGCTTCCGCGCTTTACGGTTCCCTGGGTCTGCAGAGAAGATAGGGCAGCATGGGTTATATGCAACAAGGAAGCTTTTGTTTCTTCAGGGAACTACACTAATCAGGCAGCGGATGTCCAAATAGACTCTCACCTCCAAGCCGGTTGGAGTGATTCTTGATGCTGTCTCCCAGAATGCCCTGCAGGTTGGCAGTAGGGATACGGCCTTCTTGTCTGCGACTCAGATTCTTCACCAGCCTGAGACAGTTCACAACTAAACTGATTCACACCAAACTAACATTTTAAGCCACTTTAATGTTGTAAACATTTTTTTATTGAACTACCGTAAGCATTTCAAAGGGATAGTTCACACAAAAATGAAAATTATCCCATGATTTACTTGCCCTCAAGCCATCCTAGGTGTATATGACTATCTTCTTTCAGACGAACACAATCGGAGATATATATAAAAAGATTTTGAAGCCCCAAAAAATTCATCCATGCATTATAAAAAATAATCCATATGGCTCCTTCTGAAGCAATGCACCTCCTGCGGTTTAAACAAATAAGGCTGTACAACATACTCAAGCTCCTCTTCTCTTGTATCAAAATCCTATGACATTTCTCTTTAAAAATTATCATTTTAGACTAATTCGTGACCGGTGTTTTGTTTTGCTCTCTCCTCTGCGCCTCCACGTTCGTCATTATGTCATGCGTTGAGTTAGAGGTTACTCTTTCGTCGAAGTGTACAGTTGTCTGCCGGAAGCCAGTTATTATTCATAATAAAGTTTTAAATATGGATATTTTTCTTACAAAAATGCTTCGCTTCACTTCAGAAAGCCTTTATTAACACCCTGGAGCCGTATGGATTACTTTCATGATGGATGGATGCATTTTTTTTGGTTCAAAATGTGGCCTTCCCTTCACAACCATTATAAACCTTGGAGGAGCAAGGATATTTTTAAATATATCTCTGATTGTGTTTGTCTGAAAGAAGATACATATACACCTAAGATGGCTTGAAGGTGAGTAAATCATGGGATAATTTTCATTTTTGGGTGAACTAACCCTTTAATGAAATAATCTTGTTAGGATCTAGAGTTAATACAGATACTTAATACGAAGCTTATACAGTGTTTAAAAGCAGAAATGTGAATCTCATTTTTTTGTTAAAGCGCTTGCATGAATTATTCAGTAATACATGTGTTATTTGCCCTGTAAAGTTCAGGGTTTTGCATCATTCACAATTGAACTTGCCTTTTGAATTCCAATTCAATTCCTGAATTTAAACTGAGGTAACAAACAGGTTGTAGAATCACATTTTGAATTTGAATGTTAACGAGTAGAATTAAAATAAATTTCATATATAGTAACTGCAATTTTTTTAACTAGTAACACAACTTGTGTCAAATCTAATTCTTTAATTCTGAATTTTGCCACAAACTCTTTGCCCAAACCTTGTTGAAATTGTTCTTTTTGATAATGGGACTACATTTCTCAACACTTCACATCTAAACACTTTTTTTAACACATTGAAAGAATCAAATTCATGATTCTGTTGAGTTTAAAGTGATAGTTCACCCTGAAATGAAAATTCTGTCATCATTTACTCACCCTCATGTTGTTTAAACCTGTATTAAACCATGCTTCTTCTGTGGAGCACAAAAGATGATGTTTTTAATCAGTGTTGGGAACCAAACAGTTTTGGTGACTATTGATTTGGACAAACAAACATTGAGGCATTTCTCAAAGTATCTTCTTTTGTTTTCTGCATAAGAAAGTAAGTTGTACATATTTGGAATAACATGAGGATGACAGAAATTTCAATTTTGGATGAACTATCCCTTTAAGTTGCATTTCACCCCTCACATCACTCACCACTGGCCATCATTTTCCTCATGCTGTAGTTGTATGACATCACCACACTTAATGATCAAGTTATCCAGCCCGGTTTTCCTCCAGTCGACAAAGGCCCTGTATCTGCCTGGAACCTAAAACAAACAGATGAACAAGTTAAGCCTTTAAAAAAAACATGCGTCACCCTACTTGAGTTACCCAATCTGAAATAAGTGAGCGTGGGATGTCTCACCAGATGGGAGGCGTCCTCCTCCTCAGTGTCAGACGGGTTAGAGAGGCTGTTTGCTGCACTCCAGTCCTCCAGACCTTCACAGATATCTACAGAATAAGGTGCACCCGGCCAGCCTACACAAACACACCGCATACATGCTTCAGTGTAAACCCTTGCATTCTGATTCATGAAATACTCAGAATTCAATATATAGTGTCTGATTAACCCAACTGATGGCGACACCCTGTGCCAGCTTAGAGAGAATGTATGTGGGTGAAGAAATCACATGCTCGTTCATGTTTAGTGTTTGTGTGTGAAGTTTGTGGTGATGGGGATTTACATTGAGAGTGATGTCTAGGATCAAGTAAAACAGTAAGAATTACACTTTATGCTGATTTTTAAGTGTTTATAAGTATATGTTGGTAAGTGCTTAAAATTAAGTTTGTACAATGAGACTACACATGCATTGTGTTGGCCTAACACATTCACATCTGCATTTGTATACTTAAACGGCATACTTAAGTGTGTATGTGAAGATGTTTAAGTAATACTCACTGCGTCTGTTGCGCTGGTGCTGGCTAGAGCTACTGAACGGATCTGGACTGCTGTGGCCTGACTCAGTCCCCTCTGAGCTGACTGACGCTCTTTGCTGTTTGCTGTGGGACAAGAGCAGAGCATGAAGTAAATAAACAATCATTCACACATACACCATCTCTTATACATGAAACAGGAGCCAAACCAGCCATCAGCTCAGCACAAACCATAAAAGAAGCTGGCAGATATGGACAGATGGCAGTAATTTCGTGATTCTTTCAGAACAGACATGCTGACAAGAAAATGGAGCGAAAATAAAGAGATACGGTCTTGATTTGTCGAGATACGACTCAACAGGCTGAGTTTGTTAGCATATCTGTCTTGATCTCAAAAAAAGGCCTGTCTTCAAAGCGTTGTTCAACAGCCAAAACGATAGAGTCAAACCAAGCTCTTCTGGTGTTCTCCTTTGTTTGCATGTCATGCAAAACAGATGCAGAGATGAGCTGGCAAAGCATCTGCCTGTTATATTGATGAGCAGGGTACTGCTGGTGAGGTATGTATGGAAGGGACGGCGATGGTGGTTAAAATGTGGCCGTAGCAGCCCTGTAAGTGACGGAGCACAGATCGGATCAGCCCCCCCTCCCGCCTGCTTTACCACTGAGCGTCACTGTCGCTGGGAGGGGCGAGTGAGGCGTGGGCTCCGAGCGCGAAGGCACACACACACACCCCCCGACAGGGACACAAGGTCCAGGCGGGGCAGACAGCCCTTAAGAACGCCACGGGAAGGCCGCACGGCCCTGTGGGAGGACAGGCAACCACACACAGCGGCTTCATCCCATCATCATCATCAGAAATTTTTTCAAACACTTTTACTTAGGATTTGTTCAAATGAAACAATCTGAATGTGTATGGGTTTCGTATATACAAATACAAGAAATATGTCAGGCTTACACACAAGGTCCAAAATTAACACTGGCCAAACACCAAATTAGAGTAAAAATGGCATTGGTGAGTAAATAGTTGGCCAGTAACTTTTTTAGAAACTGCAACATTTTATGATTTAAGTCAAATTTTAATTATGATAATCTGACCTTCACTGATGTTAGTGACGACGAGCGATTCAAAACTACTAAAAAAACATCCGTAGATATATATACACAATTTAAAATAACGGTTTTCTAAATATGCAATTTATTCCTGTGATGGCAATTACTCCATTACAGTCACTTATGTAACATTATAAATGTTTTTACTGTCACGTTTGTTCATACTGTGTCCTTGCTGAATTAAAGTATTAATTTCTTTCAAAATAATAATATTAAAAAAACTTAATGACCTCAAACTTTTGAATAGTAGTGTATATACAAACATATATATAATAAATATGAAATTTAATATAATTTAAGTAATATAACAATGTAATATGAATATGATATATACAAACAATACAATTCCATGGCCCTGTATATTTATGGCAGGCAAACTTTCTCAATTCACAAAAGCTACATATAATTAAAAAGAAGTAGTAGTTAATTTTGGACCCTGCTTACACATCATTTGAATTGCTAAAGCGGGGAGGATACTGTAAAAGCTATTGGCGGGATTCTGGGAAGGAAGTGTCATGTGAGAGATCTAACAGCTAAAAGCAGCAAAAAAGCTGGTCTAAGCCAAAGGATCAAGGAGAGAGAGTGATTGGTGAGTGTTGAATATGAGGGTTCAATCTACTGTTTTGCACACTAGTGGATTCTTACCTCACTGAGAGGGGCGGAGACATCTGCATCTGCTCCGAGACTGCAGCGGAGTGACACAACTCCTCTGGACCAATGAGAGAAGATGACAGATTACTCAGAGTACTTGTGGAGGAATAGTAGTGGCATTTTATCATGGGAAATGTGTTGAAACCTTTGAGTTGTTTCTGCTGGTTGGTCAGGATCTTTCTGATCTCGTTCAGCCAGGTGATCTTCACCTCCACTGTGGGTGCCTATGAGAAGTTTTTGCATATCAATGGTACATGTATATAATAGTAATCATGGTTACTGTCCATTAAATAATACATTTTAATGTTTTTGGAGCCATCTCATTCACTTTAATTGTACAGAAAAGAGCAGCTGGGATAATACTTCACATTTACAAATTGATTAATTTAATATGATCAGACTGAAATTCCATTCATTTTTGGATTAACTGTCACTTTAAACATTCTTACCTGTATCACATAGACTTCCTCTCTGCCACTGTACCAGATCTCAAACTTTTTCACATCTCCTTTGACGTTCTCCGTAATTCCTACTGCACTCATCTGCATCATAAACACGCCATTTTATATTCACAGATACAGTTCATATCCTATAACATCCTGTGATATACAGTAGAATAACATTTTAAAAACATGGAAAGGATAAGCAAACAGGCTGACAGACAGCGATGCATGCACATGTGATGCTAACCAGGGATTTCTGGGATTGTATATGTGCTCACAGCAGGAAGTGCGCCGTACCTTAAGACAGTGCTTGAAGCTGTAGGAGGGCGTTTTGTCAGCGTTCTCTCCGTGTTCCTCCCGCCGCTTGCAGAAGAGAAGCGCGTGCTCATGCAGGAACAGGTGTCGCTGCATGGGCTTAAAGCGGGCCAGTTCCTTCACACGGGTCGGACCCTTCTTATGACTAATCCACACACTAAAGGAGCCCTGCATTAGCACACGGCCCAGATCGCTGAGATCACCCTGCAACGAACAACATGTTAACCACGCATTTACACACACAGACACTCATCCTCACACACGCTCACTTTAAGTTGCCAAAAATGTCACCTCATATCCAGTGATTGCAATCTGGTGCATCGAGTCATTGACTGACTTCAACAGGTCCAGCATGGCTGCTAGCGCCCCCTGCAGTTCAGAAACTCTCTTACAGCCTGAGCTGTACTTCAGAAGCTCCTATTATCAGACACACATACAATTCCTGATTTAATGGACAAAAAGATGCTTGCTAGTGTTATTTTAGGCTTTATTTTAGTTTTATTATAGTTTTCTTAAAGGGTTAGTTCACCCAAAAATGAAAATTCTGTCATTAATTACTCACCCTCATGTCGTTCCACAAAATTATGATATTTTTGATGAAATCAGAGAAGTTTTTTTTTATCTAGAAAGCAACGAATTTAAGGTCCAGAAAGGTAGTAAAGACATCGTTAAAATAGTCAACGTGACTGCAGTGATTCAACCTTAATGTTATGAAGCGCCGAGAATACTTTTATGTGCAAAAACAAAACAAAAATAACAACTTTATTCAACAATTTCCTTCTACCATGTCAGTCTCCTACGCAGTGGATACAGTGCAGCGCCTCCTTGTTTACGTCCGAACGCCTTGTTTTCGTCCAAAACTCAGATTTCATCAAAAATATCTTAATTTGTATTCTGAAGATGAACAAAGGTTACGGATGTAGAAAGACGTGTAATTAATGACAGAAATTTTATTTTTAGGTCAACTAACCTTTTAATATTTTGAATGAGCTTTTATTTTTATATTTGTAGTTTTTATTTTAGTTTAATAATTGTCATTTTATTATTATTATTATTATTTTTAAATATTACTATTTAGGTTTCATTTAATTTTAGTTCAGTTTTAATTTGATTTTATTTACGGTTATGATTTTTAAATTTAGTGCTTCAGCTTAAAGTTATTTCAGTTTATTGCCAAGGCAACATTTCTAATTTTTGTTTAGTTTACGTTTTCCAACTAATATTTTGTTTTATTTCAGCTTTATTTCAATTAACAGAAATGTTTTTAATAGTTTTATCTTTGGTTAATGATAATAACCCTTATTCTTACATCATAAAAACTACACTCACTGGCCACTTTATTGGGTACACCTTGCTAGTACCGGTTGGCCCCCTTTTGCCTTATGTCTTTGTGGCATCGATTCAAGGTGCTGGAAACATTTCTCAGATTTTGGTCCATATTGACATGATAGCATCACGCAGTTGCAGATTTGTCAGCTGCTTGTTCATGATGCGAATCTTCCGTTCCATCACATCCCAAAGGTGCTCTACTGGATTGAGATCTAGTGACTGTGGAGGCCAATTTAGTATAGTGAACTCATTGTCATGTTCAAGAAACCAGTTTGAGATGATTTAAACTTTGTGACATGGTGCGTTATCCTGCTGGAAGGAGCCATCAGAAGATGAGTAAACTGTGGTCATAAAGGGACGGATATGGTCAGCAACAATAAAAGATGCTTTTAAAAGATGCTCAATTGGTACTAAGGGGCCTAAAGTGTGCCAAGAAAATATCCCCCACACCATTACACCACCAGCAACAGCCTGAACCGTTGATGCAAGGCAGGATGGATCCATGCTTTCATGTTGTTTATGCTAAACTTAAGCAGTTGAACAGGTGTACCTAATAAAGTGGCTAGTGAGTGTATTTCTTGGTGGACTAAAATGACACAAGATTGCAGGGTGATATGATACCAATTACAGTTCACATGAACCATATCCCAGACCACCTTTTCAAGCATACCGAGGAGCAATTTTCTGTCAAAATATAGTATGAAAACATCCCAAATGCATATTTGTATTTATCTGAAGTTCGCACCTTTAACAGGAGTTGATACTTTGTAAGGCGCTGGACTGGTTTCAGCAGGTACGAGTCAAGAGCAAGTTTGTGTTCCAGCTTCTTTTGGCACTCCTGAAACACAAAGCACAAATCTCAGACTTTTTCTAGATGCATGCCAGTGAGCTGCAAGTGATTTTATAGATGCAGATGGTTTTTAATACCTGGAAGAATGGACAGTCAGAGAACTGCCTCCATAAGGACTCCGATCGAGGCTTGTTCTGACAGTAACATTCATATAAATGGAAATGGTCTTTCTGAAAATAGACAGATATTTTATGTTAGATCTGTTTTGTGAAAACAAAAAAAGAAAGACATTGAAAACTAACCTTAAATTATTCTCATATGGTGTTTTAAACTTCCTCACCCGTTCCAGAAAACATGCCCCTACTGCCTCTGGGCTCTCCAGACAGCTTTCCAAATCCTGTAGGAAGACACTGGAGAACAAAAGACACAAGTCACACACTTTGGCAACAGTGTTGCAGAAGCTCCTTTGAAAATATAGCTTGTCAAACTAAGCTGTTCATTATTTAACGTAATACTAAGCTGTAATAAGTTTTAAGCGGTTTCATAATTTACTGTTGTAACGACTGAGACAAATCAGACACAATTATTTGTTATAGGTAACCAATAATTGTTTAAAGCACTCTGGGGCCTGTCCCCCATCCCCCGAGAAGTTCTCAGTTACAAGTTTTATTGCGCTAAAGAATGTGGTTGCCACATGGAAGAGCAGAGAAGAGACACAGAAACGTGCATCTTTCCTGCATTTTCCCCACAGAACACAGACTTTCCTGCATTAGTTTATAGACAGACCGTTCTATAAATGAACATGCACATCCCTAGGAAATGGTGCAACACATCAGTATTACAAGAATCTTTAATAGTTCTTCTTCAAAACTCAGCCAGTAAATCTTGCTCGATCATAAAAGCCCCGACAGGAGGCGCGTTATCACCCGGAAATACAACATCTTCATTGGTCCGGTCAACAACTAAGAGGTGTGACTTTGACCAGAGGTTAAAAGCCAGTGAACAATGCCACTCCCTCTCTTTCCTTGCTTCTTGGACGACTGAAGAGACCCCCTTCTTGCTGCAGGCCTGTAGGCCTAGGCCTGCAGGCCTCGGCCTACAACCCAGCCATGTGCTCATCTATAAGTTTTCATAGTACTTCATCTAACGCAGAAGATACTGGCAACAACTTCGGACCAAACCATCAAGATTACAACCCAGCCGGCAGATCCGATGCTCCTCAGCCTAAAGGCATCTTGCAAATATCGTACATTTGAACACTAAACAGCGATTTAGTATTGATTTGTAAAACTTACCTTTGTCAGCAAAGGTGTTTTATTACTGAGGAAACTGATGATTCTTTTCCAGATTGTCTATGACTTTTTCCTATAGCTCTATCAACAGTTCCACTTCCGGTTCAACTCTCATTATCATATCATTGCTCATTCTTACCAATGTATGTGTGTGTGACCTTCGTGTATGTTATGTGTCTGTTAGTTTAGTTATGTGTTTGTGAGTTAGTTAATAAAGATTGTGCACAATACATGTTTGGTTCTGACTCCGTCTGCTAATAAATTGCCTCTTAAGTGATTTAGATCCTGACTACATGCTCTGAGTAGTACTGTACAATACGAATGTTGTTTTTCCATAACCTGGAAATGAACATTTCTTAGAATTAATAAACAATCAACACTGAGTGTTCACTGGACGAACAGGTTGATTGATTGTAATATTAATGTAGCTACATCCAGTTAATCTGATTAACTGATTTACATATTCATAATTAATCATAATTAATAATCATAATGAGTTATGAATAATTATTAATATTTCCCCTTTGAGTTAATTCGCTACACTGTAATACCTACCATTCAAAAGTTTGGGGCTGGTTTTTCGTTTTCGAGCTCACCAAGTCTGCATTTATACGATCAAAAGTAATAATATGAATGAATAATTTTTTCCCCAGTGAAGTAGAACCTGGAAGCGCTGCAACGTAAATAGCGTAGGAGAATGACAGGGTAGAGATAAACTTGCTGGATAAAGTCATTATTTCTGTTTTGTTTTTGTGCACAAAAAGTATTCTCGTCGCTTCATAACATTAAGGTTGAACCACTGTAGTCACGTTGATTATCACGTTACGTTAACGTTAACTAATGATGTTTTTACTACTTTTCTGGACTTTGAATGTGGTAATTTCATTGCTTTCTATGGGGGATATAAAAAAAAAATCTCATATTTTATCAAAAATATCTTAATTTGTGTTCCGAAGATGAACAAAAGTTTTAGGGGTGTGGAACGACACGAGGGTGAGTAATTATTGACAGAATTTTTATTTTTGGGTGAACTAACCCTTTAATATCTTATTATTATGTTTTTCTTATCAAAAAATGTTTTCTTGTTTTAAACATAAATCTAACAAAAAAGTAAGAGACACTTAATTCAAAATATATTCACTAAAAGCTCTTTATCTTAAAAAATTTAGCTTCTTAAGTAAATTTATCGTGTTGTAAGGATGTTTAGATTTTTTACTGTAAAAAAAGGAAAAAATATTGACTAAGAAATTAATTTTTGCTACATATACCGACTCCAAACTTTTGAAAGATGCTGATCTGTATGTACAAATCCGATATGTTCTACAACTAGTGCACATTACATTAAGTATGCACAACAATTAGTATGTATTAAATCTAATTTACACCATAAATGTATACATACAGTATAAAATGCGTATATATACACATAGTATGCACTTACAACAATTAGTATGTATTAAATGTAATATGCACTACAAATGTAGTGTGTATTCCACTTAGTATGCACTTCAAATGTAGTATGCACAATATCTAGTATGCATAAATAATTTAACAACTATTTCAGTTCCTTATTTTCCAGTCGCACTATGCCTGGTTCTGTCTCTGTAGTAGATAAGACTGACTGACAGTGAGGGGTCACAGTTGTCTATCAGAGCCCCTGCTCTGCTGATGCACTCCCTTCCAGCTGAGCTCTCATTGGCTTAATCAAATCCTTATTTGACCAACAGCCATTTAGCTGTAATTAAAGTGCTTTAATTGGCGTAACAGCTTCCTGCAGTCAACCAATTTGGCAATTTGCCTCACCCGGAGATGAAGACCCAGCAGGCAAGACAGGTTTCAAAGCCACTGACAAACACAGCTGCATAAACCGATAAGTTTTATTTAAAATAAGATGTTTTATGAAGGTGTCTTGAAGTCAAAACTGTGAGTGTGCAGTTGTGTCTGATTTTCTTTATCTCACAGGAAACAGAATCATATTTTCAGTCTGAAGTAATTGTTTACATTTTGCTCCTGCCGTTAGCAGCGTTATGAAGTTCTCTGTGTGTGACTGTGTGTGGCCTTGCCTGCTATGGAAGTTGTAGATATCAGGCAAGTTTCCAAACAGCACATCTCTCTTGTTGCGAAGACTTGTTGGCAGGAGCGAAGCAAGAGACGGATTGTCCATTTCAGCCCTGTAGCCCTGCAAATCCAGACAAATAAAGTGAGAGAGATCATAAACAAAACCAGAGCAATAACACCTCATATCTTCAGTGCCACATTCAGAAAAATGAAGGTCATCTTACTAGGAGCACCGCCAGCAGCTCCTCCACATAGATCCTCTCGGTCTCTATCAGCTCCTTCATCACATGTCTGGAGTCACACACATTCACAGGGTCATCAGACACGCCACAGTGTCATTTAAACAGACCGTGTCAGACAGCAGACTCACCGTTTGAGCAGGTCAGTGCTGTCTTCTCCATCTATACTGTAGGGGAGAGAGCTGGCCATCTGATAATCATGAATCACCTCAATCTGACCCACACAGAAAACACTAAATGATTTCCTTTAGAGACCAGCACATGATGTTGATTTAATCAAAACACACATACTGCACTTGTCATTTCTATATTTTCCGATCTTTATACATCTTTCTTTGTATATAACAACCAAAATACATAAAACACTAAAACTGGCATATGAAGATCACATTCAAATGGTCTTGGAAACTGATGTGTGAGGAAAAATTAAAATCACTTTTCAGTGAACATTTCACAGTTCACAAATGTGGAAAATATATTTACTTTTTAAGTTTCCTAAACACAAATAAAAATCACAATTAAATCCCATTTTCAGACATATTCACAAATATTTTTTTTTTGATAGTCAATTGTGAAACGTGTGAAAATCTGATTTAAATTTGTTTGTTTTTTTGTTTTTTTATGTAAAATTAATTATCCATAGCAAAGCAAAAGCAAATTTTATTTTAATAATTTTAGCAATTTTATTTCAAAAATGTTTAAAATATTTTTGTTTAAAATGTCACCGTAATTTCCACTATAGAGCCATTACAATAAATCACAATAATTCAAAAAATAATTTGAGATGTGATGGAAATGAGTTTCAGACCAAATTTAAAGAATTCAAAATTAAACTAGTGACAGTTTATTTTCTACAGGTTTTCTACAGTTTAAGAAACATCCATATACTGTATTATAACATGGCAGTAAATTAGGACCATTGGTAGTAAAATAATCTCACAAATGCATTAATAAAGACCAAATAAAATCGTACTGTTTACCTTCCTGGAGTTTGGGCTTTTCCTTGATTGTCTTTTGCCTGGCAGTGGGAGGTCAAAGGTGAACTTTAAACTGGAATTAAAGTCTGTTTTAAACAAGAAGAGCAGGTGGATACAACACAGAATAAACACTAATATGTAGGCTGCATTACTAAAATAGACCAGTGACTGTAGCACAAAACATTAACATCCACAGCACTATGGGCAATCAATTTATATCAAAAAGACATTCAGACAGCACTGGACATAACATAATAAATGCATCCAATATCAGTCTGATCTGACTTTGGAAGTCATCCCAGTTCATGACCTCTGTAAGTGACCAAAATACTCCCTAAAGCACTACAGATCCATCTTTACATTGCGCTCCTATCAGATCACATTTGATGGGCTGTTATCCAGCTGTGCTGAAGATCGCAGTGTGTCAGGTGAGCTCTGCACATCTCTATCGCTTCTTCCCTTGATCTCTCCATCTTAAAGTGCTTCAGCTCTCTCAAGAATACTGAGTGCCAAAAATCTCTCTCCTTTATCATCTCCTTCACAATTAACTCATTCATAATTTTAATCTATATTATTATTCTGCAATCCAACTTACTTTTTCTCTGGACTGGTTAGCTAACATATTTAGCAGAAGCAGTTGCAACGGTCAGTAATAATATAAACAGTTTAATGGTCATTATACATAAAGATCTTAAGAGCTGAGATTTGACCACTATTGACCAATCAGAATTAATAAAATGTAATAAAGGTTTGCATTCTGTGGTAAACAAAAAGTAATGCTTCCTAATTTACATAAAGGCATTCGTTTGACTATAGGTCATAAAAAAGCCTTTGTTGTGAGTCCCTGGAGTTAATAATGATCAAAAGAGCTTTTATGTGAATTGAAGATGCGCCCTATTTCACAGCTCCCCAGGAAGTCTGCATTATCCACAGGGATTTATTAGGAACAGCTGTGCATTTGTAAATGTAGATAGTAGATTGTTTCCATAGATTTATTGCTGTTTCCATGACACAATTCAAGTGAAGCTCTAATCAGGCATCTTGACAGCTTTATTAATGTGTGTGACAGTATACATTTCATACTGTACCAAGTTTTGTACATGATGTCTAGCTTCATCTCTCAGATATGAAACATTTAATACAGAGTCTTGTGAAGAAGAATTAACTATTTATAAGATTGTGAGAACTCATGTCTGAAAACATATTGAGGATAAGTGGACCTAAATTAAAGTATTTATTATAAAAGTAGCATTTTTCAAGGTCTTGTACTGGCACATACCATGTTTGGGGGAGAAAAGGGGGGATTTTGAGCGCGGTGGGTTCTCCGGTCGAGGGGCCACCAGTTGTATTGGCCGGACGTGTTTGTCTGCCAGTTTCCTCAGGCAATTCTGTCTGGACTGAATTAGAGCCTGCACAGAGCTGTGCTTTTGAAATGTCTTCTCTATATGGGCCTGAAACAGCACAGACACACAAAATATATTCAGCCTAAAATGTAGCCAAAAGCTGCTGTTCCACCATCGGGCCAAATAGTTCTTGTTGCTTAACCAATTCAGAATTGGAAAACTATCTGTAACAATGAATATCAGCCAACTCAGTCATAAAAACAAAGCGAATACAGAACAAGCAAAACTTTCACCTTCCATCAAAAGCTAACATTTCTGTAATTACAGTCTAAAAAATGATGCCTAAGAATTTACATCAAACAGCTATTGAATCTGTGTCTAGTCTTTTTTGTAGTCTGTCAGTATTTACCTGTAGATAAGGAGTGAGCACAGATTCAAACTCCAGAAAGAGCACATCAGTGCCTGCACTGAGGAGAGGTGGCGCCGCCTCATGGAACTTCTCGATATCTCGAAGAGCTGTCTGTGCACCTTCTTTAGACTGGAATTTATCCACCTGCTGATTGGCCAAGAGATAAGCGCCATCATCACACCATCGCTGTGCCTGCAAAACAAAAGATATAATCGAACCATAAAGATCAAGACACTGGAATACTGTCAAATATATACAGCCTTTAAAATAAAGCTTCTTTATTGGCATCTATGGTTCCATAAAGAACCTTTAACATCTATGGAACCTTTTAATTAGATAAAAGGTTCTTTATTGTGAAAAAAAGGTTTGTTAGATTATTAAAATGCTCTTCACACTAAGAAAAAAAATGGTTCAGGTTTTAAGAACTCATCACTAAAAGGTTCTTTGGGAAACCCAAAATGGTTCATCTGGTATTGCTGCGAAAAAAGGCCTGTTTTTTTTAATGACCTGTTCACATCAAGAATGAAAACTATGAATGTAACTATAACAATAACTATATTATCATCCAAACTAAAGCACAATAATATTCTGTTTATTCTAAGCGGTTGTTGTCTGATGATTTAAATGCTCAAGCTCCTTAAACCAGGATGAATTCTGATTGGCTGTCAAAAATTTTTTTCCTTCATCAGCTGAAAAACATTGTTCTGAAAGTGATTCCAATGTCACAAAAGATTTCCATTTCAAATGCTATTTATTTTTTTATTTTTTTACTTTCTATACATTAAAGAATCCTGAAAATAATGTATCATGGTTTCCACAAAGATATTAAGCAGCACAACTATTTATAACATTGATAATAATTGCTTGTGCAGCAAAGCAGCCTATTAGAATGATTTCTGAAGGATCATGTGACACTGAAGACTGGAGTTATGATGCTGAAAATCAGCTTTGGCATTACAGGAATAAATTACATTTTAAAATATATTTAAACAGAAAACAGTTATTTTAAATTGTAATAATATTTCACTATATTACTGTTTTTACTGTATTTTTATCAAATAAATGCAAACAGTTGAGCATAAGAGAATTCTTTCAAAATCATTAAAAAAAATCTTTGCGACCCAAAAATTTTTTCATAATAGTAAATGAGATACTATAAAAAATAAAGAGTGAATGTGTAAGCCCACCTCTTCGAGGCGGCGCAGTAGGGTCTGTGCTTGTGTCAGCGAACTGCGTTTAGTACTGAGGGCAGAGGTCAGGGTGTCACACTGATGTCTGAGTTCATTACACCGCTGGATAATCAGAGCCATGGCATAGTGGTGGCCAGCAGCCAGCTGATGCCCATGCAGGATGAGAACCTGAGCCCGACTCATCTCCTCCTAAAACACACACTGCTGTCACAAACATTTGTGACTGCATGTACAACATGAACAGGGTGGCATGATGCAGCTACCTGCGCACGTTTTTCCAGACTGTCTAACTCTTTGTTGGTCTGCTCTGTTTGGGCCAGGGATTCTCCTGTGACGCTCATCTTCCTTTCCTGTGCTCTTAATTTCTCTAAAGAGCGCTCCATCTGACAGAAAGAGAATATTAGGAAAAGTAGTTAAAATACTTTCATTGACTCATTGTATAAAGCATTTGTTTGCGAGCCTGGTTGTATATCAGTATACTGTGATTATGCTTAAAACAAGCCATTATGGTAGTTCACCTCCTGAAAACTGTGCTCATATCTCAGCAGCTGTAAATACTGCTGCAGTTTGAGGTGGTGCTTATCAAAGAAGCCATCAAAAGCCATCTCCATATCTGTGAGCTGAGCCAGCAGCCTGCGGGAACACATACAGCTAAGTTAGGAAATTCAATAAGTTCACATCATTTTGGAAAGGAACATGTAAAGTGTATTTGTGACGCAGACTATTTCAGGATCAAACTCTATACCTCTGCATGGTATCCCAGTCCTGTGTCATGTCCCAGCGTGTGTCAGCGTCCCCCTCCTTCCTTGAAGTCTCCAGGTTAGAGAGCAGCTGCCGCCCCTCCCTCATCACAGATCTGATGGCATCCTTCACCCATGAATAGTAACAACAACACTTAGCACCGTGCTCTGCTTTCACTAACATCACAGAATCATGGAACAAAACAACAGCCAGAGCCCAGAGGGGCAAGAAAAGACTAGACAGGAGCTAAAAGTGACTGCAGACTGGGGTGAAATAGACCTTTTGTGCTCTCAAGCTCTGTGTACTCTAATTTTAGTTTATTCCTCTAGGTTTGGTACATCAAATATTTTTTATGTTTTCCTTGGCAAAAGCAAGTGGTATAAACAAAGGACCTTAGTTAGGGTAGACACCATGTTTAATCTGATGCAAAAAAGTCACTTCTAATATTCCCAGTACATTATACATACATATGAGTTTTTTGTCCTTTTCTGACATACTAATTATTTTAGAATTTTGCAAATTATTTTAGAATTATTTTGTATGCCTCTCGACTAACCTTATATTAATTGAGAGACTGGTGCAACCATTTAAAACAAAATAGACAATTTAAAATATATATATATTATTTAATAAAAAAAATAAACACTGTGCTTTGTACCCTACCGTTCAAAGGTTTGGGGTCAGTAGGATTATGTTTTGAAAGAAATTAATACTTTTATTAAACAAGGATGCATTAAATTGATCAAAAGTGACAGAAAATACATGTTACAAAAGATTTCTATTTCAAATAAATGCTGTTCTTTTGCACTTTCTATTCATCATTTGGCCACATACACACTGTAAGTTTCAGGAGTGACAACGGATTTATGCCGCGTTCCAGGCAACCCGTAACCCGTGTTTTTCCAACCTTCTACCCGTGAAAGTGCACTGGAACGGCAGTCAAACCCGTGTCTTCCCACCCTTGAACTCGTACTAGATCGATGTACTCCCAGTTCCGCGCTCTGACGTCAAATAGCCCGCGAAACAACAATGGCAGCCCATACGGATGCGGTGTTTATGCAAGTGCACGGTAAAATAACGTAAAATAAAAGGTATAACAGCTTCTCTTGCGTTATGCGCCGGTTTTCCTCCTCCGTTTCCCTCAAATAAGCAAGGAGTAAGTATCTTTGGCGATAGAAATAATTGTAAATGAGCATAAGCCCCGTATGGTCCACCATGCTGGTTTGTTTACACTTAGGCAGTTTGGCGTGTCTTGCCTGGAACGCTACAAAGTCGTGAGTCGTGGTTTGAAGTCGTGACTTACGGGCTCAAAAACCTGCGGGAGTGAATCCCCTAAATTATCGTTACATGTGTTTACATGCTACCTTCACGTGCTCTCGGAATTATCGTAAATACGATTTTCCTAGGTAAAAATTACACATGAACGCCCTCCCATTTAGAAATGCAATGAGCTCGTAATCACGACATCAGAAGTGGGAAGTGGGAGCTATCAAATTTCCGATAGCACGTGAAGGCAGCATTACTCTTGAAACTGCGATGATTGACAGCTTGGAAACCATAGCGACGTTCTGTTATTGTGACCAACATAATATTACAGTGACAAAACACTCATTATTTTCAGCAATTTAACTAAAGCACAGTCGACGGAGGCGTCGTGTTTTGTTTATGCTTGTACAGCCTGTTTCACACAGAGCGCGCTCTTTATGTGTTGCCATGATCGCTTATTATAAGCGTTTTTGGGCTTGTTGCTTAAGCTCGGCTCATAAAGCGATCAGGTTTATGGTGTTAATAAAGTGAGCAGACACGAGTCGCGATATTTTGTTCTTATTTTCAGCATAAAGCATGTGGATTTATTTCGGTTTATCATGGGCTTGTTCTTGTTCGCTGATTTTTCTAGCAAAATCTGGCAACATGAACAAGTCAAAGCTCGTACTGCTTTCCCTGTGATTCACCCGATTCCACCGCACATATGAAGACAAATACATCATGGTTTTCACAAAAGTACTGAACAGTTTTCAACATTGATAATAATAAATTAAATGTGGCAAATCAGCACATTAATGATTTCTGAAGGATCATGTGACACTGAAGACTGATGCTGAAAATTCAGCTTTGTCATCACAGGAGTAAATTACATTTTAAAACATTAAAATAGAAAAAAAGTTATTCTAAATTGTAGCAATATTTTACTCTATTTTTATCAAATAAATGCAGCCTTGATGACTATAAGAGACTTTCAAAGGCATTTTAAAAAAATCTTACTGACCACAAACTTTTGAACAGTAGTCATATGTGTATATGCTAGGCTAAAGTTTTGATGTTGCTAATACAGACAGATAATAATCATTAAGGGGAAAAGTGAGATCCTTCCCTACACGAGCGCTTCATTGAGCTGTACCTTAAGTCTCCTGTATTTCTCGGTGTGTGACAGCAGGAGGAACTCAATAGCACTGCACTCCTCTGACAGATGTGTCTCAGCCAGCTCTGTACCAAACGCCTGCAGCATCTGAGCTATGTCTTTAACCATAACCGCAAAACTCTCAATGGCCTGTAATGAGCAAAAAGACGGTCTTGTTTAACAAGATATTGCTGTGTATTTAGCAATGTATCTATTCCATCATTCTTTACTGTTCTCAAGACGATCCAGTCGCTGTGGCAGTAGTCAAGAGTTCCTCCAAACTCTGAGGTCAGCTGGTTCTCATCAATGTACCGCAGCAGATCTGTGACAGAGCTGAGCATCACCACCTTAATAACAGACACACAAGAGGTCAGGGTGGTGCTGCAGTTCACAAAGATTGCAAAGAATCGAGGTTGTAATGAGTCATACAGGCATTTTAAGCATGAAGTCCTCTTGACTAAAGCGGAAACCGAGATCTGTGACGGTACGCTGGAAGAAGCTGGTCGGTCTCAGCACCAACACCAGGTGCAGGTTTCCAGGGAATGAGGCCTGAGACAGAGAGAGAGCGAGATGAAATCAGCCTGGCAGACACACATAGACAGACCATCTTAAAGAAGCATAAAGGCATGCTTGACCCTTAAAATGTGAGGATATAAGGAAAAAACAGAAAAGATGGTTTACATGTTTAAGAAATGCTGACTTGCATGGAAACTTTTTCCCTTCATTAATTGTTTACATTTACTATTATTCAATTGCCTTTAATGTTCAGATTTTATTGTTTTACCTTCATCCCATGTTTACATGTTGAAAACTAGTGTTGGGGTAACGCATTCGAGTTACATAATCAGATTACTTTTTCAAGTAACTAGTAAAGTAATGCATTACATTTTCAATTTACAACAAAATATCTGTTACTTTTTTAAATAAGTAACGCAAGTTATTTATTAAACATTTATTGACTGACAGCTCTCCTGTCCCCATGATGAGAGAAATAAAGTGAGGAGGTGTTGTGTTCGCTGTGTAAACATGATGGTTATTGTAGTTCTACACTAAATGTGAACATGCATTTAATCATCTCACTTGCACAATAACATTCAGTATTCCTCAAAATGAATAAAAACAGTGAAATGCAATCTCAGAATTGTATGCAAACCTGTAATAATTAACTATATTAAATTACACAAATGTACTTTATGTATTTAATCTCACTTTATTAACCAATGTGTTTGCTGTTGACCTTCAATGATCTAATTCAACCATTTGAATAAGAAAAATTACTTTAAAATTAAATTTAGAAATAAAAGTGTTGAACTTCCATCTCCTGTGTCCTATTCTTTAATTCAGAATGGCAGCACAGCTGAAAGGTTGAGCTGCACCCTCTACTGTACAGGCATAAATATGCATTTCCTTCAGCCTGAGGCTTATTCATTTAACTTTTGGTGTGAAAGGGCCTTAACATTTGCCAAAAAATTAGAACTTTTTTTATAATGCAATTAGTTACTTTGTTAGGGAGTAACGCAATATTGTAATGCATTACTTTTAAAAGTAACTTTTCCCAACACTGTTTAAAACTATGATAGGCACAGAATTAAATATGCATAAACCATTTAAATTATTAATTCAATATTAACTTAAATTCTTTCCACTACAATAAATTCAATTGCCAAATAAAGGTTATTGCAAATGCTACCTATATATGAATTTAGCCTCAGCATGTCTGCGATTGTATTATAAATAAATAAATATAATTTTCAACATTAGGAGTTAAAAGTGGACATGCGAAACTTATTACCCTTTTCGATTTCCTTACAAAAACGTGTTATTTGACCTGAGACTACTGCTGTATGCTGTAAGAACATCTGACAGTCTGTGAAAATGAGTTCACATGATCAAATGTCAAAAAATTTAATTACCTGATTAGACACTTAGTAATGGTGCAGAATCGTATTTCTAATTCACTTTAAATCACAATGCCTCTTTGTTTTAATTCTTCATATTTTCTGTTTATTTCCAGGTTTAAATCCCAGATTTTCAATGTAGTCTCAGGCTTTTGGACCCCACTGTATATGGGATGTATACAGTACATGAAAAAAAAACCCCCCTCAAAAATATTAAATTCTAAAGTTCAAATATTACTCATTGAATTGAATCTGAAGTTAATCCATGTCCTGTAGAGACATAGACTCAACAGCACACATCAGTCACATCGACAACTGACAATAAGTCTGGAGTGACAACAACAAGCTGTCAATCAAACTGACGAGACAACACTAAAACTAGTTAACGCGGTAAGATCACCAGCCTGTTTAGTTGCTCTCAATGACATCTACTGTAACTGCACAGATTATTGATAATCAAAGACGCGACCTGAATGACAATACACAAGTATTTGAAACAAATCTGTTTGACAAACAGAAGGACATCGCGATAGTTTATCTTAGCACACAGTTCACAGAAAGGACTACTTGACATTGACTCGTCCTTACGTATTTGTAAACAACAGCATCATCTGCGACAATATTCACTCGGATATCGCTTATATTGATAATAATACATTTGTTTATAGCTTACATTAATAAATAACGTCTTCGCTAGCATATACCCAGGACGAATGACTAAGCTAAAGGCATCCGTCGCGCCGCAGTGTACCGCTATGAGCTCGCGCTGCCGCATTGAGCTCATCTAAACTTCAGTCCAACTCTTTACTGAAACTCCTCCAGACACATTACCGTGGAGCGACGGATCCTCGGAAGTCCTCGCCTGTAGTTTCGCTCACTCATAGTTATCGATGTTTTATGAGGATGTTTTAAGACCTCGCCCATCCTGCTGTGGCAGACCGGCGCCCGGTGCAGTGGACGGTCTGCAGGATTCATCGCCGCAGCGTCGGGAGGGTGGCAGCACCGTCTCTCCTGCGGTCTCCTCACCTCTCCCTTGCCCCAAGAGCGTCATCATGTAAAAACCTGCGCATGGTTTGTGCTAACTCATGCATTCCCTTTGCCTGGCAGTGAGCTCGGATTTCACACACTGTTCTGTAAGCTGTTTTTAAACGCAAACTTCAGTCAGAGCTGCCGCATTTAGTTATTTATTCAGGCTAGAGCTCAGAGAAATGGGCTGTAAGCACATACTGTACTGTAACTGCGCTGATGCACTTCAGCACCGAGGACAGCGACAAGACCAGTTCAGAGCGCACAGTAAATACAGACATGTGATGCATTCAGTCCCCAGAGGACATATAAGGGTCAATGATGCTCATTTATTTATTTATTGCCTTGCTCTATTAAGCTTTTCAAAAATACAATATAGATGCAATTCATGCAAAAATATGACTTGAACATTTACTCTGCAAGTATTTTTAATGCACTAATTATGCCTTTTAATGGACCTTATAATGCATTGTATGGTTTCATAAATAATTATAACCAAAGTTACAATACATTATAATATATATATATATATATATATATATATATATATATATATATATATATATATTCACTAAACACTTCTTTAGAAAGTATAATGGATTAAAACGCATTACAAACAACTAATTTCCAATGTAATGAGGAATCTGCAAATATTATAATGTATTTTAACCTTGGTTACAATTATTTATGATAAGATATAATGCATTATAATGTACATTATGAATGCCATTTAAGTAAAGGGCTACCAAATGTTTTTTTGAAAATAAAGATTGTGTCCAAGTTTTATATATATATTATATATATAATATATATATATATATATATATATATATATATATATATATATATATATATATAAATGTGTGTGTGTGTGTGTGTATGTATACACACACACACACACATATATATATATTAGAAATAGTATCAAATTAGTATCAAATTATTAACGTATTTCTCTTTGACCCATTAATAATTTAAAATAAATTATAACACACACACAAAAAAAAAAATCATTCAAAATGACAGAACACTTCATACTCTTTTGCTTCAATAAATAAATTATTATAAAACATTGTAATCTCTCACCGCTATCCTTGCCAGTGCTGTTTTGATTGAGGTCCAAGTATCCAATCTTCGGTCTAAAATGATGATAAATTTTACACCAGGTTGTCGTGCTCTGGAAACATGTTAAATGTATCATGTATCACAGTAACTTCTTTGTTAAGAACAATGACAAGACATTATAAATGTATTTGTTTGCATTGTATGGAGGGATCAGTGTACTGTGTGTGTATATATATATATATATATATATATATATATATATATATATATATATATATATATACACACACACACACACACACACAATCTGACTGTAGGTCCTGGTCCTGACTGTATTGTGTCTACAATGTGACTGCACAGATCTCTGCATATTTAGAATTCAAACAGTTCTGCATTGCACATAGTGAATACATTCATTTGAACAGCTCAATTTGTCTAAGGGCTGTTGCAAGGCTTTATGTGAAGAGAATACATAAGGGACTATTGCTGTACTGCAATGCAGTGAGATGGAGAGGCTTGTAAATATTAGACACGGACCTTGGGATCAGTGTGAGGTATGAAAGAACTTTGGCCAGAGCTTCTTCAGGAATGTCACTGAAAGCAGAGCATTCTGGGAGAGTGATGATGACACTAGAGTCCTCACCACGTCCCCCTGGAATTCAAATAAACATATTAAATTATCAGTCAAGGACAACATTTCATCCTAATGCAGTTTATCTGATATGTTAAGACAAGCCATTAGTGCACATGTATAAAGTACTTTATGTCTCCAAAAACTAGTAAACAGAAACTGAAAACCCCACCTGATAAATAAGCCACTTGTTTCTCAATGTAGCCTGCCACTTCCTGTAGACTCACAGGCACCGTGACCTCTGAGGAGACAATGAAGATGTGCCACACACACATAAATATAACAGCAGAAAGCTTTTAGGTCATGTTTCTGTGAGTTTGTGTGGCTTTGTCACAGTTATGCGAAATTTCAGGAACAGCACCACCTAGTGTTCATATGTACAAACTACAGCTGTAATTCACTGCTATATAAAATGCATGAGTTATGGTCTGTTAATGGACTCCTCAGTAATATTGACAACATTAGTAGTTAGTAGGAAAGAGTCTAAAGCATTTATGTCTGCAGAGCCATCAGGATCAACTGAAGTCAGAGATGGTGGTTCGGTTTCCTTTGAGCCTCGTCTCATGCTACAATCCACCGAAAGTGGAGGTTGACAATAGAGGATGTGTTCAAATTACACATACAACAACACTGGTCTCCAATGACTTCACCATTAACTCACTTCCTGTGTCTGTGGCAAACAAAAGGGAGAGGAGATTGATTATTTTAGGTCTTTATCAAATTACATAGAAATCCAGCTTATTTTTCCTATTATAAGGCTCCCTATTTTTTATACGCTAACCATGATTGATAAAAAATAAATAAATAAATAAAAAATTAACATTTATGTATTCAGACTTTTTCCCCCCAAAGCAACTTACAAGAGAGGAACAAAGCAATTTGTCATGGTATAGTCATAATACACAATGTCAGGTTTATTTGACAACTATATTAGTAAGACTAATAAACTAGAAAAGAGAGAAAAAAATTCAGAGAAAAATGTGTGTGTGTGTGTTTGTAAGTGCATTGGTTTAAGGGTGTGGGGTGGTTAAACATGATATTGTTCTTAAATATAGCATCATGTCTAGCAGAATGCTAACAAACATGTTGTAGCTAATGTGTAAAAAGAACTGCTAGCTATATAACTGTTAACCTATTACAATAAAAAATGAATGCTGACGTTAAAGTTTAATGTGTTTCCAACAGGTACAATGTTGGTGGGGCTGAGATGAATGTGAATGAAGTGCCGACTTAATATTTAATGGCACTCGAGACCGTTTCGATAGTATAAAACAATACTGTACTGTGCAGTATATAGGCTACACACCTCAAAATCTAAATTAATGAGACAATTTGTGCACCCTTTTATGAGATAGATAAACATTTTAGTCAATTTTAGTGAGATGTATTTAAACAAGATGGTCTAAACTAGAAAGCAGCATTAAATGTTTCAGCCTTCCACTTATTTGCAAATTAATTTTGTGAAGGATGCAAATGTGAAGTGTCATGATACAACAATAATAGTATGTTTATAATAAGAAAAATAGAGTTTAAAGTCTGTGAAAAGATTAATAATTAATATAATTAATTCCGTTAATGTATTAAAGGGTTAGTTCACCCAAAAATAATGTCATTTATTACTCACCCTCATGTCGTTCTACACCGTAAGACCTTCGTTCATCTTCGGAACACAAATTAAGATATTTTTGATGAAATCCGATGGCTCAGTGAGGCCTCCATTGAGAGCAAAGCCATTAAAACTCTCAAGATCCATAAAGGTACTAAAAACATATTTAAAACAGTTCATGTGAGTTCAGTGGTTCTATCTTAATATTATAAAGTGACAAGAATACTTTTTGTGCGCCAAAAACCCCCCAAAATAACGACTTTTTAACAATATCCAGATGGGCTGATTTCAAAACACTGCTTCATGAAGATCAAACGACTAAACTGCTGAAGTCACGTGACTTTGGTGCTCCGATCCACTGATTTGATTTATAAAGCTCTGAAGCAGTGTTTTGAAATCGGCCAACCACTAGATATTGTTGAAAAGTCGTATTTTTTTTTTTTTTTTTTGGCACACAAAAAGTATTATTGTCGCTTTATAATATTAAGATAGAACCATTGAACTCACATGAACAAATATGTTTTTAGTACCTTTATGGACCTTTAGTTTTTCAATAGCTTTGCTGCCAACGGAGGCCTCACTGAGCCATCAGATTTCATCAACAATATCTTAATTTGTGTTCCGAAGATGAACAAAGGTCTTACGGGTGTAGAATGACATGAGGGTGAGTAATAAATGACATTATTTTCATTTTTGGGTGAACTAACCCTTTAAGGCATTTTCTGTTAAGGCACTAATACGTAACTGGAGTATTTGCTCATCGTTGTCTGTTTGTTGTTCAATGTGTCTTTATAAGTAACCGCAATGCTGGCTTGACACTGCTAACTTTAGGCAGCATCACCCTTCTAAAACAACATGGATAGAAAACCACAACTTACACTCCCTTGAGGGTGTGTTCAGAGACGTGCAAAATAAACACATTCCAGTTCTGTCCATGTGAGCATGTCTAAAGGCCCATTCACACCACAACTATTACAATAACAGAACAGAGAAACAACACCATCGGAATCACTTTCAGGATGATTTTTTTTCCAGCTGATGAATGATAAAAACCATTGACAGCCAATCAGAATCCATCCTGCTTTAAAGAGCTCATGCATTTAAAGTGACAGGCGACAAAACTGCAGCGCGCGCTTAGAATGAACAGAACGTCATTGTCTGCTGGTGTTGACGCCAATATAGTTGCCATTATTGTTATCTTTCTTGGTGTGAACGACCCTTTAAAGTAGTTCAGTCTTTAAGGCTTCTCACTAAATAAACCTGCACTGCTTTACAAATCTAATTTAAACTTGTTTTTAATTATTCAGTTTGGGTTAAAGTATGGTGTATTATAAAAACTAAAGTAAACTAGCCAAAAAATATGTACAGGTAAGCAGTCCAATTCATAAGAACAAGACTGGACAATGAAGGTAGACGAGGTGTGTGCATACATAGCAGTCCTGATGAGTGGTGATGGCTTGCAGGTGCGTGTGATCAGTACTCGGGTGAGGGTGTGCACTGTGACTGGTTGGTGTTGGAGTCTGGCAAATCCGTGACAGTACCTAACCCAGGAAAACCGGTCAATAACAACTAGAATTCATGTGAAAGTGAAAGTGAAGTGACATGTGGCCAAGTATGGTGAACCATACTCGGAATTTATGCTCTGCATTTAACCCATCCAAGTGCACACACAGCAGTAAACACACACACACACACACCGTGAACACACAACCGGAGCAGTGGGCAGCCAATACTGTGGCACCCGGGGAGCAGGTGGGGGTACGGTGCCTTGCTCAAGGGTCTCACCTCAGTCGTGGTATTGAGGGTGGAGAGAGCACTGGACATTCACTCCCCTCACCGACAATTCACTCCCCTCACCGACAATCCCTGCCGGACCTGAGACTCGGGTTTGGGTTATAAGTCCGACTCTCTATCCATTAGGCCATGACTGCCCCAATGTATTACCATCTGAAGGGGGCAGGTCAGTAATGAAATCTACTCCTAGGTGTGGACACGGGCGATTGGGAACAGTCAGCGGATGGATTTCGCCTGCTGGTAGGTGGCGTGGGCTCTTTGAGACGGCACAGTCAGAGCAGCCTTGAACAAACCTTCTCGCATCCTGACCATGTTGGGCCACCAGAAGTGATCCTTCAGCAGTGAGAGGGTACGATTGGCCCCTGGGTGGCCAGTGCCCAGAAATGTGTGAACAGAGTGAATGATAGTTGTGCGCTGTGATCTGGGAACATACTGAAGTCCTGGTGGACACCCTGGCAGAGCTGGCTCAGTGGCATTGGAGGAGGTGGTCTATTCCCATTACCACTGAATAGGACTCATAATCAATTTGGAAGGCAAGATGGGCTCAAATTCGTCTGTGATCTCCTCTGGGGCATGAAGACAGAAGATAGCATCTGCTTTGACGTTTTTGGTACCTGGACAATAAGAAATGGAGAAATTGAAATGGGTAAAAAATAATGCCCATCTTGCCTGTCGTGGAGTTAACCTCTTAGCATCTCTTAGATATTCTAGATTCTTGTGATCAGTCAGTACTATAAATGGCTGTTGTGTACCCTCCAGCCAATGCCTCCACACCTCAAGTGTGAACTTGAAGGCCAAGAGTTCTCTGTTACCGATGGAGTCTGGCTGGATTCCCCTGCTGCTGAGACAGCACTATTCCTACCCCAGTGGTAGAGAATCCTGGAGCACCTCATGCATAAAGTCCTGGAATGCGGAGGGGGTGTTGACCAATCCATACAGCATAAGATACTCATAGGGGCCAGTAGGGCTCACAAAGGCTGTCTTCCACCTGTCCCCCTCACAAATACAGATGAGGCTGTAGGCACTGCAGAGTTCCAACTTGGTGAAAATGGTAGCCCCGCAAAGTTGTTTCAATGCCACTGGGACGAGGGGAAGTGGGTATCGAAACTTCACAGTTTTCTTGTTGAGGGCACAATAGTCAATACAAGGCCGCAAGCCTCCGTCCTTCTTGGCCACGAAGAAGAAACTAGAAGCAGCAAGGGGTGTCGAAGGGTGGATGTAGCCTTATTGTAAAGCCTCCTTGATGTGCTCCTCCATGGCTGTCTGCTCAGGGATAGAGAGCGGATAAATCTTTCCACGGGGCACTGGAATGTCCACTGGAGTGGACAAGAAATGGTTTGGTTGGTGTTGGAGCCTGGAAATGAAAATTATTCCATGATTTACTCACCTTCAGGCCATCCTAGGTGTATATGAATATCTTCTTTCAGACGAACACAATCGTAGATATATTTAAAAATATCCTTAGTCCACCAAGGTTTATAATGGTTGTGAATGGGGACCCAATTTCTGAAGACAAAAAAAAAAAAATGCATCCATCCATAAAAAGATGAATCCATATGACTCCAGGGGGTTAATAACGGCCTTCTGAAGTGAATCGATGCGTTTGTGTAAGACAATTATCCTTATTTAAAACTTTATAAAGTAAAATAACAAGCTTCCGGCATAACAGCCATATGCATTCGCTTACGTCCAAAAAGCGTTAACTTCTGCAACGTAGTACACAATGCCATGACATTCTACACGTCGTATGTCATGGCGTAGCGTACCCCCTGGAGTCGTATGGACTCATTTTTTTATGGATGGGTGCATTTTTTTTTCTTCAGAATTTGGGCCCCCATTGACAACCATTATAAACCTTGGAGGATTAAGGATATTTTTAAATATATCTCCGACTGTGTTCTGAAAGATAGTCATATACACCTAGGATGGCTTGAGGGTGAGTAAATCTTAGGAAATTTTTCATTTCTGGGTGAACTATCCCTTTAATTCAAACTGTGCTGTTCCAAAAACACAATAAAATGACCTGATGAGTAAATAATAACAATTTCTGAATGTTTCACAAACATCATCATGGATATTACTAAATGGGCTTGATTGTTAAGAGGATTATTTGCCTGAGCTTTTATACTGTAAATTTAGAAAAGCACCAAACCACAGACAGTGACAAGTTTAGATAAACATGTTTTTTAGATTCACTAAACCCAAAAGTATTTTAGTTACACTTACAGTTGTTTGGACATCAATGCATTACATATCAAGTCAAGTGGAAATATTACAAGTAAAACATTACACAAAAAGTTGCTGTTTAAAAAGAAGGCAAATGTATTGGTTATCAAATGTTAGTGGTTAAAGGGATAGATACCCATGAAAATTCTGTCATCATTTACTCACCCTCAAGTTGTCCTAAACCTGAAAACAATTCTTTCTTCTGCTGAACACAAAGGAAGATATTGGGTAACCAAACAGTTGTGGGGCACCACTGACTTCCATAGCATGGAGAAAAAAATACTATGGAAGTCAATGGTGCCCCACAACTGTTTGAATACAAACATTCTTTAAATATCTTCCTTTGTGTTCAACAGAACAAAGAAA
Source organism: Ctenopharyngodon idella (assembly GCF_019924925.1). Taxonomy (NCBI): domain Eukaryota; kingdom Metazoa; phylum Chordata; class Actinopteri; order Cypriniformes; family Xenocyprididae; genus Ctenopharyngodon; species Ctenopharyngodon idella. The sequence goes on along the minus strand of NC_067233.1, from coordinate 9,331,929 downwards.
TTTATACAGGTTTGGAACTTGAGGGTGAGTAAATGATGACTATCCCTTTAATCTGATGAACTACACCTGACTTCACTAAAAATTATACTGTACATTCAATAAAAATCACCTTGACTCAGTGAATTTAGTGAGAAAAGCTCAAACATCATCAGTTCACAGACGCCACTTGGCTTAATATTTTATCTATGATATTCATCAATTATTAAGTGTGGCTTAAATGTCCAAATACATTTTGGGGCAATTATGTTTGGTATAAACATGGGAGTATCATAAATGATTAATCTTATCTTAAAATTCAAAGCCAGATCTAATGTAATGTGGTTGTGTTGAATGAAGTGGTGAGATTCTGGCATGCATTAGCATGGATGTTACCCAAGAGCAGACAGGTGTTCACAATGGCTCTGTGTCAGAATGTTGTTGTGAACCTGTCTCGGCCTGAAAGGGACTACTGTCTTGTATTACACTGCATCATTACAACATAATAAACACCTTTCCACAGCATTACTTTAACACAGACTTGACGCTCACACTCACATAAAAACAACACCAACATGGAGACAGATGCCAATGACCCGAGCCACACTGCCAATGCTAATCCTGCTACAATCACTTTGATGAATCTGAAGCATTAGAAAGTAAATATTGCATAACACACAACAGAATTGAGTAATTCAGACTTGGACCTTTAAATGCATTTAAGTGACGCCTGAGGAAAGACACAGAGGCTAAAAATGAAGATGCTGAGTCACTGTCTGAAGATCATTCTCTGGGTTTAAAGCCGAATTGAGAGCCAGAGAGCAGGGCAGGGGGTTAATAATACTGGTGCTCCACTTCCTGTGTCTCAACGGGCCCTGTTTGTAAAATGGACAGTACAACTTCTATTTTCATCCTTCAATCTCACTACTGGCCCAAATTCATATTGCATGATTATAAACTGATAGCTTACTGTATCAGCCCATCAAAACATTTGAGATTTCAGGAAAACGTTATGCTTTTCAAAAGAAAAATGTTTATCCATGCAGAATTCCAACATATGGTTCTGGAATTCCAAATGCTTTTCATTATAGAAAGATTGAGTCTTGTTCATCTTTCAAGCAGATTATCAAATATCAAATCTAGGTTATGGCCAAACCTATAAATAGCATACATAATCCACTACATAAAACACCAGTGAACATCCTGATAACTTTATGGAAAGAAATATACTCACGTTGCAGCGTGCTCTGCAGCTCCGAGCCTGCCTGCAAAAGGTTGTAATAGCCCTCCATGTCTTTCAGGGGCTCTTGAGGAGAGGCCGAGCCCATTCCCTGGCTGTTCCCGGAGAGGAGTGACTTGACTCTGGGCCCGTCAGGCCCTCACATCCCACTCCACCAAGGATTCATTTCACTACCTCCACAGATCAGATCCCAGCTGAGGCTTCACTTCAGTTCCGTGCTGCCACACACACCTATGAACTCCACAAGTCACCTTGAGCAGGAGGAATTGCATCCGCAAACTCCAGGAGCACAGACAGACCCCCCGCTGGAGGTTTACCTATGGCAAACAGCCTGCTGCAGCTGATAGTGGCACTGCAATATCACATCTCAGCTTACAAAAACCACACACACACACACACACACATAAGGGAGGGGCAGAGAGGATGAGGTCCTGTCTCAAAAGTGAATCGGATTAAAAGGGTTTCCTGTCCACAGCGCTGATGGTCTGCCTTCTTAAAACATACCACACACACTCCATCTGGCTGCAAACTCCTGTGAGTTAGAGTGCGTCAGATCTGCATCGCTGTTAGACTCTTGACACTCTGCCAACTCCCTCCCCATTGACTTTCTCCGCTGTAGAGTTTAGACTCCGCCCCCTGTTGATCTCCACCCTCCTCATTGGTCAGTTTTCCCTTATAGGCAGTGGCTTCCTCGCTGCTGTAAAGGATCTCTGCATGCTGTATTGTACCCATTCTCAGCCTTACAAACACACACAAAGAGGCAGGCTGTTCTGAATATCACTATTGACAGCAAAACTATTTTTTCTTCTGAGACTAAGGAGTTTCATTGTTCAGAATACAGAAAAGTATGACGTGTGGGAAAATTGCAGATAAACAGCTACATGAATAAGAGGCATTGTTATCAATGAACACACTATTTATGCTTCTACAACCACATCTTCTATCCATGAGAGACTGTTGGTTTGAAATAGCATATGGCATTACAATCTTTATTTATATCGCACATCCTCTGCAACTGATGGAGAAAAGAGAGATTAACTAACATTTGAAGAAAAATAAAGGACAATACCACATAAATAACATGGACAAGAACTTTATCAAGAGTTATCATCATTAATATAAAGTTAAAGTTTTTTATTATTATGAAGTTTTATTCATTACATTTTTAGGAATTTAAGTAGAAATATATGAATATGTAAATATTTATTATTGTTATATATTATTATTATTATTTATATATAGGTATATGTTCATGTACACTTTACATAAAACAATGTTCATGAATAAAAGTTGAAATTCACAATAAAAAGTAATAATAACACTATTATTATTATTTATTAAAGGGTTAGTTCACCCAAAAATGAAAATTCTGTCATTAATTACTCACCCTCATGTCATTCCACACCCATAAGACCTTCGTTCATCTTCGGAACAAAAATTAATTTTGATATTTTTGATAAAATCCGATGGCTCAGTGAGGCCTGCATTGAGAGCAACATAATTAACACTTTCAGATGCCCAGAAAGCTACTAAAGACATATTTAAAACAGTTTATGTGACTACAGTGGTTCAACCTTAATGTTATGAAGCGACGAGAATACTTTTTGTGTGCCAAAATAGCAACTTTATGCAACAATATCTAGTGATGGGCGATTTCAAAACACTGCTTCATGAAGCTTCAAAGTGTTACGAATCTTTTGTTTCAAATCGGTAGTTCGGAGCGTGTATCAAACTGCCAAAGTCAAGTGATTTCAGTAAACGAGGCTTTGTTACATCATAAGCGTTTCGAAATTTCAAAGGTTCACCACTGGGGGGCGTAACTTTGGCAGTTTGATACCTGCTCTGAACCACTGATTTGAAACAAAAGATTTGTAAAGCTTCGAAGCTTCACGAAGCAGTGTTTTGAAATCGCTCATCATTAGATATTGTTGAATAAAGTCGTTATTTTGTTTTTTGGCGCACAAAAAGTATTCTCATCATTTCATAACATTAAAGCTGGATTTACACTTGCGGACGCGTTGAGTATAAATTAAGCTTAAGGTTGAACCACTGTAGTCACATGAACTGTTTTAATATGTCTTTAGTAGCTGAAAGTGTTAATTATCTTGCTGGCAATGGAGGCCTCACTGAGCCATTGGATTTTATCAAAAATATCTTAATTTGTGTTCGGAAAATGAACGAAGGTCTTACAGGTATGGAATGACATGAGGGTGAGTAATTAATGATAGAATTTTCATTTTTGGGTGAACTAACCCTTTAAGATATACTTATTCATATTCATATAATATAATATAATAAAAAAAATGTAAAAAAAATAACAACATCATCATCACTACTTCAGGTCCTGCAACTGGTTACAATTTCTTTTAAATTTTAATTTAAATATTTTTTAGCTTGTCTCTATGGCATGACAAACTTTTAAACAAATAATTTAATGTGGTTTTAATTACTTTGAAGCCCTATAAATTGCATGTATAGCAATTACAAACAAACAACAACAACAAAAAAAACAAGTAAAAACAGTAACAACACTTGAACTCATCATCTAAGAGACACCGCAAAAAAGGTAGCGTTAGACACAAATGTCTTCTTTCAAAACAGCTTTTATTAAAGAAAAGTTTGAAACAGACTGGTCTTGAGAGGTACATTCAGATCAGCTGGAGCCTGAGGGACATGATGGAGAGAGCATGGCTGACCAAGTTAGTGCCTGATTCATTTCAGAGCAACACACCTCAGCCATGTCTCACACTCCACAATCAGGCTGCCTTTCTCGGCTGTTTTTTTTTTTTTTTTTTTTTTTTTGATATTTTCTTTTTATTACAAAATTGGCTCAAAAAGTTTCATTAAAAATACAATCAAATAATTTCATATTTATATATATATATATATATATTCAGGCAACATGAGAATCCAAGAATTATCATAAGCTTTGAAAATAGCATCTCTGAAGTAATTTAAAGGTATGTTTGGAAATTTCAAACATTGCAGGCAAGTTCCTTTTACCCCTCTTAAACTGAGCTGAACAAACACACAAATGTCTTCATCTTGGTGAGTGTGTATGTGCTCACCAGGGTTCAGTCCAGTGGTGGCATTAGTGGTCATACATGCACAAAGAGAAAAAAAAAACTGGCCTTACCAGTCTAGCTGAAAAGCAAATGTAAATAGAGCTCTGATATATTTTCTCTGAAAAGCTGATTCATGATGTAATCAGAAATGAAAAGAAGGCCTGGTGGTTATGCAGGGCTGTGATACAGCTGAATTAAGCCTGGCCCAAGATTTGGAGCTGAGCTTAAGATGCTTAGCATCATGACACAGTCAGAGGTCTAAAAACACACCACTTTCCCTTGGATAATCCACACACGCACACTTGAAGATAGTTGAAGCTGGAATGGGGCATTTTTCATATGGCATTGTTTTAGGAGAAACATTACCAAGAAAGACAGTGGCTCTTTTAACACCCATTTTGGGTTACAAGCAGAGAGAAGAACGGAATAGATCGTTCATATTAAAGGGACACAGAGATTTCAGTTGCATTCACACCATATATTAGCGGAGGATCTATCAGACTGATCTCTGATCAAAGAAAGAGCCCAGAGCTGCTGGTCTACAGGGTCTGCTCAGGCTTACAGGATATAAAAACCCAATCTGTTCAACAGCGGATTGCACAGGCAAAGAAAAAACAATTGGCACAAGCTGATAATGATTAACAATTTAAGAAAAGAAAGGAAATACCTCTGACAAAAATATAACATTTGTGAATATAATTACAAGGTACAATAAATATGTCAAAAAGAATCACATAGTAAAGAACAAAATAATTCAATTATACTCTAAAAGGTGATTGAAATCATGGCACATAGAAATGGAATGTATTCATAAGTGAAAAAAGTAGAATGAAGATCCATTCCCTCCTAACCACTAGAGGGCAGACATAGGTTTCAACAGGCATTGGACCTACAACTCCTATTTCAACGACCTAAGCTCTACCACATTTAAGTGATTCATTCAGTTACCTCAAAAAAGTGAAATGCATGCATGTGGACGTGAAAGTGCGTTTTTGAGCACTGGCCTGGTATGTAGAGCCGACACATTCAATATAAACGTCATTAACAGCTCAATAGTGAAGCTCGCTCTGAAATACGCAATTAACTTTGCATCAAGAACTAATCTTAGCATGTGCCGTTACCACGGATAATTCACCTTCAAGAAAAAACTGGAGAGACGGTCTCCCACTTTTTTTTTTTTTTTTTGGCATCACGCAACAATTTCCACACTTTTTCACTAGTACATTTCTTAAATTTATAATCCAACTGTAAACTGATCCCCGTTTCAACAAAGAGTAACATTGAAAACTGTGACAGTACGTTATAAGAAATATCTGAAGAAAATCTGTAAGTGATTTTCGATTTCTCACACAAACACGTACATGTACAGAGTTGTTGGGCACCGTGGGATATCCCAGAACTCCATGTGGTCGAACAAACAGCAAGTTGTTGAAAGGCAGCTTTTATACCCATAGGGTCAGTGCCCTCAGTGCAGCATCTTAGAGAGAGCTCACATTTAGGGATCTCGAACAGCTACATATCACAAAACTCTAAACTACGATTTGGGATTGTGATCATACCTGCTAACCAATCACAAAAGGGTCCAACTGTCTGCCAACAAAGTAAAGACAACTAGAGAGCATGTTGACGGTGAAAATTTATAGGACTTTTTTTTTTTTTGGGGGGGGGGGGGAATCATGCAAGAGAACCAATAAGGAAGAACCAGGTGGAGCAGGGATGTCGGTACATTCTGCAGCGGTTGAGTGCTACGGACGACTTATCCAGCGACACATTTATGTGTATGTATGGCAGTAGGGCAGGGCGAAAAATGTTGTGAAAACGTAGTTCCTGTGGAATCGTTCTTGGATGAGAGGCTCTGAAAGAAGTACATGACAGAGCAGTTTAAGGTGGTTCCATTGTCATGTTTCATTTAAACAGGCAGGAGGAAGGGCAGTGACCCTGAAAGATCTGAGGGTCCCATCAGTAGTCTTAACCCAAGGCTGTCCGTGCCCATCAATAACGCTCCTTTAGATGCTTGTAGGAGATGGGTGTGACAGCAGCCATCTATGGTGTACAAAAAAAATAAATCAAATCACCACACAAAACTGTTTAGCATACATGAAAAAAAATATATTTAACAGCTGAAGAGGATAGATCTGATTAAAGTTTGAATAGTGTTAAACTCTTATTTGATTGATTCATCAAAACTAACCAAACCAAAACACATAAACCCAGACAATTCTGTACACAACACCAACCCTAAATTAAACTGATCTGCACCGAAGAACCATCCTAATCACAGGAGGATCTGGTCATCGCTTGTAATATTAGTCCAAATAAAACGCTGATGTGAATCCTGGTTTACGGAATGTTCTGGATTTAAAACAAGTACTCTATGTCTCAGATGCTGTCAAATGCCACAGATAATAAAGAGGTAATTCAAAATGGGCTTTTAATAAAACTGGGTTGTCTATGCAGTAGAAGGACAAAACAATTTCTGAAATCAGTGCTACATGACTAGAGAAAAAAAATAGAGAAAAAGGGCTGTGGCGTGTAACACCCGTAATTTTGCACTTAAAAATGCATTAGCAACTACCAGTGAATTGTTTGATTAACTTCGGTCTGTAATTCCTTTGGGTGGATTTACACACAGATGCTATACAAGATCATTTTGTGTTGAACCCAGAACATTCCTTAGATCATATTGAGCACTTTACCTGTCTGTATCAGTTGAGGATTCCTCTGACAGCTGAGAAGAACAGAAGAGCAAGTTTAATGCTGGTGAGCACTTCCTATATACAGCGTCACTAATAATTTATTACAACCATCACCAATTGACCCCAAAAGCTCCAGGCACAGGCAAACATGCAAAACACGCATGTCAGCATGCAAAATGCGAAGCATTAATGCAAGGGAACAATCACTGGAACCAAAATAATCTCATAGAAAGGTTAGACAGCCAACTTCGATAGTCACAAAAAAATCAAAATAAAATGATTCCAAATTACAAACTACCACACCACACAAAATACCCACCACAACAAAAGACACAATAAGACCAACATGACACTGCGGTATTAAAGTATTACACAAAACAACCACACTCATGTTGTCATTCACACACAAATAAATGAGATTAACCACAACAACACGACAGATAACTGGTTTAGTCAGTTAATAAGGACCCAATCACAAGTTACTTGAGGAGCACATGCAAGGCATAATGAGGGGCGGAGCTTCCCCTGGCAGGCTGAAAGGATCATTTAATATTCATTCCTTCATTCAATCATTTTTTTTCCCCTTCGGCATGTTTTTGAATTCCTTACAGCCAACAGTACTGCAATGTGGTCTATTATTATAGTAGCATCACATATTAAATATATAATTAGGTATATAAAATACTACAGGGTAATATCTCCTGTAACTCTTGATCCTTTTTTATATAAAGCAGAAATCCCATTAAAAATCTCCATAGAGAAAATATTACGATAACTTGTTTCATTGCAAAATTCCTGGTAAGGTATGACACTATACACAATCCTGAAGCAATCCCAAATCAGGAAAGTCTATTAGGAAATAGGAACAGGGTTCCTTTCAGTCTTGTGGAGGCTAGCAAAGTAATGCAAGCTATCTACCTAGCTTTTTAATTCTAGTTGGTAGGGGTGTGACGAGATCTCGTGCCACCAGACCTACCGAGATTAAAATGTGATGAGATTTCGAGGTGAAAAGCTGTCTCGCGATACTGCCATGACAGAGTCAAGTTGAAATTAGGATAGAATATGCCAACGCTACGTTTACATTACGCCTCCACTGTTTTCAGACACTTTTTGCTTCAAATCAAATGTTGTAATTGTGATTGTCAATCTCAGAGCTGGATAGTATGGTTCAAGAAATTTTAAATCTCTAAGACGCAAAATTTTAAATCTCTATGGAGAAAATCAATAGGAAAATACTTGTGGAACAAAAAGTGGGCAGTAACTGTTGAGCTGTAGTGCACTGTTTTTATTTGATACGTCAAAGACTAAATGTCTTTTCAGCCAACCGATGTGAGTTCATCCTGAGGTAGGGAGAATTTCCACAGCAGAATTCAGAGGAAATTAAAAAAAAAAAATTAAAAGCATCCCACAGAGGGGGCCCGACCGAACCCAAGGGGAGGAACTGCACCGACTACGAGGCAAATCCCTTGCGGATGACTAGGGTCAGGCACTCAATTGGGGCTCTGATTGTAAAGTCTTGGGTCTGGTACCTGTTCATATGACAGTATTGGACTCGTCTGAAAAGGTTCTCATGAGCAGGGGTCTGGCTGAAGACTGAGAGGACTGGCTGCCCACAACATTCGACTGACCCGGCTTTTTCTGAAAGGGGGTGGTGAAAGACACTTAAACACGATGGATCAGACACACATGCACACCCACTCAAACACACAACTGCTGTACAGTAAATCCTTCTTTAAAAATAAGACAAAACACAGTGAAGGATGTTTATAATTAAGAGATTTCATATTTGAGGGCACAATAACGAGTTTAGAGTTTCCATACGGATTAGCTTCCATGGAAGAAATCATAATGGCCATTTTTCTAACATAATCCCTCTCTCAGTTGTGCTAGATTGTGAATATGACCCAAACAAAAGTCAGCCAACACTCAGACAAACTCACAATATAAACCCACAAAGAACAGGGATGGGTTCCGATTCCACTTACTGATTCCAGTTCCCTAATGATTCAGTTAACAATAATTTTGCTACTTTTGAAGTAGTGCCAAATAATTGATCCTAACTACAAACTTTTGAACAGGAAGTGTATATTATAACAGTGTATATTATATTTAATACAACATTTGGGTAACATTCTATTTGGAACCCAGAGTACTATTGTGTTTAGCTCCTGATTTGAAATCATAAAAATAAAAAAGAACGATCGCATTTTTGGTGTATGTTTAATCATGAAAATATTTTAAATTTTACTTAATTTAAATTGCATTTTAAATTGCATATCACATTATTTATATGTATTTATATATTTAATAATTGCATATCACATTATTATTTTAAAAATAATAAAATGCCCCTTTCTTCCTTGTTCTTTCACCTTTTTTCTGATCCCCAACACTAAGAAGACAAGCACTCTCTCTCACAAACACACAAAATCTCACTCTAAATCAACCCGCACAAATACACCCATAAAGTCAAAGTGGTTTGGGTGGGGAGCGATAGGCTGGACCGAGCACGCATGCAGGAAACCCTGTGTTTGTGTGCTGCATTCTCCTGGCTGGGCATGCAGAGACAGCAGGCACCTGGAACAGGCAGCCAAAGGAATCCCCACCATACCCTGCAGCCCTTACAGACGCACACTGAGGACCACCCACCACCACCACAGCTCAGCTTTTGGGGACAATTCTTGCGCAATGCCTCAAGACAAACACCCACTCATAAAAATGCCACCCCGGTACACCGTTTGACTGACAATCCAAACCCAGAGCCCGTGACAAACACATATGAGCTAGCAAAGAACAACTCCTCACAAAGAGGGAGGAGAGACAAATGGGTGGAGAGACAGCAGGCAGGACACTCAAGATACAGACAGGCAACCCAAAGGAGGAGGGACAGTGAGACAAAAAGCAAAAGAGGAGCAGGCAGAGAGACCTCAGTCACTCCAGGAAAAGCTGTGAGTGCTAGCAGTCTGCGACAGCATGAAGATAGTGGATGTCCCAGAGGAAGGAAGACGTCGTTTCATCTACGGCACAGCACATAGGTGGGCAAGAGACCAAAGAGCACAGGAAAATTAAAAGAAGATCAAGGGTAAGAAAGGGTTGGAATAAAGTTATGGGGTAGGGATAGAGAAACAAGAGAAATGTGGCAGAAACACAATTAAATATTAAAGTGAAAAGCTCCAGTAACTAGAACCCTGACCATGAGCTGTTTGAAAGTTCAGCTCAGCATAGATAAGTAACTGGGCTTTCTTTGAGTTATAAAACAGACTAACTCTCCTGGTAGAAATTGCTTGCCACATAAATCACATAAGACATTTATGGTCTGCAGAATAGAATATTAAACTCTAAGGAATTTTGATACATTTTTAAAAACTCATACACTACCATTCAAAAGTCTGGGGTTAGTAAGATTAATGTTTTCGAAAGAAGTCTCTTATGCTCAGCAAGGCTGCATTTATATGATCAAAAATAAAGTTAAAACAGTAATATTGTGAAATATTACTACAATTTCAAATAATTGTTTTCTAGTTGAATATATTTTAAAATGTAATTTATTCCTGTGATGACAAAGCTGAATTTTCAGCATCATTACTCTAGTCTTCAGTGTCACATGATCCTTCAGAAATCATTCTAATATGCTGATTTGCTGCTCATTAAATATTTCTTATTGTTATCAATGTTGAAAACAGTTGTGCTGCCTAATATTTTTGTGACAACCGTGATACATTTTTTTCACGGTTATTTGATGAATATAAAGTTAAAATGAACAGCCTTTATTTTAAATAGAAACCTTTTGTAACATTAAAAATGTTATTATGGTCACTTTTTGATCAATTTAATGTCTAAATAAAGTATTAACTTCTTTCAAAAAAATCTGACTGACCCCAAACTTTTGAATGGTGTTTTGAATTCTGATGAGCTGCAATTTTATCCGAGTAAAATGCTAATAAACACACACCTGTGACCGTGTGTTCTATATTAATGAGCCTAGTTGTTTAATTTTCATTAATTTTCAATAACAGCCAACAATATGACTAAGTTCAGCAGAGCTTGACTTTATGTAAATGGTGCTGGCTTAAAGTCTGAACTGCAAATAGCATTTTTGCAGTCATTAATAAAAATTGCTTTAAAAAATGTATTAGAGTGTAATAGAGTAATTATGTTTTTTCTTTTTTCTAGGGACCTGTAATACAAATTAGCTTGTGATATAACCTCTGCTCACAATGTATCATTTTACATTTTACAAGTTACATTATGCAATAAAGACCATGTTTCTCATCTACTGGAGTTCATTAGGCTATAATTATAAAACGATTATTAAAGTTGTCAATTGAATAAATCACATCATTATTACATGAAGTACTTTAGACGTGACCATACATTCTCTTTTCTCCCCATTGGCAGTTTTAATTGACATGTGGCATTCTTGGAAGGGATGCGGCACCTACCTGTGAGGAAGCAGGGGGCAGATTAGCACCGTATGCTCATCTCTGGCCTGAAAGGCTGCTTAACTACTGTCACAAACATTAGCGACTGCCTACAGCGTGTGTGCTCACTTCCTTTAAATAATTCAAATGACTGGAGGGGTCTAATTATTGTTTATTGACTCTAACTGTGGTATATGTTAACTGGTTGGGTAGCCACTGACAGCAGCACAAAGTGATGAAAGCATTTGTGCTTGACTAACGGAATAAAGGTCATTTTAATCAGAGCAATACATGGGACAAAAAGCTACAGGAGAGAAGGATAGGACATCGAAGAAGAGTGATTGTAACAATTAGACCGATTGACTTCCTGTCTGTTTGACCAACCTCAACAATCCAAACTGTTCAGAGCCTTGAAACAAAGCAAGAGTTCTGTTTGGAAAAAAAGTCAGGGGTGTAATTCATGACAGTCAGGGGAAGTAAGGAAAAGAGACACCTGAGAAGTGACAGAGATTAAGAATGAAAAGTGTAAGGTCCTAAAAGGTAAAATAAGGCTGGGGAGTATTGAACGGTTCAAAGAGAAATGTAACTCCGTGTCCTAACCAGGTGTGACGTGATAAAGCAACAAACGATAAAAGCTATCTCTCTACCATGTAAATCAGAGTTTATGTGCTAACCGGCCATGACTACACCAAGCAACAGTGCATTTTTGCCTGCCTACACTGGTTCTAAAATCCTGGTCAACATAACTGTAAATTGAACATCAAATATCTTCTAATTGGCCGTGACTGCGTCAAGTCATGCCTGGTTAGGACACAGTGTAAGATGAAAGAAGAACAGAAGAGTAGGTAAATCAGGGAGAATAAGAGAGAACAGGATGGATATGGTAGAAATTACGAATTGAGAAAGTCAGAGAGGATTACCTGTCGTGAATGGGGGCCTCTGGGCTTGCGGAGGACCACCAAAAGGATCTCTGGCAGCAGACTGAGGAGAATGAGGATGATGATAACCAGCCAGGCAGACACTGAACTCAGCATGTTAGCAAACACAAAGTACAAACGCTGCTGCTTCAAAAATGGCCTAGAAAATAAGAGAGAGAAGGAAGGAAAGAGAAAACAAGAGAGTAAGACAAGTTAACTCATGCGATTAAACATGGGTTCATTTATTTATTTTTAATTTATCTTTACTGATAACTATATTGTACAATCAGAGCTGCAGCACAAAAAAAAGTCCCTAGTGGACCGGATGTTAATTTGTAGTCTGAATTATCAGTAAACAAACCCACTCTTTAACCATTCAATATTATATATTATATATATTTATATATATATATATATATAAAAATCAAACTCAGATGGAATGTTGAAGTTATTTGCATTCTTTTTAACTACAAATATAATATCAGCTTAAAAAGTGAAAAATTAAATATTAAAAAGTGATTAATCACAATTAAATATATTAGTTGACAGCAATATCTGAATTTTAAGTCACCATAAAATATACAATGTACAAAATGTACAATTCTTATTTTTTATGGTATATTTCAGTTTATTATAAATTATGAAATAGCAGCAATTAGCAAACAACAACGATCCAATCAATTCCTGATGGACGAAATCAAGCGCGCCCTTCATTTTTTCTAGTTTCGGATATATTTTATATATTATACATTTTTCTTTTCAGATATACATCACAACAGAGAAGAAAAGACTTTTCAGACTTTAACGTTTCCTCACCATATGATGCCTCCCCAGAAGAAACTGAAGAAAACATAAAAGGCCAATGAGCCCCAGATCACAAAATGATTGATCCACGTCCAATGCCGTGTGTCTAAAGCCAGCTGGGAGAGGGAAATCAGTCAGTCTCTGACAAATTAATATCTAAGATACATTTTTTTTTTATAGTTTAGATGTTTGAGACAAACCAATCAAGCCACCAACCTTCAATGTGACAGTGAAAACAAGGACGGTAAAGACAATTGTTCCATAAGACCAGTTTCCGAAGACCTGTAAAAGGAAAGAGTAAATCAAATGCAGTTCCCAATTTTTCATTCATACAGTTTAGTCACCATGAAATCAAAATTGACAATTCTTATATTTTTATATATATATGTATATACACACATATTATATATATATATATATAAAAATGATCTTTGAACATTTTTTTTTTTTTTTTAATCAGGTCCCCTCGTAACCTTTAATTAAAATAACTTCCCCTTCCTCTTTTAACATCTCTTCTCTACTCTGACGATATGTTTACTGGCACAAGGGCAGGACAACCTGTCACTCACAGCAATAGCAAACTACATCAATCGAACAAGCCAATCAATTCCCGATAGACAAAATCAAGTCCCACCCAACTTTTGTTTGTTCAAGAAGCCATTTCACCCAGATACGTCACAATAGGGAAGACAAGACTATCGCGACTTCCGTTTCATGCTGCCTTTAAAAAGAAAAACAGCTCTAACCTGCCCATTATCTTGCAGAGCTGGATTGCTGAACAGGAAACGGACACCAAAGAAGAACAGGAGACCCTGAAAAAGTCCTAACACTGTCCAGTAGAGGAAGGGGCGCCAGCGTAACATGGCATTCTTGGCTATTTCTCTGTAAGGAGGATTAAAACACAGTACATCAGCAACAGCATGGTACAAATTAAATAAGCAGAAGAGTGCAGTGCAGACTGGTACCTGTAGAGGGAGGCGTTGACCAGCAGAATCTCGATGGATATGTGCTGCTCCAGCAGGCTGTAGGCCAGAATGGGCATGGAGGTGAAGCAGATGTTGTACATCGTCAGATAGGCTGCGTCGTACAGGGGCTGGGAAGGGGAGCGAGGGAAAGGACGGGGCACCGGGGAGGTTAATACCACTTTAAGGACATCACACATATGCACACAACAAAAAGAGGGAAACTGACTGAGGCCACATGCAATGGTCGGAAAATGTGATGTCAAGACCAATTATAGGAAATCTCAGCTGAGACTTTTGAGCCGTTTTATTTTCTTTCTTTTTTTTTTTATTGATGGCAGAAGTGACAGGACACTATTAGAGGAGAAAAAAGGAAAGAGATTGGACACAACTGATATATATATCAGTTCAAAGAAGGGCAGAGAGAAATACAGAGGAAAGATGCAAATAAAGAGCAGAGGCAGAGGAGAGGAACCTGCTGGGATGTAGTCTTCTAACAGGCCCTTTATTTGCACATACCTGCTGAGAGTATCCACAGAAAAACTGGTAAAGGAACTGAGGTAATATGAAGCAAAGATTCTAAGGGAGAGAAGAAAAAAACAGGTTTAAAAGAGTCACTAAAATAACTACCTTTATATTTACAGACTGAAACAGGGACCACTGGATGCCAGACGTACCTTATAAAAGAAGTACTGGACAAGATGAGCAATGCGCACATAGTAGAGATGCCCATGAGCCAGCAAAAGCTTCTTTAGGTGCTTGAGTTTAGGGATGGCATAATCACTGTTCCTCACAGCTTGACGTCCCTCCTTACCTTTAATACCTGAACACACAATAGTAACATCATCACATTCCATCTCAGAAAAAATGCTGAGCAAAATATGTTCACTTTAACCATGTACACTACTATTCAGAAAAGTTTAGGGTCGGTAAGATGTCTCTTATACTCATTAAAGCTGCGTTTATTTGATCAAAAATACAGTAAACAGTAATTTTGTAAAATAGTACAACAATTTAAGATAACTGGCAAAGCTGAATTTTCAGCATCATTACTTCAGAAATCATTCTAATATGCTGATTTGGTGCTCAAGAAACATTTCTTATAATTTTCAAAGTTGAAAACAGTTGTAAAGCTTTAAAAAAAAACAGCATTTATTGAACATACAGTACAAATCTTTTGTAACAATAAATGTCTGTCACTTTTGATCAATTTAATGTGTCATGCTGAATAAAAGTATTCTTTCAAAATAAATAAATAAAATAATAATCTTACTAAGCCCAAAACTTTTCAACAGTAGTTTACATGAGGACGCATGATGAGATCTCACCAATGCCCACGTGTGCCTCAAGAATCATGCTAACATCATTGGCCCCATCGCCAATGGAGAGAGTGATTGGAGAACCTTTGGAGTTCTTCACCATCTTCACTATCTAAAGAGAGTAAAAGAGAACTTTAGCCAACTAATTCATAAAGTATAAGTGCATGTTATTATACCATAAAGAGATGCCAAAGTGGAAGCCTGCAGGTGTGACCTGAGCTTTCTGCAGGGGGGCCATGCGGCAGCAGAGAACGGCAGTGCAGTTCTGGCAGATCTGCAGAAAGAGGCTCCTGTACATAGTGGCATCTGCATCACGGGGAGGGTTCATCAACAACGACAGCGTAGCACCATCTATGATGAAGCCGTACTCCTGATTTGCTTTAGACCAACTCCTGTGGTGCAAAAATGACACTAAATTAGGGGTCATTAAATACACTTGACCTTTGAACTAAGGTTGCACCCATATTGAAATATTGGCCTTTATTTTTATGTTACGACTGATAAATGATAAATGTCAGATACTAAAACTCAATACAATTTTGTCTAAATAAATTAAAAAATTAAAAACTACAAAACTAAAATCTGTTATCTTAAATGCTACAAGTGAATTTAGGCATCACAACTTTATAATTTATATATATATATATATATATATATATATATATATATATATATATTTTTTTTTTTTTTTAGATTTTTTTAAACTTTTAAACAAAGGTAGTTAGTTCAATATCTTATTTGTTATTATTCATGTTTTTAAAGATTAACTTATATGATCATTAAGTGACACAAAGGTCAAAAACGTAAAATGTAAAAACGGGAAATGAGCACACACAATTAAAAATTCCATATTGACAGATATATTCAATATTAAAAAAATAAATAAATAAAATAAACTCTACATGGTACTATTACATTGTCTATTACTAAACTGTACCAAAATTCACTACAAAGCCAGTAAGAGGTCAAGGGTCTGACCTGGTGACCCCTGCTTTGACAGGCGGGGCATCCTGCACTGCTCTTCTATGGTAGTCCTTTAACAACTCAATAAGTTTTTCCTCGCGCTTTAACCTCTCATCATCCAGTGTCCGCACTGTCAGCTCCAGTAGTTCTGTACCCCGCTGGAACAGGCGACAGGCATAGCAGGTGGACTTGGCCGTCTCCATTTTGTCCCCCGTCAGCACCCAAATTTTCATCCCTGCACCCTGCAAGGCCTCCATGGTCTCTGCTGCCTCTTCCTGTAGTCTGTTTCACAAGATGTTGAGATGCTAAGATGTTAAACTATTCAGAGCTTCTCTACGAGATAACAATGTGGTGTAAATAGCAATTTGGGTCACCAACCGGTCCTCCACAGCAGTCGCTCCAATCAAACTCATTCCCGTCTCCACTTGGTTATACATGGCCATGAGTTTCTCCTCCCTGTCCTGAAGAGCCAGTCTAGCCTCTCTTAGCCCAGTGTCTGCCATGGCGTACTCCTCAGCACTCAGCTGCTTATAGGCCACACACAGTGTACGGTAACCCTCCTGGTGAGCGAAAACACACAATTAGGCCGGAATTTACTGTCTTTTTCAATATTTAAAGTCTCTACAGGACATCTATTTCAAGACAGATATAATGAATGATGTTTATGCTTTATTCCAGCATAAAAGGTCAAAACTGTCATAACATCCTTGGAAATTAATGATGTTGCAATACATTAACATTCTGCAATCTATTGTAATACCGTTGCATTTCGCTCAACGTGCAACCGAATATTTTCCACCTCCTCTGGTTTGACTCTTGGGAAGATAGAGGAATCGGCTCCCTTACAGAAAAGCAGCGTCTCACCTAAATAAACAGTAGAAGATAGGTGAGAGACAAAGACTATAGATATAGAAAGATGGTTCACTCCTATTAGTTATGAATGGGAGAAACTGCAACGGGCAATATGGTGGAATATGTCCCGCCTTCTAAGTAAAAGAGCCAATCGCTGATTGATGAAGTCATTGCAGCTGCCGTTAGAGGCTTCAGTTCCCAAAGAAACCTGAGACTCGCGCTTAGGACTGCACATGCGCTTTGGCTCATCTAGCCTGACAAATATGCTTTTTTAACACTATTTGAGCATAAGAAACAACATTTATAGGACAATTTATGTCAGCTTTTGTTGCCGATTTGAAATATGTTATTTAATTGCGAGTTCGCCAAACAGTTTTTGAAATTTCAGGATTCCCCCATTCAAATAGATAGGACTTTGTCTGAAATAGCTGCCCAGAGGCGTTGCAAATATGGCTGCTGAGTGAACAGACTTTTCTTGAAAGGGACTTTCAGAGGTACAGAGTAAAACATAAACTTGCTTCTTGCAACATCTGCAAAACTCACAACCACAATGCTAAGATGTTCTGTGTTGCTAAGTGGTTGCTGTGTTCTGAGCGGTCAGAGACAGTTTGCAGAAATTATTTTTATTTTTTTACTTAACAACTATTCGTTCTGAAGTGATAATATGTAGCATTTTAACTTTAACAGATAGATATCACCCAAAACAAAGACACTTATTTTTGTGTCAAAATGCAGAAATAAATTAAAATTAAAATAAGAATTAAAACAATTTTTTGTAGCTACTGATTGTTGAAAGAAAGAAAGAAAGAAAGAAAGAAAGAAAGAAAGAAAGAAAGAAAGACTCATACTCTGGTCCCTGCTTCAATGAAAACCTATGGCATTTTCCTGCCAAGTCCATCCACCAAGTCCGATCGCTTAAAAGGTCACCTCTCCTCAACAAGTCACATGGTTTAAGTTATCATTCATGTCAACATATAAGTAATGGCATAAGCCTTAGAAAGTATCACTAATGATCTCTAGCTCACCTGATCTGGTTTGCACGATGACACTCATTCTCCGTCGGACTGGGTCAAAGTTTAGGACATGGAGCAATTTATATCTAAAAAGTTAGATAATATGTAGAAATAAGCAAAACTAATAATAATATGTAGCTAGGCAAAACTTCCATACAGCTAATTATATATCACTCCAGGTTTATAAACATTCAGGGGTGTAAGTTCTGAAGAAGCATATTAACAAGAATATTGTGTTTGATGAGACGTCAAGGATCATGACTTACTCTTCTACATCATTTTGCCTGTTCTTGATCTTCATGTTCTTACTCTCCAAACCAAGGAAGGTGAAGCCGTATCTAAACAGAGAAAAAGTTATGTCAGTAAGTGCCAGTGTTCCCAGCATTATCAGACACAAGAGGAAATAAGAGACGCATATCATGGTCCCACCTCATGGCTCCTTTGACCAGTGCGATCTCATCAGGGGAAGATGCGATAAAGCCTCTTTCCTCCTCTGGCTGGGGGAACATCCCGTCAATACCATCAACTTGGTCCCTAGGAGTTTGCTCTGCTCCATCCTCCTTGACCTGCACCGTGTGGCACAGACACAGGGCCCGCAGAAACAACTCCTCTTTCTCCTAGCAGACAGAAATGAAAAGGGAAAAAAATAACACATGCTGCTTAAAAACATGCATATTTGTGCATATTAGTGCTTGTTTACTTTAATACTTGGAAAAACTTAAAGTACCTTTAAACATGAAAAATAATTGATAAATAATTGAATAATTTTGTTGAATTGTTTTTATTTTATTATAATATTAATATATTATAATAAATAATATAATAATATATTATTTATTATAATATCATTATACCATTCAAAAGTTTAGGATTGACCTTGGTGAGCACAAGAGACAAAAAAAAAAAAAAAAAAAAAATCTTACTGACCCCAAACTTTTGAACGGTAGTGTAAATGATAATATAATATAATATAACTTTTTAAGTAAAGGTAGTTCAATAACATATTAGCTTATCAAAATTTATAGAAAACAGTGAAATTTTAGTTTAATTTAATTTATCAAAAATTAATTTTGGTATTGTGAAAACCCTAGTATACAGATCATGTGCACTATACACTGACAAGGGCACTCAGAAAGAGGAAGTGCTCTCAAAGGACCATCCATTTATGGTACATATGAGTGTATTATAAAAAAAAGGGAGTTAATTCATATAACTTTAGTCCTTCAAAGCCTGCCAACACAAACATTAGACGTTTACTGCCTTTGTATTTATATCTCAGCCTCAGAGGACTTATAATTCAAAAGGTCTGCAGTCAGTTTACATATTGAGGTGTACACATCCAACAACACAATCCGTAAGTGTAAAATCAATCCCATCTGAGGTCCTTTGGGTCTCAGAATGAGTGTAACTCACCTGTCCAGCCCTCTGCTGCAGTTTACTCACAGGCCCGTCCGTCACAGTGAAGCCGTCCAGCTCGTCTCGGTGTTTGTACTGGAAGCCGTCTATACAGCACTCGATGAACTCCATGTTGTTCTGGGTCAGTGTGCCCGTCTTGTCTGTGAATACATATTCCACCTGCAAGGTGCAGACAAATGTTGACCTTACCAACTATAAACCCAGGCAATAAAGCACTCCTTCCCACATTAACAGAGTCCAACGATAAGGACGGACAATTAATTTGTGACAAAACCCGTCTGCTTGCACAAATCAGTTTAACGAAGCATGGCCTGTAATTTAGAGTAATCATCTGAATAACCAGCCATAAGTGATCTATGACCTCACTGCCCATGGAAGAGCCAGGGACAGCTCAGATTAAGTTCATGTCATGATTTACTTTCATTTGACCGTTCAGACTAAAAACATCCCCCCCCCACCCATATGAATGATTATTAGGAGTATAACACAGTCATATTTGAGTCAGATATGCCAAAGTAATCCAGTGTCTAACCTGGCCAAGTTCCTCATTGAGGTCTGAAGTGTTGACGAGCGCGCCCTCTTGGATCTCCGGGTCAAAGAAGTCTTTATCCCAAGTGATAAAGAAAGAGCCCAGGAATTTCTGCATCTCCACAGTGACGTACATGGACACGGGGATTATAAAGTTGAAAAGGACCATGAAGGAGAGGAAGTCTGTAAACATCTTCAAATACTGAAAAAAAAGACAGAACACCTGCATTCAGTCTCTTCAAAGTCCCTCGGACACAATATCATGGCTGGAACAGCAAAGAAACACGGAGGTTAAACATAAAGCTAATCCCTAATTAAGATTTATTAAGTATGATTTGTGTAAGAGCTGACCACAGCCACCAGAGACCAGATTAGCTTGTAATTTATATTAATTGCATAAAGAATGACTAATGATATAGAGGAAATTGCTAATTGATTCATGTAATCGTGTTCAAATCAGTCAGATGTGAAATCCACAGACTGCTCACCATATTAGTGTCTTTCTCCTTCTGTGTTTTCTGGTTGTACCAGGGCTCATCCTGACCTTCTTTACTCTGCCATATGTACTTTAGTGTAGTGCACACTACAGCTTTACTGATGAGGATACATAGATACACCAACAGAAAGGCATTGATGGATCTGGAAAAAACAGGAAACACATAGATGTGATCACACATACTTAATCAAGTAACACACCAAAATAAGATGCCAAGATTTTTTTTGTATTATTATTTTGTATGAAGACCTTCGTTCAGTGTAACGCCGGCTCATTATTGGCCGGCTCCTGTGTCAGCATCGCATGAATGCATCGTGCTGCTCACGTGAACAGCTTCGGCCAATACTGAGCCCGCGTTCTGACGTAGAACCTGGAAGCGCTGAACGTAAACCACGTATGAGAATGACACAGAACAGAAGATATTGTTGAATAAAGTCGTTATTTTTGTTTTGTTTTTGCGCACAAAGTATTCTCATCGCTTTATAAAATTAAAGTTGAACCACTGCAGTCACGTCGACTGTTTTAAAGATGTCTTTAGTACCTTTCTGGACCTTGAAAGTGGTAGTTAAATTGCTGTCTATGGACGAGTCAAATACCTCTCGGATTTCATCAAAAATATCTTCATTTGTGTTCCGAAGATGAACGAAGGTCTTGGAATGACATGGGAGTGAGTAATTAATGACAGAATCTTCATTTTTGGGTGAACTAACCCTTTGATGTTTAAGATTGGAGACACTATTTTCACATAAACCAAAAACAGACATAGTTTAAAAGATCGATCTTGGGATTTGCAATCAATATCGGATCGTTAAAATGAACATTGCTAATAATCCGAAAATCAATATTTTAAACCTTACTGCACACTGGGGTATAATACTGCTCTCATCACTCACTTTTCAACAGCCGATCGTTTCTGAGATTTGCCCTGGTAGTTGAGTGCCATCTTCGTCTCCATGCCTGTGTATACTGCGACACCTTTAAGGAAAGGCAATGAGGAGTGATTCGGCTGAATATAATTCCTCAACATCAAAAGATTCCTCCAATTAAAAGGTGCCAGAACCTACCATTAATCTTCTTGGTGTTTTTCAATGTAGCACCTTTTAGTAGAAGGTTCTCTGGGCCCAAAGATCTAAATTAAACCATAAAAACAAACAATTATGTCAATAAAGACACATTTTGGCACCCAAACCCACGTTAAAGTGGCTCCTAATGAGCAGCATTGCTGGAAGCATGTAGGCCGGTTTGGCCTGGTGAAGGACACGGCGTAGAGACTCATAAAAATATTTCAAACGACCCAGTGACAAATGGAAGAACGTGCAGGGCTTGAAAAGCTGCCAGGCTGGCTTTACTTTAATGCTGCTATGGCGTTACGGGTCGATGGAATAATGATCAGAGGCTAATGCAAGGGGAAAAGACAGAGCTGGAGAGACTAGGAGGTACTGTAGGATATAGTGGACCCATGGGATCAAACCAAAGACGGCCTCACCTTACTGCTGGCTCCTGCTCCTGCTTGTAAATGTGCATTCGGCCCACAAACCTGCAGAAGAACAAACAAGCTCCAGTTAAGCACGCTCATATATGTTCTCTCAAACAAAATAAACATACGTAAAAAGGTTGAATGAACACGCAGACGTCCCATGAACGTTATCAGAATACTTGATGAGGTCAACCTGAAAACATTCATCAGCCACTGAGGCAAAGTACTGACGCCATCATGCACATGCATTAGCGTTTCGTTTGTTTTATATAGACTCCTTCCCCATTAAAGAAGCTTGATGGTAATATCTGTATTCCAGTACAGTACACTATGTAAATGAGCCTTGTACGAAATGAACCAATTACAAGGAAGATGCTCATTGGTGATGACCCAACAGTCTGGCATATTGGCAACAGCCCTTTGAAGTTTTTTTAGGGACCGACTTTTAGCAGGCGACATCTGGTGCTCTAGAAATCTGAAATGCAAATGTTTTTCCACTTAAAGAGGCTTTAAAGAGATGCGCTTAGCGATAGGGGGCGCTACAGTCAAAAAAACTGCAATTACAGTTGGACTGCCTCTCTAAACGTGCAGATTGTGTTTGTTTCAAGGTCTGTTTGTTCTTATTACTCAAGCGGAGAGGCCAGATAGCGTTCGACTCTTCCATGAATCACACTGTTAGCTGCTGATCTAAAAATCACAAGACCACCAGAAACCATGTTAAATGAGCTCAAAAGACGTTACAAAATAAAAAAATATGGTTTCTCCCAGTATGCTTGTTCACAATATCTCATGTTTCAATGAACTATCAGGTGGCAGTGAAAGATATTTCTGTTAGGTTTGTGTTCATACTTGTAGAGGTCAGGCTGGGGTTGTTCACACTCAATGGTGGCATAGAGAGACTGCAGGTCCTTCTCTGTGTCTGGCACCGTGTAGTGTGTCTGTGGGAAAGACAGGCGAATTAGTATTCCACAAAATTGCACACGGATGGAAGAGGGAGAAAGATGAAGAGCAGAAGGATGATGAAGACGAGATCTGGGCCACCTATTTAAAGAGTTTGACTAAAGCACAGTAAAGGAATCCATATTTCATATTCTGTTTATACTTGAACATAAATCACACCAGGTGATTCCTATTTAAAAGAGTAAGGAAAGCAAAAAGTTTCTTTTTTAAAAATAACACCTATAGCCATATCAAGACAATCATATTTGTGCCCAAGTGATTACTGAGTGAGAGGTGCAAAAGCTCACTTTATGGTTGGATTCTCCATCCAGGCTGGCTGTGGTGACAAAACAAGTGCCGTCTTCTCGACTGGACTGCAAAAGAATCAGGTCACAGGGAAAGGTCTCGTCCTCTACCACTTCAACCACATCACCCACCTGAGCAGAAACACTTCGACATTACTCAGTCACACACACACAATACTCAGTCTTACACACAACCATATCATTGCTTCTTAACTGGTGTGTTGCAGGTCTGTTCAGATTCAAAATGCAATAATACATGCAGATAATTGAAAATAAAGAATCTTAAAATGTAATTCAAATAATAAAATACGGCTACATCCATAAGTGTCCTTTGATTTGTAAGTGTTTTTTCTCATGTTAATAAAAATAAAAATGTCATGTTAATAAGTTTGCATATTTCAGAGCTTATGCAGTTATTGGTAATATTAATACATTTCAATGTCTGATTAGAAAAAACGTTTATATAACAATTTTAGTACCATACTGGCCACCACTCGATGTCTAATCGGGGCTAAAGACCTTACGGGTAATATTAGGGATATTTTAAAATACCATTTAATGAATATTTCCGTTCTTAATATGTAAGAGTATTAATAAAGTATGTGAGAGTGTTTTGTTATATGATTGATAATAGTAACAAAAATGTTTAATGTATCTTAGAAGTATATTTTCTCATCAGGGTTGCATTTATTTGATTAAAAATATCAAGTATCAAAAACAGTAATATTGTGAAATATTACAATTTAAAATAGGTGTTTCCTATTTGAATAATTTAAAATGATTTACAAAATTTATAAGCATCATTACTCCAGTTTTCAGTGTCACATGATCCTTCAGAAATTATTCTAATATGCTGATTTGGTGCTCAAGAAACATTTCTTATTATCAATGTCAAAACAGTTGTGCTGCTTCATATTTTTGTGAAAAACCATAATATATATATTTTTTCAGGATTCTTTGATAAACAGAAAGTTCAAAATTACAGCATTTATTTGAAATAGAAAATGTATTTACTGTCACTTTTGATAAATAATGCATCTAGAATTAAGTTCTTTTATATTTATTAAAAAAATAAATAAATAAAAAAAAACACACCTTTTGAACGGTAGTATATGGTTTTAAAAATGTTTACAAAAATCGGCTTTAAAACACAAATAATTAGCTAGCTAGCTGCAGGCCCGACGTCAAGAGGGCTTGTGACAGAATATGCAACCTTAATGCAGCGTCAGATGTCAAAAGCTTGGTCAGTTTTTACTTTGAACCCCTCCCTGGCGCCGAGACTGGCTAGCTTTATTGGCAAACACTTCCAAATGTTTGTGACCCTAACGGTTTGATAGTGTACAGCTCATTTGTTCCATTCCATATACAGTAATGAAACACTCCCAGCTGTGAACGCCCCTAGTGGGCATACTTCTTTTCCACACGTGAAGTATGGCAGCTTGCCACACCCTGAAAGACTTGGCAAGGGTGCAGCAATAGAAAGGTACCTTGATCTTCTCGCTCTCCTTCTTCACTGACCGTCCGTCCTCTAACACAGTCACCGGGTACTTATTCACCTCGTAGTCTGCTTTGTGCCGCAGCCAGTCCTCATAACCCTGAGGAGAAAACAGAATAAAGTCAAATGAGGACTGAGCCAGTCTAATACATTTCTCACAGGCACAAATAAAACAATTCTCTGTGAAATTCACACATAATGGATGTGGTTTTCACTGTATACAACAGGCCTGTATTAATAATGAAAACTGCGATGGAGCTGAGGGAGTTGAGTCATTTGAAGTTAAAGTGTGCTGGGGTCACACAGGCCCCCTGGGATCTTATTTCAAAGCCCAATTAAGGCCTGAGCCCCTCTCAGTGTGAGGCCACAGAGATCTGGAAGGAAGTCCACCTTCCATTGTGTTTTTCTAAAAAGCTCGCGGCAGGCCGGTGGAAAAAGTTGATCCTAAAACAATACATCTAAAGCTGTGAGAGGACCGCTGTGTTGTGACAAGCCCCCGGTTCATTTGTTTTGTGTGTGAGAGATGGACTCCGGGGTCAGCTGGACTCTTGGCTGGAGTCGGCATTATTTAAGCAGTGACACACAGCTATAAAACATCAAGAGCTTTAGCGATAGTCAGAGAAATTTGAGGTGGCAGGTGAATAAAAAGAGAGAAAGAAATGAGAAAAGAGTTAAAGAAGGATGAAGAGAGCAGGCAGGGGCATAAACAGAACATAATTCAACTAACCTGTTTGATGGCCGTCACTGTGATGACAAAAAACAGAGGTAAACCACTGGTCACAGGGCTGGTTGGGGTATCAACAATAACCTTTAAGAAAGGACACACATATAACATTATTTACATTTACAGAATAATTTTACTTTGAAGTGGCATTAACATTCATGCATTGCATTAACATTCACAAACGGAAATCTATGGGGCAAGACATTTCGTTTAATTTCGTTTAATTTAAGATTTAAACGTCTGCTCAGTAGTGGGGCTACCATTCAAGGTGGATGAACATTTAGTTTTTGGTTACCTACTATTCCTGTGGGTGTATTTGTCTCTATATCAACAAAATTTTGTGGATAGTTGCATCATGTCTCTTCCTTGTGAGTATCGTTAAAAATGTTTTTACTGGCTTTACATGGTCATGACAGCAGTTGGAAATTTAGGAACTTTGCACAGATAGGTTAGTAGGCGATAGTGTCAGTCATGCCAACAACATGCCAAATAAATGCTGTTCTTTTGAACTTTCTATTAATCAAAGAATCATAGAAAAAATCCATTATGGTGTCCAGGTGTTTTTCAGATTTTCTAGATGTACTCATTACCATTTCTATTTTAAAAATGCAGCCGGACAGGAAATGTGTCACATCATAACCATGATAGCGTGAGTTTGAACATCTAAGATCCAATTGCTGAGAACAGTAAACACCAGTCTATCTTTAACTTAAGCAGTTTGTCATGCAGTAGGAAGTACAAAGATCCCTCTTTCAGATAAAACAAAAAAAAAACAATGTTGCAACCACTTGGTGTATTTATACTTGCTCTATGTTTGTGTTTATTTGGAAGAGAAAAAATAGGGTAGGCTATGAAGTCAAAACCACAGAGGTGTGAGCATTTTGTTCTGTCCAATGAGTAATGGCCAAACCCAAAACACTGCATTTCCCTCTCAGAGACACACAGGAACCCTGCAGGGACTGGCTGAAAGTGCAAAAACCACACACCACAGTGAGGAACGGCATCTTCGCTGCAGTAAACAGTTCAAACACAAAGATGCCGTGTGTGGCATATCGGTGCCAAATTCCTGTAGCGACAGAGTGTGTAAAGCCGGCAGGACTTCAGAAGGTGAAAGCCCATCTCAGACCAGCAGCACTCCAGCTCAGAGCTAATAATCCCCATCATCCTGATCACACACACACACTCTCAACATAAAAACCCCACAAAGTACTTTCAGCCCTTACCCAGTCTAAGACCAAATAATCCCAAACAACCCATCTGAAACATCCACACACACACTTTACTTTTGGACTCGGCCATTAGACGTCATCTAAACCGCTTTGCGATTCGACCAATCACGTAACATCCCCCTCTTTATCCCACACACAAGCCGTTGCTTAACAGCCACAAGTTAGAGCTCGCAGACTAACCCAAATACACTCAGGCGTCTTTAAATCCTGTCCTGCGGCTAAATATTATGAAACCGTGAGAAACGAGCGCCGTATGGGCGCATCCATGTTCACAGGAGAACAGATCTTTCAACAGTGGCCCATTAAGTGTTAAACATCTCTCAGTTGCCAGGTGTCTGCTGACAGCTGTTTAGTGGCACTGCCATCAGGAACAGAAAAAGAGAGGAAGAGAAAGGGGGCTTTTCCTGTGAACTCGCCACCCATGCAGGAGAAAGCAACATTAAAGGGATAGTTTACTCAAAAATGTCAATTCTGTCATCATTCTGTCACCATGTCGTCGTTCAAAAAAACCCGACTTCCTCTCTTATGCAGAACACAAAACAATATAGAAGAAACAGATAATATTTTACAGACTGAACTTGAAATTTTGAGTAAAAAACATATTTCATTAACTGATGTTAATATAACAAAAGTGCTAAAATCTGTTTGTAGCTATATAATGTACTGACAACCATAAAAAACACAAGTGGTGAAGAGAAAGCCACATGATGAATCACAAAAAACTATAGGAGACCCCTGTAAATACCACACTTGGTTTCTCTTGTGGCACATGTCTTTCTGACCCTTCTCCTTGGGAGCCAAGGCTGAGTCTGGGATTCGGTCAGCAGAAAGCACTCTAATGCGCTTGTGGTTCCTACAAGTGATGGATGTTGTTTTGGGGCCAGCGGTCCCGCACATCGTTTTTTTGATTTAATAAATTGATAAAGGCCCATCTGGATAGAGCAGCTTCCCACTCGATTAAAAATATTAAGAGAGATGTGGCCTAAAGTGCTGAGGACAGTCTGTCCTGTGCTTTCATTTGGTTTCTGTTTTTTAATACACACACACACATAAATAAATACTGTACATACGTAGTGGGAGTTTATTCCCCTGGATCGCTTAGTAACAGACAGCACCACTGATATAGTTCATCAGCGACTGTAATGAAATACAGTCACTTCTCTGATGAAGTGCTGCCCCTTCATCGTTTTTACGCTCACACAAAACACCCCCACCCATCACTGCCAGACCCACCTCGCTAGTTCCACCACGTAGACGCAAACACCATTCATTTAACCGCCGCCTCGAGGGAGCCAATTCCCAAAGCTAACGCTGAACACATCAGTTACCGCCGAAACACCTTACGGAGGCAGACACGCAATGTGTGAGTTACTAAATACCAACACAGATCTTAGCGAGAGTAGACGCCACAACTTAATTGGTTGCAAATTAAAATGAGGCTGTGAGAAACCACAATACAATCTGTCCAATATGTCCTACTGTCTTAAAGAGGTATTATTTGCATACTGCACATAAAATATCCCTAATATGTGACAAATATCCCTGGAATTATTGATAATTTCCCCAACATATGTTCTGGGGAAATTCAAGGAATGACACAAAGTTAAACACTTGACACCCAGGTGACGATATAAAGGAAGAAATCTTTAGGTACTTCACTACTTCTAGTTCTCAATGAGGGGCGGGGGGGGCCTCAGCAAACTTCCAAAGGGGCCACAGAATGACTTACAATTAAATGACTTAATGCCTTATGCCTTTATGACTTTAAAATGCTATTATAGAAAAATAAATAATCGAGATGTAAACTGAGAATTTTCCCCCTCAATAATTGCTGTTTTTATTGAAAAACTTACAGAATATTCTGGAATCACAAAATAAATTGTGGTTAATTTATTTGAACGTATTCAATTATATATTAATTACATATTAATTAAATTACATAAACTATACATTAATAACATAATAATTTAAATGTAATCAACACTACCAGTTCTTTTTTAAAAAAAAAAAAGAAAAAAAAGTCAGTTACAGCAGAAATACCAGAGAAAATAACTTACGTAAATAAATGCGTGGGGCCCATATTTCCAAAAGCTGAGAGGCACTGCACTTCCAGAATATGATTCTTGTGGCATCTTAATTTTTAAAGGATTAGTTCACTTCAGAATTAAAATTTCCTGATAATTTACTCACCCCCAAGATGTTGTCATCCAAGATGTTTATGTCTTTCTTTGTTGCAGTCGAAAAGAAATTAAGGTTTTTAAGGAAAACATTCCAGGATTCTTCTCCATATAGTGGACTTCAACAGTTACCAACAGGTTGAAGGTCCAAATTGCCATTTCAGTGCAGCTTCAAAGGGCTCTACATGATCACAGCCGAGGAATAAGTGTCTTATCTAACGAAACAATCAGTCATTTTCTAAAAAACAATAAAAATTATATACTTTTTAACCACAAATGCTTGTCTTGCACTAGCTCTGTGATGCGCCACGCATTACGTAATCATGTTGGAAAGGTCACGCGTGACGTAGGAAGAAGTACCGACCAAGTGTTTACAAAGCGAATGTGCAAAGACTAAATCAAACGCCCTTTACAAAAAAAAGGGTAAAACGACGATTACAGACAATTTTAAAGTTGGAGGAGAAAATGAGATGAGTTTTTCGCCCACCCGCGGTACTTCCGCCTACGTCACGCATGACCCTTCCAACGTGATTACGTAATGCGAGGTGCATCGCAGAGCAGTGCAAGATGAGAATTTGTGGTTAAAACGTATTTATTTTTTTAGAAAATGACTGATCGTTTTGCTAGATAAGACACTTATTCCTCGGCTGTGATCATGTAGAGCACTTTGAAGCTGCACTGAAACTGCAATTTGGACCTTCAACCCGTTGTTAGCTGTTGAAGTCCACTATATGAAGAAAAATCCTGGAATTTTTTCCTCAAAAACCTTAATTTCTTTTCGACTGAAGAAAGAAAGACATAAACATCTTGGATGACATGGGGGTGAGTAAATTATCAGGAAATTTTTTATTTTAAAGTGAACTTATCCTTTAACAATAGCATATTTTTTACAAGTTAAAGTGACCTGTTGCCAAATCCAGCATAAACAGTCTACATAAAAGCTGTACTAAATATGTCTCCTCTTATCTGCCAACAAAAACATTATTCCACATCAATGAGATGCATCAAAACAACATTAAACTATACTGTTGTCAATCAGCATGGATCTTTTTTTCTAAGCCTGTGCATAAGAATGAATGGACTTTCGAGCTTGATACGTTGTGTACCATAAGTGTGACTCCTGTTTAATGATTCCCCAAAAATAAATGTAAAATAACGTTTATTCAGGCTTTTTGTCTTTGGCTGTAAAATGTAAAATCTGCAGGCTCCCACCTGTGTGTGTTTGAACAGGTGTAAACCAATGTTTCTCAACGGGTGGGTCACAGATCTGTTCTGTTGGCCTGTTCTGGTCTCAAACAGCAAGGAAAAACATGCTAAACGCAAATAATAAAATTCAACGAGGGTATTATTTAATAATAAAAGTCAATGTTGCTTTAAGGCTATTTCTGTTTACTCCCGTACGGTAAAAGGTTTTGATATCTTGTCTGACTGCCACTTTACGTCTAATGTATAATCTGGGTCCTGAAGCAAAATAAGGTACAGATGTCACTGCAGATGCGCCCCTGTTCCATTTTTAAAGCATTACAGCCTGGCATGGCACTTATGTGCGTCATGTTTCCCCCTGCATATTCTTTTAATTAAGAACTTATTTAAAATGAAAAATCAGAATTTTTGTGTAACAACCCACAATAGTTTGATAAAGAATCAGCAAATCAAACTGTACACGCTGTACTTCTACCCACACATCGATCTACTCTAAGATATATGCACAAAAAAAAAAAAAACACCCATGTCATTTCACCCTCTCTCTTTATAACGTTTTCTCAAGATTATGTGCTAATTTCCTCTTCAACGGTTATGCACACTTCCACTCGGCTGAACAATGACTGCTTGTTAGCGCAAATCCTCATCTGCATTCACACGCACACACACAGACAGGCGCGCGCACACACACACACACACACACACACACACACACACACACACACAGGTATTTAGAACATTCCAGCAGAATGTGTGTCAAAATGTGCGTGTGAAATACAGAGATCCCCCTCGACTCCTCCCCTCCTTCTGTTCTCCTCTCCTCCCATCTTTCTTTTCCCATCAGGACCCCGGCGAAGGCACGCAGTGCTATTTTTAGCATACTGGTGCTTTTTTATCAGTCCGTGTCTATTTGTGGCTCAAAAGAACTACAGAGGGCTTCCTAGCTGCTGACGTCAACAGTGCTGTGCTGCAGAGGCGTACGGGAGAGGGAGAGGGAGAGAGGGAGAGAGAGAGAGAGAGAGAGAGAGAGAGAGAGAGAGAGAGAGAGAGAGAGAGAGAGAGAGAGAGGGAGAGAGGGAGAGAGGGAGAGAGAGAGAGAGGGTGGGGGGGGGAGAGAACAAAGAAATGAGGAAAAGAGAAGGGATGTGGAGCAGAAAAATGGCAGGATGAAGAGACGTGAAAGGATGGGGAGACAGAAATGGGCATAAGACGGTGAGATCGCAATAGTGCGTTTGCAATGGGCCTCAGGAGAATTGTGCAGTTCTATTTGGAGGTTGGTGATTTAAGAGCAGGTCTTGTGTGACAGGCGCGCGTATGTGTCTCCCTCGTGCTGTTATAATAGTGGGCTGCATGAGGAGAGCTAGTCAGAGAGGATAAGGAGCCCCTCAAGAGAAAAGCAGGATTAGCTGAGGCATGCCAGAACCAGGCAAACACCTGGGGATATCTCTCTCACACACACATGGACACAGATCACATCACAACATGGATGTACATAAGACATACTGAGGCATGAAACTCCCTTGTTTAGTTAGTCAATCTTTTAGTAAGAAGGTAACTTTTATAAACCATGATGTCACATTAAGCACCATAATCTGATGATCTAAAAAATTTAATTCATGTGATATACAATGCTTACTTTAAGGGAGAAACTGGTTCATAAGATTGGACCAAAAGGTTTTTTATTTATATATGACTTTGCTGCTTTCAAATGATCTGTCAGAGACTTTTTTTATTTATTTTCATAAAAACTGCTAATTAATGAGACTAATTTTGATTCATTAAAATAATTGGCTTATAAGCTTAATCCATTCACGAGAAAGACTATAATGGTTGAATCTGTTTTTACAAAGTCCTGTCCTTTTCCATTTTGCAATATATACAGTAGTCATATCTAATCAATCAGTTTTACTCAGGTAATATATGTTTTCTTTAGTTTTCTTTCACTACCATTCAAACATTTGGGCTCAGTAAGATTAAAAAAAAGAAAAAAAAAGAAAAAATTCAGCAAGGATGCATTAAATTGCTCAAAAGTGACAGTAAAGAACATTTTAAATGTACATTTTCTATTTCAAATACATGCTGTTCTTTTTAACTTTGTATTCATCAAGGAATTATGAAAAAAGTATCATGGTTTCCACAAAAATATTAAGCTTCACAACTCTTTTTAATATTGATAATAATAAGAAATTATTCTTGAGCATCAAATCATTAGAATGATTTCTGAAGGATCATGTGACACTGAAGAGTGAAGACTGAAGTAATGATGCTGAAAATTCAGCTTTGCCATCACAAGAATAAATTACACTGAATATATTAGAATAGAAAACATTTTACATTGCAATAATATTTCCCAATATTACTGTATGTTTGATAATAAATGCAGCCTTGGTTATTTCTTTCAAAAGCATTAAAAAAAATATACTGCCTGAGTCACAGCATTTGCAGGTTTTGGATATATTCATTACCACATATAACACATATTAGCCTCAGTCTCACACACACAAAATCAGCTGCCAAATCAGGTGTCAAATCGTGCGTTTCATTTTTCATTCCTCATGCACCTGACAGCAACAAGACCATATGCTCATGGGCGTAGCTTGTGGGGGTGCCAGGGGGACTTTTACTAAATATTTTTTTAATTAATAAAATTTAAACTCAAATGTAAATATGCATATAATGTAGTTATTTTAATACATTCAATTTAAATGGTTATTTTACAAATAAAATAATAAATCAAATCAAACTTCCTAATGCCTCCCCCAATCTCATTTGTGTAAAAAGTTGCCACGTGATGAATCTGCATTTTGGCAGATAATAGCCTGTAGTATATACTGCTTGCCTGTAGTGTGGCGTGAATGGATATTCAGCAGGGTTGTGTTACAACGTACAACAACTGCAGAGAAATTTGGACCTAACCAAAATAAAGTCAGATGAAGATGCCGATACTGATGCCGTGCTTGTTGACTCCGGACCCTGACAATCTCAGAAAGGTGACCCGAAGGATGCTCTGTTGTAGCAGCTCTTGTGTTTATGTCAGAAAGAGAACCTTTTACATTCAAATGTTATTTAATTTACATAGAAAAAAACTTAAACATAGATTTTAGAATATAATCGGCCATTTACTCATATGAAGTGTTTGTGTGCCTGCAATTGTGCATTTAACTTGAATTATGTCCAACAGATACCTGTTTTAAAGCAGTGGGTGAGTAATTCACTCCTTGATTTGTTTAATAAAAGTCTGCTTTGAGATTCTGTTGGCAAACATGTTTATAGTGCATTATTTTTAAAGTTTATTGCTAGCGCAGCAAAAATAGACGTAGCTCAAATAATTCATGTGCGAGGTATCTGGTAGCCATGACAACCTCGCACTTGCTGCTGCTCTATGTAATCAGTAAAACCACTTGAATGGTACACATTGTGTGAATTTGTAAGTTTACTATAGAAAAGCTAAAATGCATCTAAAAAATTGACGGACCATATCAACAAGCTCAAACGTTAAGCTACGCCTATGCATATGCTCTTCATCAATCCACCATTACCCTTTATTAAATACACACACTTCACTAAATGGCATCAGTTGTTTACATGGTTTCACTCTCTAGTTTAACTAAGGTCATCTTCATGTGCTTTTATGGAGTGGAGGAGCACAGGCTTCCCCGTCTCACTGTCTCTCTCTGCCATTTTCACAGGTCCAGTGACATAAGATCAGACAGGCTATGAGTCACACATAAACACACCCATATCCTCTCTCACACAAACACAAACACACACACACACACACACACACAGTTTGTTACTCTAGGGATGGCAAATGCTTATGACTGATCAAATGCGCTCACTTACCTGCACCAAGAATATGATGAGGAAGTAAAAATTAGCAATTCTTCTAAACTGCTCAAACAGGTTCTTTGGCAGGAAGTTCCACACTGTGTACTGGGGAAGTAAGAAACAAACAAAAAAAAAAAAAAATTAAACAGTACCCAACAACCTGTCAATCAGTTAATCATTTAAAATTGCTAAAAATCATTTAAAAGTTGTATATATTATATATATATATATATATAAATATAAAAGTAAAAAAGTAAAGGGTTTTCTACTCCAGAAAATTAAAATTGTGCCATCATTTGCTCATCTTCACACAAAGCTATTGTGTGGCTTCAGAAGACTCTTAATATAGAGCACAACAGGGCTCCGAACCAGTTCAAGGAACAAAAACAAAAACCAGAAATGAACGAATTTTTGAACAAACAAAAATCCAACGGGAGTGAAATGCCCACACAGCTGTCAAGTCATCCTATGTAAAACAAAGGGAATGTGCTGCATTAGCTGTTGGATCTCAGGAGTTTATCTGAGGATATGTTACCATAGCAGGTTATATCCAGCGTGGTGTGTTTTGAAACCAGAAAAAAATGAAGGTTAGTGTGTAGAACAAACTATTCAGGAAATTAAAAAAAAAAAAAAGTTAGCATTGGGGCTTTATTTATGGTCGTCAGACACTTACGTGTGTCGTTATATTATAAAAAGTGTCCACAATCAAGCTCAAATGGAGTTACGAGGATTTTCACCAGCGAATATTGGAGATTTGTGTTTTGTCCGTCATTAGAAGGGCCGCATCTGAGGCAGTAAGTGCGTCACATTAAGTTATCAGCAGCTTACAGGTTATAAAGGTTATTTTAACTATGTGGACGCTCACTTTTGACAAAAAGCTTTTGTTATAAAAGACGAAGTGTTACGCACAGGCTGTACTGGCTATGACTAGATGGCAAATACCAGACATGCTTCTCTGCTCCTCAATTACATAAAACATTAGCCTTTACACACATTGTGTTTGAATAAAGATCACACTACTTATTTAAAGAACCAGTTTTTTTTATTTACCCTTGCACTGAAACCAAGCAGAGAGTCTCCAAAATACATGCAGGACTTCATTCACGATTGAGGCGAGCGGAGCTACTGTTTGAGGTTTTGCTGTCAGTACAATTCAAGCTCTGGTAGTTTAGACAAAAAAAAAATATTATTTGGCATTTTTTCTAATCAAATTGTTTTCGGAAGTATTAACAGAAGGAACGCATGAACAGAAACGTTAAAATACTGATTCTGCTCTGAGTAAACCAACTGAATTTTTTTTCTTTTCATTTTTAAGCCCTGGTGTACAAGTTGTATGAACTACTTTTATGGTGCTCTTATGTAATTTTTTTTAACTTATCAGTCCCAGTCCCCATTCACTTTCATTATATGGAAATGCAGCATAAACACTAACTAATGCAAAATAAAATAAAAATAATAAAGAATTTTTATTTTTAGGTGAACTATTCCTTTTCAATGTGATTGTAAACCTACATCCTGATGAAAAGCCGGAGGAAGGATTAAATGCATTCAATATTCATCAGCTCCTGTGTTTGTGCTTTTCTGGGAGAGGGAGCTGAGATGACTTCAATAGCTCCAGAGCTCTCTGATGTGTATGACCAGGCAGCAGCTCTCTGGGCCAGCAGGTATTACATTGATTTGGATTAGAGACTTATCGCCTTCGTTCGGCGATGAGTCTCCCCGGAAAGGGGAACCTGCCACCTGATCCGTTTGATGGTGTCTCGCAATTTCTCCACTTCTCTTTTTGGAAATAGACACAACAGCAGAAGTGCACTAGCTCATTAATAGTTAAGGCTGAATCTAATACGAACATATAAAAGGAAAGCGTTTTATATTTTGATTCTGTGACTTATTTCAAATAAAACTTATTATAAAACTTAAATACATTTTTTGTGTGAATATGTGCAAATGAATAAGAAAACTATATACACTAAAAATATATATACTGCCCAGCCAAAAAAAAGTCCCTGTTTGGATTTAAATAGGCAAATGCTTAAGAGTCTATGATTGGATCGTTATTGCAGTGATTATTATGTTTTTAGCATGTTATATGTTTGGCAAAATTTCTTCTAACCCTAAAATGCATCTCTTGATGGAAATAACATCACAACATTTATATCCGTCCTGAAATGCATCAATTTTTGGTCAAGATCTTGTATTGACAATGCAAGAGTTGGGCACTCTGTAAAGTCTACTCCAGCACATCCCAAAGACTCTCAATGAATTTAAGGTCTGGACTCAGAGGTGCCAATTCATGTGTGAAAATGATTCTTCATGCTCTCTGAACCATTCTTTCACAGATTGAGCATGATAAATCATGACATTGTCATCCTGGAATATGCCCAAGATGTGTCTTCCTCGTAATTTAAAGGCCCCTGTGGTGAAAATCAAGTTTTTAAATGTTGTTTATATGTCTGTGTGGTGTTTTTAATGTGCTTTAAGACAAACCATGTGCAAATTCATACGTCAACACCATTGCTGAGTATTTTCTCCTTAAAACTGGTGTTTTTGATGTCACAAACTACCTTGTAATCAATCACATCAATGTGTGATCGTCAACGAGTGGATATCTGAACCACTGCGAGTGAGTGGAGGCGGGGCTAATTTACATATTCATAGAACCACGTATACTAAATGAGGAAAGGGTGTAGAGTTACATTCAAGCAATTTTAAGACATGAACTTTTTTAAGGGAAAATAAACATTTAAATATGTAATTTTGGTGATCAAAGATGAGTTTTAAGGGATAAAATTATTGACTACAGGGGGACTTTAAGAAATGAAAAGCTACACCATCAATTAGGGTTAAAAGAACTGTTGCCAAACATATAACATGCTATAAACATAATAATCACTGCAATAATGATCCAATCATAGACTCTTAAGCATTTGCCTATTTAAATCCAAACAGCGACTTTTTTTGGACAGGCAGTGTGTATGTGTAGCTATACTAAATTTTTACTAAATTTAAAACTACTTTTTTTTGCGATGCAGTATCTGTCACACTGCTGTCACTGCTGGAATTTCAACAAATACTCAGCAATACAACTGAGAATAAATGCAAATACTGACTGGATAATGTGGAAGGGGAGACAAGGAGAGAGACACAGAAAAATAACTGGAATACGGATAGCTATTTTCACCAAATATAACCATCACTGCTAATAATGAGTGCAGATTGGAGCACCTGCATAGGTATCCATATCCATAAGATAAAAGGGAATACATCATAATTTCTAACAGAGCAGATGTTATACTGAGGTGAACTCGAGAAGATGTGGCAGGTTTGGACCTCTTTTAGAGGGAAAAACTGGATCCAAGGGATACCATGGAGAAAAGGTTACGGCGAGTTTGAGTGGGAAGATGCAAAGCAGATGCATAGAGAAGTGTAAACATTGCAGTGCAGGTAATTAAAGTGTGTTTAGAGTCTCATGCCAGAGAAAAATTGATCACCGTACACCACAGCACGGCCACAGGTCTGATAAATCTATTACTTCTTACTCCCTCGTTTCTTCCTTTCGTATCTTAAAACACTCCTCATCTATCGACTGAATGAGGAGATTCAGGAAGTCCCACAAGATTAAGGGGGGCAGAGTTAACCACCCTGAACATTTGAACGTTAATTGCAACTATGTATTTATCAGCCGGATCTCAAGTACTGCTCTGACAGGCAAATTAGGGTGTTTCATTGGGTGGCAGGGGATGGTAAGATTTACTGCAGTTGGTGAATAGCGAATGATGAAAGAGTAGTGGAAAAAAGGAGAAAATGGAATGGAATTTCTGGTCCTAGACACAGTAGGGGGTTCCAACAGTCTCTTCACACCTGGAGGAACAGGTGGCTGAACACCAGGGCTTGAGAGAAGCATGCTGCAGCCATACTCTCCACATGCTGCTGCTAACACGCATCTCTTATGTGTTAACGTTGTGGTGCAGTTGCTATGGCATTAAACAACACTTGTTAATTACAAGCTAAAGAAAATTACAAACAGGCTCTTCTAGGGAGCTAAACCCCTAATGCTGTTATCCTGTAAAAATCAGCTCATGCTTTCAGATTCGTGACTAGGTGTAGTATAACAAACACCAGAAGTTACCTTGGAGGACACGATCCTGTTGTCACAGAATTTGGAGGGGATGAAGGCCTCTGTGTCCGGACATGGCCGATGTCCTACATAGATTGTCCTGCTGTCCACTCGCTTCTCATCTCCTCCACACTACAGAGACAAGTGGGGAAACAGGAAGAATGAGAGATCAATTACAAGAAAAGTTAAAAGTGACAAGTCTGACACAGGAATATTAGCTGAAGCAATGGCAAAAGACCAATGTTGCATTCAGGGTAACATGTTTGTAAACAGTCATTTTTGCTATTCAGTATGGTGACGCTAGTGTTGTTGTGAAATCTTCCAATTTAAAATGCCACCAAGATAATATTCTGTAGCTGGTTATACTACATGCGCCGGATGCCACAGTCTTCCAAAAAATGGTTAGCAAGAATTAATTGCTTTCATTAGGGCTTTTGACACTCAAAATAGTTAACCCTGGGTGATTCTAAACCTTGGGAAAACGGAATCCTGGGTTATCTTGCTTCACGTTTCACACTGCTCATAATTTACACGGGGTTAACAATTAATCCTGGGTATTCATAAGCTGACATTTCACATTGTACATTCCTAAACCTTGGGTTAACATTCTTATTTGCATATTTGTGGTGTCAGTGTCATTGATTGGATAAACTCAGCACGCGACTGTACCATCGAGTTTATACCAATTAGACATTTCGTACTATAAAAGGTAAGAATAAAACAGTCTCTTCATTATTCAAATTGTCATGTTTTCTGTCAGCATTTGACATTTTTCCTCTCAAACGCTGAATTTACTGTTTATATACATTGCACAGTGATTCCGTGACTGTCCAAAGCAAGCAAATATGAGTACACAACTGGTTGTCTGATGCTAAGCAACATTCTAACACCGCATTGTTTCACACTGTACAAGTTTGGCACCACACTCCAGAGTAGGGTTTCATAACCCGGGTAAAAAGCAGTGCTAACCCCGCTTCTAAATTACAAGTGTGAAACGTTCCTTTACCTGGGGTTAAAAGCGGTGTCTAGAACGATGATTACCACATGGTTAAGCCCTATTGCGTTACAATTTTAATTATTAGTTCGTAAATTGTTTATTAACTAAAAAAAATTATTTAATAAATATTTTTCTGATACAAACATGTTTTTGTGGCAGGGCCAATTAAAATACTAGCAAAGAACTGAGGAAAAAAAATAAAAACAACCCCTAACTACAATCAAAGAACAAACAAAAGGTCTGAAATGTTTATAAAGCTTTGAAGAGCATGCTTTAGCACAGCTCCAAATTTACTGAGAGACGCAGCCAGGTATAACAAAGGTGAGGTGGGTCAATCCCACAAGCTAAAGTGTGATCAAGCTCCTGAGAATTGACAAGTTTTTTACTTCACAGTTGTAAGATCTCACTCTTAGAGTTGGATGCAATCACATGAATTATAGGGGGTTTTTTTGTTTTGTTTTTTTACTACATAGTAACATGGAGGTCAGAGGATGTGTGGTCATTCTCACACAGCACTGGGAGTGTTTGGGTACTGTTGTGTGAAAAACAAAGGATGTAGCTGGGGTGAGTATTCAGAAATAGTTAATGAACAGAACACAGTTTTTCCCACACTGCTATTCAGCAGAGACAATGCGAAGATGCTGAATCTACAGCATCACAGCAAAAGAAATCATATTTTTACCTGAGTTGGGAGTTTGAAGTCTGAGCTGAATGTAATGAGACAAAAAGAGTGGGTACCGCAAAATAATAAAACTATAACAAACAGACAGCATGTCTTTCTTTTGTGTCACCCTGAAAAATAAAGAAAAAACAAACAAGGCAGACCCAAACTGGTCATGAACAAACTAATCTTATAAGCTGTTTCTTTTAATAAATCAGTCTCACAAAACTAATTAGTTAAACCTACTAAATTATCACTGACAGGAAGAACACAGTTAAAGATTATTTTTTATTGTTTTAAATGTAATATCCCATTTATATCAACACACATCAAAATGTGTTATACAATATAGTATGTTTTGTTTAGTATGTACTCAGGCCCAATTGTGTGTGGCAGAGGGTTTGCGGTTTGGGCCCTCCCACTGTATAAATTCCCAAGGAAACACGGAAACAGGTCTGTGTGTTCCCCTTGTGGTCAAGTCCGTGACCCGGGACATTCTTGTAGCGTGAAAAGGACAACAACTTGCCTCAGAGCTGTGTAAGCATTGGATTGCCGGAGGAAACGTTGGCACAAAGCATACACGGTGATTGACAGCCAGGAAGCCAGGTCTGTGCAAGCTTTCCCTTTTGTGGCCTACAAGTCAACATTGGCTTGATTATGGTTTGTCACAGGAGTGGGGGTTGCTGCGTGCATGAATTTCACATCTCCCTCAAGAGCAAGAGATAACTGGCAGTTACGATTACTCCCACTAAAACTGTACACGCATGGCAATATC
The DNA here is from genome assembly GCF_019924925.1 of Ctenopharyngodon idella. Taxonomy (NCBI): domain Eukaryota; kingdom Metazoa; phylum Chordata; class Actinopteri; order Cypriniformes; family Xenocyprididae; genus Ctenopharyngodon; species Ctenopharyngodon idella. The sequence continues at coordinate 9,291,334 of NC_067233.1, read as the reverse complement.
ATTTTTATATCAGATGTTGTTGTTTAATTTAATCAAAGGCTAATCTTTCTGGCACAAAAACAATGAGCGTTGTTCAAACGAATGAACAAATCTCAATAAGGGTGACATCAACACATGACATCATTCAAGTGAATTACTCATAAACTTGACATTAATATAAGGCCCCGTTTACACTAGTTTTAAAATGAAAACGATCCTAGTCTACACTGGCGTTTCCACAGCGTTTCAGAAACGATCTTATAATAGTTTATACTACACGACCGAAAACTCATGTCACATGACCTTTCATGCACACTAGGCATATGCGTACAAGTGTAAACAGTTGCCTCTTGTGCATGTAGGTAGCTGCAGTGTTTTAAAAAAAAAAAAAAATGCAGTTTAACTGCACAATGGCTGCTAAAAGTTACGACAAAGCCAGCAAAGACTGCAGTTCAGTCTCCATGTTATTGTTTACACGATCGCCAAGGATACGCAGAGCAAACATGGGCAGCCACGCCATCGTTTTCAAAAGTCTGTTTTGGTTCGTTTATACTGAAATGCAACCCTGGCGTTTTCAAACTAAAACGGGGTCTGCAGCGTTTTCAAAAGTCTCCGTTTTCGAGGTTCGAAAACACCGGCGTAGTGTAGTGCTCAATTCTGATTTTTGCTCAGATCTGATTTTTTGTATAGCTGTTCACATTGTTATTTTAAATGTGGCCAATGTGTCAAATGTGAACAGATCATGGTTCTGAACTGACCTGTATGCACAAATGGGGTTGCCAGGTTATCATCACAAAATCCACTCAACTGCTTTTTAAAACTAGTCCAAAACTAGCCCAATCACGTTCTGTGGGGGTGGGGTATCCCGGTAAAAAGCGTGCTGTCATACGGAAGTAAACATGGAGGGAATTAAAGTAAGTGTTTACGCATTTATTTAAAGTGTGATCTGCCGCGGAAGCCAGCGAAATAACGCGCAGGCAATGTGAAAAATAACAACAATGATGTAACAAAAGAGAGCAAAGTTTTGAAACTTTTATGATACAAGCCCTCATGATTTGCTTGTATTATAGAGCGGTCTCTTTTATACTTACAAGTTCTGACACATCAATGCCCTTCTACTGACTACCTTTCGCAACTGTCTTGACAATGTTGGGTATGTAAAATCTTTGAATAGACTCCCATGAGCGCAGAATAGTGACTAATGTTGATCTCAAGTTTTGTAAAATTTGCATGAATTCCGATATGACTGTTCACACTGCGGTCGCATTACAAAACACCTGACCTGTATCGGATTTAATAACACATATGGAAGTGGCACAGATTGGAATTGAAAAGATCAGATTCCATGTGGTTTGTACTGTTCACATGGTCATGGGAAAAACAGATATGAGTCACACAAAAAAAAAAAAAGAAAAAAAAAAAAGAAAATTCAGATTTGGCCCACATTTACCTGCAGTGTGAACGCAGCCAAAAATCTAGACTTTCCAGTTCTACATATATAGATGAAAAAATTATTCACTATAATAAACCAGGGCTATACATGAGAGGGAACAGTTTAGGACAAAACTATTCACTAGATTGAATCAGACTTTGCATTGTAACAAATGAGAGAGAGAGGACCGTTTCAGATCCAACATTTTACTAGAATGAATCATGGCTTTCCAGTGCTACAACACGAGAGAAAGAGAGAGAGCAGTTCAGGACAAAACGACTGACTAAAATAAATCTGGACTTTCCGGTGATAAATATGAAAAAGAGGACAGTTTAGGACAAAATGACCCACTAAAATGAATCTTGAAGATTCAGTGCTACAAGCAAGAACAGATTAACCAAAACAAATCAGACAGATTGAATCAGGACTTCCAGTCCTATATGTGAGAGAGACGTTGCTATTTAAAAATCTACATTTAGCTAGTCACGCTCCAACACTGCCATTTCTGTCTCTAAGTGTTTCGATAAAGACAATACACACTGTCATCACATCTCAGCGGGCTTTCAGCATACACTTCAACCCCACCCACCGCCCACTCTTTCTCACCCCCCCCTCCCTCCCTCCCAGTGTTCCCTGGGACAGTGCGAGCAGCAGCACTATAACTGTTGGTGTGAATAATTCAGAACGCATTGAGAGAAAGAATGTGAGGGTTTAATGCAAGCCACAGGCTGAGAACGTGTGTGTGGAGCTCCCCTACATCGTGAAGGTCGGATCATCTGTCCCACACCTTTGCCCCGTCAGTTAGAGCGATGGTAGGCATCAGGCCATAGGCTAAATGCTGTCACAACCTCTCCGGACATGTTCAGGAACTCGGCGACAGGACTTACGGCATGTATCAGATAACACACTAATCCCGTACTCTAGCATATCTGCCTGAATCGCTCACATCAGTGTATTCATCACCTGAGAACTCAATCACAGCACATCAGTATGCGTCAGTGGTGAGCGATAACTCACTTCCCTCTATTAGGGCCTCGAGGAACAAGAGGCTTGTGCGTATCTACTGCAAACTAGATGCAAATCTTCGGAATACAAGTCACTCTCATCCACATCCGCGCTCTGAGTCAGAGGACACAGCTATTTAAAACAGTCAAAGACTGTTTCTTCCCCTTTCATCTGCATCATCTTCTTATCTCCCACTGGATCTGCTCTCAATTCGGCTTCTTCTGAAAACATACGTGGCAGCGCAATGTGTGTATTCTGGCTCTCCGGTCAGGAAGAGCCTGGGATTACGTAAGTTTTTGTGAAGCGTGACGGCTCTTCACACATCAGCGTGGCATGCGGTGTGTTACCGAGCCCGGATGAAGCAGGCTGGTCTAAACAGAGAGGGGAGGGGCAGGTGTGAGGAGAGAGGAAATGGCACAGGTTCCAGAGCTCAGGGGATTGAATCCACCTCCAAATGCCACCCGGTGTAAAGGAACACAGCCCAGGGCCTCGGAAAAGAAAGCAAACGGATACGGACCTGTGTAACATCTAAACAGAATTATAAGGTTATCAGAGCTGTGACGACACTTGTGTGTGAGGGCTGCCGTTTCAGCGTTTCACAGAAAGGTCAAAATGCTACGTAAAAGTGAATGATTCAGTGAGGCACTTTAGGTTAGATGCTTGCTCAGATACAGTCTCTTCATTTCATTAGTTATACATCAACCACAGTCTGGCAAATGGTTAGGAAGAGGGGAAAAAGGGCCTTTGGGATGGAATCCACCTTGAATGACTCTACTGATAATGATTATTTTCATGCTATCTGTATTGTTTAGCACCTGAAGGAATTTTGCAGATGGTAATGGCACAAAAGAGGCAATTTCAGGTAAATGGCGTCATAAAAACATGGCCAGACAATGGCTGAAAGACAGCGCATGGAAAGATTGAGACAGGGAACTTTGAAAGACAAAAAGTCCAAAAATGTTTTCCTAGCTACAACTACCCATGATCACTAGAAAATGTAAACTAACATCCCTTTTGAATAAGCCTCCATTTACTAGAAAGTATCGATATTCCGTAATATGATATATCACGATAATGAATATGCACAATATTGTTATCGCGGGCACTTCAAAATAGCGTGAATAATTATTTATTACGAATTATTCAATTTTCATAATGCATTTTACAAATATTTTCCCCATCAACCGTATAAAATGCACAACACCGCTGTATGCTGCGTCAAATGGACACGCGCACTGATGTAAACAAGCCCAACGTGCATGAGAAGCACGTTGATGGAACAGCAGAAGTGCAGCGGTTATCCCGGAATCCCCGTAAACAAAGCAGCTATGCTACTGATTTAAAATTCTTCAAATAGCCATTCAGTTTTTTTGTTTTCGCAATGTTGTTCATCACAACACCACATACTTAATATTTAATAGGCTATTTATTTTCAAACTTAAACATTTTTATATTTTAATCTGAACTACACCATGCCCTATAATGTTTGAAAATGTTCTGATATTTGTTATTGTTCAGTAAAACTAAGACATGCGGCTTCATTAGTTAACATGTTAATTCATTATTACCAATCTGACAATCAAAAATACTTATAAAGCATTTATTAAGCTTAGTTAATGGTAATTTCTTAGTTAATGTTTAATAACATTACTAAAATCAAAGGTTATAACTATTATTCAGTGGACACTAAAAAAAAAAAAAAAAAAATCTGACTACACTGGTCAAGTTATTGGGAAGAAGACACATTATATAAATCTTATTTCAAGTTATTCTTTCTCATTACATTCAGCAAATATAACTGCCTTTATCCAAGCACATGGTGACAAACGCTGACACAAATCTCAACTTCTATATTCTATGTATTCATGATTAGTAAAACCACCTCTCCCTTTTATGACTCTTATGAGCTTCAGTTCTCATAAACTCATGAGTAGCTCATGGATAACCTTTGAGTTTGAGACAGATTAATGAACCTTTTGGGGGAAAAAAAAGTCAGACTACAGGGGTTTTTAAATCCTAACCAATTATGAAATTCACTCAAATCTCAAACATGCACGCACTACAAGATTTGAAAATTGTAGCACATCACACACTACAAGATATTAAGATCATCATGACAGGAGGAGCACCTCACGTCATCTCATGGGGAAGCGGATGTAAACATACGTAGCAGATCGTCATTGGCATCTCAACAGGTAATGTTTACATTTGCTAGCAGCTTTCTACACTCACCCGGTATGTTCAAAAGCAAGGCGATTTCTCCCCAGCTCTTCTCTTTGTCCATATGGTTGTCATGTTTTCGAATACACATTATACAAGCAGTCGTGTTGTTGCAACACTTATATACACACACGCCATTCCACCATCTCCACTGTTCAACAGACCCACGCAGTAGCTTGTTTTGCAGTTGTGATTTCAAAAGTGCTCTCGTTCACTTCTAGGGATGCATATCATATTGGTATCGGCCGATATATGTTCATTTTTAATGTTATCGTTATTGGCCCAATAAGAAAATTGGCCGATATAATAAAGTTGATAAATAATGGATTATTTCCTTCAGCTGAGACACTTCAGATGCGCTCTGTTCACCATGATGTTTTTGAATTGCTTGAAATATGATTGGAGTCACTTCAAAAAGGAAAATACAGTTAAGTGCAAAATGTGCAGCGCAAGTCTGTCATATAGGCCATGTAAAATTATAATGAGAACATTATAATTGTGTGCTTGGGACATGGCTTTCAATGGTGAAACTTTTGTCTTTGTAATCAAGCTCTCAAAAATTATATTAAAAAAATGAATTTAGATTTTTCGGCCAATATATCGGTTATCGGCTTTCAAATATAAAGAATTATCTGTTATCGATATCTGCAAAAATTCATATTGGTGCATCCCTATTCACTTCTCTCATTGGCTATTGTGAAAGAACTGACGTAATTATAGTTGTAATCATCCCGATTTAAAATCCTAAATATCAAACATGTTTGATAAAATCGGGGCAGCCCCCGATGTGTCTGCAAGCAGATCAGGAGGTTTAAGATTTGATCTGTAAATGCCTCACATTACCAGATAATCTACACCGAACATCGAAACAAACCATTGTCATGAACAAGATTTTTTCTCAAGTTTGTCAGGAGGGATAAATCATGGATAAATCGGCCTAAAACTCCTGTAGTCTGAGCCCGGCTTAAACAGGTAATTGTGAAGACAACACATTATAATGATGATGTTGTCAGTTTTTTTGTTGTATTTTACATCATTCTCTCAATGAAAGAAACTTTAATATCATGAAAACTATTAATTTCAGTACACGGCAAATATGACTGCCTTTCCCCAAGGACACAGTGACAAACGTTGACAATATGAATATGCACTTCTATATTTTATCCAATGAGCCTCATTTGCACTCAAAGTTGATGTGTTTTCCAGGAAAGAATGACAATAACTTTTTAAATATTCATGGTGTAACACTTTAACAGCACATACGGTATGTGAATAAGACAAAGACAACTGTTGAGTGAACTGGCTCCTCAGAGTCTCTACCTTTGACAAATCAAGCAACAATGCCTTTTAAGGCCTACAGCTAATTTAAGGCTGATCTGTGCCTGCTCAAAATTCTGTGTAAAGACATAATGCTGCATAAAAGCCAGACTAAATTATGACTGCTCTGACCCACCTTAGCTCCTAGTATAAAAATATACTATTAAAATTGCTACGTAAAAGCATTTATGCCACCTTTGAGCCACTTTAAACAGTGTTTACAGTGTAAATTTTGCATTAGTTAATTATTTTGCATTAATTATTTAACACTAAAGAAATAATTACATTTTCTGAAAACTGTTTTACAGAGGAATATGTGTAAAAGTTTAGTTCGATTTCTATGTAGGGTTAAGAGTCCAGGTCAGTGAACCTGCGTTTTAAACTAATCTTGCTCATCTTCTCTCGTGTCTCTCTCATTGGGAGTCATTAACCACAAGATCAACGTTACAGCACTGTCTCAAGGTTACCCGGTAAGCAATCACTGACAGACCTCAGTATAAATCTTAGTTACTCAACAACAGACAGAATGCTACAGCAACATCAATCTGGAACACTGTCAAAGCAGACAGAGATAGTTAAGAGAAAACAAATGACAGGCAAAAAAAAAAAAAAACCCAGAATGGTGCACAAAGAAAGACAGTGTAAGAAGGAAAAAAAGCCAGGGGACAGGAGAGATAAGAACAGTGCCATTGAACTAGCATTGATTTTGAAGGGAGTTCAGTGTTAAACATAATGAGTGTTAGAATATAGGGCCCCGTTTCATTTTCGAACACACAAACGCTTACTCAAGGCCAAACAATGGAAAAGCTAATGTAAGAAAAGCGACATGTGAAATGAGACCTCGGACAGACCTCAAAGAGCCACTACAATTGCTGACTGAGCAAAAGAAACAAATGCATAGTTTGAACGCACATCAGGGCTCAACGCTAAGGATTTTTTCTACTGGCCCGGTCGGGCCAGTGGTTCAAATTTTTACTTGCCCTGCCAAAATTTTCACTTGCCCCACAACAAAAAATTAAATAAAGTAAAAGAAAAGAAAATGGGCCTATAAAATAAGCCTAGTTATTGTTTTTGATACATGTAACCTTAAAAAATAGGGTTATGACACCAAAAGCTACTAGATTAACTAACTTAAATTTTAAATATTGTTAGACAAATAAACAGTAAGTAATAAAATAGTAACAAATAATCAAATTATGAGTAATAGCAAAAATAAATACAACAGGACAAACTAAATGAAATAAACGGTGCTTTTCAAGTTTTTCATATAGGTTTAAACAGGAGATTTTCAGGTACAGAAATTGTAATCTAATGTATAACTAACTATATAACTATAGATTAAACTTTATTAAAGTTAATCAGTCAAGAGCAGTTACAGATGCATAAATAATGTTTTGAAATGTTGAAAATATAAAACGTTAAATACTGTTATTTGAAATCATTTTAAAAATGAAAAGACACTTTAAACGTGAAATTAAACCCACCAGTAGGTGACAGCGAATCACTGTTAATGAGCGAGTCATTGAGATTCAATGATTCATTCAAACGGCTGATTCATTCAGGAAGTGTTGCTCAGAGACGCAAAACAATGCTGTGTGGACTTTGGAACTATTTTCGTAGGCGAAATAGAGCGAAACAGGCGATTTAGTGTCTAAAATGTAAGTCACTTGATATTAAGTTCTTGTTCATTAAACTGTATTAAAATCAATATCACATTTGTAATCGTGCTGATATTTGGAGAAAAACGGCGCTCTTTGTTTAATATTGGTTAACTATATTAAATTATATAAATATAAAAAGATATACAGGGTCATTTTTGCCCCTTATCTTGAATTCTGATGCATTCTAAATGCATTTTAATAGACTAAATCACGCAGTGAAATCGTGCACTCTAAATATGCTCGCACTAATCTAACCTACTACACTACGTCACATAGTGCATGCGTGCACTCAATGGGTGTTTTGTAAAGGGAGGGACATACTCGATAATTTCAGATCGTTAAATCAACAATTACGATATCATAGACGATATATATCGCACACCCTACAGCACTGGCCCGATCGGGCAAGTGACAGTTCTGTCTACTGTCCCGAGCATCGTTCACACTGGCCCCGGGCCATCGGGCAGTCCTTATTGTCGAGCCCTGCACGTGCACTAGTTTAGTAAACTCTTGCTTCCAGGAACGCATTAGCCTATAAGGAAGAGTGGGGTAAAATGTGTCAGTGGGTGAACCGTGTGGTCCATTTAATCTAAAATAATGTACACAGCTTTTGTCACACAACCATTCATTAAGGCCTATCATATTCAGCTGTCTATGATTGTGAGATGAACATGAGAAAAATGAAAAACGTGAAAACTGTTTTAAAATGTTAAATTAAAATAAAATAAGTTTTGTCAAACCAAGTTTAAAGGATTAGATCACTTTAAACTGAAAATTACCTCAAGATTTACTCACCCTCAATCCAACCTAGGTAGCGTAAGCTCAATATTTTACTTTATAACTTGTTAAATATGGATATTTTTCTTACACAAATGCATCACTTCAGAAGGTCTTTATCAACCCCCCGGAGCCGTGTGGAGTACGTTTATGTTGGACGGATGCACTTTTCTTGAGATTCAAACTCGTTACCATCAGGATATTTATTAATATAACTCCGATTGTGTTCATCAGAAAGAAGAAAGTCATATACACCTAGGATGGCTTGAGGGTGAGTAAAGCTTGGGGTAATTTTCTTTTTAAACTAATCTTTTAGAGTATGCCAGTGGTTCAACTAATAGTAAACTTTGCATCCAAATACTACTACATTGGTCTTGTTAATGTAGTTTTCATTAAAGAATCTGAGGCACTCTTTTCTCCTTGACTAGAGGTCATATCAGTAAAATGTGGCACAGCTTACCCCACTCTCCCCAACTGTCTAAAGGAATGAAGGATCAATAACACAAACACTGTTTGCTCAACTGAGACCCAACACAGCTGCCATTGAATAAACATGACGTTGGGGAATTGAGTAAACCGTATCATTACTATATCAAATTAGACTTTAAAGACATCATGTTTACACGGTTTCAAATAAATGCACAAGCACAGCAGTTGTCCCAGGCCTCAGAGTGCTGTGATTTCAATGGAAACATAAAGAAGCATTCAGTCTGTGCCAGTGTTACAGCTGCCGACCACTTACTCAGATGCAGACAACTCACCTCTTGTTTGAGATCGACATTCAAATCAGAAGAAAGCAGAGGTGCGCCATAACTGAGGGAAAACACCAAGCCCACTTAGAGTAGTTCCTCAAAGAAATGAAAATTCGGTCATTTCGGTCATATTTACTCTGCTTCACATCATTTCAAACTCAACTGTTGTCATTTCTCCTTTGAACATACAAAATTGAACTTTAAATTTTTATCAGTAACACAGTTTATAGTGACCACGGGCTGTCAAGCTCCAAAAAACGAAAAATTAAGCTCTAAACAAAAAAGTGGTCCATATGTTTTATATTCTAAGACCTACCCCTGGCACCCCTGCCCAATCCAGTTCCTGAAGATCTACCTTCCTATAAAGTTAGCTGATAAAAACACCTGAAGCAGCTAATTAAGATCTTCAGGAACACTTGATAATTACAGTGTTGGTGCAGGGATGCAGCTGAAATTCACAGAACAGGACTGGGCAGCCCTGTTCTAAGGCATCAAGCAAAAGATTATTTAAAAAAAAATCATGTTATGTGTTCAACAGAAAGAAAAACTGACAAAAAACGGGATTGGAATGACATAAGGGTAACTTTGGATGAACATTCCTTTTTAATTAAAGGATGCAAGACAATTCAGGTGACTAAACAACAAAAAAAGTGTTTAAAGTAAACATGTCTTAAAGCTGCAGTCCGTAAGTTTTGCCTCTTTGTCGCCATCTCTGTTTGAAACCTGCAATTGCAATTATTTGCGAAAAAATTATCTTTACGTGGGTTGTGCATCGGCACGGTTCCTCAGCGTGGATGAATCCAAAGTTTTGAGGAGAATGGCTGTCAGTCACCGCACCGGTGGATACTGTACTTCAGAATCACAGATTGTAGTCTTGGAAGTGTGACCAAAATAAGAATTTTCACCGGAAAATGTCATCAAATCTGCCACTTTTGCTCTGACCAACTGAGAAAAAAAGCATTACAATAAATCACACTACCAATGGTGATTAAATCTAGCGATCGCTTGGCTATAAATGATCCGCCACCTGCAACATCCTCACATGCGATAAAACCTACTAGCTGGGACTCGTTGTTTATGTAAACAGACGTGACGTAATGACGCAAAGACGAACGGCGGCACCCTCGAATATTCTGAGGAAACCCACTAGTACCACTCAAATTAGAACACACTATTACAAGCTTACCGTTGTGAATTGGGCTAATGTAATGAGATAGTTTTGAACACTGGCTGGTTATGTACTAATAGGATAATATTTAACCAAAAAAAAAAAAAAAAAAAAAAAGTTACGGACTGCAGCTTTAACATTTAACAGCTAAATTAGCGGAAAAAGTTTAACGCATGAGAATGTGTTAAAAGATTTATCTGATATGCCCACATTTAACCACTTTGTCACATTAAAATGTACCAGAACATCCTGTTCTTGTTTTTTTTTTTAAATAGCTTTGATAAATGGACAACCCACAGATTGCACAGTCATGGCTCATGATCCCCATGCCTATTTTTGCTTTTAAGGCTTTATATTTTATTTTCGGGTAAAATAAATGAGGCTTCCTGACAAAATTGCCAAGCTGAGCTGCTCCTGCCGCCCAGGCACCTGGAACTGTAATGAATATTCTGATGAAACGTTTTAAAGTTGCAGAAAAACACAGAGTCAGCTTCTGATGGAGTAACTCTCTCAGCAAATGATTGATTGCATCGCTGTTGAGCAATGGGATGAGAAATGGTCTATGATATATCACTTACAAATACACTTCCTGAACCCTAAGCTGTTGCACCTCACGTTCAGTGTTTCTCGGCAGTAAATAAAGAGTGGTTTGAAAGATGAAAGTGTGATAGTGTGACCTCTATCCACCACACTGCTGTGCATGCAATAACAGCTGAATTAACAATTGATTGCTGTAAGTCATATAATTTCTCTTTGTGTTTGACAGGAAGGCATGTCACATTTATAATTAGCGGTGTTTGCTAAGGCAAGCACCACTATTACGACTGCTAATACTTATGGATTTGAACTGCATGGCTGTTCTATTACTTTTCCAAGCGACTGGATTTATGATTTTTGCCTGGTGAATAATAAAACAATAAGGAAAAAAAAAAAAAATCCACATTTACTCGACTTGGGCCAGTAAGCAACTACCCAGCAGCCATCCAGAACATCCTCGAAAATGCATAGCAACATGCTAATAGCCACACAGAAGACCTTAGCGACCACCCACTACACCACATCATTGTGACGGGGCAACACTCACATGTTCGCAGAAAATGCAAAATTGAAGTTTGAATCCTTTGTATTTGAGCAAGTAGACTGATCAGCGTTGCATCTCTCTGTAATATACACTACTGTTCAGAAGTTTTGAGTCAGTAATATTAATTTTTGGAAAGTAATTAAAATGTATTTAGCAAGGACGCAATAAATTGGTGAACTGTACAGTTCAACTTTACAGTTACAGTTTAAATAAACAGTAAAGATGTTTACATTGTTACAAAAGTTTTTTTTTTTTTTTTTTTTAAATAAATACTGTGGGGTAAATACTGAACTTTCTATTCATCAGAGAATCCTAAAAAAATTACTTTTCCACATTTTTTTTTCTCTCAATTGTTGTTTCTTGAGCATCAAATCAGCATATTAGAATGATTTCTGAAAGATCACGTGACACTGAAGACACCTGGAGTAATGATGCTGAAAATCCAGCTTTGCCATCACAGTAAAAAAAAAAACAGAAACAGTTATATAAAATTGTAATAATATTTCATAATATTACTAAGTTTACTGTATTTCTGGTTACATAATTGCAGCCTTGGTGAGAATAACTTGAGCAAGACTTCTTTCAAAAACATTCTTAAAATCTTACCGAACCCTAAACTTTTGAAAAGTAGCACAAGTAATGGTGCTTTTACATTTGGTACGATTGCCTGGTCCGAACCCTAGTTTGATTGCTCCCCCCTCCCACTACCTCCGCTGGATTGTGTTCACATTATATTATTTGGATCCGAACCACGGTGTGTTTGCATCAAAGCAGCAGCCGTTTACCCCATTTTGCTTGGTAACGACAATGCAGGAGAAGGTGGCAAAATGCATAGCGTTGCTCACCTCACTTTTATATTTTAGTTTTCAAACCTTTGGTTTTGTTTTCAAAGCATCAGCACATAACAGCACTTGCATCTATCTGCCATTAATGTACTGCAAATGTTCTAAAGTACGCGGGAGTCCATTTCTGCTGAAGGCGAACATAAATGAGATATACATTCTCTCTGCTTGCAGTGGGTCAGTCACGCTTGTCAGGAAAGTGAACGAGAACACACAATTTTATACAGATACAGTTCGAGTTTTAAAAACAGTGTTCACATCATCCAAACAAACGGAACTCTGACATCAATCGAACCCGGGTACGCAACAATAGTCCTAGTGTGAAAGCACCCTAAAACTGTTTTCACTCATTACAGTGCATACTGTATATAAAATATTAAACACCTTTGACATGTTTTGAGGAACAACTGGGTAAAGTTGCTGAAGTCCAAAAGGACATGTTTCTAAGAGACTCATTAGGCATATCTCAATTTTTCTAAAACCAACGAAATCACTCCAAAGGATCAATAACAGGTTCATATTTCCAAGTTCAACTCTAAAAGTCAGTTTTCATAATGCTTTTAATAAAACACATCCTCATGTGTTTTTATTACAGAACAGAAACACAGTGGGCTCAGAAAGCGACCAGTGGATAAGCCTGATGGCACTTGTTGTGAAAAGTAACTGTACTAGTGGAGGAAAGCGTTGTGATTTGGCTGTATGAGACAGATAAACCCAATGTTCAGAATTTCATACAATTTCATAATAACGGGCCAAATTCTGTTCTATTTTTAAAGCAACCCCCAGGCCGCATCAGAACAGGCAGCAAGCCACAGTTTGGACACCCTCTGAGTTAAATTAATAATTAAGTAACGGAAAGACTACAGCACAGCTGTAAATCTACCGAGAGCAGGCCGTCCTTGAAAAGTGATCGTGCAAGAAACCAAGAGACCAACGAGTTACAAGCTTCAGATTGGAGAGAAAACTGCAGTGTGGATGCTTCCCAAGTCACATGTCATATGACATAGCTACAGGCACATGGGACATCTGAAACCAGCTGGAAGACGTTTCTATGGTCTGATGAAACCACAATTGAGGTTTTTAGCTAAACACTGCACTTTTTGGTGTCAAACACATCATCACACATAACATCCCTCTGTCAAGGCTTCTTGTGAGAAGGCCCTGAAGGGCTTGTGAATACTCTAAGCAGTGTAAACAATAAAAAAAACCACGTTTAATTTTGTGTCCTACAGATGGTGAGAAGGTAAGAATTTGGTTCACCGAAAAGGGGATTTCCATTTAATGCACTTCCTCTTTTTTTTAGTCAGTGAATATTTTGCATTTCAAATAGGCTCAGCTGACATGTAAAAATGCACAGCCCTTGATCGTCCATCAATGTCAAAGGCTCTTCACCTTTCCGGAAGCCTATATGAACCAGTTTCTTATAAGAACCAGTTTTGCATTACACAAAAACACGAGACAAGCAGATGAAAGCGGCAACAAATAAAGTGGTTTATATCCACAGTGATATTGCACCACTGACATTCAGAGCAGCAGGCAATCTATAGTAAGAAAACAGGGCAAGAAGACAAGGGCATCAAAGTGACAGTGACAGCCAGAGAGCAGAAGAACAGGCTCAAGTTGAGTGTGAATGACTGAGTGAACAATGAGCTTCTAAATACTCCTGAAAGTGGATGTCAGAGGAGATCTCGTGGCCCAGCGCTGATGAGATGCCGGCCCACTTCTGTAGGAACAACCACAAACAAATGGCTAAACAAATGGTCTACAACTGACTTTGCATATTAATTTGCATACTCGAATATGCAAGGATGCTTCGTCTGCATGTGCGGTCGAACATTGACAGAGGGAGACACTGGTTACCAGAGGAACAAGGCTGTTGCTACACTCAAAAAGAACCTAGCAATTAAGAGCACTGATGGGGAAAAAAGAAAAGGACTGAGCGCTTAAAATAACTGCTCGGATTTAGAGACTTGGAATAAAGTGTAAGTTGCTTTGTAAATGCTGTATTAAACCATTCAACACCCACTCACTGCTCTCAGCTCATAACCTTATGCTAACATCGGGACAAAGTTGAACAAGTCCAAAAGGGCATGTTTTTAGAGACCCAAACACCTCTCATCGGGAACGTATGAGTTTGTGAACTCCTAAAATCAACAAAATCAGTCATAAGGATGAATACTGGCTTTGCAATTCCAATTTCAAATGTATAACTCTCTTTATAATACATCATTTCAAAGCAGTTTTACAAAAAAACAGTAAATAAATTTAAATCGATAATTGTATGTGCATTTATTATTTCATATGTATAATTTTATATATCATTTAGTATGTATTTTAAAACCTCTTGAAAATATTAATTATAAAAAACAAATTTTTTACATCAAATGTTAAAGATTTAAATTATACAGTTAATATATAAAACAATTTAATATTATTAAAAAATATAACACAATATAATATAATGTAATATAATATAATATAATACGTAAGCAATAAGGTACTCAAGGCTAATGCTGTATCATGAATAAGTCATGGCTGAAGGGTGTTGTTAGGCACTAGCCTCGAGTACCTTACTGCTTTTATAAAACGGTTACCACACAATACAAATATTAAAGCCAAAAATATGTATCAATAGCCACTTTTCCACTGTCGGGCCAGTACAAGCCAGGGCTTTCAGTGGGCCATGCTAGGCTAATAGCCTCGGACCTGAAAAACCCTGGGCGTTGGCCCCGGGGAAGCCCTGACGAGGGACGATCAAGCCCCGGAAGTGACAGTGGAAACGTGACTGGCCCTGGCACGCACTAGCACGCCCGCCTTAGGCCCGACAGTGGAAAAGCGGCTAATGCAACTTTCATAAATAAACTTTCACTAAAAGCCTTCCTTCCACCAGAAAAAATAGTCCCTGTCCGTGAACAGCAACAGAAGTTACATTATTACGCCATTAGATGGTGGCAAAGACTGTCTTTATGAGTGTGTCAGTCAGTAGCGTAGACTTTTACATTGAAAAGACTGAATTGTCGTGAACACGGAACAAGACACAACTGACAAATGCTTTGACTAGCGCTGTCAGTCACGGGAAAACCCCTTAACTGTTAAAAGGACAAGATAATGCATCGGACATTTAAACAGGTTTGTTTAAATTGTTTGTTTTCACACAAATATAATATAATATAAATCCACTGTCACTGATAATACCAAGACTATCGAGAGTCATTTGCACCAAATGAGTAAGCCTGCATTTACCAATGCAAAACAATAAAGTTACACACTTCTTTGACACAGAACAAAAGTAAAGGTATAAAAAGGTGTGTAAACACGTCCAATTATGATCCCTGTGTCTCTGAACTGTTATGAATGTTATGGCCAGCACTCAAAGTGCCAGCTCTGCGCTTTATAATGGAGGCAAAACATTCAACAAGCTTGAAGCCAAATAAAACAAGCTAGTTATGCAAGGGAGTGCCGAGGTTCCCACAAATCGAAACAAAACCCACATTATTTCGACATCAAGACTACATTTACACAGCTAAATTTAATTATCAACTTATCTGGCACAGAACATCATTTAGATCTGATTTAGATTGTGCTTTCATGGGAAAAAAATGAAATACATCAAGTAATATTAACATCATCAGCCTTACATTAGGACTTCAGCTGCTGCTTCTCTACGTTCTGCACATTACCTGATAACAAACCTGAATAAAAGGCTTAACCACCTTCATTCATCATATTTTATACTGATAGTAGTCACCATGGAGTATAGCAGATCCCACAATGCCTTGTGGTACTGACTCTTTTATTCTCCATCACATGCAGAATACAGGGTGGCATAAGGAAGATATTAATAGCACCACGACACAGTGAAGTGAAGACTGGTAGTGAGAGAAGTCTGAGCAGCGGTGCAGCAGTAGACACTCTGTACTGTGGCCTGCCCTATATTAACATGGCCTCACTGATAGAGAGACGAAAAAGGATAGAAGCAGAAAAAAGAAAGTAACTAAACTGCATCTGGGAATGTTTGGTACTGCACGCTCAAATTATGTGTGAGATCAGTTTTCATGGCAAGTGATGTCAATGCTGATGCCTTTTGTTTGAGATCTTTTTTTCCTTCTGTTTCACCAACTGAAACTATATAAAGATGTGTTCCCAAAACCTTGCTGAAGACAAGCCTGTTCTTGTTCTGAACTGCAAGTGAAAATGCAACTGGTCTGAGCTTGCTTGGCTCAATCCCAGTTCTCAGCTGGACTCTGCAGAGACATGTGAGATTACAGAGGGATGTGAGAGAGGTGAAAGTTTAAGGAAAAGCTGAGGGGAAGAAAACAACAGGAAGCCACTGTGCTGTTGTCTGCACAGAGAGAATGTGACTTGTGATGACAGCTTGCTGTCAGTGAGGCTGGGAACTTGTTTATGAACATTGCTGTGATAACAGGCATTGTTAGATTCATTAATCATGATTACAGATATTATGACACTTAAAGGCAACACAAAAGCAAAATCTATGAGGATTTACTTTCTTACTGTCCCGTGCTGTACACAATTCATAAGGTCTCACATGTGGGGGAAAATGTTATTAGGCATTATTTATATTCTTCTCTTTCGAATATATTTGAATCTGCTTGGTCAATCATGTCATATTTCAGTCAAATATTTTTGATTAACTGCTTCAATTCATTGCATCAGACAACTGATTTGCTATACAGCTCTGCTAGTTTTATTCTTCACATCCTTTCTTCTCACATAACAAATTTTAACAAATCAATCTAATGTCTGTTTACTAATCTATATTTGTAGTCATGTAATAAGCAGTAAAAATGTACAGTCAGCCAATCACTAACACAATAAACCCCGACAGCGTGCATTATTCCATACATGTATCAGCATATCCATATTGATCCAATCAAAAGCCCTGTTCTACACGATTTCTCTCTGAAAATCCTCATTCGGAAATTAAAGGGGCTGTGAATACTGCTTCATGTTCTCTTTAAAGACACGTAAAAAAGCTATGAAATGTTTACACAATTGATAACATTTTAAATGCCCGCATCGAAAAGAAAATAATTAAAACAAAATGACTACTATAAAATGATTACTATAAAGTCTATAGTACAAGAGACTGCATATAAACAATTGAGCAACCGCTCCAACTAGCATGTTGCAGGGACATTAGCACCATGGTGTTAATTTAGGTACATGTCTCTTTCTTTGCACGGTGCATCTTTGGATAAACTAATCATTTTGACTGCACTGTGGCTTTCATCCCAGAGAAAGAAAAAGAGAGGGAGGGACAGAGGAAGGAATGATGTAAAAGAGGGAGTTCGTTCTAGCTACCATTCAACATTGGATATTTGCATTTAAATGCTGACATGTGGAAAAAAAAATCTGCATCTCAGCTCTTGTGGCTCTGATACCATTATCTTTTACTATACGTTGAGCATCACGGACTGTAATTACTGTTCAATTAATTACAGCAAATTGTGTTTGAAGGAACAGAGAAAAAACTAGCTCTGTCAGAAAAGTGTAACAGCAAAAGGAAACTAATGTGCGCCATGGCGCATCCAAGTTGCTGAGGCGGCAAACGGTTTGAGCTGCAGGGCCACAGCTCTGCTCACAGGCAACGTTGAGCTGAGTAAAGATTCATTTCTTTCCCTGCAGCGGACTGATGGGAAAGCTCCAGCGTGGGCTCATCCGGTTCTCACTGGAGCCCGTTATTTAACCAGGAACTCTGTGTGTGTGCGCGTGCGGGTGTGCACCAAGGCCGGGTAATGGGTCCTTTTGCTTTTGCTGGTATAAGTGGAAAATGTCTCATTTTTGCCTGTAGAAGCAGAAGTACCAAGAAACACTAACTCACATCTTCTGTTTTCCTTTCACACACTCCCACTTTTCATTATTCTCTTCACACTGTGGCGAGAGTGCTCTTGGGGTATTGCCGGTAGCTAGGGCACAACACAGGGAATCTCAGGATGAGGCTTTATAAATATATCATGACAGGAATGCATTTCAAGTCCACAAGCCTGGTGACGATATACAGCTGGAAAGAGGGGAACGCTGTGAGGAGAATTTTAAAAACGAGCCACGTAAATTATTTAAAATGACAAACTGAGAACTCAGCCTTGCTTTTAGAGATAGACCGGGATGCTCCTTGATCTCCAACCCTCTCGCTGTGGCAATCAGCCTCTGAAAGCCTGTCTATTATACATTGAAGGTAACAGAGGGATACAACAGGTAAATCTGCACATGCACTTCCATTGCCTTGTCTGCTTTCTGCACCGTTTTCTCTCACCCATCCTGACTCTGATGGGATGTGCTGTTCAGCCTTGTGCGGCTGGCTGCGTTTTCATTATGGGGTGCCGAAGTGCAATGAGAGAGAGAGCAAAAGAAAGAGGGATAGGGAAAGAAGAAGTAGTCAGCATAAGCATTTCTGTCTGCCAGCCAGTTCGGGAGGGACAAGACAAATGGCAGCAAAACGGAGCAGGACTCTAATCAATACATGGCTCTCCTGATGAAACAAGGCCAATAAATCACTGGTCCAGGCAGGCCAATGTGGGCCCCTCACCCTCCGCCAC
The DNA here is from genome assembly GCF_019924925.1 of Ctenopharyngodon idella. Lineage (NCBI taxonomy): Eukaryota > Metazoa > Chordata > Actinopteri > Cypriniformes > Xenocyprididae > Ctenopharyngodon > Ctenopharyngodon idella. The sequence goes on along the minus strand of NC_067233.1, from coordinate 9,272,540 downwards.
TAAGCCCAAAAAGCCCATGACACCATCAACATGGTTATCATCAGTTTAACTACCCCTGCAACAGGTGGACAGTGAAGATTAGGGGCTGTTTGTGATGGTCAGGCGGGTGATCTGAGACGGAGCTTTAGAATCTATCCGAGTGAAATTTATAGCAATTAAGTGGCTTCAGAACAATTGGAGCCAGGCCTTCTGCCCATAATACTACAGGGCTTTCTGATGGTGAAGGTACATGGTCACTATTCTAGCACAAAGAACATACCAGGGACATTGCACTGATCTGTTTTAAAAAGACTGTGAACTGTGTTGTCAAAGCATCAGCATAAAAACACAAATAATTGTTTGTGATTGTTCAAGTACTTCAATACAGCGTAATATACAACGAGGCTGGAATTAACATGGTTTGATGCATAAGCTTCACTGGTTACTGGTTGTCATGATACTAAAATTTCAGTAGTTGGAGCCAATTCCAGTGAAAATACTATGTTACTACTATGATATGTAACTCAATTTTTTTTTTTTTATGTATATTTTAATACAAACATTAGCAAATGCATTTAAAGTAATGCCATGAGTATTGATATTCATTTATTCATATATTCATTTAAAAAAAACAAGCAAGAATCAAGGAAGAACAACAGCAGTTCACAGCATTCACACTGTGCACGCAGCAGTGCTTCACAACAGCAGAAGTAGTTTCAGCACCGAGTGCATTTCTACAGCATGTACATTTTTGCAATATAGGCTTCTATGAAGCAATGTAAAAAATAAGTGTTAACTACTTTTGTACACTACTGTTCAAAAGTTTGGAGTCTGTAAGATTTGTTTTAAAAGACTTTGGCGCTCCGAATCACTGAATCGAAACAAAAGATCGGCCATCACTAGATATTGTTGAAAAGTCGTTATTTGTTTTTTTTGGCGCACAAAAAGTATTCTCGTCGCTTTATAATGTTAAGATAGAACCACTGTAGTCACATGAACTGTTTTGAATATGTTTTGAGTACCTTTCTGGATCTTGAGAAGTTCGGTGGCATTGCTGTCTATGCAGGCCTCACTGAGCCATCGGATTTCATCAAAAATATCTTAATTTGTGTTCCGAAAATAAACGAAGGTCTTATGGGTGTAGAATGACATGAGGGTGAATAATAAATTACATTATTTTCATTTTTGGGTGAACTAACCCTTTAAGAGAACGCACTGTACTAACAAGAACAGAAGACGACGTGAAAGAGAACTCAATTCAGTATTTGCACACTATATGAAAGTCAGCTTTTTGTGTGCACGCTCTGGATGTGTGTGCAGCACAGAAAACCAAGCGCAGGTGCCAAATTGAATTCTCTTTCGCGTCTTCTTGTGCTTGAATGGTTTAAAAATCACATTAAAATCAACTGAATCAACTGCATGTGCATGAATCAATTGCACCCATCCCATCAAATCCACATTTCTTGGAAATTTGGAACTGGTTCTAAAATGGAACCAGTTCTCGATACCCACTCAAGACAGTCAACAGGGATTACAGTAACACCTCATCAAGATGGGCATTTGACACTTCACACACTGAGCCGCATTGCCTCACAGAGGTGTGTTGAGTGAGCCGTCTGACAACGGCTGTTTCCAACAAGCCTGCACACCAGGTTCCCTGAGGCCGTCGACTTGGGTTAATGACGTGCTCCTGCACCAACTGAACACCCAAAAAACATCCTTTGTAGGCACAGCCAGACGGTACAACTGATTAGTAGCTAGGACACACCACAGTGGAGGCAGAGGAGTAGAGCAGGACTGAGCGGTCCTTGCGTGACAGTACGCCTGGCTACTCAGACAAAGCAGAGACAAGACAACCAATCACAAGGTGAACTGAAAGCCCTTGCTGGGTTCAAAATCTCAGCAAAATGAAAACAACATCATACAAATTTAAGCAAATCATCTCAGCAGTTCCTTACAGTGATGGGACATCCTTAAAATGAAAGGTACTCTACATTGTCTGGCTTTATACTAGTGATGCCACAATTCTCAATATAATATTAAACAGTTCGGTACGACATTCATGGTTCAATATGTGCTTGATTGCGGTTTTGCGTGGACGATTAAAATGCCTCCACAATGTGCTTTTGAAGTAAACAGTTGAGAGAAAATCAGATGCACGTGAAAGTGAAAGTGACGTGGCGTTTGGCCAATTATGGTGTCCCATACTCTGTAATTGTGCTCTGCATTTCACCCATCCAAGTGCACACACACTCTAGTGAATGCACACACGCAATGAACACACCCGGAGCACGCTTTTTTTTGTGCTGCGACGCCCAGGGAGCGATTGGGGGTTAGGTGCCTTGCTCAAGGGCACCTCAGTTGTGGGTAAAGAGAGTGGAAGAGAGCACTGTTCATTCACTACCCCCACCTACATTTCCTGCCGGTACTGAGTCTCGAACCCGCGACCTTCAGGTTACAAGTCCGACTCTATATTAGATACATTTTATATTATATTAGTGTCTTAAATTGACAGCAGCCTAAGAGTAAACATGCTACCACTTGTCCTTAAAGGGACAAGTGGTAGTCAAAGTGGTAGTCAATCAATGAAGTCAAAGTGGACTAGCAACTGTTTGGTTACCCACATTCAACAAAAGAAAGAACCTCGTTCAGGTTTAAAACAACCTGAGCGTAAGTAAATGATGACCGAATTTTCATTTTGGGGTGAATTATCCCTTTAAATGTAAAAAAAAAACAAAAAAACAATAAGACAGAGAAAATCACTCACTGGCTGCTCTTGACTGAAAAACTGTACAGCTGATAGCTGCCAGGGTTAATCTTTATATATATTTATTTTATATTACACAATACACTAGGTATGCGTACAAGTTTTTTTTTTTTTTTTTTTTGCTTTTAAGTAAAATAAAGAAATCCTCTGATGTGCCAAGCCATCAGAGCCGAGCCAAACCGAAAACCCTGATTAAAAAAAACGAGGTATGTATTGAATCGTGGGATAACCGTATTGTTGCATCCCTACTTTAAACAAAGGAAAAAAAGCTAGTCAACACAGTGTGCAAATGATGCGCATGCAAGCTTTTAGTATCCCAGGATTCTGTGGGACTTGTGCCAGCAATAGGACTAAGGTAAACTAGTTGTTTTTTAAGTGAAGTGAAATGAAATAAATTCAACTTATTTATTTTGTGAATGTGTGTAATAGATCTTATTGTGAACAATTCATCCATACATAGGTTTTTTTTTGTTTTGTTTTTTTTACCTTGTAATGTTATCAAAATCCCATAACTTGATCTTCCAATGACAACAACTTCTCTAGTAATTTTGTTTGCTTAAAGACCACCCCTCATCCTAAATTTTTTCTTTTTTGATAATTTGTTTCACTTTTATGTACTTCACATACTGGTACAAAGTATCTGTTGCTACTTCTATTTCTTCACAACTTTAATCTGGAGGAAAACAGCACTACAACTTTGCAAAAAAAAAAGATAACTGGAAAAAATATGCAGCCAGTACAAGTCACCGGAGTTTGAATCCGGTTTCAGGTCTTTTCCCTGTAGCGCACATTCTCACACACGCACTTTTCTTGTTGTTTCCGGCTGCAGTTTCCTATTAAAAAAAGCCCAATAAAATAAAAAAGACAGTATAAAGAGAAGACAAAAACATCTCACGGATTTTTCACAATATTGCAAAAAATATTAAAAAGAAATGATTGCAGACAGTGAAAACCCTCAGAGAGTAGAGAAAAGGGACCCTCACACATCAAACATTTGCAGTGCTCTTTGGGTAAGCCACGGTTAATAACATCCACACAGCTCCATCTTCAGATCTCCTCAGGGGTTTGCTTCAAAGAGGCAAAGTCTTTCCTAAGAGAGCATCATTTGCACCAAAGGAAGCTCTCTGACTTCACCTTTAACTACTGAAGAGGAAGGACCTGCTATAAATGCTCCGATACAGAAGTGACAGTGCAACAAAGAAATTCTGTCAGACAGGATCTGACATATAGTAGATGTGTCAACAGCTACTCTGAAGTTTAACTGAAACAAATAAACTCTGATTATTCATTGTTATTTCTGCTATCTTGCATTGGTAACAAGCTAGGGCTGCACAATATATAGAAATAAAATTGATATTGTGTCATGATATGGCTTAGTGTGATTGTCCAATCAGGCAGAGTGCTTATTGTTTAAATACATATATGAAAGATCAGCTCTAGAATAGCACTGTTAATCCACACACATGCAGCCCATTTTAGAGTGCTTCACTGGACCATGAACTGGACGCATGCAAAGGGCATAGTTTCACTCTGAAACCATCAGAGCATACATCCATTTGCCAGCAAACCATCAAAACAAAAGCTTGATGGTTTAACATTTAAAAATGAAGAAATTTAGACGTAAATATTAGTATTGTTTAGAGTTGTACTATAAGTCTAAATTCTTTTTATTAAATACAAAAATTAAAAGAAAAAAAATTACCTAAGATTTTACCTGCCAAAACAACAATAAAGGCTCAATTAGAGCTTTTTTTAATCAAACAGATATATTTTCTGCCTGGTGTTTTAATTAATATTTCCAACCTGGCAACCATGAGCAACACACCCTCTCTGCACTGCAAAAAAAAAAAAAAAAAAAATGCTGGTGATCTGAAAACACAGACAAACATGTATGTTGGAGTTTAGTGATCTCCACTGCGATATCCTGCTCAAATAAAAGTGTAATATAGCCAGACTATGTTCCTTCACAAGGCTGCTTGCTTTGCTATAATCTGCAAGCAAACCGTCTCCTTGACAAACTGTAATAAATTCAAACATGAACCTAGACCTAAGGGGCTTTCGCACCTGAGAACCTTTTTATAGTTCCTAGAACTATTGGCTGAAGTACCCGGATTTTGCCGTGTTCACACCGCAGGAACTATGAACTCCTTTTGGGGGAACTAAATTAGCTCCAGAGTATGGTCTAAACCAGCACTATAGGAACTATCAATAGGGGCTTTCGCACCGAACAGTTATAGGAACTCCGTTATAGGAACTAGCCACTAGGATAGTTCCCCAGGAACTAATTTCTCCACCGGACCATGTCCCTGGTTGCATTCACACTGCGAATAGGAACTCTGAGGCGGCCGACAGCGGCGTCTTTAAGCGCGGCATTTACAAACCTTAAAAAATGGTGAATGGAGGATGCCATGATCGTGATAACAGAGATGGAATGTAAACAAATAATCTATGCGGCTGAAAGAGCAAAAAGTGGGGCTAAAGCTGGGTGCACACTGTGGAATTTATAATAGTCCTTTACGATTGTTGCTTGTCAGGCTGTACGTTCATTATCCTCATGTCACACTGTGGGATCTCAGCTGTCATTTATGTCAGACTGTATGACAGTCAAGACACGTTAAAAATGGATGCGCGCATGAAAACTTGTCCAGAATATTACATCATCAACCCATACACGTTCGGTGACTGTGAGCTGCATTACACGCGAGACTGAAATGGTGGCTAACAAAGAAATCTCTATCATTAATTTTGATCACGGCTTGTCTTGAAAAACGAAGACAATTTGACATTCGTCGTAGGAGAAGTCACACTGCAGGACTGTGTGCCAAATCTTCCGACACTGCCAGAATTTCAGAGGAGGTAAAATTTGATCGCGACGGTCATTAATCGGCTGTCTGTGAACATGTCAAACTAGCAATCAAAGACTACAGATTTTAGCCTAGGATTATAGGAATCTTTTAGGATTCTTAAAATTTGTCTCAGACGACCAAATCCTGGCCAAAATCGCACTGCGTGCACCTGCCTTAAGAGACGAAATCTCTTATGACAACTTTCAGTATCGAGGCGGAGAAAAGAACACAACCCTGCAGACAACAGGTAAATGCCGTTATCGCTGTTTTCCATGTTCGTGAAGTAAATATGTTTACACTTACGTCATATGGGGGTTTCGCACCGGAGGAACCTTTTCATAGTTCCAAGAACTATTGGCTGAAGTACCTGAATGCCTCTCACCCACGATTTTAGTTCTAGGAACTCCTTTTGGGGGAGCTAAATTAGCTCCTACTTCAGAGTAGGGTCTAAACCAGTTCTATAGGAACTATCAGTGACGCAAGTGTACGTTGATTTACATGTTGTCTGCAGGATTGTGTTCTTTTCTCCACCTCCATGACATGGAATACTGAAAGTTGTAGGAGATTTTGTCTCTTAGCCCCACTTTTTGCTCTTTCAGTCGCGAAGATTATGCGTTTACATTCCATCTCCGTTATCACGGCATCCTCTATTTACCGTTTTGTAGTGTTTGTAAATGCCGTGCTTAAAGACGTGTAAGAATTCTGATGAAATGTAAAAAGAAATTTCTCAAATGAGAATAATTGTGATTAATAATCACAATTATAATTTCTGAGCAAAATAATCGTTTAGCAGTTTAACCATTATTGTGCAGCCCTAGTAAACAGTCTGCCAAAAACGCACCATTACTCAACACGAGAACAATGCAACCGTCTGTATGAGTCCATATTGTATTCACATCTTTGCAAAAGAGATTCGGACTTGAATGCTATCACATTTCCTCCAGACCACCAGCTAAGACACAACAGCCCACAATCTTCAAGAAAACATTAAAGGCAACAAGATTTTGCATTCCTGTCAGAGAACTACAACCAACAGGATTTTCCCAAAACAGGTCTCAACACCACCCCCCCCAACAGCATTTTTAACGACTTTCCCAGGAGTGCAGTTAGAAGATTCACACCTCATGCAAACTTTGATTTCCAGTAAAAACTATTGGAAAACTGCAATAACAATACTGTCTACTACAGGTACGGTGGCCACGCAAACATTATTTATGAGCCATACAAAAAGATACTGAAGCAAACAGTATAGCAGGGCCAGAGAATATGCTGACTTGAGTAATATTACAAGACCTGTGGGAATATCAGAGCATGCTATCATTATATTGGTCTATTACTGCTGGTATCTACAGCGCTCACACTGCCAGCAGCACGATTTAGCCTAATGGCACCAACAGGTTATTGGAGAGTTACACTATAAAAAAAAGAGACAAGATAGTAAAGCAGCTCATCATAAAAGAAGAACTCAATGTCAGTGCCACCAGAGCTATGTTACTGACCAGTAATTATGTGAAATTTTTTAAAAATCGACTAGTCAACTAACTGGTCTTAAAAGAGGCATGAATAATAAGGCTGGTTTTGGGTTTGCTTAAATCAAAAATCAGATTGGGTGGGTCACAATAAGAAATAATAAGGGGTCTCAAAAAAAACTGTCATATAAGCACAATGCTCGAATTGCTTGTGGTAAGACGCTAAAGAAAATTTGCACCAACCAAAGACATCCATGTGAATGTGTTTGTTGTTGCTGGTTGCTTAAAGGGATAGTTCACCCAAAAATGAAAAAAAACTGTCATCATTTACATAGTTTATTCATAAAGAGATCATAAAACTAATCCAGTCCAAATTTTCTAAAAGAGATACAATCGCTTTATATGATGAACATTTTGAATTTAGGCTTGTATTCACATATAAACTTTCATCAACTCAAACATCAGTTGTGGTAAATGGAAGCTCAAGCATGTTTGCTTGATGCATGAGAGAACCAATGAGGTTCATTCTTGTGTTACGCAGCATGTTTGAGCTTCCGCAAGAGGTTTGTTCTTGCGTGTCAAGCAGGTTCGCTTGAGCTTCTGTTTATGTTCGCTGATCAATGTTTACAGTATATGTGAATAAAGCCTATATTAAATCTGTTCATCGTATAAAGCAATCGAGTCTCTTCAGAAAATTTGGACTAAACCGCTCAATTCATATGGATTAGTTTTACGATCTCTTTATGAACTTTTTGAAGCGTCAAAGTGGTAGTCACGTAGTTGTCTATGGAGGGACAGAAAGCTCTCAGATTTCATCAAAAAGATCTTCATTTGTGTTCTGAATGAACGAAAGTCTTATGGGTTTGGAACAACATGAGGGTGAGTAACTAATGACAATTTTCATTTTTGGGTGAACTATCCCTTTAATGCCCAGTTCACACTGTACGATTTTGGACAGTCCCGGACAAAAGATGACCAATCGCGGCGATTTCTGTGGTCATGGCTCCTAAAAAGTGGTCCTACGTCATACAGTGAGAGAGGTTCAAAGACGGCCGTTGTCACAGTCTTGCAACCAAAGATGCCTTGCGATAATTCAGAGATTTAGCATGATCATCTTATAGTTTGTTTGCTGCCATGACCTACGACTACTGATTACCCAATAAAAATGCAACATGAAATGGCATATTGATCAATGCGACATGGCGATAAAACTTAAAACTACTTACCTCAAGCTTCATTTGCATGTTTGCCATGCCAGGTTCACCTCTTTTCTCTAGCCATATTACCCTCTTTTGCTTCCTCCTCTTTTTTTCAGCGCACATAAAAACCACAATGCCAAAGTGAGATTTATCTTGCTCTATTTGTTTACCACTAGCACATGCTGATGACGTTTTATTTTTCTATACTATCTTGTATTGTAGCCCACGATTCAATAGGTGTCATCATCTTACAGTCTACATGTATGTCATACCCATGTTTATTAGATCCATGTCCTACAGTGTGATTTGTAATGATCTTATAAGATTGCCAAAAATCGCACAGTCTGTAGCAGGCATAAGTAGCATTGAAAGGGAAGTAGCAACAGATCATTTCTTTCATACTGTGATGCACACCTGATTGTATGAGTTATTGAAAAAGAAAAATTGTAGGGCAGGATTTGATTCCCTCCATCGGTTATTGATTGGATTTTGAAATGTGGGCGTACTTTTGGGCAGCTAGTTTATTAGTCACAGTCGTGATCTATAGTCCTTTTAAAGCTGGTTATTTCACTCGGCGGCCATCTTTGAAACGCCTCTCAGGCAGCTATTTCAGTCATGCAAGTACAGCTTCTATCTCTATGAATGGGGAAACATCAAAATCTCCAAAGCTGTTCACCAAGCATACAATTAAATATTTAAAACCACCAATGAAATCTGACAACATCTGTCTCATAAATTTTGTTTCTTAGGCACAAATAGTGTTAAAAAAATGCAAGATAAGCCAATGCGCAATTGCGCATGTGCAGTCCCAAGCGCACGTCTCAGAGCATTGAATGTTTCTATAGCAACCAGAGCTTTTAATGCCAGCTGCAGTGAATTGATGACTTTACTAATTAGCAATTGGATCTTTTATTTAGAAGGTGGGACTATTCCGCCATATTGCACGTTGCACTTTTTTGTCCCATTCATAAGTAATGAGTGCACCGTCTTTGTATATCAATAGTCCTTGTCTATACTTTCCAGGCTTTGCCCTTCGACTGCAATTTACAAACAATTCCAGGTACATCAGCATTTGACGGGAATTAAGGGGTAAACCGAGACCAAGGTCTGGCTGGCTTATGCAAACAGAAAAAGACTAAGCAAGTGAGGATGTGGTTTGTTCAGAATGACCCAGACATTACCCCAACTGAGAGAATTTACATTTCATATAATTGAAACATTACAATAAATTGGTTCTAACACAACCATATTAAAGGGACAGTGCACTCAAAATGAAAATAGTGTAATCATTTAATCAACCTCATGTTGTTCCAAACCTAGATGAATTTCTATTTTTATCCATGGAAACTTTCATTGCATTTTTTTTAATCTTCATATAATGAAATAAATCTCCTTTTGTGTTCCACAGAGGAAAAAGTCATATGGGTTTGGACTGACATGAGTGTGAGTGTCTACATTTTTAGTTTTGGGTGGACCCTTTAAAATTGGCAATCGGCATGAAATGGAAGTTGTTATAGACCTTTCTTCCCTATTGTGACGTATACTTGAGTGAAACACCTTCTCAAACGAGAAGAATTGTAGGGTGGGACTTGATTTTGTCCATGGGGAATTGATTGGATGGTTGTGTTTTGCTATTGCATTTGAATTTTAACAAAATAATAATGTGCACGGATAAATCATTTATCATAAATTCTGCAATATTTAATTAAAAGACAAGAACTGTCAGTTTTGATTTCATGGTGACTTGAAGGATATGGAGTGCACAGTAAATTCATTTGTAAGGGTGAATTACAACAACAATTGAAGCACAAAAAGAATGGTTTGATTACAAGTACTCCCACCACAGCCTAAAACAGCTATGACTAAAAAAGCTTCATCTTAAACTCTGCAATAAACTTCAAGAGCTCCTCCAGCATTGCCCTGATGCTCTGCAATTATGTGGTAAGAGCAGAATTACTGCATCACGTGCCCAAATAAAGTTCCCATCTAAAAAGGTTGCGACAGCAATGAAGGGCATTAGGAAATTAATTATTGGATTCAAGTACAACACGTAAAGGGCTTAGCTTGCAAGACTGAGCAGTATTATTTGATTAACATCAGGAATGCAGCTCAACTTTAAAAAAAAAAAATATTGGCAGGACACATCTATACGAGCTGCCTAAAACGATTATCTTCACCACAGCTGAGGCGTCGTCAGTCTCTAGTAAAATGCCAAAGCATTTGAAACAACCTTCAACTTCACAAAAAAATGATTTTACGGCTGCTAAACCCCATAAACTCATGTTTTGAATCGCTAATATGCGTGGCACTACTCTCTTAGCAACAGCTGGTCCATGTTACCAGGAAGTTGACTGCATGCCTCAAATAATTACTGCTTTGGTGGTGTTAAAAAAAAAAAACTCTTTGAGGTTAGCCAGACCAGCGCTTTTAGCAGGGTGGCTCCCTAGTTTTTAAATAAACGCTCCACTTATGCACCATTTGAGATGTTTCATTGACATGCGCCCTGTTGTCAGACTCAGATTGATCATTATTAGTTACACACTCGATCACATCTTCGTTCGCTGCGTTTAAAGTAACATGCAAGTGTACGAAACTGGAGTGCCATACATACCAATCGGTTGAGCCTCCTCCGTAACATCTTTAATTCTTCTGTCTTCTTTGGTATCTGAAGACAGTGTCGAGCAGCTGTTTTCCTTTTGTTGCAGCCAACTATAGGCTAGTTGAGCTTAATGATGAGTAAGTTTGCATGTATGACGGCAAAATGCGCCCTATTTAGCTATCTACTTTCTAACCTGTTTCCCCGAGCTATATGCAATGCGGCGGTGAAGCTACATCGTTTCCATATTAATTGAATCCTGTCATCTCTAACCATTCGCATTCTCCTTTTTGGATACTTTGCGCGGCGCTAGTCGCGGGAGCTCCCCGCGCACGGGGTTGATAGAGTCAGCGGCATCCTGTACTCTGTGTGCCCTGTTGCTGAGCCTCCAAATAATTCACCGCATTCGCCTCCCCACGGTTAATGGACTGCACGCGATTGGAGATTGATGAGAGGAAAAAAGTGATGGCGATCTCTTGAAGGTGCGGATTTCCACTCGTGTGCCGCCGCCCCCTCCTCTCGTTCAGATTCCTGTCAAACACATTTTACTCTCATAACGCAAGTGCCGCTACGACAACAAGCCCCGCCCCTCGGTGCCGTCATGACGCAAGGTTTCTGGGAAATGTGTTTTTAGGCAAGAACGATTCTTTTTTTTATTATTATTGCATGAACAAACAGCGTGTCACTTCTGAGAAACTTGTTCAGTTGAAATTAACGTTGGTAGTAGTAGCCGTGAAAATATTTTTCATGGAAAATATTTTAAATGTTGACCTTTAGTCATTGTCATAATAGTAAGGTTATAAGGAAGGAAATACTTTTTGTTTCATTTCCTGCAGCAATATTTTTGTCTTCTTTATTTGACAGTATATCTATGTATGTATATAGTATATAAGTATATAAATGTCATTGTTATATATATATATATATATATATATATAAATAATGACATTTATATTGTAAGTTGATTAGCTTATGCTGTGAGACTCTTGGATAAAACAATGTCATATGTATTATTTCATGGGATTGTTACGTGCATTAAAAACACCTATATCTAACCAATTTAATGTCGATGTTGTGAATCATTGTGTCAGTACTGCAAATACACTGACTGGCATTAATAATACTACGTGTTCACTTCTGGGCTGGGATAAAATGTATTTTACCAAAAGTACTGAATAGACGTCCTCTCTCACCCCTTTACTCACACTGTTAGCTTGTTGATAGATTTTGTTATACCACCACCACGTGGTTCATGTTCAGATTGCAAGCATGTTATATATTTACCCAACAAGAAGACTGATCCTTAGTCAAGCAATTGCTAAATAAATTCCTATGAATAGTGCAGTCACACTGTCTGTCTGTCTGTCTGTCCAGGGCTTGACTTTTTTTTTTTTTTTTGCTCACCAGCCACTGTGGCTAGTGGTTTTCCCAAAGTTATTAGCTACTAGTATTTACCATTTTCACTGGCCACAATTTTGTTGGGAAATTAAGTTTATTAGGGGTGTGACCGATACACTTAGCTCACAAGACAAGACAATACACGATAGCCTTAAAAATGACTTAAATGCATATATAATAATGAGGCAATAATAATTGCAATAATATTTTTGGGTTGAGATCTCTTGGCTGCATTTAACTCCACTTTTAGACTAAGGCTGCATCTGAAATCGCATACTTCCCTACTATATAGAAGGCAAAAAACAGTATGTGACAAAAGAAGTATGCCCAAATTCACAGTATTCATGAAAGAGTAGGCAAAAAGTACCTGGATGACCTACTTCTTCTGGCGAGATTCTGAAGTGTGCATACGATGGACACTTGACTATCCCATGAGCCCACTAGAGAGGATTTTATTTTTATTTTTTTTATTATTATTGTTGTTGCCAAGAACATACAATTAATAGTTCAAAGGGGGTGCTAAGAAAAAAAAGTAGCCTATACATCAATAACTTCAATACCCTGCATTTATTGCATTTTACTTTTTTAATTTTCCATTTTACCTTAAACTATACATTTACAATGCCTCAATGTAAAGTGTACACCTTACTAAGCACAGTAGCCTATCAATTTTGCTTAACACCTTTATTATTACTTTATCAGATCTTTGAATCAACAATGGTTTATTGAAAATTGTCGACTACAGTCCCATATCTTATGTGTACGTACTTCAATTGTCAAAATGAAGGAACGCGCTTGTAATTAAAATGCAAACAACATGGAAAAGAGCGCATGTGTCGAGATGTGTTTTCAGATGTTGAACTTTGAACTTGACACGGCGTTTTAAAACGCGACGCGAGAAACTGTAAAAGCAGGCTAGATGTAACGGTCAAAGACGCCTGTTTAACGCATTAATCTATATGTTTAGATCGAAACGACATTTTCTCTTTAATTTTTCATCACCACTAGGCTTACTAGGGCGAACAAGTGCAAGAATTTATATTAAAATCTGTATTAGCCTACTTGACGTTTGACGTATGACGTGAGTGAATATTCAAAAAGATCAAGGTATCTATTCACCAATAGCAGATTACAAGAGGACAATATCTCTGTTTCTTCTGAACTAATCCGAGATGTGTCTAAAGTCCGCGGTCTTTTGCTTCATATTCCATTGCTCTCCAATATGATGGCTGTTGACGAGCCGCTTGATTGCTATTCCTAACGCGCGCGCCTTACCCGAACGTGCAATGACTCCTCCCCCATTTATTAACTCTTATTTTATTATATTTTTAGGTGTTTAATGACTTTTTTTAAGTGACAGAGTAAAAAACAGGAAAATCATTAGGAAATCCTTGGGGGTCTGCTAAGCACATTTCTGGTGGGGTTATAGCCCCAGCAAGCCCCGGCCTAGCGCCGCCACTGTTAGTAGCCTACCTTTATGGACCTTGAGAGTTTCAATGGCTTTGCTCTCAATGGAGGCCTCACTGAGCCATCGGATTTCATCAACAATATCTTAATTTGTGTTTCGAAGATGAACGAAGGTCTTACGGGTGTAAAACGACATGATGGTGAGTAATAAATGACAATATTTTCATTTTTGGGTGAACTAACCCTTTAAGAACTTGCGCAAAAATATAAGGCAGCTGGAAAACTACGGTGAAATGACACTTGTTGGTGTGTCGGGTCTGTACTGAGGTAGCTTTAACAGCATAGTGTAATACTTAGTTTATAATCAGAATATAGTAATTTAAATAGTCAGATCTAGCGTTAATTTAGTTATTCAAACGTAAGACGACATTAAAAAAATCCCTCGGCAAAATTCAATTTGACCATCAGTTTTCACACTTTTGTGTGAAAAAAGCATCAGCACACTGTAAATCAGGGCCGGGTCTAGGGGGCCCAGATTCTTCTTGTGCCCCTCCATCATCCCCAGGATACTCGTTTTTTGTGATAGCACGAAATATTGTAAAAATATATCAACACTAAATTAGTTAAATACGCGAATTAGAAACATTGTGCGGTTGTAATTTTCTGGCGTGCCGCATCACAGTTCTCCCTCACAGACACGCTCAGCACTTCAGGTGTTCACACCATGCTAGAATTACCATAATTAGATTTCAACTTGTAAAATGCATTCATGTCCTCATCCACATCCTTTTTCTAAGCAGTTTTCCGAGGTATTTGCACACCTTATCTGATCGCTTCTCAAGATTTAGAATAAATCCAAAATTCTTTCAGAAAAACAGAAAACAATGGCTTTGTTTTAAGGCACTTACAGTTATGAATATAAAATTATCCCAAACTCAAAATATTGTTCAGTTGAAATTGAATGTGTACATCTTCCGTTATTATACCAAAAGTTATGTCATTTGTAGAAAATTAAGAAATCAAATTAATTGTAATTTTAAGCCACTCGTATATGTCAGACCAAAACTCTCTAAACAGTCAAAAAACAAATGTACTGTTGTTTCAATTTAAGAATCACAGAAAGTAAAACTATTGTGATCAATATTAAATCTATATCTAGAAGTTCTAAGGATGGGTAAATATTACAATTTTAAAGTATACTTCCTTAGCTTCTTAATTTATAGTTCTTAATTTATTAATTTCTTGTGGTCTATATGTAAACAAACATAATGTGACTTGAACTGTACAATTAAAGTTCCTCTCAAATTACTTTTGGTGCAATAAACAATCCTAATTAGTTCAGTATTTTAAAAAAGGGGGAGAGGGGGGAATCATAAATCGAATCAAATGTGACCAACACTACAATATTATGCTGCCCCACCAAGTTTTCAAAATTCATTGAATAAAATGTGAGTTTGCACTGACTGACAGCTTCTGTGATTATAAAGGGAGAGCGCAGTGCTCGCTTTCTGTGTATTCATTCACAAGTTATTGTTTTTCATGAGATTTTGTGAGTACTTCATACGTTACCTTGACAAAATGTATTTTTAAACCTAGTGATTTTATAATATTTAATATTCATTATAGTGATCATTAATTACTTTTTTTTTATCTTTAAATAAAAAAATTTTCTATCGAATGTTGGATTTCTTACACCTTGAAACGTTCAGTTTTACTAATGGGGACAATGAACAAATAATGTTTTTGGTCATCACATTAAAAATAACATTTGAAGTGCTGGAGAAATGTTGCGCGTGCGTGTCTAATTACAGACACGGCGTTTCTTATTCAAACGTTTCTGTTAGCTTTGTCTTTATTGCAATCAATAAAACTGGTTTATTGGCAAATTAGGCAAGTGTGATAACTGCATTAAAATATAAATACAACATTAAAAAGTCAACCATTGATGTTTTGTGTCGATGTACAGCGAGTAGCCTACAGAATGACAGCTAACAGCTCACCAGAAATGCCCAAGCTGGCTTAAGGTGCAATGTGTAAAATTTGGGAGGATCTATTGAGAGAAATGCAATATAATATATATAACTATGTTTTCAGTCGTGTATAAAGACCTTACATAATGAACCGTTATGTTTTTATTACCTTAGAATGAGCCATTTATATCTACATAGACCGTGGGTCCCCCATCCATATCAAGTTGTCATTTTGCGCCGGCATTTTTCTACAGCAGCCCTAAACGGACAAACACTATACAGAGCACGTTTCGTCACTATGTTGTTCTTCTTCTAAATCGTTCGTGTTTTTAGAGGCAGCTTGCATCGTCACTACGTTGAATACGCATGAAGAAGAAGTAGTAGTAGTAGTAGTCGTCTGGTTTATTAGAAGCAGAAACCGTTCTTTGTTAGAAGAAGAAACTTCATTGCTTGACTGTTTAACGTACTCTCTACTGTCTCAGACGACATCTTTGACTTGTGTCGGCCAGACGGCATGTAGATTCTCAAATCATGCAAGGGAGGGGTGAGCTGTCGTTGGTTGCAGTTCGCAACCTCACCGCTAGATACCGCTAAAATTTACACACTGCACTTTTAACGAAAACCAGGAAGTAGCTGTGCATATGGTCAATTCTTTATTATATGTAGGATATGTCCATATTAATCAAACTTTAACTAAGGTCTTATTTGCTTTTTGAGGATGCCATGATGGCTGTTTTTTTGTTTGCAATAATTTCTTTAGTAATTTATAACACAAAGAGAGGGCCTACACTATTGTAAAAAATAATATTTGAATATTTGTTATTTTAGGAATTCATAATTTGACAATAAACATCTAAACCTTTTTGAGGAAATAAACCCTTCGAATCTGCCTGTTCAGTTTGTGCTGGAATGTGAAGGGTTAAATGAAATACGCCTCTTCTTCCTAATAGAATTTTTCTACACTTTCAGCTCTGTGATTGGTGATCCAGCTATGAAATTACAGAGTATAGAAACATATATATAGATGCCTCATTAGTAGCTGTTTCTATGGGCCGTAAGCCGTGTGCCATATTGGAACAGTGAACATTTGAGAGCAAGCTGACTGAGCATCTGCAACCGCAGTTAGACACATGTAAGAATATCTATATCAGCAATAGACTTCAGCAGATGATTTTTCTAAACTAACTCAATACAAAATTAAAAAGTTTCCATTAGTGAAAGTAAAAAACTGTAATTTTGAGTTCATATAGGCCTGGTTTTACAGTCAGGGCTTAGATTAAGTCAGAATTAGGCCTTAGTTTAATTAGGACATCTAAGTAACTTTTATAAGTGTGCCTTAAAAAACATTACTGGTGTGCATCTTGAGACAAAACAATGGCACTGACATATTTTAAGATATGACAGTACAAGTTTCATTCAGTTAAAACATCTCAAACATGCATTTTAGTCTGGGATAGGCCTAAGCCTTGTCAAAACCACTGTAGCAATGTTTAAAGTACAAGGAAGAAGGAGGTGGGAACCGGTGAACGTTAAACATAAAATTTAATCATAAAATGAACAAACAACAAAACGAAAGTAAAGGGACAGCCCCTCACGGAAGACAGCCGCATAAAAATAATAAAACACCAACATAAATAGTCCATGCCTGGTCCTCTCTCGTCCTTCACTCTCGTCACTCCTCCTTTTTCTTTACGAGCTCCTCCGTGAGACTCGCTCTCAGCTCCGCCCTGCTTACCACAACCACCAACCATTTTACCCACCTCCGCCTCCGTTATCTTGTAGATTTGACCACAGATAGTAAGTTGCCCCCGAGACAGAAAATGTCACATTAACCTGTTAACTGCTGATGCCTTTCTGTGTTTGATTATATTTACATCCCTCTGGGCTTTTAGTCCAAGTGTGCTCATTCGGATAAATACTTTTGGATTATCGTATGTTTACTTCTACAATCTTTACAAAGCAGTTTTTTTAATCTATCTATTTTTACTCAAAATAGGGCAATGTGTGAGCTATCTATCTACCTATCTATCTATCTGTCTGTATAGCTAGCTACATAGCTAACTAACCACTAACCATTCAGTGCACCCTAGGGATCACCTAGTAACCACTCATAATACTCAAAAACATACATAAAATACATAAAACTGCCTAACAGCCACTCAGAACTTAGCCACTGGCTTTGGCTACGTCATAAACATTGGAGCATTTAATGCATAAAAACCTGTTTTAATTGTGATCTTTAATAGGGTGATTGTCCAGAATTATTATTTCATTAACGTGATTTTCTACTTCATCATCAGTGCAAATGAAATGATATTAGGGAAGTGATTCTCAGCCTTTGTAACTCAGTCCTATATTGTCAGAGTCACTATTTAAAGGCTTCCCAAGCACAAACTGTGATATTTCCTCTGAAATCACATGAAATTATAACAAAAATTAATTTACAAACTAATTAGCCAGTTACGCTTTTATATCAGCTGAAGGGACTAATTAAAATTTGATTTTTATTTTTTTTTGGGCAGCACACTGTTAAAAAAAAAAAAAAAAAAAAAAAAAGTTCAGTTCATGTAAAACTCCTAAGTTTTCTCCTGAATATGAATATGATGCACGTTACGTTGCAAGGTAGTTCCATGGAAGTTTACTGAGGCCCCCTAGTGGGCTATGGCATACTGTACAGTTGCCAACCGCTGAAGAAGGGAAGAGGACATTTTCATTGTAGAGAGCATTTGACTGAACAGAAATGTTATTATGCAACTTTAAATTAGAAAAAAAGCTTATAAATACATATTTACAAAAGTAAATTTAAGCTTTGTCAAGCCAGCCAATATATAAACAATACATCATTCATTTACCATGAGTGCTATTTCTAATTGAGATACTATTATAGTTTTTATTAATATTTTGAATTAGTTTTAATTTTAAAGTTTTAGTATTTTGATGTTTTGTCAAGTTTATTATTATTATTATTATTATTATTATTTATTTTATTTTTTTTAATATATAGATTTTATTCCTTTTTCAGCTTTATTTTTTACTATTTTTAGTACATCAAGTTAAACTAAATGAAAATAAGAAATGTTACCTTGGCATCTTAAAAAAATAAGTTTATTTTATTTAAGTTAACGATTATTTTGTTTAATTTTTTTATGGTTTTAGTTAACTATAATCGTGGCATGAAAATATTTTTCAAAAGTTTTTTCTGGTGACGTTAAGAAAAGCAGCTCGTGCTTAGAAAATGAATCTGCTATATGCAATAAACCCACACGATGGCGTACTAATGCAGTAAGTGGCGGTTCAGCTGATTATGCAAATTCTATGATTGTAGGTTCAGACTTCATTCTGGAGACACTTCACATCCTTGAGGCTTTTACACACTAGTTGTCTGTGACAAAAAAAGATAAATATTTAGGGCTACAAAATAGCACAAGAAATATGGTGAGTAATTTTTTGTAGGCTGTGTAATTCAATCATTTATAAAGGCATTTAATGTGTTTTTGTACTTAAAAACCTGTTTTTATTGTAATCTTAATATAGGTTAATTGTCTAAAGACATGCACACTTTATTTATTCGTTAATGACAGCTGATAATGGTGTCATTTATTACCATTATTCGTCACCGTTTTGTTGTTGTTGATTTGTTTATATATAATATATATATATATATATATATATTCAGTATATACAGTGTATATATATATATATATATATATATATATATATATATAAAGAGAGAGAGAGAGAGAGATGAGAATTTTTTTAGAGAATAGGGAATATATTAAAAAGAGATTACTAACAAATTATTAAGAAACAGTAGCATCTGTTAGTTAAGTCATTAAATAATGTATATATTTTAATAAACTTGTTGGTATAAAGAAGTAAAATTTATACAGATTTTCCAGTCTTTTGAGTATTTAAGAAAAAATGGCATTTATATCTGGCATTCCATCACTACTTCTTCTCATAGTGACACTGAGCTCTAGTCACACTAACAAGTTGCTCTCTGTTTACAGGACTTCCTAAAAGTTGCAAGACATCAATTTTAGGGAAGTCCCCTCACTTTCTCTCCTTGTACGCATCCCTCATTCCCACACTGGGTCTTTGTCAGCAGTTCCTGTCCTAGGACGAGGCGTGGTGAGCCGTGGGGCTAGGGCAACCGTAGCTGCTTTCATAGACACCTGCAGATTGGACAAAGGGCCGAGGGTGCCAACACCGAAGACAGATTGATGCTTTGTGCGCGGCAGAGGCAACCGAGGGAGAGAGAGCGCAACTTGCTCGCACACGTGTGTGTGTGTGCGCGCGTTGGTGCAAGGGGTGGGATTAGGGGGTTTATTGGGAAGAGTGAGGGTGGGAAGGAGGCCGGGGGGAGTCGCAGAGATTGTCACTCCAGTCTGTGTGAGTCCGGGCTTTAGAGGCCTCGGAGAGATGGACAGCTTTTGTGGGTTGCGTCGGTGCACAATAGTGGCACTTTAATGGGCGGTGAAGCTGGAGCAGGCTTTGGCCCGGGATTGAGGGGAGCTCGGTGGCTAGAAGGGGGAGATCTAGGGCCGGGGGGCAGGGGGGCTGTTTTACTGCTTCTCTTAGAAGGGACTAATTCATGGGCATTGAGTCCGTCACTCGTTATTCATTGAATGCGCCCAGTGCAGGAATGCAGCGGCATCAATTAGAATGTGTTAGCAGATAGCAAGGCGAAGAAGAAAAAGCCTGCTCTCCCTTTTGCTCGCGGGACAACACAGGCCCACTATAGGAGGTGTCAGAACCACAAAGCCTTTTTGTGATTCTCTCTCCATTACATTACCAGTGCAATATGTAAGGTGGGGATTCTTTTGATTCAAATTAAGTGGAAAAAACACTAAATCCTATTTTTATTCAGCAAGGATAATGGTGTTATACTCTATAAAGGTCTTTAACTACTTATCTGTGGCTTAAAATCTCCCTGGCTCCCATTCTCTCGTTCGGTCTCTCGCTCTTTGCATTATATTTATTCAGTGGCAGTGGGTCAAAGACAGACTGTTAAACAGAGTTGCTTGTAGCATTAACTGCCGCATCACTCTTAATTGTATATCAGTGGGTCAACGGTTTGTTGTGCTGTCCCCCTTTTTTAAAAAGAGGGTATGAATTAAAACAGACTCTTGTAAGCCATTGTCGGCGGTGTGCTTGCGCTGCCACTTCAGACACTTTGGGTCTTTTGAATAACGAGACCCTCTCTAACTTGCGGCATTCGAAACAAAAGAGAGGAAAGGCTAGAGTATACTTTGATGATGGAACGTCTGGGTGATATAATTCCATTGCGTTTCACGACTAAAGGGGAAACAGAACGTCTGCGTTTGGACTAATTGGGACACCGTGTCATCCGTGATGGCAAAATACAATCGCTTTTGATTCACTTTTTTGGAATGTTTTAAGTAAAATCTAAATGAAACCAACTTGATGGATAAATTCAGTTTTTACTTCTTTAATTGGCATTTAGGAACATACAGGGAAGTTTGGAGACGGCGGTTGCTGAATCAAAAGTGCTAGCAGGATGTTTAATGTTCAATGTGCTCAATTGCATCATCCATTTCCTCATCATTCCTCCAAACAGAATGATCCAGCTGGCACGTGTGCGCAAATGGATTTTGGGATTTTTTTTCATTCTCCTCAGATTTAATATGAACGAACTAGGAAGAACCTCTCATAGCAAGGTGTTTGCTTGAATATGAGCAATTATGCTTCATTTGGAGCCAAATGAGGGGAATTTGCATCCACTGAAAGGAGCGCTAGTCTTAACTGTGCAGAAAGTGCAGTAAATTGGTGCAAACTGAGCAACATGCAGACATGCATCTTCAGTATAATTGTATAATTGTGGAATGACTTTAAATGCAGTCTTCCAATTAAACTTGCTTCTTCGGTGAGGCGAAAGGCAAAGGCACTGAGCCTTGATGGAAATCTGAGAATTGCCACATTGTAAAAATTGCTTCCTTCAAGGAGGATCATTTGCACCAAAATGGGAGATTTGGAATATGGACAGATGTCTTCACACATGCGGCGGAGTGAATTGGTGAAGCTGGCATTCGGTAAGAGGGAGGGAGAGAAATACGTCGAGAGAGAACTTCCTGCCTTTTCTGGCCCCCGCAAACCAGCACCAACGACTTCCGACTGGAAAATGAGACGGATACTTGTGTCTGAGTGTAATCGGTCACATAAATGTAATCTAATTACATTGGATGATTTTAGCTCGCTTTAAGTTCACCTTTACATCGGCGCGAAAAAGAATATAGCTGTCATTGCTAGAACGCTGAGAGCGCTGTCGTCGATGACAAATGAGTAAATGAGAGTGTGAGGGAATGAAAATTTGTGCAGTGCCAGTGGATGTGAGCGTACAATGGTCCGACTGCTGCTGTCTGCAGGGATCCAAACAGCCAGGCCTCTGTCTGGATTAAACCCTGCTTCAAACAAAGGGGGGCTCAAGTAAACGGTTCATGAATGCTGATTAATTGATGCCATTTTTCTGCAGTGTGCCATGGAGATTTAGTTGGTGCCTCATCTGGGGGGTGGGAAGGGGGGGCAAAGAAGTGGGTCAACTTCTAAAATGATAACCCATTTCTTCATTCAGTGTGATTTGTGGCAATCACCTGAAATTGTTTAGAAAAGTGCTAAAACTCAAACAAAGTTTGAGATTATCTAGACTGTCCTCGCCACAACACAGGATTAAAAATAATGTGTCTAAATTGGTCTCTGGTTTCAGCCCCCAGCTGATTTAGGTAACAAGGTTCACTGCCGAGGGTTCCCACGATGGGGGTAGGTGGGCACAGGTGTCCTGGAACAACGTGAGGGTGGCCCAGGGCCCGAGGGGCGAAGCGCTGGCCCGTGGCCCGCCTCAATGTGGGGCTCCTAGGGGCCGACTCAATAGGCTGGGTTCCACTTGATGGCGAGAGAAAGGGCCGTTTCAGCCACTGCCCAGC
The DNA here is from genome assembly GCF_019924925.1 of Ctenopharyngodon idella. Taxonomy (NCBI): domain Eukaryota; kingdom Metazoa; phylum Chordata; class Actinopteri; order Cypriniformes; family Xenocyprididae; genus Ctenopharyngodon; species Ctenopharyngodon idella. The sequence continues at coordinate 9,249,968 of NC_067233.1, read as the reverse complement.
AGGAAGGATCTGCTTGTGGAAGACCTCTTTCAGGAGCCTCTGTTTGTCTGAAGGCTGTCACAGCAGATGAGTACTCAGCAAACAGCGTGAACAAGGATTTGAACCAGAAAACCAACAGAGCCTTGACAATATTGTGATTGGGGCTTGTCTCCTTAGAGGGGGCTGAATGGCCAATCGAGAGTAGGAACAAGTGTGCATTCAGGACGGGACGTGGATTCCTCATAGTCGCTTTTCAGGACAGGGCGAGAAATCATGGCAGGAAACAGAGGACTGTGTGTGCTTAGGAGAGTCAAAATCCAACAACATGTCTAATCGACAAAGAATCAAGCTAAGCCTAGATGATCCTCTGGGTGCTTCTGTGGAGTGTCTGTGTGTGCGTGTGTGTCATAGCTACGGTTTAAACATATGGCCATTAAATTAACAGAACAGATGATTTTGATGAACTGTAGGGCAGCCGCTGACTTTCAAGATACTCACTGCTAAGATACTCTTCCATCTTCTCAATGAAAAATCCCTTGTTGTTAAAGGAATTCCAGGTTCAATACAAGTTCAATCAACAGCATTTGTGGCATGTTTATTATCACAAAGAATGATATAGACAAAATGGAGTTTAAAGTCAGCATGAAACGGCTTTAAAAGTTGCAATAGTCTTTTCTTCCCTATTTTGCCGTATATCCGAGTGAAACGACTTCTGGAATTAGAAAAATGTTGGATGGGATTTGATTTCATCCTTCGGAAATTGAATGGATCGTAGGAAGTTGGGCGTTGCTAACTATATGGACGCACATCTGAATGCCAAGGCCCTGTCCTAAATGACATACTTCATGTGCACTTGCGGTCTTGTGGGGTGTCCCATTTGTCATTTTAGTTTTTTTTTTTAAAAGGGGCTCGTGAGCGCCCGCTTTGTGGCTAATATGTGCCCTTGATGCACACTTTTGCCAAGCCCTGCTGAAGGAAGTTCCGCAGCAGACTTCTACCCGATAGTCAAAGTGGCGTTACATCACAAAAGTGTGGACTCGGAGGAAGATCGTGACAGCTTAGGGTTTCATTTGGGACAGAGCTCAGTTTGCAGTCAGTTGTGGAGGATACGGCCCCACCCTCCGCCAAGACATACGTCATGAAAGAACAGATGCTGTTTCAAGGGGGAGGGGAGGTTAATGTTTCATTAAAAATTAGAAGGGCATATGAATTTTAAAAAATAATGATGTGCATGTATCTGCAACATTCTGTAAAAAAAAAAAAAAAAAGAATTGTCAATTTTGATTTAATGGCAACTTTAAGATAAGGGCACGTACTATAGAATATTTAAAAGCGGCAATGTAGAGCTTATAATTTTATGAAAGCATTTCCATTAATTTTTTGTTTAAAACTTATTGTATATTAGGCCCTTGTATATTTTTTGAACTGTAAAGCCATTTATTCATATTTTTGACAGTCATTTTAGGGTTTATGGCATTGCGTTGTCACCCAAAACCATAACATTAGATATAATTTTAGACAAAAAGTGTTAGTAAGCATTTTTTTTTTTCTAAACTTATTAATAATAATATTCATAATAAAATAAATATTGTTTGTGGCTAGACTACTATTAAAACGGTGAGTATTTTAATTAGTTAGTTCACCCAAAATTGAACATTTGGAGCCGGCCAATAGAAAGTATTCTTGTCGCTTCATAAAATGAAGGTTGAACCACTGCAGTCACGTCGACTGTTTTAACGATGTCTTTAGTACCTTTCTGGACCTTGAAAGTAGTGATTATATTGCTATCTATGAACGAGTCATATACCTCTCAGATTTCATTAAAAATATCTTAATTTGTGTTCCGAAGATGAACAAAGGTCTTACAGGTGTGGAATGACATGAGGGTGAGTAATTAATGACAGAATTTTCATTTTTGAGTGAACTAACCCTTTAATATTTCCGAATTAGCCCCATTCACTTCCATTGTAAGTGACTCACTGTAACCTATTAACACAGTACATTCATAAACCCATGGGTTATTTACTTTCTTATTTACATATTTGCGGTGTCAATATAACTGATAGGACGAACACAGCATACTAATGCTTGCCTCATTAATGCGCATTATTTGAGTTTCTGCTTTAGACTTGAACTTTTAACTTCATAATTTTGAGAATAAAACGGCATTTACCTCACTCAGATTAATCCGTTTTTTGTCACAGTTCTTGCCTGACATTTAGATTTTTTCCCCCCTCACCCTGACCTGAAATACAGCGTTAAACTTTCTGTGACGTAAAGCGCATGAATATTTAATGAATCAAGCGCATTTTGATTTATGATTGATTGGTTGTTTGTTGCTGTCTCTGCTCCGAAGCATTTTATAACCTAGCATTAAAAGAGAGGTTTATAAAATTATATGTAACAGTGCTAAAAGTCAGATCTATTATTGTAAGGGTTTATAATTTTAACAAAATATTTTTATTTTTTTTATCTGCATTAGAAAAAATGATCAAATTCAGACCAATCAAAGCCAGGTGTAAATATTGTGCTGTGGAAGTTCATGTTACTAAGTAGACTAATAGTGGAGCTATTTCTCTTATTAACCAGCTTAAACCTAAACCGGATGCCAGGAGTTCACAGCTAACAGGTCGTGGGAAGCTTAGTCTCACTCTACAGCACTTCCTTACACAAGCCTGAGCCCAGTAGTATGACCTCTCTCCAGCCAGGTTAATTCTGATACCTTAATCCCCTGTGAACAAGCCCGCCGCTGGTTTTCTGGATCCAGGCTGCTCTCACACCTGTGTGCTGTCACCTGGCTGCTGTACAGCCAAGCAGAGGAATTCCAGGGGATTGGCCTCATGTCATTACATGCAGCTTAAAGGATGCTGTTTTGCACAAGCAAGATTGAAGGTTAGGGTTTCTCTTAATGAATCCAAGGTATTAGATTGTCAAAGGAATGATATCGTATTTCTTTAGAGGCTGTGTAATTTCTGTGTTTGGGAAATGCTGATTTACAATGGATTGACGGGATTTGTTTAAGCATGCAATTTGCCATCTTAAAAAGCCAGATGTATATTCCAACAGAAACTGTCCTGAGAGATTTTCAAAGCATCGTCAGCTGTTGCAGACAGGCCTGGATAATCAGCTGACGGTTGTCATCTATTTAGTCGTCTTTTTAAAAATTCATCATACACTTATTGACAAATTTATCCGCTTAATGGCCGGGCGGAGAGGTTGACAGAGAGGAATGTTGTCTGCTGGAAGAGCTGTGCTAAGTTTGAGGGGTGCTGAAGAGAGATGGTTGTGATGGAATGGGCAGGGAAGGGCTGTGACTCCTCCATTGAGTGTGTAGGGGCACGCTGAATTGGGCTGATTTGCCTGTGAATGGAGCCTTTCCATTATTCTTGTTAGGGAGCTGTCACATCCAATAGAGAAAGTGAAAACCTCCTTTTATCAACCTTTTCTAAGTGAAACAGAACAGGCAATCAATAACTGAATTCAAAACCGGGGGAAAGTCAAGCAGAATGATATGGGGATGTTAAAAAAGGGGGCATTTGTCAAATTGGTAATGAAGAAAAAAAGCTAATAAGTGATAAAATTTCAGCTCAAGTATAGTATGATTAGAATAGCAGGAAAGTTATTCATATTTAATATAAATTTAATATAAAGCATTAGGATAAAAACGAGTCTAAAAAATATTTTGTGAGCAGAGGAAATACTAGAATGACAGATGATGTTTTTATTCTGTTCCTGCCGTTGTATTTTGTATGGAGACATACACAAAAATGTAATGAAATAAAGTGAATTATGTCAGTTTGTTTGATTCAACAAACAGAAATTTATATTACATTTATAACCAAATTAAATTACCAGGTTTGTTACACACAAAAAATCTTAAGAATCATAAACTCTAAATTTGTTGATAAAATAGAAACACTTCAAATGTTCTTGCAACCATTTGCTATATCATCTAAATAACTTTAAATACAGCACTCACTGTAACAAAAGGAATGCACTGGCACATAATGTGTTTTTGTCGCCTAACCATTTCCTTTTGAATGCACTGTACAAGATATATTTAACTGCTAAAGAGAAAAAGGTCTTTTATTTTAGAACTTCAAGCATATTGAGTTGGATTTTGAAAGTTACTTCTGTTATTTCAGATGAATATATTGATATCAGAATAGAGAATACAGAAAACAGCGCAATGTATAATCTATATTTCAGTCTTAATAGACTGAAATCATAAATAATCTGATGGTCCCATCACAGCTATATCCTAAAAAATTATAATTTTAAAGCCATTTGAATGACAATAATTTGAAAAATGTGAAATTACATTTTCGTTTCTAAGAATGGAATATGACAAATACATTTGTTCAGGAATCTGATTTAAAATTGTATTTTGATATTTTACATGGGGAGTAATTTCATTTTTTGAAAAATAGTTATCTTATAGTGTTATTTTTAATGCAATTAAAAGGAAGGATTAAAAATTGTGCGCATGTTCATGACTTTGTCTTATCGAGCCAAAATGGAATGAATATAACATTCATCAACTAATTTTCATATACAGCGGCTTCCAGTGTTTTTCCGCTGGATGGAGAAAATGAATCGCATCATTTAGCCCCATCAATCAACCTGGTAATTGATGTCTTAATTGATGGCTGGGTTATACAGTTAATTGAGCACCTTCATTGTGGACTGTCATTGTTCACTCTTTTCAAACACACTGCCCAGCAAACGGCACGGGATAGAGCAACTCGACAAAGACATACTAAACCAGTACATGTGTTGCTGGAATAAATACATGTATTTATTCCAGGGGAGACAAGATCTCATTTTAGGATCCAAATAGAAGAGATATATATCAGATTAATTAAATTAGTTTATTCTCTGTTTTTTTTAAAAAAAAAAAAAAAGGAGTAATAAAATAGAATAAGAAAGATAATTGGCACTTTCCACAAAATAAGACCTGAAACACTTAAAAATGTAATTTAATTTCTTTTTTAACAGATGGCCAGAGAAATGAGTTTAGCCTTCCACTTCATGATGTCAAAAGTTTATTTTACATTAGCTTTTTTTCCAGTTAATTTTAAATGAGATTTTGCAGATTTGCAGCACTGTTCCCAAAGCAATTGATTTAAATTTTCTAATAAAATCAATATAATAATAAACATTTAATATATAGTATGTTAAACAAAGACAAACACCAAATAAGCATGAAAATACATAGAATATTTTTTATCAAATTAAAAACATAAATAAAAAAAGGAAAGAATGGAGGGTTGCCAATTTAGCCTAAATAACCAATCACCATTTTAATGGAGGACATACAGACATTTAATGTGTTTAAAACCCAATACTTTTCATGCCAAGTTAATTTATGTTAGCTAAAAAATATCAAAAACATGATATTTGTGCCTGTAATGCTTAAAAATAGGAAGTAATGGGACCATATTCATGGAAAGATTTCTAAAACTTACTCTCTCATCTGTAATATTTTTTCTCAGATTGTGGGCTTTCAACATTCCCGGTTTCACTGCTTGTCTCCGCGGTGACTGAGTGCTGAATCACTGTGACCGATGGAACTGTCACCCATCCATCTTCACTGGCCTGGCTGCAGATTAAAGCAGAGGGATGTATAAATCAGAGCGCTAATGAATAGCTCTACTCAACGGAAGAGAGAGACTTACCTATTTTTCTCTGCCCACTCAGTGGGTCCCACTGATCTCTTCCAGCAATCCTTCCTCCTGAAACTCTCTAGCCAAAGCATAATGGCGGTCAAACGCTGTCTTTTCTTGACAGGTTAGTTGTTAAACACCGCCCTAACTAAACAAGTCTTTAAACACTCTGGGGGCGGCAGCAGGTATCAGTTGGGTGGGTGAAGCGTCGGCCTCTCTCTGTGTGTAATCCTGGCCTGCTGATGGTGCTGGGGGGCATTTTGCTTAATTGGGTTACAGAATACTTTAATTACTTCACTTTCCCACATTCGTGCTCTGTGCACAGACACAATGATGGCACGGTGAGAATCTGCAGCCCAGGGCCCTGGAGTGCAGCTGCAGGGTAATTATCATTACGAGCTCCATGCATCTGTATACAAACAAGCCCACAGCTGCTAACTCTCTGAGACTGACGATACATGCCACATGAAAGTATCATTGATGGCACTGTGCCTATGTGTATTCATATGAATATATATGAATTCATGAAGGTTAGTTGACAAAATACTTATGGAAAGTTGACATGTTCTGCGGCTTGATAGGATATCAACTATTTTAAACATTTTGCTAGTATTATAATATTATGGATGCAGCTTTAATGAGCTCATAGTCAAGACAGAACAACATTTATAATAAGAAATGAAGTCAAATTATGAGATATAAAATCAGTTAGGAAAAAAATGACATATTTTACTTTGAGCCAGAAAATGAAATAAAACATGAATAAATATGGTAAAATATCGTTAAATCACTATCGTTCAAAAGTTTGGGGTCAGTAATATTTTTTTGCAAGAAATTTATACTTTTATTCATTAAGATGCATTAAATTGATCAAAAGTGACAGTAAAGACATTTATAATGTTAGAAAAGATTTCTATTTCAAATAGAAACAAATATTTGCTGTTCTTTTGAACTTTCTGTTTCCATAAAAATATTAAGCAGCGCAACTGTTCTCAACACTGATGATAAAAGCACCAAATCCGCATATTAGAATGATTAACACATTACATTACATTTTAAAATATATTAAAATTGTAAGAATATTTCATGATTTTACAGTTTTCAGTTTTTTATCAAATAAATGCAGCCTTCTTTAAAAAACGTCTTACCAACCTCAAACTTTTAAATGGTAGAAGTGTTGGTAACACTTTAGTTTAGGGTTCAATTCTCACTATTAACTATTTGCTTATTAGCATGCATATTACTAGGATATTGGCTGTTTATTACTACTTATAGCACATATTAATGTCTTACTCTGCATGACCATATTCTACATCCCTTAATCCTACCCAATACCTAAACTTAACTACCTTACTAACTATTAATAAGCAGTAATTAGGAGTTTGTTGAAGCAAAAGTCATAGTTAATAGTGAGAATTGGACCCTAATCTAAAGTGTGACCGCATTTTCATACGGATGCATAGTATATGAAAATATAGGACCTTCATGCATTATACAGATACACAACACATATAACTAACTAAAATAAATTAGGTGGACAGCATGACTCTATGGACACTGGGGTGTGAAGTAAACACTTTAAACATCCCACAGGGAATTAGCTCATCTAAGGGTGAACTGTAAAAGGAGCATTTTTAGACATTTTGCCCATGAATTAGCCCATAAAAGGTGGTGTGGGAAAGGGCAAGATGGCAGAGGAACAGAGTGTGTGTGTGGAGGAAGCAGGAGGTGTGAAGAATAGTGTGTGATCAGTAGTGTGGATGCAGTGTGGGAGAGGGGGCTGCCCTGGCTGTCAGAACTCAGGCCCACAGTGGCCCAGCGGGAGCCCTGGCTGTGCTCCCATGATGCCCTGTTGCCGTGGCTGAGCCCTGGAATGCGACAGCACACAATGGAAGAGCGGGTCTGAGAAGGCCCTTCATCCTGATAACCACATTAAAGGCCCACCAACATCTGTTGAGGCACAGGAGAAAGGCCCTATCTCTGGGCTTTAACCCCCAACAGCACTAATCATTAACCCCCAGCCCTGAGAAGGAGCCCAATAACAGCACCTTATTTGTCAGGCACCCTGCTGAGGGACTGAGGGGACTAACATTGTACAGCAAACAGCGTGAGAAGAGCTGGATGATTACTCTTAAGGCCCCAGTATACTCATGGCAGAGATCTTTTTCATTCTTTGCTAGAAGAAGTTTCAAATACCTGAACACCGGTAAACTATTAGCAAACGCCACCCATGGTGCAGGGAGAGGTATTTAGGTGATTTATGTCGGTAAATGTGTGAATATGTGCTGCACGTTTTCCTCTCAACAAAAAAATACAACAAAAATGACAGAGGTGAGAAAACAGCAGTTAAGAAAGCATCTGATCATAGTGATGTGGAAATGTTTGCGCAAAGCTCTGCAATTCGGCACTCTAGTCAAGTCACGTTTATGTAGCACTTTATGTAATAAATTGGTTTAAAGCAAGCAGTTTTACAGTATTAAAGGATTAGTTCACTTTAAATTAAAATTACCCCAAGCTTTACTCATCCTCCTAGGTGAATATGACTCTTCTTTCTGATGAACACAATCGGAGTTATATTAATAAATATCCTGACGCATCCAAGGTTTATAATGGCAGTGAACGGGACCAACGAGTATGAAGTTCAAGAAAGTGCATCCATTCAACATAAGCGTACTCCACACGGCTCCGGGGGGTTAATAAAGACCTTCTGAAGCGAAGCGATGCGTTTGTGTAAGAAAAATATCCATATTTAACAAGTTATAAAGTAAAATATCTAGCTTCCGCCAGACCACCTTCCATATTGAACTTATGAAAAAGCATAACTGACGTAAGTTCGTAAGTTGAATACGGAAGGCGTAGGATGTAGCGTAAGCGTTTTGAACTGCGAGAGGCGTTACACTTTTTACGTAGTTTGAAGCTAGATATTTTACTTTATAACTTGTTAAATGTGGATATTTTTCCACACAAACTTTGCTTCAGAAGGCCTTTATTAACCCCCGGAGCTGTGTGGAGTACGTTTATGATGGATGGATGCACTTTCTTGAACTCGTTGGTCCCGTTCACTGCCGTTATAAAGCTTGGATGCGTCAGGATATTTATTCATATAACTCCGATTGTGTTCATCAGAAAGAAGAAAGTCATATACACCTAGAATGGCTTGAGGGTGAGTAAAGCTTGGAGTAATTTTCATTTTAAAGTGAACTAATCCTTTAAACATGAAGCATGTCGCTTTCAATTAGAACTACAACTTTCTAAATTACATCACAACAGTTCATTGTTCGATATTTTGCTTGAAGTATATCGGGGCATTTAGAGGTCTAAAGTGACTACAGTAATGCACATCTTGGGTTTCTGAAATATTCCAACCCGATCTCACAAGAAAATGTAGCTATTTTACAAACCGGTGGTTTTGTATCAATTCATACATGTGATTGGTATAAAAACGTACAAATTAGAAAAAAGTAAGCATGAAGGCCCATCCCTAAACATTACTGTCAGTGAGGCATAAACAAACTGTATAAAACCTGTAATATTTTTTCTCAGATTGTGGGCTTTCAACATTCCCGATTTCACTGCTTGTCTCCGAGGTGACTGAGTGCTGAATCACTGTGACCGATGGAACTGTAAAAAAAATAAAGTCATACTAATTAGCCCTTTACTGCATGGTGTTGCCATATGGCAGCATACTCTTTGTGTTAATTTCCTTGCCACTGTCTCTTGAAGAGAACATTCTAATTTTTTTGTTGGTAAGAGAAGACCTTAGTTTAGCCAATGATGTGCTTTGGTTAAGTCACATAACATGCAGTTTTTTTCTGTGGTGCAGTTTCTGACAGACTGCCGTCTCTTGTCGGTAGTTGCTGAAAGCAAACTAAAACGTCAGTAACAAACAAGGACCAGCCCATGTCTCATTCACAAAAAAATTGGTAACATCATCTCAGATAAGTTATGATGACATTCACCACTCAAAAAAGTTTTTATGAAATTAGTTTTTGGTAAATCGACAAAATGTCTGTGTTGCCAAGCGGCAACACTGTGCAATAATGGAATGACATTATTGTAATAGTTTAGCTAGCTAGTAAAGGTCAGCTGCAGTCTGTTAAGCTGTAACAATAACAACATTAATGCTAGTGATATAATGTTGATTAGTCGTATGTTAAGGACTGTATTTGTATTATGGATTAAATCAACATTGGAGACCTGCCTGCCCACTGCCACCACAGCCAGTATACTGGACCAGACCAACCACTGGCCTACCATGGTGTCTCAAAAAGGCAGGTGCAAGTGGCTGTAAGTGTATTGTTAGGGTAAAGTGCACCAAATGTGATTTGTACCTGTGCCTCACCTCTGAAAAAAACTGCTTTGTGAAGTTTCGTACAGAAAACAAGGTGAAGTTTCAAGGATTATGGGGGGTTTATGTTCATAATCTTCCTCTCAAAAGATTGCGTAATGTTGAATTTTCATGAACTGCAATGTTTTTGGTTTTATGTCAATGTTTTATGATACATGATGAACAGTATTATATTTGTTTTTAACTGTATAAATTTGCAATTTAAATAATATTCATGAAAAATGTAATGAAATTCAAAGAATATAAAGCATTATTCAGCAAAAAAGAATGGAATAAATAAAAGCACAAGATGTTGGAAAGTATGTATAAGGTGTCATTTATAATTACTCTTAAAGCTTATAACAGCACCAATTGATTCAATACAAACAACATTTCTGAGGAAAAATATTAACTATATACACTTACACTTATTCTAAGTTATTTCCACTATTGTATGTTGTTGCTGTATGGCAACATATCATAAAGTACCTTAAAATAATATTTTTTTTTCTATAGGTCTATCATAATGCGTGCGGTAGAGGGTTAGCTATGAATAAAAAAAAATAAGATGGTTACAAACTGCCATGAGATTGACCTGAGTATTCAGAACATATTTCACGATTTGTAGTATTATAGACAAAAAAGAGTGAGAGATACATACGTGGCATATAAACACTGCAGTTATTATAGTAGTGCAGATTTTCAATGACACGTTATGTTTGGTCCGGATGATTTTTGCAGTAAATGAGCACGTTTTTGTCCGTGTGCAGGTGTTCTGCATCCTAAAGCACAGAAAGACAAGATATGAGCCAGAAACAGGTGTCCTGTCACAAGAAAACTTCTCACACTCCAGGATCCTCATCTGCCTTGAAGGGCCTTTAAGGCTGCCTCGCTTCCACAGGTTTTAAAGCCCTGCCAATTTCACCAGCATGAACCTGGAGACAAAGCAGAGGGGCTGGAGGTGGGGGCGAACGCAAACAAGAGTGATGCAGAGGAGAGGTGAGTGTCTTTCTCTCTGGCGTTTCATACGCGGCACTCTCTGTATACGGGCTCTGAGATTAGGAGCTGCAGGAGGTACCCCTAATGCACGGACTCCTCAAGTACCTCCACACAAGTAAGCCCATTCACCAGTAGCTCATTACACGGGCAATTAAGTGTCGTGGGGGGGTGGGACGAGGGGCCGAAACGAGGGCCGCCAGTAATCGTGAGGAGCCCCTTCCCCCCGGCCCACTCCTCCCAGCGTCTTCACCTGGGCAGGCCAGTGGACACCTGCCTCTTCTAATGAAGATCCATTGCCCCATTTCCATTTCTGGAGTCGTATCAGAGACGGCGGCACACAAAACCGCTCCTGTGTCCTCCGGTCCAGAGAAGCAGATAGAATGACATGGCTAAGTGCTCTTGCAGAGCTGGGGCAGCTGTAGGATCTGAAAATGGGGTTTTGGGAGGTTTGAAGTGGGGTGCTGCATTGCCTACGATGCTACTCTCCTGCTTATTGGAGGGTGCTTCAGGTTCCGATCGGCCACAATGGCTGCTGCAAGTTTCCTCTGCTCTTCGCTTATAATGAGCGGATCTGCAGAAGGGAGGAGAGCCTGCGGAGGAAAAAGTACTCGCAAGATATTCTCACACAGTCCAATTCAGGTCGACTTGTTCATAATTTTGGAAAGCATCTGTAAATGAAGCATTTTCACTACAGAGCCAATATATTCCCATTAGTGATCTGTGCTGCTCTCTGTAAAGTCTCATAAAGTAAAAGTCTCTTTAAAAAAGTCAGTAAGTCTCATAAAAGTCATTTATAACACCTTGCCTTCCAGTATATGAAAGTCATTATATGATTGAAATGTTCAATGTTAATTCAAATTAATTAAAAAGAAGGATAATTCTGGTTTTGTGTATTTGGCCATGGTAAATGTAGTGAGGAATTACGGTATATACTGTAGAACTGTGGCATACTACTCTCAATTATATTTAGTCATCAATGCACATTTATGAACTGTACCAACTTTTCATAGTAGCTTGTGATATCCTTGTTCCCCCAGAGTAAAGCTGAAAATGATGATAATGGCAATAACTCGCATCCAAAACAATCCTGAGTGCTAACAGTTATGAGACTGAATTGTTGTAATGCAATTAAGGAAAGACAGGCAAAACCATGGTTTTTAATGCATGGCCAATTTTGTGATTTTGCTATTTTGAAAAGAAAACATCCAAAATACACATTTAAGTGTTTATTTTTATACTACATGAGTCTATAGAGTTCAATTACAGTACATATATTTAAACATTGTTTTCTCAAAATAAGTTTTTCTCATGCACTGAGCCAGAAATCTCCACTTCAGTACCATTTACACACACCAAACTTTATAGTTTTATTTATCTTTATTCTGGGTTTTTAGAGGGATTTGTTCATAATTCACCTGTTTTTTTATGACTTTTTTTCCAAAACCTTTTTTTTTTCTGGCTGTTAACTTTTTTTTATTTATTTATGGAGTGATAAAAACCGATACCTTCTGTAAAAACCTTTAACTCTAATGTTAACAAAAGAAACAAGAATTTTGAACCTGACTTTATCCAATGTTCAGATTTCTGTTCTGTAAATTTAATTAGATAGTGATTCAATTGTATATTTAAAGGGGTCATATAATGCCACTTTTACAAGATGTAAAATAAGTCTCTGATGTCCCCATAGTGTGTATGTGAAGTTTTAGCTCAAAATACCCCACAGATCATTTTTTATAGCATGTTAAATTTGTCACTTTTAGAGGGTGAGCAAAAACGTACCATTTTTGTGTGTCCCTTTAAATGCAAATGAGCTGCAGCTCCCAAGAAGAGGGCGGAGTTTCAAGAGCTCGCGTTAGCAGCTCTGATTACTTCACACAGACTCACTGAAAATGTCAGAAACTGTTCAGCCTTTTATGTTCAAACCGGAGTCGGACAATGATGGAAAGACTCAGCAAGAAGTGACAACATGTAGATTACAACATGTAACTATCTTAAAGTCATTGATTAGCATATTCTGTCATGATAATCTATAAATCGTTCGTGTGGGAACTGTTGTAAGATGCCTACAGAGCCAGAGAATATATGCTGCATTAAGATAGAACAGGTATAGTTTAGTTTAATTATGGTTCTAACTTATGTTGTCATCTTGATTTTATGACATGCTATTGCATTTGTTACTACTGTATTGCAATAACATGAAAAATTTACATAAACCCTAAAATTTACATAAACCCTGCTCCCGAGAACATGCAACAAATGGGTGAGCCCTTTGTTGTGTGTTCTCTGGAGCAGGGTTTATGTAAATTTTAGGGTCAGTGATGTCACTAACCCGGGAAAGAGCTTGTTGTAGTCCCTAACAGCCGTTTGTTGTAGTCCTTAAACAGAGAATTCTTTAAAAGAAAATATCTCCCTTTGCATTGAACTTTGAGCATTGTAACTTTACAGATGTTGTTTATGCTCTAACAGCAACATTACACACAAGTTAAAGTGAAATCATAATCAACCACTCCTTTAAACGTATATACAGTACTACTTCAGAAAACTTGTAATACTAAACAGCTGTCTTAAAGGTGCTGTATGCGATTTCTCAAAATCGTTGTTGAACACTTGATATTTGAAATCAACCCAAAAAACACACCCCTCCCTTCATTGCTCCGCCCCCAACATGCACAAACACGCAATGCAAGAGTGTCTTTATCATAGCAGAAGCAAAGCAAAATAATGCTTTGCGAAAAATAAAGCAAAGATGACGAACGAATGACAAGAAAGCACAAAAAAATTAACATGTACAAACAAACAAGAGTTGGATGTAAAGGTCTTTGCACACTGAGTCCGAAATTCGCGTCCGAAATTTTCGCACTTTAAAAAATATATACAACCTCACGTTGTGTCAATCACGTTTACACACTGCCTCCGAAACTTTCGTCCATCATAAAAAAATTCGGATCAGGTTCGATTTTCTGCTTTTTTCGCATCCGTGGCATGCATTTTGAGAGATGTTTTGACAATTCAGAGCCACCGTACAAGCGAACGGCAAAATCCCGAATGCTATCTGACAAGTTGATCCACGTCAAAGAGACAGAATATAAAGAAAGATTGTGCCAGTATCGCTAGCAAAACATCAAACTGAGCCACTGACATCCTGAAGTAAACTTTGAAACGCTCGGATAATCACGCAGCTCCTTGATAGGGTGGAACTCTCCTTCCTCTCTACGCAATCTCGGGATTGGATGGACCCAATATTTCCTCTTTCTTTTTCTCTTTTTAAGAAGAGAGAGGACAACTAAATCATGCTCACTGCTTGAAGCCTCCATTTCGTATTGTTTTGTGAATTTTTTCGCAACAGATTCATTAATATGCATCGGACTCAGTGTGCTAGGTCTCTGTGTGTGACGAATCATTTTCAGGCCTTCCTGCTTAGGTCTTTCTGCTAAAGCTCTTTTCTGATCATAACTCTTTTTCTAAGCTTTTCTCTTTTGTAATGTCTCTCAGCTATCTATCTTTCTATAGTCTTTCTTCAAATCTCCCTCTTGCTCAGCTCACTCTCTCTCCTCCCCCATCATGAGTGGACACACCCCCTACTGCTGATTGGCTACAAGTTTGTTTTGCTCAGTCTGATCTACTTTCAACAGTGTTTTTCAAAAATCACTTACTGCACCTTTAAAGGCACAGTATGTAAGTTTCGCCACTAGAGGTAAGTTTCATAAGTTTCGCAGTTGCTAACCTGTCTAATAAAACACATAATATACTAAAGCATCTTTGAAAAAATAATTTACATTTAAATTATACTAAATAAATAAAATTAATGCCTTGGATGCATTTAAGGCTATTTTCCAAAATCAGGACTGAAATAAGAAAATATTATAAGAAAATAATAAGAAAAATATTGTTTTGTTTTGTTTTGTTTTTTGTTTGGGAGTTGGGGTTCTGGAAATGGAGGGATGTCACATACAAACTAGGGACTCACTGACTTCTTTGTTTTTAAAAAAATAAATGATCTGCATAAAACATTAAGATAAATATGTTCTTTTAATCAAGCCACAGGATATCATAAATAGTTATTTAATTGCGTATAAGTTCATTAAGGTTTATTAGATCTTTCATTACCAATTAAAGCAGTGAAATTGACCATGACCTGATGGGGATGTACAGCAAGCATAAAAACTGCACTGGCTAATCATTTGCTGCTCATTAAATGTCACTCTTTATTATCAGAGCAGTAAAAATAAAAAGGGGGGGTTTGTCTTATGGTCCGTTCCACACTTCTCGCTGAAAGCTCCATTCAGGAGTGCAGCGTGTCTCTCAATACGATTGTGGGATCCTCCCTTGTTAACATGTTCAGGCTCACCGCCTCCTCTCAGCACCTGAGGGCTAGTGGAGCACCCAGAGCTCAGGTAATGGAGGAAGAGGAAGGCCAGAGTAAAAATAAACAAGCTCAGTCTCCATCCATCCATTGTGCCTCACCTGCTCTGCTCCATTTCAAACTCTGACATGGGCCGCATCAGAGGTCTGTGGGTAGGATAACCTATTGCAGTGCTGTGCTCAGTGATATTGTCATAATTATACTAGTCAACCTGCATTTTTGTGGGAGTTTTATAGCTTGTATGGTCATAAAACCCTGGTGTGTACAACACATCGGCTATACTACAAAATACTAGCCCTCAAAGCATTATTTTAAAAACCTGAATTGTGAAAAGTTACACCACAAACTACAGACAAAAAGTTGCTTATATTACTTTGAAGTTACTTGAGACGGCAATATGTTTTATTTCAGTAGAATGAATCAGACTTTCTAATTCTACATATGAAAGAGAGAGGATTGTTTAGGATGAGCAAATTTGCTAGAATGTTAAGACTTTCCAATGCTACGTATAGGGCCAGTCATGGCCTAACGGAGAGAGAATCAGACTGGTAACCTGAAGGTTGCAGGTTTGATTCTCAATACCGGCAGGAAATGACTGAGGTGCCCTTGAACCCTCAATCACTCCCTGGGCGCCACAGCAAAAATGGCTGCCCAGTGCTCCAGGTGTGTGTGTGTCCACAGTTTGCAGTGTGTTCAATGCAAAGGACAAATTCTGAATATGGGTTATGATACTTGGTCTTCATACGTCACTTTTGATTCACTATAATAAAACAGACTTCCCAATGCTACAAATAAAAGAGAGCCGTTTTTGGTTGATCGGATCACAAGTGGACGGTGTAAATGGGGTCTAAAATGTTTTGAGCTTTAAAACGCATTCGATTTGCTTACCATTCCTGATTTCGGCACTCACAGCGTTCGCTGTGGTCTTGCGGATATCAGAGCAGAAACGAAAGCTGATGCTCTCCGTATGTTTTCTGTCGTCTCCAGGCGCGTTCATAACCCATACATTTACCCGCCCATAGACCCTCCCCTCAAAGAAATCAGTGGTACAAAAGTGGTTGAAAGTGGACAAAAGAGACTAAAATACCAGATGTAAATGGAAATGTGTCTCTCTCGTCTACTTGTGATCCGATCTACCAAAACGCATCTTAATACAGGTGTAAACAGGGCCTAGGTGAGTACATTTGGCTATATGCCACACTGCGGCTTGTTGGATAAAGTAGCTTGTCACTGGAAAAGCTACACTATTATTAAAATAGCTGTAATACTGTCACGCTATTGAAAATGTAGTTAAGTTAGTAGTGTTGCAACTTTTAGTTAGTTACTCCCCAACAGTTGTGAGCATATGTGTGTTTAGGTGTGCTTTGTGCTCCAGGCATGGTTACACAATGAGTTTGTGTGTCAGAGTTTGCGCTTCTAAGCAGCAGATCTGGCTTCCCCAGCTCTCTCTCCACTCACCTGTGACGGAGCACTTCCCCTGGTCGGCTCTTATCAGCCCATAGAGGAAATACCTGCCACAGGTAAACAGGACCTTGTGACCCCCAGGCTTTGCACTCATGCTCAAGCAGACAAGATGTTGTTCTTTCTGCCCTGCTGTGAGCACCCCTGCCCCCACCTGCCCAAACCCTCTCCCACCCCCTCTTAAATTTAATCTTATCTAAATATCAGCAGGTGTAAGGCAAGAGCCTGCTTATCATTATAGATTCAGTATGCATAACATAAGTTGATCAACAGTGCCTCAGCACAAATGCATTTCTGAATGCCTATAATGATGCTGGTAGCACTTTAAAATGACAAGTTCTCTTTCTCAGAGATTATAGTGAGAAACCAGCATATCAAATCAACACTTAAGAACTTGTTTGCTTGCATAAACCTATCTAAAGTATTTTTCCGGTATTGAAACCATGTATTTTTACAAAATTGGGTCCCACTTTATATTAGGTGGCCTTAATTACTATGTACTTACATTAAATTAATCATTTGATACAGTACACTTATTGTGTACATACATATTTTTACATTGTACTTATATTATTATAATTACCTGCATGTAATTTCATCTGTAATTAATTTCTGTAACGTAATTACATATAATTACACTTTTGACCTTCACTTACACCTTAACCCACCTTTAAACCTACCCAAACCACCAAACTTGTCGCTAACCTTACCCGCATCCCACTTCAATAGCAGCAAAAGTGTTTTGCAATACAATATGAACACAATAAGCACATTGTAATTATTTTTTGATGTAAGTACATACTAGTTAAGGACACCTAATATAAAGTGGGACCCAAAATTGTAAAATGTTGTTAGATTTTAATGTTTAATTCTGGGTGGTCACACCATGAAATATTCAGATTTGTAAATGTATATATTTTGTCCCTCCAATCTTGTGGTTACATAATCATTGGATTCAGTTTGTAGTTATGGCATGGCATTGGAAGTTTAATTTGTTTAATGATTTTTTAGTTAGACTATCATGATTATTGATTAATCAAACTGATATTATATTATATTATATTATATTATATTATTAATTTTCACAGCATTGAAGTAAATCACGGGTCTATTTTATTATCATTTTTATTACTATATAGCCTAAAATTACAAGTAGAAACAAAAACAGAATTAAATTGTTAAATACATAGTTCTGTCATGAAACTCTAGATGGCGCGGGTTGATGGGTCTTAACGCAAGCTGATGATAATTACAGCGTTAACTACTTGGCACAAGCTGATTGGTCCATGTCACACCTGCAGCCAATGAGCTTGTTGCTCACACATTTAAATGGCTGGTTACATTCACTATTGCAGTTTGCAGCATGCTTCAGAGTTCCTCTAAAACCCTCCACCTTCCCCAGCTCCACCTGTATAGATCTGCTATGGGTTATTGATATATGCTATTTGTGCAGCAGCACTATGTCTTATAGAAAGCAGTATTGTTTTGGCAGTAGCAAGTTCCTGCACTTGCTCTGCAGCAGCAGCAATAATCTACAACAACAGCGATAATTCAGCACCAGCGTAGCAGATCTATTCTGCCAAGACCAAATATATTAACACGGTCATATCCATTACCATGCTAACAATCTTCCGAGAGTTGTCAGAGTTGATAGAAATGCAATTATCTGCATGACGATTAATCATAAGCTCAAAATTATTGGTCACGACAGGTCTAGTACAGAGTACTTTCCCTAAAATTAAAAATAACTGTGCTTGTCACATCACCAAATTTTCATTTTAAATCAGCAAATAGAAAAAAGTTCTTCTCTCTAAGGCAGGGATGTGAAATTCTTTACAGTCAAACAATAGTATGTGTACTAAAATAATAAATCATTGTAAGTGAATTCCTATAGCATGCAACATGTTCCCTTTGCCTCTGGGACCATGTGTAAGGGTGGAAGTGTCCCACCGGGACCAGTGACCCCTTTGAGGGAGCACATTCTCACAGGTCCAGAATAAATACGCCTCCCACAAACAGAGAGCGTGGGGGCAGACCTCCAGGACAGCAACTCACCTAAGACACCTCAGGGTCAGGGTTACTCTCTCTCTCTCTTACCCCTGGCCAGCATTGCTCTGCCCTTCCCTACCATGTTACCTGAGCCACATGCACCAGTGCTGCCCTTTATTTGATGGATGCGGTTTCCCACACTGACACTGATGGGTGACGAGAGCCCCTCCAACCCATTCCTGCTAAAACACTGTGATTGATAAAGGAAATGTGATCACCTGATTATGTTCAAAAATCATCTCAAATTTTAAACTTCTTCAATCCAAATATACATAGATAGTAACATTTTAAGGTTTTATTACACTTTAAAAAACAAATGTTTTTCAGCAATGCCATAAAAAACATTTTTAATTCCCCAAAGAACCTTTCAGTGAACAGTTCTTAAACCATTTTTTCTTAGTGTAAGGAACAAAAAAAAAAAAAAAAACTTTTTTCATTATACTTTTGTGGAATGGAAAGTTTCCATGGATGTTAACTTTTCTTTATGGAACCAAGTGATGTCAATAAAAAACCTTTATTTGAGTGTCTGATCTGCTCCGAGCTGAAATCTTGCACATGGTTAAACTTTCCAGGATCTTTTCGCCGGCTCCTCTTTTCAAACCGCAGATTAAAAGCCCAAAGCTTAATATAAAAATAAGTTAATTAATTAGTTAAATTAGATCCCCTCAGTATCTTCCAGGCTGAAGGCAGGTTTACATCCCAGCCCGATCCAACCTGGACTAGGATAAGTGAGCATCAACACCAATATGTTGATTTACTAATTAGGGCCAGTACTGCCCTGCAGTTTCTGAATGAGGCAGGAGCACTTGTCTTTGTCTTATTATCACTGGTCATCCATCCCCCTGCCCACGCCTCAATAGCCCCTGGCCCTGCAGATAGACCAGGACAGAGATAAGCAGAACAATGGGTCAGGCAGCAGACCAGGCCCACTGCAGTCTTCTATCTCTGTCCCCATCTCACTGCCTGCCTGTGTGTCTGCGCAGAGGATGTTGTTAAAGCAAGAGCAAACACTCAAACATCCTGCGCCAGCTCTATCACTTCCCCCTAATCTCTCTCTCTCTCTCAGTGCTATTTTCCATCCCTTGCAAGATGCTTGTGTGGATTCTTCACAAGGATTCTCACAAGCGAATACTGTGACCTTCACTGGGTGTTGTGAATGAGAAAGGGGGGTTAATATATCAAACAAATCTGATTCTATGGAGCAAAACAAGTCTGTGATAGAATCAGTTACTTATAGATGCAGTTTCTAGGTCATTATGTAAGGGATATTGTACAGTCATTATTACAAAATATAAAATAAACCCCTTCAGGGTGATACAACACCCCTCTGCTTCATATTGGGGTCCTGATCACTTTGTTTTGTGATCATGTCCGGACCAATGCCAGCTCACTGTACATTATCCTGCCTATTTCATGGTAAACTGAAATCAGATATAAAATGGTAACACTTTACAATAAGGTTTCATTAGTTAACATCAGTTAACTACTTTAGTTAACATGAACTAACAATGAACAATTCTACTACAGCATTTATTATTCTTGGTTAATGTTAATTTCAACATTTACTAATATATTATTAAAATCAAATGTTGTATTTGTTGACATTAGTTAATGCACTGTGAACTAACATTAACAAAGATAAATAAATACTGTAAGAAATATATTGTTCATTGTTATTTCATGTTAGTTAATACATTAACTAATGTTAACAAATGAATCTTATTGTTACCAATAAAAATAAAAAATGGGATCAGTCAATATGATCAGCTGTGCAGCAGTCATACAAAAATATCTGAATACAGAATTCTGCAAATGACCAATCGGAAGTATTGCATAGAGCCATGTAATAAAAAGATAAGATTTCTATAGCTACACTGTAAAAAATTATTTTCATGATTTGTTATCATAACATTTTTTATTTTGTTAAATCAACTTAGATAATTAAAGTAATATAGATTAACATAATATTTTGAGTTTCTGTTGATTAAACCAATCGCCTTCATTGTATTAACTTAAATTTTTAAGTTCAATGAACTCAAAATTTTAAGGCAACCAGGTAACTTACTATTTTAAGTTAAACCAACAATTCTTTTTTTACAGTGAACAAGTTATATTGAAGTGATTTCATGTAAGCCAGCCTTTGGAGGACCCTGGTGTATTCTGATATTTGTTATGTACTATTGTAAGGATATAGAAGTTATACAGTCATTTAGTTGGTTTTACAAATATGTACTGTGAAAGAGGAAAATAAGAGACAAAATAAATAAAAAAGTGTGTTTTTGAATAAAGTCTCTTATGCTCCTCAAGGTTGCATTTATTTGATCAAAAATACAGTAAAACAGTAATATTGTGAAATATTATTACAATATAAAACAACTGTAAAATGTAGTTTATTCCTGTGATGCAAATCTGAATTTTCAGCATCATTACTCCAGTCTTTAGTGTCACATGATCCTTCAGAAATCATACTAATATGCTGATTTGCTGCTCAAGAAACATTTCTTATTATTATCAAAGTTGAAAACAGTGAAAATGAGGTAGATTTTTTTTTTCAGGGTATATAACAAATTTATGTTAATCTCCATCAATATTTCACTACCTCAGCATTGTTAGTCCAAAAGTGAGTCTAAAAGTGAATGACATATGTTCTGCATGTCCTACAGCCCAGAAAAGTGTTAAGCTGATGAGAGGAGAGAGAGTGGTGAAGAGAGAGATATGGCCCTCCTCTCACTGCTCTTTCACACTCTGTTCTCTTTGGAGACTTGACAATATGCACGCGCACTGTTTCAGGCCCGGGAAACCCTGGCAGAGGCAGGTTAATATCGGGAGCACTTGACAACAATGGAATGTTATAAAAAGGTGCAGCTGTAATAAGTTCTTTGTTGGGACCTTCCATTTCCACCACGTCATATCATTACTCATCCTGCTAACCAATTTACTCGTTGCCATGGCAACCACAGTGGGCCAAAGCCAAGAGGCAAGAGTGGAATCTCAATGGCTGTAGGGGAATAAAAGTAGTGGACAGACAGAAGTGTACAACCTCCTCTATGTCCTATGTTAATTTAAAATTTAGCACGTTTTACATTCATTTGCAAATGAATTTGTTTTGCTATGTAAAAATATGAATCAAATTTATTCAGATTTAACTTATTAAAAATAATCCCCATTTCCTGCTGTCCACCCACTCATACAATAATAATGTGAGGTAAATAATGAAATATAATGAACATATATATATATATATATATATATATATATATGTTTTCTATTCTTCTCTTTTAGTACCACCATTAAAAATAACACTGATTTAACTCTATCTTTTTTTTTTTTTGGATAGCAACAAGTTTCATGCATCCGTGTCCACGTGGCTATACCGGGCATGCTGGGATACATGTAACCGTGTTCCGCCTGTGGAGGTATGCAGGGCCGGGCCGGTGGGCGTGTGGTGAAATCCAGTTCGCCTAAGCGCACAGGTCAGCGCTGGCCGGTCAGCAGCTGCTGCCTGGCCGCGGTCCCACGCTTCCCAGGCTGGGGGGAGGATTGACAGGTCAGTAATAAAATCAGGCGCCCTGGCTGAGCTCAGAGCTGCCCATTGTTCGAGGGCCAGGCCCGCTGCTGCTGTTTACTCTCTCCCATATGCATTATTCAACGGCCCAGGAGCTCCCAGAGAAAGGGGCCCCATTCAGGGAGCCTCTTGCCCATGTTTTGTTTTGCTAATTTTCAATTAAAATAAACCATGGCGCTAAGGGGGGAGTAAGAGGGCGCAAGGGAGAGATAGTCCCAGTACTATTTACCCTGTGACGTCTAAAGGGATTAGGCTGATCACATAAATGACAATAAAACACTACTTATTGAGTATTATGTCAGTGACATATCTGTTATTTTAAATAAGGGGTAGACTGTGGGACAATGAGGTGTGATGCTGTTTCAGTTTGGTTTAATTCTGCAGGGGATGTCTGAATCACTTTTGCACACTAATAAGCCTCTGTAGATATGTGAAGTTGTTTTTTAATAATTGTAAGGAAACATTGTGTTGCTTTGTTCAGTGATTTTTAATCTGTTGCTTGTCATTTAAATATATATATATAAGTTATTAAAAACCAGTAACACTTTGGGGTCAATAAATTTTTTTTAACAATATGAATATTTTTATTCAGCATGGACTCATTAAATTAATCAAAGATGACAGTAAAGACATTATAATGTTACAAAAGTTTTAAAATAAATGCTGTTCTTTTGAACTTTGTATTTATAAAAGAATCCTGATAAATGTATCACTATTTTCACAAAAATATTAAGCAGCACAACATGAAAAAAACACTGTTTTTAACATTGATAATAGGCTAATAAGAAATGTTTCTTGAGCAGCAAATCTGCATATTAGTATGATTTCTGAAGGATCATGTAACCAGTTGGGGTAACGCATTACAAGTTAACTTGAGTTACATAATTGGATTACTTTTTTCAAGTAACTAGTAAAGTAACTGATTACTTTTAAATTTACAAAAATGTCTGAGTTAATTTTTCAAATTAGTAACGCAAGATACTTTGCTTTCCAGCTCTCCTGTCACTATGTTGAGAGAAATCGTTGTGTGCGCTGTGTGTAAACATGACGATTATTGTAGTTCTAGAAATATGAGCATTTACTCATCTCACTTGCACAAAAACAGATTCAGTATTCATCAAAATGAATAAAAAACGGTGAAATCTAAGAATATTGCATAAACCTGCAATAATTAAATATGTAGGGAGTGAAATTTAAGGGTATAAATAATGTTCTAATACCTTGTATAGAGCTGGGTTGAAATATCGCGAGAACAGCGCCCCGCGATTTAGATCGCGGGAGAGAACGAACAGTGCATGTTGAATGGTAGCAGATGGAGAGAGGAGATGCACGCTCTGTAATCACCTGTGGCAATTTATGATGTTCGCTTCTGAACGTTCAGTAAAAAACAAGTGTTGTGATCACCCGAGCTCTTTGTCAGTGTCCTCTATACAGCGGTGATAAACTTAACGACAGAACAAAGCCAAGAACCCACGAAACAGCGCTGGGTAAGAACTGTGAAAATAGAGTATAACCAAAGTCCCTTTAAGACAAGTCATTTCACTCAGCTGCCATCTTTGAAACGCCTCTCGGGCACTCAAGTGCAGCTCCCATCTCTTTGAATAGAGAAACATCAAATTCTCATAAGCTGTTTGCCAAGCTTTCGATTAAATTTCATATTTGAAATCACCAATGAAATCTGACAACAACTGTCTCATGAATTTTGTTTCTAAACGCTCGAATCATGACGTCTCTTGTGCCTCATTTCGGAGGCGCGCGTCTGACTGTTTCTATAGGAACCAGAGCTTCTAAGGCAGCTGCAGTGACGCGATGACTTTACCAATCGGCGATTGGCTCTTATTTAGAAGGCGGGACTTATTCCGCCGTATTGCGCGTTACACTTTCTCCCATTCAGAACAATACGAGTGACGCGTCTTGTGTTATTCTAGTCTTTGGTATAACCCACAAGCGCGTTACAAATATATTAAAATAAACAAATATACAACAGGTATTTAATCTCACTTTATTAACCAATGTCTTTGCTGCTGACCTTCGATGATCCAATTCAACCATAATAACCAAAAATGGCTTTACATAAACATCACATGATCAGCCTGATTCATTTCACTTTTGATGTTAAAGGGCCATTTACATTTGCAAAAAAATGTGTTGTTATTAAAAAGCAAACAAGCAAGCCGAGCCCAGGTGAGAAAAAGTAATGTAATGCATTACTTTCCATAAAAAGTAACTAAATAACGCAATTAGTTACTTTTTTTAAGGAGTAACACAATATTGTAATGCATTACTTTTAAAAGTAACTGCATGTGACACTGAAGAGTAGGGTAATGGCCATTACAGAAAAAAAATAAAAATGTAAAATATACATAAAATATAAATTTAACCAGTTATTTACTATTGTAATAATATTTTACAATATTGCTGCTTTTACTGTATTTTTGATCGAATAAATGCTGCTTAATTTAAAACTCATCACAGTAGATTTACTAGATTAATCGAACATAATAAAGATTTAAAGATTTGATAACAGATTGGGATGATACGCAGCATTAGTTATTGAACTCTTAACTTGATGAACATAACCTGCAGAAAGACAGCATGACCTGCAGATCATTAAATATCAGCATCCCTGACACCATGGGCTAATCAATAAGTGCACTGATAGGTTTTTGTTGTTGAGTTTTTTCACACAGGAGGGGGCTACACTAACCCAGAGGGGCTGCGGACAGATGCAGTGACAGTGGGGAGTGAGAAAAGTTAAAGATTCACCACACATCTGTTACTCTGCCACAGATCGGACTGTCAGGCACCTACCCCCGCTGTCTGCCGGCTTGCCCGCCTGCCTGGGTATGTCTGTCTGTCTGTCTTCCTGCCTGCTCCCCTTAATATGTGACTGCATGCTGTCCACCTGTCTCTCTGAATTTGATTCCTGCATGTGTCTTTTCTGCGTGCTCACCACACTGTCAGCCTAACTGACCAACTGCTTCCTGTTGTGTACATGTGTCCGCTTTCCCCTTAATGAGCGAGCACATCTTTAAACCGTACAGCACCTTCAATCACCCGCCTAACGAACCCCGCATTTTTTGCAACCGTCGCCTGACAACAGTAAGCTGACCATTTATATTATATTAAGTTTTAATTATAGCTAAAAAGGCCAATCCAGTTTAATCAGGAGTGAAGTATAATTAATTCTGCCAGTCATTTAGAGCTCTGCCCTGCTTCTCGTTTAGGTTTTTTTTTTACAATTGTTTTGTCCAAAACCTGAATTCAATTCCACCTTACCTTTTCAAGCAGAACTGGGGGAGGTTTTCAAGTTCAAAAAACTTGTTTTTGTTTACAACAGCTAAACAAACTGAACTCCATCTGAACTCATCTCATAATAATAAAAATAATCTCATTACATGCCTTGAGAAACTATAGAGGCAAAATGCTAAAATAAAATAATCTGAGAAAAAAATGGCAAAAAACGTGCCTGTCACTGGCACTGATAAAGCCTGTAAAGACACATGAATGAATAGTTCGAAAAATCTTTTTTTTTCTTTCTTTTGACTGAGAGATGTAGAAATAAAGGTCTTCAAAAGCTTAATGTATCATATATGTGACCCTGGACCACAAAACCAGTCATAAGTCGCACGGGTATATTTGTAGCAATAGCCAACAATACATTGTATGGGTCAAAATTGTCGATTTTTCTTTTATGCCAAAAATCATAAGTAAAGATCATGTTCTGTGAAGATATTTTGTAAAATTCCTACCGTAAATATATCAAAAATGTATTTTTGTGAGTGGATCTGCATTGCTAAGGACTTCATTTGGACAACTTTAAACCCTCAGATTCTAGATTTTCAATTAGTTGTCAAATAAGTTGTCTTGGTCAAATATTGTCCTATCCTGACAAACCATACATCAATGGAAAGCTTATTTATTCGGCTTTCAAATGATGTATAAACCTCATTTTCAAAAAATTGACCCTTATGACTGGTTTTGTGGTTCAGGGTCACATATGATACTCACATTTTAGCCTGATTTTTATAAAAAAAAATTGTGTGTGGATAATCAAGTAAACCTAAGCTGCAGTAAGTGTTAATCAAATATTACTAACAATATAACATTTATTCACAGCAAAGAGACACATGTACCACCAACTGAAGGTGGACAAGCTTTTGTACCCCTAGAGATACAATATTCCACTTTTTATTCTGACAGTGTAACATTCTAGCAGATATGTGTGAAATCCCCTCTTGGTGCTTTAGGGGCTATTTTATTGACAGTGAAATTAGAGAGATGACAGGAAATTCATGAAATACTGAGAAAAACACTAGGCCACAGCCCAGCTCATAGCTAATGCTTTTTGCCTTTTTACAAGTCCAGTTAGTTCCTGTGGCTAAAACAATACAACATGCGGCTAGCAACACACAAACACCAAAGCCATGGGTTAGATTCCCAGGAAATGCATAAGCATATAAAATGACTTTGAATGCAATGCAAGTCAGTTACTATAAAAGAGTGACAAATGCATTAAAAATGTAAGTAAAACTGCTTGAGAGCATTTATAGTTGTTCCACCTGTCAACCCTATATACAACAGCATGAATCGCATGTCTACCCTTCTCTTCGAGATGTAATCCCGAGCCCTCTCATCTCCTCAGGACTCTTTGTGTGGCAGCGGTTTCTTCGCAGATAAGATGTACGTACGTAAAGTGAGGACCTTCAGATGGGGAACAGAGAAGTTCAGGAAACACGAGTGGAGTCAGGAGCGGAGAAGAGCGCATGTCCTCTTGGGTGTGCTGAATGGGCCTCATCCCCCGCTGGGTGCAGGTGAGCACTCGAGGCAGGCTCGCACCTGCCCTCTTTGTTCCTGACTGATGGGTTTACGGCAAGAGGGATCTGTCTGCCTCGTAAAGCCAGCGGGCCGAGGGGCAGTAAAGCCTAACTGCTGTCAGAGCTTTGTGTGAGGGTGTGAAAGTGTGTGTGAGGCCCTGAGAGACAGGACAGATCATCAGGGAGCATCACACAATGCAGACAGACTGACAAAAACAATTACGCTCCTGTAGAGGATTCCCAGACAAAACAGAATCATTAAAGCCAAACAAATAAAAGCAACATTTAATTGGTATACATACAGAGAGGCTAAACTCGCTTTTTACTTAAGTTGACCTCTAGGCTACAATACGTGAAATGTAAAATGAATATGCCTAATTACATTTCAGGATGTTTAATATTACAGAATTAAAAGGAAAGAGGCTACAACATGGGGCCAGAGACTTATCCTGTGGCACAACTTACCCCACATTAGGGATAATTCTGTGTTCAGAAGGTAAATGTTTAGGGAATACATTAACCATTTATATTTCAAAGAAAAATATGGATAGAAAGGAGAAGGTGGCAAATCCACTTTCAAGCTCAATTTGTTTGTTTTTTTTTGTTTGGTTTTTTTTTTTTTTTATTTCATAAGCAAGAAAAAAAATATTTCATTGTAGTGAAGCATTTTTCAACATTTTGTAATAGCGATGATCAAATACTGAAAGAAAATGGATGTTATAAAGTTTACTATTTCTATTTAAGCCTTAATTTATGGTACATTTTTATAATGGTTATTGTAAATGAGAGGTCAAATAAAGTTAATGTGTTATACAGTCAAACCAAAAATTATTCAGACATTTTTGATATTTTTTTTACTAGTGGGTGCAGGACACTATAGTTCATTTATGTAAGTGAGGATGGCAAAATAAAATAAACTGTGACATATTATACCCAAAAATTCTTCATACAGTGGACTACCAGTAAAATTGATAAAAATTTGGAACCAAAAAATATTCAGACACTTTAAACTGACCATGTTTTGCTTTAGCATTATCTGACATAATTAAGATTATTTTTTCTGACACAGTTTAACTCTGAGATCTTGTCATATTTTATTACCATTTTTTTAAACTTTAGTGAATAAACTGTATTAATGAATGAAATGTTCAAGGTGTCTGAATAAATTTTGGTTTGACTGTATACACATACATACATATATAGCATAACAGTTGGGGTAAGAAAAATAAAATGAATTCAAAGAGAAAACAAGTTTAGTTTTATCACCTCATTGGCAAATACTTTGTTGTTTTAAGCATAAAGTCATTTAATGTAGTTAACATTTTCAAAAAAAAAAAATTTTTTATTATGATAAAGACCAAAAATACAGGGAAATATATACACAAAATCAAAACAAAAAAAAAATCAGAACAGAATGGCTTCTTTAAACAGAAATCAATATTTAGTGTGACCGCCTGGACTTCTTCCAGTTTCTTAAAGAAAAAAAAAAACTTCTCTTCAGATTTTGAAAGTTTTCTTGGCCTTCCAGTTATTTCCCATTCCTTTTAGGTTTAAGAGAGCAGGTTCTTGCTATTGCTCAAGTGTACGGGGAGGTCACCAAACCAAATACTTGCCACTTTAGCCTATAAAAGCCTTTTTTTCCTGATTTTTTTTGTTTTTTAATACTGCATACAAATTTCCTGTATATTCTTGTTATATTCTAATAAAGAGACTAAAAAATAATTATATATGGTCATTATACCATTGCTTAAACAACATCTAATGGTGGCCTAAGACTTTTGCACAGTACTGTATGTACATATATATATATTCTCTTCCTGCTACTGTCAGTGTCTGATTTCACACCGCTAATGACTGTGCACTGTTTACAGTGCCTCCTTTATTCTTTGCAGGGTCACATTACTACTGCCTCAGAGAAAGCACACAGAACACACACACACACACACACACACAGACTGGCCACTGATATAAAATACAGTTTTTCCTAATATGTCAGACCTCTTTAACTCAGTGACAGTGTTTTAAAATGAAAGGATATGAAGATTCTGATGCTCAGCGGTTTCTAACACGAAGGTCCCTGACAGACATCACACCTCTGAGCACTCGTGGACATCAAAATGACGGTACAAAAATTAGCACCCACACAAATGTTTAATTTATATGATTTTCTCAGGATATCATACCTCACTGATAAGAACCAAATTACGTGACTGAAAGGAAGGCTAAGAGATTCAAAATCTGTGCTTTTTTTTTGGCAAGGGCATCTTAGAAACCAATTACCACACAAGAAATAGATCATTATTTCTTCTAAGCAGAGAGTCTTGGGGGGTGGGGGGCAAAGGTGCTTGCTAAAAGGATGGGTAGGGTTTCTTTTTTTTTTTTTTTTTAGATTGAGAGCAGCACAATAAAGACATAATCATCTCCCCCTCAACTTTTCCTATCCAACTTTCAGATTTTAATTTGCCGTCTGTGAAGTGGTACCTAATTTACTTTCGCCTCGTCCCTTCAATGCGCCATTGTTACGGCGGCAGAGACTCAGAGTTTCCTCTCTTAGCTCACCTCGGCGTGAAATTGGTTTAATGAAGCTGAAAGGTATGAAGCTCTCACAACACTGCGGATTCCAGCGACACTGCTTCATCACCCCCTCATGCCCCCCAAACTCACATTACGCCCACAAGTTATAAAGCAGCGCATAAAAGATCACTATCTCTCACATTACATCAGTGGATATTGCTGTCCCTTTCAAAGTGCCAGCGCTCAGACGAACCGCTGAGAGACAAGCCGAGGCCGTTGGCCTCAGGGACATGCCCTGGGTGCTTCAGATTCATTTGATGAATCACGTCGCTCTGAATCAAACTCAAGCATCAAACATTCTGAGTTTGGTGGAGGAGACATTGATCAGTGTGTTTTCCATCTCAGTGTATCTTATCATTTCCACGCAGTGACCCTGTGAAATGCGTTCTCATGTTACCGTTGCGACTGGGTGTGACACTTGTGGGAATGCAACGGAAGTCCAAGGAGATTATTTTGAGTGTGTCTGTGTTTGTTTGCGTGTGTATGCTTGTGTGTGTATGTTATATTAATATGATCTCCTTGTGGCATATCCTTTACGCCTTCTTACCCCCCTTTTGGACAATTGCTTGAAAATGCATCCGTAACTGAATATTTAGGTCTGTTCTGGTTTCAGTCATGTTTCAGGATCTGCAGGGAATTGGACATGAGGGAAAAAGATTAACAAATACTGGGGACCAACTTTCTGAAAAACAAACTCATGTACCCATGAAGAAAATTAAATGTCTTCATTTGTATCTGAAATGGACTAAAACTATTGCACGGAAAGTATAATTAACTTAGGAAGTGTGAATAGGAAGTATACACTTTATAAAACATTGTGAGTGTGTGCTAAAAAAGAGGCCCCAAGGAATAAAAAGAATCCCATAGGGACCCTCATTACAAAAAAAAAATAGTATTTTTGACATACTTTGCATTGACATACTAAACATTTACATTTACTTGAGAAGCAAAATTATCTATATTTATATAACATCGCTACATTTGGATAGATTTAGGCTTAACACAAGAAAAGAACTTGGTGAGGAAAAATTTAAAAAATAATTAAAAAATGAATATATATATATAGTTTTTTTAAGAAGCCTCTGTCAAGGCTGCATTTATTTGATCAAAATACAGTAAAACAGTAATATTGTGAAATATTACTGTAGTTTAAAATTACAGTTTTCTATTTCAATATATTTTGTATGTCATTTATTTCTGAAATGATAAATATGGAATTCATATTTGTTTGTTTTAAGCATAAATCTATCAAAACTAAAAACAGTAAGTACATTCTGAATTAAATTGATCTTTTAATGATCACATATTTTTCTGAACAAGACAATAATGCTAATTAAGAAAATAATTTTTGTCATTCCAAATAACTTGCCCACTAAAGTCACAGTTTATATGACAGCCAAAATCATCCAAGAGAACACAAACTTTATCATTGGTGCTAAATAATTTGAACACAAACTGCTTCTTACTACATTTCCATGGACTTTGCAACCACTTTGGTGACATTCCCAGCCTCTTCCAGAGTAAAGCACTGAAAAAAATAGATTCCCTAAATTGTCACCATTATCATCTTATCATCTGTAAGCCATTGCGCAAAACAGCCTTTAAGAAAAGGAAATTGTTCAAAACACTGTTCCCTGCGTCTACCTTGATTTGATGCAGATAGAAATGAGAGCGATCATTCAAACGCACATACACACACTAAATTGTGCAGTTAAACTGAGCATTTAGCCTCTAACTGAGCTAAATGCTGTTCTGCGGGGAAGGCCAGTCAGTGATTAGCAGTGTTTCCCGGCAGGAGTGCTATCTTATACAGGTAATTACTCAATTATCAGCAAACACACAGAGGTCTGACAATACAGACTGGAGAAATAGAGAGAATACAGCTGAAAATATGGTTTAAAAATATCACACCTTACAGGCACACACTTGTATCAGCACTTCATCTGCCCACTAAAGACGAATGAGTCTTGTGTTACCGTAAATGCACTTCCCTAATATTGCAGGAGTGTCCAAATAACTGCTTGAGTACAAATGTGTTATGTAAATATCAAAAAAGTAAAACATTAATTATAATAAGTATTTTCGATGATTTCGCAGAGGAAGGTACAAAGTATAAAAAAATCTTGATGGAGAAACACATGAGCTTCTTCTGCTGTCCAGAGCTCAATCCTGAAATCTCTTCAGAAATGTGTTTCCACTCATCTCCACTGGTTGGCGCTAAAGAGAGCAGAACTGATGGAGATGATCAACTTGCCTCATGACTCAAACTTATAGTTGTAAACAAAAAGACTAAAACTCTATTTTAATAGCCATTTTTATATTATATTTTATTATATTTTTATAGTTTATGTAAGCCTACTATATTTTTATAGCCATTTGCAGCCAAGTATTTTCAACAGGGGGGTTAAAAGACAAAACTATATTTTAATAGCCATTTTTTATATTATATTTTATTATATTTTTTATAATTTATGTAAGCCTACTTTATTTTTACTTGGGTTTTCAACAGGGGGGTATGTTGTAAACAAAAATACAATATTAAAGTTAATTAAAAACTTTACATTTTGTTGTCTCTCCCACATTAAAATGTATTAGGTAAAATTAAAAATGTACAAATTTATGACTTGGCAGTCAAACCAAAATTTATTCAGAGACCTTGAACATTTCATTCATTAATACAGTTTATTCACTATAGTATAAAAAAATGGTCATAAAATATGATATGATCTCAGAGTTAAACTGTCAGAAGAAAAAAATCTTAATTATGTCAGATAACACTTAAACAAAACATGTGTCTGAATAATTTTTGGTTCCAAATTTTTATCAATTTTACTGGTAGTCCACTGTATAAAGAATTTTTGGGTATAATATGTCACAGTTTACTTTATTTTGCCATCCTCACTTACATAAATGAACTATAGTGTCCTGCACCCACTAGTAAAAATATATCAAAAATATCAAAAATGTCTGAATAATTTTTTGTTTGACTGTATGATTATTTCCAAGTTTGATAACATTGTATGATAAAGTTTAATTTTTGTTAACATTTTTAACTACATGAACTAACAATGAAAATATACTTCTAAAAAATTATTAATCTTGGTAAATGTTAATTTCCTCATTTAGTAATGAGGTAACATGAACTAACAATTAACAGTTGTATTTTTATTAACTGACAAAGATGAATAAATACTGTATCAAATTTATTGCTCATTGTTAATGTTAATGTATTAACAAATGTTAAATAATGGGACCTATACTGTAAAGTGTTACCTAATGTTTTTTTCAATGTAAGCATCACAACAACAACAACAACAAAAAAACATCAAAATACATGAATATGGTACTAATATACTATGCATATTATTATAGGCCATCCTTAAAATTAACATTGAAATGTATACAATATACAAAAGAAGCTCTGAAGGCCCCTCGGATAGTAGATTAATTTCAAAAATGATCTTTTAAGTACCTGTAAGTTTTGAGTAAATTTCTCTGTGAATTGGATGCAGTGGGCAGGACGCGGCTTGTTCACCAGGCAGACAGATGATCCCAGTAAGAGGGGGGCTCAGTGTCCCTGACAAAAGCAAACAGGAACAGAAACCCTTTACACACAAGACAAACAGAATAATATCAAATGAACACTGAATATACAAATATGGCTCCTCTTACCTGTTTTGTTGAGCTTGATGCATTTAAAGATGTGAGATGACACAAGACACCAAAATCACTGGAAGTCAAACATTTATGTGATTAAATATTAAAAGAACGGAAAGATTTCAATGATACAACATTCATTACAAGATATTGCAAAATATAAGATATAGTTACACTTTATTTTGATGGTCAACTTTAGACATTCTACTAACTATAAGTAACTTTGCAACTACATGTCAACTAGCTCTCTTTAGAGTATTAGTAGACTGTTAGGTTAGGGTTCGGGTTAGCAGAATAAGTTGACATGTAGTTGCAAAGTTACTTTTAGTCAGCAGTCTGTTGGGGAGTATCAAAATAAAGTGTTAGCAGATATTAAGCAGACAGTCTACTAATACTCTAATGACTGCTAGATTACATAGTTGCAAAGTTACTTATATAGTATGTTATTGGTTATACTGCTGAAGAACCGTGGAATGCTGTTTCAAATACTTTAAATGCTGTTTACAAACCTAAAAAAGTGCTAAAAAGTCCCCTGATACATGAATATAATTATTATTCAGTGCTATGATACAATCATGACTGTACCGTAGTACTTTTGTGTATGGGTTAATGCCATGACAACAGCCCAGAGAAGTGTTTAAACAGGCTATAATACACTGACATAGGAGAGCATCCCAAACTGTGATCTAGTTAACGCACCGCTGTGCCGACCCACCCAACAAGCTCGTTTAAACACTTCCTCCCCCTCACACAAGCACCTGCCAGTGGACACACACCTGGCTCACAGCAGTCTCCCACAGAGAGGCCCTGTGGTTCTCCACGTTCAGACCGCATGGGCTCAAACTAACACACACCCGGACACACACTCACACAGGCAGCACAAATCCCCCTGAGACAGCCTGCCGTGAGCTAATGAGGAATTAGAGAGGACTAGGACAGCTTTACTGGGGTTTACCTCATGAGAATGACTCACAGGAAGACCCAGAGGCCACAAAATGCATACACACTCAAACACACACACACGTACAGATGCATGCTCAGGCAAAAATACAGATAAACACACTCTTACCCACCCATGGACTCAAATCTTGTTGCTTATAGACATAACTTTGTTCGTACCGCAGCTATGCACACCAAAACAAACATGCAAAACTACATGCACGTACGTGCAGTTATATCCAGAAATTAGTTTTGAAGCAAATGCAAACAAATTTAACTGACTCACATTGGGTGTACACGCCATACTGCGCCATTTTACTAAAATATGTGTGTTGAGGAATCAAAACATCTTTAATCAAAATAATCACTCCTAAATATAAAAATGAGGATACATGTTTTGTGGTTTATGAAGGTGGACCACAGGAGGTTTCATCATGTGTGGGAAAATATAACAGTATTGTTATTTTTACTGTTATTATTATTAATATAATAAATTCTCAATGTTTTTATTTCACATTACAATATTATTAGTGTCACAGATCTAGAGGTTCCAAAGACGAAGATGATGCAAAGATTTCCAACATGAAGGTTTTTTAATAAAAGAATAAACTCACGGTAATCCAAGATGATATAACAGTGTGCACAATACACAAACAACAAAAGGCACTGAACTGAGGAAACAAGAAACTTAAGTATACACTGATAACAAACTAAAAGACTAACAGGTGTGATGATCAGATGAATTGCCATATTAACTAAACAGGGAAACTAGAACAAAGACAGCAGGATATGAAACAAAACAAACTAAAAGTCTGTGACAATGAAAACTTAATGAACAAAAGACTGACAGTTCCTGACAAATAGACTATATATTATATATTAATTACACCAAACTTTTGACTAGTATACACGGATCAGGCATAACATTACAATGGTGCTATATAGTTCTGAAAGTGGTTCTTTGGCTCGTAGGGGAACCACTTTAAGTGCTGTATAGCACCAAATCTTGGTGCTTCAGTGGTTCTTCACCGGTTCTTTGGGATGACTGAGGTGCAATATATAGCACCGCTACCATATACAGAACCTGTTAAGCCCCTGTATGGTTCTTCAGTGGTTCTTCAGTGGTTCTTTGGGGTGGTTAAGGTGCTGTATAGCACCACTGCCGTACAAAGAACCTGTTAAGTCCCTTTAAAGTCTTTACGAGCCAAAGATCCACTGTTGGGGCTGTTTAGCACCATTTTTGTTGAAGAAATAAAATGCAATATGGCACCTCTTTTGGGTTCTACATAGCACCATGTCTTTAAAGTGCTGTAGAGCACCTTTAAAGACATGGTGCTACATAGCATCAAAAGTGGTTCCCCTATGATTACGAGCCAAGAACCACTTTTAGTGCTGTATAGCATTTTTTTATTTTATTTTAGAGTGTATGACCACTGACAGGTGAAGTGAATAACACTGATTATCTCTTCATCACAGCACCTGTTAGTGGGTGGGATATATTAGGCAGCAAGTGAACATTTTGTCCTCAAAGTTGATGTGTTAGAAGCAGGAAAAATGGGCAAGCGTAAGGATTTGAGCGAGTTTGACAAGGGCCAAATTGTGATGGCTAGACGACTGGGTCAGAGCATCTCCAAAACTGCAGCTCTTGTGGGGTGTTCCCGGTCTGCAGTGGTCAGTATCTATCAAAAGCGGTCCAAGGAAGGAACAGTGGTGAACCGGCGACAGGGCCATGGGCGGCCAAGGCTCATTGATGCATGTGGAGAGCGAAGGCTGGCCCGTGTGGTCCGATCCAACAGACGAGCTACTGTAGCTCAAATTGCTCAAGAAGTTAATGCTGGTTCTGATAGAAAGGTGTCAGAATACACAGTGAATCGCAGTTTGTTGCACATGGGGCTGCATAGCCCAGACCAGTCAGGGTGCCCATGCTGACCCCTGTCCACCGCCGAAAGCGCCAACAGTGGGCACGTGAGCATCAGAACTGGACCACAGAGCAATGGAAGAAGGTGGCCTGGTCTGATGAATCATGTTTTCTTTTATATCACGTGGATGGCCAGGTGCGTGTGCGTTGCTCACCTGGGGAACACATGGCACTAGGATGCACTATGGGAAGAAGGCAAGCCAGCGGAGGCAGTGTGATGCTTTGGGCAATGTTCTGCTGGGAATCCTTGGGTCCTGCCATCCATGTGGATGTTACTTTGACACGTACCACCTACCTAAGCATTGTTGCAGACCATGTACACCCTTTCATGGAAACGGTATTCCCTGGTGGCTGTGGCCTCTTTCAGCAGGATAATGCACCCTGCCACAAAACAAAAATGTTTCAGGAATGGTTTGAGAAGCACAACAACGATTTTGAGGTGTTGACTTGGCCTCCAAATTCCTCAGATCTCAATCTAATCGAGCACCTGTGGGATGTGCTGAACAAACAAGTACGATCCATGGAGGCCCCACCTTGCAACTGACAGGACTTAAAGGACCTGCTGCTAACATCTTGGAGCCAGATACCACAGCACACATTCAGGGGTCTAGTGGAGTCCATGCCTCGACGGGTCAGGGCTGTTTTGGCACCAAAAGGGGGACCAACACAATATTAGGAAGGTGGTCATAATGTTATGCCTGATCGGTGTATATTATTATGTAAATGTAAATGTACATTAAAAAAAATGTAAAGTCAACCTCAATAAAAAGAGAAATAATACTCAGTATTGTTAGCAATAGCCTTCCCCTTACACTCTCTCTGTGTCGTCTTCAGTGTGAGAACACCCTGAACAGGTATGTAACATGTAATTACTATGCCAGCTCTCCTCACGCACTGCTCATTACGTGCTGTGACGTACAGTATGAGGGCGGAGGCTGAAATATGTTGATAGAGTGATTTCTAAAATCAGGATTCTGAAAGGAACATTTAAGGTCTCATTTATTTCTCATACATGACTGGAGTGCGAGAAAGGGAGCTTAGTAAGGTGTTTTGGATAATAGAGATTGTGTGTGTGTGTGAGAGAGAGAGATAGTAAGAGTTTAAAAATAGTTACCAACACTATATACTATGTTTGGGTATCTGCATTCCTGTCTGATGTTTTCAGAATGCAGAAATGTCTGTGTGAGATTATGTATGACAGCCTGGGAATCAAGGAAGGTAGTTGACGTATTATGTGATTGACAGGATGGCAATCATGCGTGCTTTCAGGAGTCTGTGTAGGTGGGTATTTGAATTTGTGGCAAGGGTGCATGATTGAGTAGTTTTAAAGATGAGGTCAAAATAAGTACACATCTATAAGTGTGCATGAGTGTGTGTTTGTGTTTGTGTGAGTATTAAGCCATGTCTGCAGGCTGAGGCGGAGGACAGTTGGCAGCTGGACTGGCACGTCTTTCAGGCCTCCACCTGCAGAAGGATCAGGAAATGACCCACACCCAAGCTGAGCATTAGCATTTGAGCCTCCAAACACAAAACTAAGGATTCACTGGCTACATTTTAGGGAAACCTTCCTGTTTGTACTGTTTTCTTTTTGTGTGTTTTTTTTCTGTTTAATTAAGTACTGTATACCATGAATGAACTGTGGGGAAAACTAACCATGCTGACTAAACCTGATTTAAAGGTCCAAAAATTAAAATTCTGTCATTAATTACTCACGTTTCCAAACCCGTAAGAGCTTCGTTCATCTTTGGAACACAAATTAAGATATTTTTGATAAAATCCGATGGCTCAGTGAGGCCTACATTGCCAGCAAGATAATTAACACTTTCAAATGCCCAGAAAGCTACTAAAAGGGGCTTTCGCACTGAATAGTTCTAGGAGTTAGCCACTAGGATAGTTCCCTGAGAACTAATTTCTCCCCCGGGCCATGTTCCTGGTTGCATTCACACTGGGAATAGGAACTGTGAAGCGGCCGACAGCGGCGTCTTTAAGCGCGGCATTTACAAACGCTAAAAACGGTGGATGGAGGATGCCTTGATCAGAGCTGTGTTTGTTGCGTGTCGTGGGTTTCCTGATAATGGAGATAGAATGTAAATGCATAAACTACGCGACTGAAAGAGCAAAAAGTGGGGCTAAGAGACAAAATCTCCTATGACAACTTAAAGTATCGAGGCGGAGAAAAGAACACAACCCTGCAGACAACAGGTAAATGCCGTTTTTGCTGTTTTCCATTTTTGTGAAGTAAATAGGTTTACACGGCTTTTTAAAAATGCCGGGTGCCGGTGTTTGACATGCGTTTGACCAATCAATGTACGCTTACATCACTGATAGTTCCTATAGAGCTGGTTTAGACCCTGCTCTGAAGTAGGAGCTAATTTAGTTCCCCCAAAAGGAGACTTTATTCAACAATATCTAGTGATGGGCGATTTCAAAACACTGCTTCATGAAGCTTCGAAGCTTCATGAATCTTTTCGCTTCATAACATTAAGGTTGTACCACTGTCACATGAACTGTCTTAAATATGTCTTTAGAATCCTTTCTGGGTATTTGAAAGTGTTAATTACCTGTCAATGGAGGCCTCACTGAGCCATCGGATTTTATCAAAAATATCTTAATTTGTGTTCCAAAGTTGAATGAAGGTCTTACGAGTTTGGTACAACATGAGGGTGAGTAATTAATGACAGAATTTCCATTTTTGGGTGAACTAACCCTTTAACTCCCTACAGCATTTAGCTTGTATCATAATGGGAAACTCAGATCTTGTTCCTATTTTTGGAAAGAATGCACTTCAAGATAGATAGATAGATAGATAGATCCGTCAATCAGGGATGGGTGGCTCCGGACATGGAGGGCTACTTTCCTGCAGAGTTTTGCTCCAACCCTACTCAAAGACACCTGAACAAGCTAATCAATGTCTTCAGGATTACTAGAAAGTTACAGGTAGGTGAGTCTTATCAGGGTTGGAACTGAACTCTGCAGGACAGTGGACCTCCAGGACCAAAGTTGCCAATCCTAGATAGACAGACAGACAGATCCTTTCCTCTCTTAAAGAAAGAACGAAAGAAAGAAAGTTATTAATCTAATAAAGCAATAATCCTCCGTGAATGGATGGTGATCCTAAACTTCCTAAACTTCCCAACTAACCATACAATACTTCAAAGCAGAATGATGTCAATCAGGCCTTTCATTAATAGTGTGTATTCATCAGCAGTACACAGGCCTTTCATGAGAACCAGATGCAGAACCTCTGTGTTTGTGAGGTCTGCGCCCTGCTTCATGTATTCTAGGTGAAGACTAACAAAGGGAGAAAACCATCAGCATTCATGGTCTATTATTTCCCCATTATACGTCTGGTACATTCCTCCTCCTACTCCTTCCTCAAACAGACAGCCGAGAGAAAGTGTGGATTAAAAAAAGAAAACACAAGATGTTGTGGTGGCCCAGGTTTGCTCAGCTGTGTGGCATTTTAGCCCCACCCAGTAGCCCAAACCTAGCACGACCTCTTCATCTCTCTCTCTCTTTCTCTCCAGCACATTTACAGTTGAAATTGCCCATGAATGAGACCTGAAAGTCAGGTTTGTCCAGTGTGGGGCGAACGCAACAGTAAACGATAGCGGTAAGCTGGGGAACTGTGTATTATGAAAGAGAGAGAGAGTGTGAGGTTCACTGACTCTGAGGAGGAAGAATACTGGGGGAAGTGGACAGAGGGATGGCCCAACAAAGAAACACGCAACAGAGAGGACAGTGAGCGAGAAGCCAAGGGAAAGAGAAGTGGCTGGGAAATGAAGGGGTGAATGGAGCAGGAGAATAGAGGGGTCAGAAGAGAGATGGGAGAGGAGAAATGGAGGGGGCGAGAGGAAACGAGGGAGACAGGGTGTGGCTAGCTGTGGCAAGAGGCTGCAGGTTGTGCTCTCCGGGCCAAAAGTTCATGGAGGAGGTAGAGCAGGTGAGCAGGTAAGCCAAGCCTGCATGTGCCTGAGTCTCACGTGGATCTCCTTTGTCTCCAGAGCTTCACAGTGGCCTCAGGTTTCTGCCACCCCATCCCCCCCTCCCCTTAAACACACACTCCCTCAAAACAGCCAGCCTATGCCCTCGGCCCCCCGCCCCAAACATACAAACACACACACACACAGAACCCTCCACTCACTTTCATGGGCATTTGAAAGACTGAAGAGCTACCAAATTTAATAATGCATACATAATCCTAATAATAATCTACAGACCCTCTTTCTTTGAAGCTTTTCTTTGCCGTTTTTCCTTTTGTGGAAACACCCTGTCCTGTGGCGTATACTTGCGAGAAAAATGCAGATAATTACATTTCAGCATAATTATAAGACTCGTTTTAAGTGTTGTCTGTGGAAACCCTTTTACAGGAGGCTGTTTTTAAAGGTATACATATATATATATATATTCCAAAAGTGCACAAAGGTATATATAATCTCCCATTTCACAACATCCCAAAGGTGCTATTGGAATGAGATCTGGTGACTGTGGAGGCCATTGAGTATAGTGAACTCATTGTCATGTTCAACAAACCAGTTTGAGAAGATTTGAGCTGTGTGACATGGCACATTATCCTGCTGGAAGAAGCCATCAGAAGATGTGGTCATGAAGGAATGGACATGGTCAGCAACATACTGTGGTGTTTAAAAGATGCTCACTTGGTTGTAGGGGTCCAAAGTGTGCAAAGAAAAATATCCCGCACTATTTACACCACCATCACCTTCCTGAGCTGTTGATGCAAGGCAAGATGGATCCATGCTTTCATGTTGAATCTGAATATCGCAGTAGATATCAAGACTCATCAGACCAAGCATCATTTTTTTTCAATCTTCTGTTGTCCAATTTTGGTGAGTCCATGCGAGCCTCAGTCATCTGTTCTTAGCTGACAGAAGTGGCAGCTGGTGTGATTGTGTGTGAAAATCCCAGTAGATCAGCAGTTTCTGAAATACGCAGACCAGCCTGTCTAGCACCTACAACCATGCCACGTTCAAAGTCACTTAAATCACCTTTCTTCCCCATTCTGAGGCTCAGTTTGAACTTCAGCAGAATATCTTGACCATGTCCACATGCCTAAATGCTGCCATGTGATTGGCAGTTGAACAGGTGTACCTAATAAAGTGTTTGGTGAGTGTATATGGTTTCATATTTCAAATGTGTGCATATGTCTGAGAAATATGATAAATATAACGAATTTACTTATTAAATTAGTGACCAAGAAATAGTTCAGGATCTTAAATACATACTTATATTAATTTTATGTTAAAACAGTTGTTTATTCCATGTTTAAATTTGATTTGAATTCTGGGAATACTTTAGTGTCACCTAAGACTGTTGTATTCAATTGTGTTTGTGCATATATATATATATATTCCACTGCATGGCTGATAATGGTTGTCCCTGAACATAAATAGAACTCTATCAACTCAGGAAAAATTAGGAAAAAAAATCACAGAGATCAGGATTTTTTAAATATATATATTTGTTTTATTGGTAAACAGTACAAAACAAGTCTGTGAACAATGCTTTATTGTATATTGTGATAGACTTGCTAGTTAAAGGGATAGTTCACCTAAAAATCATTTACTCACCCTCCAGTTGTTGTTCCAAACCTCTGAGTTTTTTTTGTTTGTTTGTTTTTTTGGGTGGGGGGGTGAACTATGCCTTTTAGGTTGTTCTTACTAGCAAATACATTACTTGAGGGATGGAGGAGCCATGGTGGAGCTTAACCAGGTGAAACAAGGGGGATGTCCGGACCAGCCAAAGCTGGCTGGAGTGGAAACACAGCTGGAGCCGAGGGACTGAAGGGACCGGGCGACGACAAATCACAGATAAAGGCTCAGAAGTCCATGGTGCAGACGACTGACCAAGGTGGAGCCAGAGGGACGAGGAAGCCCGGTGGATGCTTTTTAGCCCTTCACAGTGGCGTATAGCGGATGGGCATGCAGGGCATGTTAAATTATTCTTATTATTACGCTACTTTTATTATTAAATTAATATTGCAATTAATTTTCCCCGCAATATCATAGCACATCACCGCATAACCGACGTGCTGCGAGGATAATAAAAGATTAGTTAGATAGCTTACTTCTCATTTAAAAAACAATTTGTTTAACACGA
This sequence comes from Ctenopharyngodon idella, assembly GCF_019924925.1. NCBI lineage: Eukaryota > Metazoa > Chordata > Actinopteri > Cypriniformes > Xenocyprididae > Ctenopharyngodon > Ctenopharyngodon idella. Next base: position 9,207,537 of record NC_067233.1, on the reverse strand, counting down.
AATACTTCTCAATTCATGAAAAATACTAATTTTTTCTCACTATGTGCCACAAGAGAAATAAAAAGAAAACCAATTAGATTCATCTCTCATCGTCTCTAGGTAAATATGCGCTGTTAATTTAGCATCAGATGCCAAAAGCTCTGCCAGTTTTTACTTACAGTTTCTGTAGTGAATAATTGACTGGCTTCTGAGCCTTCTTCACCGGCATAACTTTCACGCAAAGTTTACACATTGCTTGTGTGATACCCACTGGCTCGCCTTCATGGTTTAAAATGGAATTGGACATGGCATCACCAGTCGCTTGCAAAATGATGGACAATGATTCACATATAGTGCGTGTCATTTCACGTGATAATAAAATTAAGTAAATTATTAAATAAATGAGTAAATAAACAAAAAAGTAAGAAGCAAACTTAAATCCAATCATTATATTCGGTCTGAATGAAAGAATACAATGTCCTAAATGCCTGTCAACGTATGTTTCCCGTATGTGTCTGTTCACGCAGACATCATATATCATCAGTGCGTTTCATGCTATGCAGAGTTTATACAGACAGACCTCAGTCACAGAGCACAGCAAACAAACAGCAGCCACCTTTTGCGTATCCACCTCATGCATATCCATGTCAACAGTATCAACACCGAAATAAATCTGCAGCAGTCAGGTACAAGTAGATATTGGTGCCTGTTGTCAATACTGTGGTCAGTCTATAATGAATTCATCCAGTTTACCAATAAAGAAGAGAAACTCAACATGGAGAATTGTGCTGATGAGAGGCATTGAGAATGTAGAGCATCTTGTTGTGTTTGAGGTCTAAAGCGGTAAACGGTAACACAATAAGGCTTGACCACTACTGGAACTCAAGTAGTGTCAAAGTAGTGCCCTCTTTTAGTGTCAATGACAAATAATATCACTAACAATGTTCCAACTATATCTTGATTATTTCATTCTCCAGTTTCAGCGTTGATGAGTCTGGCATAACCTTGACAAATTTGGCTACAATTTCCTGTTCAAGAAATCATAGTTTGCCATTTCAAATTAAAGGGCTCATTCAAAATCATTAGAATAAAATCTTGCCTATGCTTTTCCTGTTACTCTTATCAAGCACAGTGAGAGCGACCTCAGAGCACATACTCGCATCCCGGCCTCACGCATGCTGCCTCCACCCATCAAGCGAATGCTAACAACAGCTCAATCTATGTGCCATAAAGAAAACAATGCAGGGTAATCGTTCCTCAGACAGGAGTCCAGTTAGGCCAATCAGCAGGGGAATCATCTGGAGAGCAGGGGGCTTCAGACACTGATTGCGAGGTGATTTACCTGGAGGGATAATGACTCCACGGGTCATGCCTGCCGAGAGAACGCTAGGCTTGCCGAGCACTGACGAGCGACATTCAGGATCACCTCTGGCTAGGAGCACATACACGCCTTTGGGTGGTGGCATCTTTCTCTGTCATATATTGTCTTGGGCACCTGACCTTTTGCCCTGAAGGTCTTATAGCAGCATATTCAATTTTCATTTCACATCCCAAAGGCGGGGAAAGTCACCTGGCAAGCCACTTCCTAAAGCACCAGGACAAACAGAGGGCAAGGAGACCAGTAGATAGCTAAACAGATGGGACGGGTGATTCATTTTCAGATTTTTTTTCAAATGTAAAGTGTTATGCGCTGGCTGGAGTATGTGTGTGTAAGGGGAGTTGGGCGGTGTGAGTGTGTGTTTGGGGGGGTAACAGCATCAAGTGGACTCTGTATGGAGCCTCTCTTTGATGTGCTGAGGTTACATTGCATTTGAGAGGGCAGAGGAAGGGCAGAACGAGGAAGAGGGTTCATCAAAGACCAGCCCCTGGCTTTGTGAACTTCCAGCCCACAGGGCAGAATCAGAGCTGTCCATGACTGCAGGCCATTCGGATGTTAACTTGAACATCATCATTGAGAAAGGCATCCAAAGCCGCCCAAAGGACGGTCCAACTGGTATATTGAGACTCGGGAATAGGCCTCAGCCTCTGCGAACCAAACAATATCAAGTCAGATCAGCTTTTATTCTTAGTTAAACCATATATATACACTGGGAAATTAAACTGCATTTGTTACAAATCCTGGTGCAAATTTTACATTAAACTATTTTAAACTTTTAGATAGTAACCACAGTGCACTGCACAACACACACAAAAGCATAAAACAACATACATACTACACACATAACTGTAACACCAATAGGTATGAGACACAAGTATGCAAAATAGTCATAATTGTGAGATATAAAATCTCAATTACGATAAAATTCAGTTGCGAGTGTGAGCTATTGTTAAATATGAAGATGTAACTTATTTATGTTTTTGAATGAACTATCTTAGGCTCATCAAAGCTGCATTTATTTGATCAAAAATACAGTACAAACAGTAATATTGTGAAATAGTATTAGAATTTAAAATAACTGTTTTGTATTTGAATATATTTTAAAATATAATTTATCCCTGTGATTGCAGAGCTGAATTTTCAGAATCATTACTCCAGTCTTCAGTGTCACATGATCCTTCAGAAATCATTCTAATATGCTGATTTGGTGCGCAAGAAACATTTCTTAGCATTATTAAAGTTGAAAGCAGTTGTGCTGCTGAATATTTTATGGAAACCATGATAATTTTTTTCAGGATTTTTTGAAAATCAAAAGCATTTATCTAAAATAGAAATCTTTTGGAACATTACATATGTTTTACTGTCACTTTTGATCAATTTCATGCATCCTTGCTGAATAAAAATGATAAAAGTAATTAATTTCTTTCAAAAACATCTAACTGACCCCAAATTTTTGATCGGTATAGAGTATATATTTGCATTCACAAGAGAAAAGTTGCAATTATGAGACATAAAATCAAGAAATAACAAAATTGGGAGACATAGTCACACTGTCAAATATAAAGTACTAATTGAGATATATAAAGTTGCAATACTATAACAAAACCGACATTAGTTCAAATGTCAGTCATCTTGTACTAACATTCACATTTCACTGTTTAAAATATATTTCTCTTGAATATGACTCATTAAGTTTACAGCTCTGCCGTCTCTCAGGAGCGGGCACCCATTTCTCTAGAGGGGTTGGGATGGAAAAGAGGGGTGTTGGTCGGAGGTGGGAACAGGGGTTATGGATGGGGTTTGGGGGGCAGAGTGGGTCTATTTAGCCCTCAGCAGCAGAACGCCCCCTCCCCCCCCCACCATCCCTTCCCTCCCCCGGGCTTTGTATGTCCTCAGCCCCACTCCTCCCTCTTTTGTCACCCGGCCATTCCGCTTTGCTTAGCATACACAATGGGAGCTCAGTGCTCGGGCTCCTGACGCTGCATTCTGCCTGCGCGCTGGGGAGTGAACACGTTCGAGCTGGGGGAACTGGGGGGAGAGGGGTGATACATGGGGGCCAGGAACACTATTTGACTAAATGCCACTCTGCCCCCCCACCCCCACCCTCACCCACCCACCTACCCTCACCTCCTGGTACTTACCAAACACATACACACATCCACAGATGGAGCGCACAAAACAAGTGCCATCCAACCAAACCATGGCACTCGGCAGAAAAACAACCCTAAACAAACAAGTGTTCCCATCATGCCAGCTGTAACTCTCTGTGCTGGGCTGGCTCAACTGGAGCGTGACTGAGCCTGGCTACATATGTGTTCTCTTTATCTTTCCAGCGGGGCGCCGGGCACTGGGCCCATGTGGAATTTTAAGACCTGGCCCTCGGAGACTTCGGTCAGAAAATTAATCCACAACGTGGGGGCGCGAGTGTGTTCATTTGAAACAATTAAACTATTTCACGCCCCCTTGACAAATCAATCTAAGGAGACATGCGTTTGTGTTATGTAAAATTAACGGTGAGTTACAGTTTCCAAACATCCATAAAAGTGCCTTTACCATTGGCTTTATCAAAAACAATAACAATGCAACATATCACTCATATGAGGTTCTTATCCATACTAAATAGTATACTGTATACTTAATGTGTAACTATAGACCAGTCGTTCTTCACCAGGGGGCGGGACCCACTAGGGGGCCTCAGCAAACTTTTAAGGGGACCTCAAGATGGCTTAAAGGGTTAGTTCACCCAAAAATGAGAATTCTTTCAATAATTACTCACCCTCATGTCGTTCCACACTCACTCACACCCTTCTTTCATCTTCAGAACACAAATTAAGATATTTTTGATAAGATCCGATGGCTCAGTGAGGCCTGTATTGCCAGCAAAATAATTAACACTTTAAAATGCCCAGAAAGCTACTAAAGACATATTTAAAACAGTTCATGTGACTACAGTGGGTTCAACCTTAATGTTATAAAGTGACGAGAATACTTTTTGTGCACCAAAATAACGACTTTATTCAACAATATCTAGTGATAGGCGATTTCAAAACACTGCTTCATGAAACTTCGAAGCTTTACGAATCTTTTGTTTCGAATCAGTGGTTTGGAGCACGTATCAAACTGCCAAATTCACGTGATTTCAGTAAACGAGGCTTCGTTATGTCATAAGTGTTTCGAAGTTTCAGTGGTTCACCACTGGGGGGTGTGACTTTGGCAGTTTAATGCACACTCCAAACCACTGATTCGAAACAAAAGATTCGTAAAGCTTCAAAGCTGGACAAAAAAAAAACCCTGAGACATTTTGCAAAATGTGTTCGTCAGATGAAAGTAAAATTTGGAACATGAGGGTGAGTAAATAAAAACTTTTTTTTTTTAATTTTGGGTGGAGATAAAATTCTATACAACCTATTTTGTCCAATACTTAAAATTACGCCTGAATCTTTGGCACATGATGGAGTGACTACAGGTGCATCCTCGTCAGCCCGTCCTGAACATCTGCGCCTGGTGCCTGGACCCCACCAGCCTACTGAACACACAAACACACTGTCACATGTGCTCACACGAGCATACACACGACCCCAGAGATGGATCTGTCTCAGTGGGCATAGCACTCACCAACTAAGACGGCATGGAGGGAGAGGGGTGGTCTGTTGTTTCTGTGTGTAAGTATGGTTATGAGGGTGAAACAGAAGGTAAGTGTGTGTGTGTGTGTGTGTGTGTGTGTGTGTGTGTGTGTGTGTGTGTGGAGGGGGGGCAGTTGGAGGGTGGGTTCAGTTTGAGTTTCAAAGCCCTGCTTGTTCGCCTATATTTCACACCACAGTGACATCTTAAAGACTAGACAGGCCTGGTTGCTCTGCCCTCTTTTTTCACATTCGGAGGGAAAGACAGAAGCTGGGGAGACTGTAGGAGGGGGGATTGAAATATATGTAAATAGCCCCCAAAGGGGATCCGAATTTTATGGGTTCAGAAATTTAGTTCAACCAACCTGAATAATCAAATGTGGGAACAAAAAAATACCCCCACCCAACTTACTAACACTAACATCTCATACTCCCCCAAACCCCACACGTACACTCTCAGTTCTCCCCTCTTCGTCCAGCTATTAACAGCTCATAGTGTAATAGTACCTTAGAACAGGCTCCCATTGGGGTCTGCTAACCATACGAGTGAGACGAGAGGAAGATGAGGAAGGATTTTGAGGAAGGTGGAAGTAGACTTCATACCTGATCAGGCAGCACAGCCGGCTCCTGATTACAACACCATTTTCCCAGCGGGCCCTCTGCCTCATCCAGCACCTCTGAATATGGAGCAGACGGGCAGCCAATCACAAAACGACTCTCTCTCACCTAATGACAGAATTAAGGCTTGTTTGGATCGATTTTCTCAGACTTTACAGGCTTTCTGGAGAAAACCACACAATGAGAAAACTGTATTATTGCGTGGGAGGTCTAGCATGTAACAGAGCTAAAAAAGTTCTATTTGACAGATCTTAGGATTACACTGAGCTAGTGGTATGGGAACATTTTCAAGAGAAGTGTTTGTAGTCTGACCTTAAAACATTTATTTTAAAGATTCTGAATTATTAAATATACTGTAGGTAGAGATTAAATGTCCATAGCTATAACTCTACTCTTTATTCTATTTAATTGTATTTAGATTTTACAAATACACACTACAAAATGCTGGGTTAAAAACAACCCAGGTTGTGTTTACATTGGACAAACCCAGCGATTACCTGTTGTGCAGTAGTTCTCAACTGGTGGGTAATATATGGGTCATTGATGAATAAAAAACATAATGAAGACATAATTAATTTTGAAGTTTTATTAATTGTTAACAATGAGATTATGTGGTTTTTATAATCAATTAACACTGCTTTTGTCATTTTTTACAAGATGGACAAAACATGTCACCAAAAAAGTAATTCGGTTTAAACAAAATTTCGGTTTTACCAAATGACACTTTTGGTTATACCGAATGACGATATTTTCAAACAATGCTAACAGGCTAATATCTGGCAAAAGGACAATCAAACATTTTATATTTAGTACAAGTTCTTAAAATATTACAACATTTTCCATGTTTTACAGCAGTTGTACCGAATGACAATGTTTCAGGACATGCGTATGAGCAAGTGAAAACATGAATTTTTCAAATAGTTAAAAGAGAGTTAGTTACTTTTCTTCACAAACATGTGGTCCTGTGCAGGTGTCTGAATGATGTCACATCCTGTCACATGATATTGAACGCATGACTTGATCCAAAATGGTCCCTTTATATTGGTTACTCCGAATGACATCAATGAAATTAATTTTTCCGCACATTCTTTCTCATAACAAAGCAACGACTTCTACACATAATTTTAATATCATTTTGTACTATGTTGATATATGATGTTATAAAATCATGCCAGAATAAAAAATATATATATTTATTACATTTTAAGATATTTTAATCACAAATGAAATGGCTGTATTGGCCTTTGGACTGTTAAACCGAATGACCTTTTGACACTTTAAAATCTTTTTGACACTTTAAAAATATAATTAAAACCTTTTGGATTCAATAAAAGAGATCTAGTTGTAAATGCTTGCCCAACCTGCTGGGTAGTTTTATTTAACTCAACTACTGTTTAAAAATTACTGTATTGCTTGCTTAAATTGAACCTAAATTATGTTGGAAACCAACATTTATTAATATGTTTAATAAATTAACATTTATTAATAAGTTCAATGAATAATAATTAAACAATAAACATTTATTAAATTGCTTATTAATAAATGTTCACCTTTTGATTATCATTGTTGCCTCTAGTAATTATTATGTGTCTGATTTTTAATTTTTGGGTTCATTTTTAACAATACAACCGCCCAGCACGTTGGGCAAACATTTAACCCAACCACTGGGTCAAAACAACCCAATCACTGGGTTTGTCCATTTTCAACCCAGCATTTTTTAGAGTACCATTCAAAAAGTTTAGGATCATATATATATTACATTTTGCAAATTCTGCTGTTTATAAATGTACTTTAAATGTACTGTATAAATGTACTTCATGATCTTAATGGTAATGTGCCAAAAGTAAAATACTGTTCTTAAAATTTGGTTGTTTTCAGCTTAGAGTCACTGAAAATCAGGCTCTCCTCCCCTGAGTGTTCAGTGATTCCCCTGCCTTACAATGCCGTCCTTTCCATTAGAAGGGTCTGCACAAAGGGTTATGACACTCAGGAAGCCTTTGAGGGTCTAGAGCACAAATCCCTTGAGCTCTGTCAAACTGCATTAAATCCTCAATATGCTGCTTGTGGAGTACTAAAGGATTTTTAAGAAAGTCTTTCTAGGAATTATTAAGTGCAAATTTGCATGAGCAGTGAAATGTACCTGTTGTGCAGTAGTTCTCAACTGGTGGGTAATACTATAAAAATGATTACAGTTCTGTTTTGAAAAAAAAACACAAATAATGAAATGCAACTCAACATATATTGTTTTAAAATGGGTAGAAAACATTTACTTTGTTGTTGCTGTCAAAGGTTGTGCATCCAATCAAACTCTTCTTTTGTACAAATGTATCTGTAGGTAGAAGCTAGACAAATTAGACAGATTCCAACATAAACATGTTGCTTGACATGCATTCATAATCAAAAACCATGAACAAAACAATGCAATGTAAAAGAAAATGTGACATTAAATGGGTTTGTAAATATGGCTGTCTTGATGCACATCACTTGAGATGAGAGAACAGGAACACTCCCTTTATTATCAGCCATATTCTTGGTCATGCAACTGCCTGTTGCTGTGAACCAAAAAAGACAGACATAAAAAGAGAGGCAGGATGGTGTTAGTCGGCAGACCTGCAGGAGCTCTTTTTCTCCACGGGCTACAAGAACAACACAACCAGGCACTGACACAGCTGTGCTCATTGAAGGTTGTGCTAAAACTCACAATCATGCACACACAACATTAAGCAAAGTCTCTCCCTTTAATTCCCTTCCTCTCACACACATCATCACGTATTGAAAACTTCACTGCATCAGGGTAAAAGAGGAGGCTGGCTATTGGGCCTCACACAAATCCCTGAGCCACCTTAAATCCCCAACTTTGACCCACCTGTCAGTCACTGGGGTGGCTGCTACTGAGCTTCTGCGGGTAGCACAGTGCCTCTCACACACAGGCCTTTTTTACATTTCAACGGACTAAATACTAACGACTCCCAATCAAGAGACGTCTAAACACCCATCACCATCAGGCCTTTGCATATTACAGAGAGAAGATTAAGGAAAACCGAGAGGCACTTTGTTTTCGATTACAGGATAATAAATTTGCCTCTACTCCACGTTGGGCGGTTCTTTGCCTCCATGTTGTGGATATAAGTATATATATATATATATATATATATATATATATGTGTGTGTGTGTGTGTGTGTATGTGTGTGTATGTGTGTGTGTGTATATATATATATACATATATATATATATATATATATACATATACATATACATATATACATATATATATATATATATATATATATATATATATATATATATAATGTATGTGTATATGCATCCATATATAATGGTCATTGACGAATAAGGTTTTTAAGAGTGTAAAAAAAAAAAACATAATGGAGACATAATTAATTTTGAAGTTTTATTAAGTGTTAACAATGAGATTGTGGTTTTTATAATCAATTAACACTACTTTTGTCATTTTTTACAAGATGGACAAAAATTTTGGTTTTACTGAATGACACTTTTGGTTACACCAAATGACGATATTTTCAAACAATGCTAACAGGCTGATAGCTTCCTAGCTAGCTGGCAAAAGGACAAACATTATATATTTAATACAAGTTTACAACATTTTCCATGTTTTACAGTGGTTGTACCAAATGACCTGATGTTTCGGGACATGTGCATGAGCAAGTGAAAACATGAATTTTTCAAATAGTTAAGCGAGAGTTAGTAACTTTGCTTCACGATCATGTGGTCCTGTGCAGGTGTCTGAATTATGTCACATCCATGATATTGAACGCATGACTTGATCCAAAATGGTCCCTTTATATTGGTTACGCCCAATGACATCAATGAAATTAATTTTTCCAGACATTCTTTCACATAACAAAGCAACGACTATGTATATATAAATTAAATGTGTATGCTGATGCTGACTGTGCCTATACAGGTCCTGCTTGGTGTTATATAACCTGCTGTTACATGACAAGATATATATATGGTGTTATATAACATACATATACACACACACATACAAATAATTATATATAATTACATAATAAATTAATACAAATAATTATTTTAGTTCACTTTGATGGGAAAAACTTCAAATAGTTTAAATTAATTAAAAATAATTATAAGAATTTAAAAATAAAATCATTCAAATTCCTTCTCATTTTTTGACTATGAACAATTTTGCATTGTTTCTGATTCATTCAGTTTTGCAGGTATTTACATGTTTCTGTCTGTACTGAAAAGAAATACACATAATTTACTTGGTGAATTAATCTATAGATCATTTTGGTATATTTCAATAATGTGTTAAAACTAGAACTGCTTTATCTGTATCTTCCACAGGTGTCCACAGTACGTGCCAAAGGGCAAACCATCACATGTCAGTGGTGTACTAAATAAGGACAACTAAACATCAATTTTATTGAGTTTTCACATGCAAAGACAGTCTCCAGAATAATTAGTACATGACAGCCAGCCTACACATACCAGCTCTATGTAATTTGCCAGCGAACACACCTGTCGAGACATGAATAACAAGATGCTCAGGTAAGATTGCCCCATAACACACCACACCACACCACAGATAGGACCTTAAACCTTTGATTTTCATACTGTCACTCTGACACATCTTAAGACAGGATTCTAGTCTAAACGGCACAAACAGGTGCCTAAGCCAGGTGAGGAAAGAAAGGAAAAGCGCCAAACTGATGCAGACTACTTGCATTTACATGACAACTTAAGAAAAATGCTTTTTTATGACTCATTCAGTCACTAAATCACTCCTTTCCCTTTTTTCTCCCATCGCCCTAGCTATTAAATCACCATCTTGACCCGCTGACCCAAGGCCCGGGCTGTAAAAAAGCCCCCCGTGGGTCACAGGCCTGATTGGAGCATTTGAATATGAAATGCGCTCGGCTGGGCATGGAAACAGCTCGGCGCTGCGAGAGCCACGCTGACCCCCAGGAGAGAGGCCCACCGATCAACGCTTCTGGGGACAGGGAGTTCTCACTCCCTCTCTCGTTCGCTCTCCTTCTTTTTCAAACTCTCCAAGTATGGATTTACATGGCCCATGAGGAGGGAGAAAAGGAGAGAGGGATGAAGGGAGGGAGAAAGAGAAGGAGAGCATTTGAATAAGAGAAGAGGCAATTCCTGTTAGCATGACAAAGGGGGCTGCCATCATTCCTGATTGGTGTCACAGTGCAGCTCTATAGCCGGCCAGGCCCCCTGCGTGGCTTGATGTGTGGAGCTCAGGCATGTTTATGCATCCGAGGTGTGATATTTGCCGGGGGTTTGGAGAGAGGGATGCGAATGAACTTTTTGGATTCGACTTGGAGAACAAAGTGCACAAAAAAAAAAGGTTTACGTCTCATTTGACCTATATAACACATTTTCAAGGCACTGGTGAAAAGGATATCACCTTTACCCACAGTTAAAAGCCAAGACTGGTTTCCCACGAAACAGGACATTTTAATTAGCTTTAAAACCACGGTAATACTATTTTGACAAGCGGGACCTGTATAGGCGCAGTCAACGTCGGCATACACAACGCTCAATGAGATGAAAGAGGGCCAAAGAGAGGGAAAAAAGCTGGGATTCTGCGCTTTAACGCCGCGTTTTGTTTATTTTCTGTTATCTTTGGCTTCTGCTCATTAGCTGATGTTCCTTCTCACCCTTGCAAGTAGCTAGTCACACCAGCTACTGATCTTTCTACAAGCTCACTCACATGCTAATAGACCCTGGAGTGCTGCTGTGAGTGACAGGCTGGAGTGGACAAAATAATAAGGCTGTTGATGTATGCGAGTGTCTTTAAAGCATTTCAAAATATATCATATTATGCAATTGTGACTGAGACACTAAAGACTAAACATAGGGGAGACCCAAAGAGTACCATACTTAAAAGCAAGACACAATACTGGGTGACTGACTATGACATGAAACACCAAAACAAATACATATGTCTTCTGTTATGGTCTAAATGGAATTCCTAATGCTATTGTGTTTCACGTCTATAGAATCGAAGGGATAGTTTTCTCAAAAAAAAAGAAAAAATGTCATTTTTCACTCTTGTGTTCCAAAACTGTATGAATTCTATTCCTCTGCGAAACAATAAAGAAGTAAATGTAAATGGGGTCTTATGCTGTTTTGGACTGAAAAAGTTTGAAAATGAGGGTGACAAAATATTGGGGCTCATTATCATTGTTTTATTGATTGAAACATCTCACCTACTGAAATTGAAGTGAAAGAAACTAGAGTGGGACAATAAAAAGGAAACACGTAACATTTTTACACCCCTCCAGACATGCCCTAATATGAGCCTTTGGCCCACAAATGCACATCTCTCAGAGAACTGGCTAAACGACAATGGCAACTAATCAATAAACAAGTGAGGCACTTCTGTGTGGGGCCTTATTTCCATGTGCATGGAGAACTTCTACAAGATGTTCACCTGAGTGAAGACATTCACCAATAACAGAGGATAAAAGAGAGAGGAATTGAGTCTGGCGAGTTGGACTAATGTATCTACTGTCCAAGCCTCCTCAAAACCCCTGACATTACAGACATGACAAGTAGTCATCACGCAGATATAAGACCATTGTTCATCTGTCAATCTCTGTTTCTTCCCAACCTACACTAATCAATATCTGTGGCCTAGATGAGAGGCCTAATCTCCCATTTCACAACCCTGCCCCCAACTCCATAATCTCATACCCCACGTATTGTCTCGACTTTCCCAACTGCTTTCACTGTTATTGCACATATGCACATCACTCATCAATACGTTCTCCTTCCATATTTACAAAAATATATAAAGATCTGGTTCAAAAAGTTTCCATAAGAAATAAAAATCCCTAATGAGATGTTTAAAGGGTTAGTTCACCCAAAAATGATAATTATGTCATTAATTACTCACCCTCATATCGTTCCACACTCGTAAGACCTTCCTTCATCTTCTAAACACAAATTAAGATATTTTTCATAAAATCCAATGGCTCAGTGAGGCCTGCATTGACAGCAAGATAATTAACACTTTCAATGCCCAGAAAGGTACTAAAGACATATTTAAAACAGTTCATGTGACTACAGTGGTTCAACCTTAATGTTATGAAGTGACGAGAATACTTTCTGTGCGGCAAAAAAACAAAATAACGACTTTATTCAACAATATCTAGTGATGGGCGATTTCAAAACACTGCTTCATGAAGCTTCGAAGCTTTACAAATCTTTGTTTCGTATCAGTGGTTTGGAGAGCGTATAAAACTGCCAAAGTCATTTGATTTCAGTAGACGAGGCTTCGTTACTTCATAAGTGTTTCGAAATTTCAATGGTTCACCACTGGGGGGCGTAACTTTGGCAGTTTGATACGCGCTCTGAACCACTGATTCGAAACAAAAGATTTGTAAAGTTTCGAAGCTTCATGAAGCAGTGTTTTGAAATCGCCCATCACTAGATATTGTTGAATAAAGTCGTTATTTTGTTTTTTTGCCGCACAGAAAGTATTCTCGTCGCTTCATAACATTAAGGTTGAACCACTGTAGTCACATGAACTGTTTTAAATATGTCTTTAGTAGCTTTCTGCGCATCTGAAAGTGTTAATTTTCTTGCTGGCAATGGAGGCCTCACTGAGCCATTGGATTTTATGAAAAATATCTTAATTTGTGTTCTGAAGATGAACAAAGGTCTTACGGGTGTGGAACGACATAAGGGTGAGCAATTAATGACTGAATTTTCATTTTTGGGTGAACTAACCCTTTAATATCTCAAGTGCTTCTTCAAATGAGCAAATTGAGATGTTTTTTAAGAGAAAGAAAGAAAGTGAAAGAAAGCGACATGACATGTAGCCAAGTATGGTGTCCCATACTCAGAAATTGTGCTCTGCATTTCACCCATTCGTGCACACACACAGCAGTGAGTATTGAACACACACACACATCGTGAACACACACCCAGAACAGTTTACTCTATACTCTAACTGTATGTCAAAAGTTCTCTCATGTGCAGCCATTTTATTTCTCTGAAGGAATTTTAGGAGAGCATCTGAGACAAAGTAGATAAATAAAAACCAACAACAGATAAATCAATAAAACAAATCATTCAATAAAACCAACACTCCCAGGGCCATTTGTAACTATGTTTTAGTGAATTGGTAGCCAATTTAGACAATCCAATTTCATATGATATACTTACACTCCACTGATGGTTAGGTTTACAGTTGGGATTTAGGGGGGATCTTCATTACTTTTTTTTCTGAAAATCATGTGTTTCCTAATAAAATAGATACTCATGAGTTTGGGTTTAATACAACTTAATATAAGTTGAAAGAATAATCTCTGACATTTTCCTCAGGGTTGACATGTCCCTAAAACGGTGCCATCGGTGTTGCTCACACTCCACCCAATTCCATCTTGGAGAGGCTGGCTTAGAGACAGGCACCCTAAAACCTGTTTCCATCCTGCGTCAGAGAAACTCACAGCACCTGCTCCACCCAAGAGAGCAGTGCAGACGTTAAGGGCAGGGTAGTTCCATGTTCAGGGAAATTTCCACACGCTCGTTTTAAGGCTCCACGGCTCTACGAGGGTTTTCACTCCAATATCTTGATGAGTAATTCCCCTTCAGGCCACCACTTCTTGCTGCTGTTGTTAAGAGAAGCTCTAGGGACATATTCAAAGAATAAACTCTATCCCAGATATTATAAATGTGCAGGGTTTAACAAGGTGTGGGAACTTTGTTGACAGGAATTTATGAAACATGGAAAGAGAAATTTCCTGATGTTGGACAAACCTAAACTACATTCATGTCATAAACCTCTACAAAGTCAAAAGGCACACAGTCCCAAGAATGACACTGAAACATTACGTAAAACTCTTCAACAGAGATCAAATTACAATACAATATCACCTACTCAAAGAATTTTAGTCTAAACCTCTCTTCCCTCTATGCATCTCATTAGACACAGTATTTCTATAAAAGAGTCTATCCCCTTGTGTTAAGACTCTATTAATTAGAATTATTTACTCTACACTGACATCAATGCAAGTCACTTGCACCTGGACTGCAGGGCCAAGCCTGAATTGGTGCTGCAACCGCCCTTTAAACCTCCCACTCTACATTCTTTGTGGTTGTGTAATGCCACAGAGATCCAACCATGGCTGTAATTGCCAAAAAATATCAGAATCATTGGAGAAGAGAAGCAAGTTGGCACATTCCCCCTTGACTATATATTGTGATTATCTTTAAATGTCAAATAAAAATGACACCATTCATATCTGAAATGTAAAACAATGTTTATATCTGATAAATGCATATAAAGAATGACATTCACATTCCAAATGTGTCACTGTTAAGCCTTTTTGAGCTTTGTCACTCTTAAAAAGAATGGTTCTCAATTAGAATCTATGGTTCGATGAAGAACCTTAAACATCTATGGAACCTTTCCATTGTACAAAAGATTCTTTATAGGGGGAAATAAAAAGTTCTCCACACTAAGAAAAAAAAAAAGGTTCTTTTAAGAACTATTCATGAAAGGTTCTTTGGAGAACCAAAAATGGTTCTTTAATGGCAATGCTGTGGGGGAAAAAAACAAAAAAAAACTCTTTTTAAAAGTGTTATAATGGAGAAAAGCAATGCTGAGACTGGTGTAAACTAAAGTGAAAAAAGTGAAACTAAAGTGAACAAGGCAGCCACACTTATTTAATGCATGAACATAAAACGCAGAGAGGAACCAAAATCGTGACACGTGCTGGAAGAAGAGGAAGAGGTTAGATTTACGTGTATAATGAGGTACAAGAACAGCAAACATACAATAGTGCCACGAGACAATGGCCATAGGCAGGAGAGGTGAGCCTGTCTCTTAGATAAAGTGCAGGAGAATGGACAGCTCTCTGAGGTGGGATGAGACCGTGAGGGTCAGCTCAAAGTCCTGACCCCGTAAGGATTGGATGCCATTTTCCCACGGCGAGAGCTGATCTTATAGGGGCTCGTCAACGACATCTGCCCCAGTTCAGGGAGATTAATTCACCCCCACACTCCACTCTCTCCCCACAGCCCACATGAGTCTCACTTCAGTGGACAGGCCCAACAGCAATGCCTTGAGCCAGCCTGCTAATCAATACTAGGATGTTTTGTTTTTAGTACACCATTGAAATACCATAGAGCCTGTTCGCTTTATTTTTCAAACACACCCATTTCTTCAACTGACGTATGCTACTGTAATCTGTGTACACTCGTAAACACCAATACTAGGGGAAAAACACCTAGAGATTTGGAATGAGGAGTTCCCAATCAGAGTTGCTGAGCAGGTTCAGTGAATGAAATTGATACAGGCCTACTGCCACTTTTTTATTCTTAGATTGGCACATGTATTCAAGTATGTCAGGAATAATCATAACAGTCAGAAAAACAGGAAGGTAGATGTTATGAATAATATATTTATATCTAAAAAATTACCCATAGGCAGAAAGAAAGTGAGAAAGTTCTCCATCGTTAATGCTACCTAACTCAACACGGTGAATCCAGCATGCGTGATTGCAGTAGGGTGCAATTATGTTGGTTTGGGAAAAGGGTTAAACAAACAGCTCCAGTGAGGTCATAAGCAGATGGAAGTGAGGATATGCCTGCACTTGCTGAGTGGGCACAGTGCTCCACATGACTGAGTGAGCAAGAGCGAGAGAGAAAGAAAGAGAGGGCCCCACGGTTTGCTGGAAGGGACCTAATGCATTATGCTATCAGTAGAGCTTCACTCATACGAGTTTACTCGATAAATTCCTTCCTTTTAACTGCCAATTGGATTTATCAAGTTAAAAAATATTGTGATCACTGAATGTCAAAAAAATATCCCCAGCATACTATTCATATCAGACATATGCAACAAATTCACCACTGCTTCTAACACAGTTTCTTTAATTTAAAAAAATATTTTTTTTTAAAGATTTAGGAAGCGTGATTAGCTGATACGCAGTCTCAGGCACACTAGAATGACTTAAGACCCGGTCGCTGATTTCAGGGAGGTCTGTTTAATCTGTTGGCATCCACAGAGGTGCACAGGGCTAATCCAAGCACAGCAATGAGGCATGGATCAAACCTGTCAGTGAATGTGGGAAAGACAGCAGCCAAGTGCATGCACTCAATGGCTCAGGGGAATAAATGCCTTGAGATTCTGTGCAACTCATCCCCTGCTGTAAAAGCAGTCAGGTGCACATTTTCGAAGTGTGACAGCATCATTCAAAAATATTGTTTCAAATGACTGTTATGAGAAATCTCATTAGTGCAAAAATTACTATTGAAGTGACAACAGAATCTGAGTTCTTAAACTATTCCCTATACACTCTTAAAATAAAGGTTCTTTATTGGCATCTAAGTTTCCATGAAGAACCTTTAACATCCGTGGAACCTTTCCCTTTCCCAAAAGGTTCTTTATAGTGAAAGCGGGTTCTTTATTTATACTGAAACTGTTCATTGAAAGGTTCTTTGGGGAAAAAAAAAAAAAATGTCATTGCTGCGAAAACCCCCTTTTAGAAACTTTATTTTTAAGAGTGTACATAATCTCTTGTTTGAGAATTTAAGTGAAAATGTAAATAGCTGAAATTAAATTAAGGAGGGTTTAAATCCTTATACAGATTGTATTAATAATGCAATACTTCCTGAAAGTTTTTAATGTCGAGTTCTATTAGGTTATTCAAAATGCAAATCAGTGGGTTGGTTTGGATTCAGAAAATAACGTTCTTTTAGAATGGATAATTATTAAAGTGATATTTAAAAAAGTTAAATCAAGCATTCAGAATCCTCAGATGGAAAATCCACAGATTCTGAACACCCACTTTTTCAGCTTGATGTTACAGGAAAACTTTAGGTAACTATCATCAAAAACTTTTTATTCTGTAGTTCTTTACAAAAGCATCTATGATGTTAAAAACCAATACGTTGATCTACAAAAATACATTTATATTTTAATCTTCTCTAGCCAACATGTATCTTTATTAGAAGAGAGTTTTTGACCAAAGATATAGTAAAGAGCCATTGAAGAATCTTTATTTTTAAGAGTGCATGTTACACAGTACATATAGGATACTATACATATTATTTATTGAGGACTCAGTAGTGGAAATTACACCCTAAATTACAAAAGGCAGTCCGAAACGGCCTTGTATGTTCCTCCTCTCCTTGGCTAACTATAGCAAGAAAGATATGGTAAAAACGGTCCTTTGACAAACAGACCAAAAGACAATATGATGTGATGTTCAAATCACAAAATAAGATACTTAAATAATTAACCTCTGTCTGACCCCCAAAAATTCGGTCACACTTGGTAACTCATAAAGTGAAATAGCAAAGAAATTATCCCTGCATTAATCTCTTATTATGAACATAATTATCTGAATTTATCGGCTGTTTCATCGTCTGGTTTTGACAAATTCAAGGGATTAAGGATATTTATAGTTACCCATAATTATATAAGTAATTTTGAGGAACTGTGTGTACCTAGACGACTCAACAAGTGAAAATGCAGGAGGGAATTACACACTTTGAAAAATATTTGCATGACGGTTCACGTGAGGTAAAAAATACGTTTGTCCCTTTTAAGCGTTTTATAATTTTATTTCCGTGTGTAGTGTATTCTTGCAAAGGAGAAATGCCTCATCAATAAAGTGTGTCTTATGAATACAACGAATATAAGTTTAATTTTATGGTTAGTAGTCAGGACTAAGGCTATAATATACACCAGTTGATACTTTTTTGGGGGGGGGGGGAATAAGCATGAATTAGCCTAGTTTTAATTTATAGAATGATATTTATAGGAGTCATTTCCAGACCAATTGAATTTCTTAGGATTCGAAAGGCATAAAAATAGTATATTTGCTGTTTGACGAGAATGTTTAAACCAATCCACGCGTGTTGACATCTGCTTGGCAGCGAGCGTGTCTGAATTCGCATATTTACTCTTCATTTAACTGATCGCCTCAGATTACCACATTTGGGTTTAAACGAATTTGACAAAATCTGTCACTGGTTTAACGGTAGACATACGATTCAAACAACCAAATTATAAGACTGAAGTAAAAAAAAAAAAAATAACTGATATCTAGTCATAAACCTTTTTTTTTTTTTGTAAAACAAATTTATTCATTTAGGAATAGGATGGTCTTCAGTAGAAACGTCAGTTTAAATAAAACTCTCCGTCCCACATATGGATTAACCTGATACTGCCATAACATCACAGAAAGGAAGATTCACAAAACAAAAGTGGAACATTTCAGCAACAAGACGTACAGTGGTTCACAAGCTTTAAAAAAAACAACTCACTATAAATAAAACAAACTTTGCGCTTGCGACCAGCACAGTCTTTCATTTCAATAAACCTAGTTCAAATGAACAACAAAAAGACTACACAGATTTGGACAAAATCGACATTCTAAAAATAAGTGTAAACATTTATGAGTGAACATACTCTCTCCCTCCATTTGTTCTTTCCTTTTTTTTTTTTCTTTTTTTTTGAAATACAGCCTCTTCACGAAGCCACGTGCCAAACTCTGACGGCAAATAAGTCAGAAGTCCAATATTCTTCTACAGACTTTGATTGCTTTACAGCTTATGATAAAAGCTCCTCTGCAATGCAATTTATTCTGAAGTCCCCGATATGTCGTCATAAAATGCTTTAAAACGGACAACTCATTGAGATTAAAAATAGTTTCTTTTTTAAAAACGAAATTGAACTTCGATTCTTTTTGCAAATCAAAATGTTCAAGTATCCGAAGTACTTAGTCTTTTTTTTTAGGAGTCTTTCAAATGTGGGTTAGGGGTAGCGTTCCGTTCACGCCAGTCCCTGCGCTTTGATAGTGCGGATGAACGCTGTGTAACCGACTGGTCTGTAGACTGGAGTGGTCGGCGCTGTCTCCTCCGGGCGGCAGGTACATGCTTATCATATCCCTCAGGTCTCCCAAACAAGCACGCTGAGAGTGAGAGGTTATGGCCGGAGGAGGAGAGCTGGGTTCCGTCTTGCACACTGAAGCCATGGAGCCCAGACCCATTGCACTGGAAGTTTGCTGCGTGTATGCTGGTGACATGCTGTACGTAGACGCCGCGTTCATGTAGGTCTGGGCCGTGGACATCATCGGGTACTGAAGTCCCGCCATGTCGTACCGGTGCATTTGCTGAATCTGGGGGCTGTTCATGCTGGGATGCTGAGAGTAGGCCAGCTGGTCCTGCATGAGGGAGTACGCGCTGTTCGTCCAGCCGTTCATGTGCGTGTAGTCCATCCGCTGGCCCACCGAGACGGCATTGTTGACAGAGTTGGCACCGGGCGCCAAGAGTCCTCCGGGCAAGGAATACTTGTCTTTCTTCAGCAGGGTCTTGGTCTTCCTGCGGGGACGGTATTTGTAATCCGGGTGCTCCTTCATGTGCATGGCTCGTAACCGCTTGGCCTCGTCAATGAAGGGTCTCTTCTCGGCGTCAGTCAAAAGTTTCCAGTCAGCACCGAGGCGCTTGCTGATCTCAGAGTTGTGCATTTTAGGATTCTCTTGTGCCATCTTCCTCCGCTGACCACGAGACCACACCATGAAAGCGTTCATAGGCCGCTTCACCCGGTCCTGGTCGTTGGCACTGTTGTTTTTGCCGCCCGCCGCCGAGCCCGTGTTGGACTGCGGAAGGGGGCTTTTAATCTCGGTTTCCATCATGTTATACATTCAAACTACTTAAAAGTGGTGCCTTAAAAGCACTCGAAAAACAAGGCTGAAATTTAAAGAGACTCACAAAATAAAGTAGTCGGTAGTCAGACAAAAGTTCAGAGAGCTAAAACTCTGGTCACGTCAATGACACCGAACTCTTTCAGATGTCTCCACACCAGTCCCGCGTGTCTCGCTCTGCTCTGCCACGGAACTCTGAAAAGTTGTGCGCTAAGCTCAGCTGTTAATAGAGGCTCGGCCATGTGATTTGGATTGACAGCATAACAATGAGCTCAGCGCCGACCAATCAGAGAGCGCATCACACTCCGCCATCCAAGCAGCGAGCTGCCCGGGCACCACTGTGTTTCGGGATGCACTTAAAGTGGGATAAAATACATCACTTTGCACTTTGACAATAGAAATCACTTTGCAAATATTGTTTTAAAGCGGTCGTTATTCACTGGAAAATGTTAGCCTTATTCTACATTTGTAGACAGATAGGGTTAAATAAATATTGTGAATTTCACACTTTCCCGAAAAAAAGAAACGTTCAAATAAATAAATAGCTAAATAAATAAAGCTTGTTTCATTTATTAATTATAAAATAAAATCAATAATCGGGTTAGATTCTACTTATTGGAATCAAACGTAAATATATAAACTGTAACATTGCCTCTTACAATGGAACGACAAAGGCACTATACTAATAATTACTAATAAAACAAATAATTAATAAACAAATAATTTAATTCAAAATTCGGTTTATTTATTTTTTAGAGTGTAATACAAGCTTGGGTTTTGGTTGGCTATCTTTTTGCCCTGCTTTAGGCTACTTCACCTCTCTAATTAGACTTAAAGCTCTTAAATTGACACTGATTAAAAAGTACGATTTTAACGCCAAGCAAATGACTTAAATATCTAAATATTATAATAATAAATTACTGAAGTAGCCTATTTACATTATTTGTCTCACAATTTATTCTAACTTTCATTTGACATCTCAGTAGTATAGCCTATAGTCTATTATTTACAGGATGAGCTGAAAATAACACCACGATATTTTTTTTAAAAAACAAACATGCAATAAAATAGTTTTGTTTTAAAAACACGTCGCATTTTTTGTCAAGTGTCTAAGACTAACAAAAATAATACTGTAACGCCCCCCTGTGGATCAATTTTGTATTGTTCTGAAGAAAAAATAACTGATGTGAGTGTGACTATTTACACACAACTCTATAAACGACTTTTTAGAACAGGCCAGGCCAATTTTGGAGTGTATGTTAATTAGGGCCATTTATTTTTTACATTACCAATTACTGCTAACGGCAATCATTCCGCATTTTATTTGTTAGGCTGTGTGATTTACAAATGACTCGAGTAAGACGTGTTCGGTTGGGAGTGGTTTTCAGTCTCCCAGGGAGAAATTACACCTTCGAAAGGGCCAGTAGCTTATTAGCACACCGTCCATCGACATTTAACACATTCAACGCCACCGAGACTGAACGATTACAGCACTGAATATTCACGATGGGCTTTTAACACCACACACTAACGACTCAACCATTTAGAGAAGTTTCACCCTGTGTGACCGATTTAGACATGTACACCAACACGTGCGTCTCCGTTATTTACTTTCCAAACTGCTCTTAACAAGTACAAGTGTTGTTACTCAATGCTGTTATTCAGGCCCGATGTTAAGGATTGTAAAGTAGTAGGCTATTCATCAAGAGCAATCAGGTTATAGTTTAGCATTAGGCCTAATTTAAAGAAAAATTATAAATCGGTAAGATATTTTGGGCAGTCAAGTTAATATGTCACGTCCAATAAAACACTATATATTTGTGATTAGAAGGCTAGAAAAAAGAAAAAGAAAAATCACTGACAAATCATCATGGAGAAGCAACCATATCCAAAACAACTGGATCTTTTTTCCGTCGCTTTCAGTTTCATTAGAGAGATAAAGTAAATGTGTCATTTGGAACATCATTAGTCACTTTACATTAATATGAATAGCAGTGCACCAGCCGTTATGACAAAAGTTCTAATTAGAGACTTATTTCACGAAACCGGTGATTTATCCGAGTGGTTTCAGGAACATATCCTCTTGTAATCTGCTTATGGAAATGTCGCCTATAGGAGACAGTGGGAAAAGGAAAACTCCCAGTTACCCGGAGCTCGGTAATGATGGCTTCTGTTCTCCAAATTTCCTAATTAACGTGAGCTAAGGCCGAGGACCACCAGGAAAGCCTCCCAGTGTTCAACATCATTGAGCCTCGAGCCACAAGGCTTCCGAAAATCACTCACGTGTATGATAGCCGTGCAGTGAAATGTCCATTAGTGTAGTAGGCAATTCAAATGACCCGAATACTAAAACTGACACTGTGCTGCAGATAAATAAAGTCCATTATATGTCAATTAGCCTAAACACAAAAAAATAAACAGCAAATGCAAACATCTAAAATTACTAATCCTCTATTGAAAGCATAAGATGGAAAATTGTCAGTTCATTACTGCTTTATATGCCACATGTCAGATCTGTGAAATTTAATAGTTTTTGTTAGCTCAACGTTTTAACAACTTGTTCAATCGTGATAAGTAAAACAATACCATAACAAATCACCACAGGACTTCTATTCTTTTTCACCGTGTCTTTTTTTTTTCAAACCCGTGGATTCACTTGTTAATTAGCTCAACTTTAACAATTAAAGTGGAAGCAAATTACAGCAAAGCACACGCAGAGCCTCAAAAAGACATTGTTTTTTTTTTGGAGTCTATGTTGGACAAAATAAGTGGACTTAAAACAGACCAATAAGCCTGCGCGCGACACACCCACTTTAAGATACAATAGCTCGAGCCACAATACTAAATAATTGAATGATTTTTACGGGTTGAAAAAAGGAATGTTTACCATTTAGTTACCTATAAGAATATTTTTAGCCTACTATTTGTACTTAAAAAGTAAAAAATAAAATATATTTATAACATAGGCTATAAGATAAAGTTATTTTTATAAATATTATTTTTGAAAAAAAAAAAAAAAGTTTAATTTGAATAATAGTAGGCCTATATTCTGTCTTATAACAAATGAATAGAGCAATAACTGTAATGCGTTAAACGACGCATTTAGCCAAAACGATAGTACTAAAATATATATAAATATTTAAAAGAAGTCTTTGTGTAATTTTCACCTCCGATTTTTTAGATCAAATACATATCCCCGAACCATTAAGCATTGCTCTGGAGTCCATTTAAACGTCATATCCGTATGAATTAATAACTTTTTGTTTCTACTCACTGGTTACGAATAAGGCCAGAGTTACCATGGTTAACAGAATGATTTTTCAAATGCAGGCACAATAAAGACCGTCTCATTGGGATTTGCATGATTTTTGAACCGAAAATGCAAATGAAGATGCAATTTCAGCACGGTCTGTTATTCCTATTGTATTTCGTTGAATGGTTGCGTCCCCTCTGGTTCTGACACTGGTAAAATAATATTCACTGGTCAATTAAAGAAAAGAGGCTTGGATCTGACCTTCTTTCAGATGTCACTGAACTATTGGAATGATAAGCCGTTTTATACTTGAAACATATGAGTCCGGTCATCAAAATTAAGCCAGCAGTGATCATTGCTGTAAAATTGAATTATGTAGTAATAAAAACAACGACATTTTTATGTTTCTCATCTTATTTTACTTCAATCTATTACAAGCATTTTGAGTCACATATACACATATAAACAAATCAATTTTACGCGCTGCTTGTCGATGTTAAATTATTTTAACTTTTTATTCAGGCTATTTTAATCGAAAAATAATTTAATATGCGCGTTTCGGATAATTCCCAACAATTTTGCAATCGAAACAAATAACGTATAAACAGCCCTGTTTAATAGATAATTACAAATATGGTTTAGATTCCAGATAAATATTACAAGTCTTGCTTCCTCACACACATTGTCTGTCCTCAGCAAGTTTGTAAAGCGCTGTTGTTCTGTCACTTGCAGAGGACAATTACCGACTATCGAATGAACAACATGTGGGACTCAAAGCCACTAATGCGTCAGCCAAATTTACACATCACAATCAATCCAATTTTCCTAATTTTCAAAAGAAAATAAAACTATATATTTTCATTTTGCAGTTTCTATTTCTCGATGAGTAAACATGTTATTAATGTCATTTAAATTCCCAATTATTTTTCACAGATTTTTATACTGAAAATAAAAACTAGATTCTCACTGATATTCCATATATCTGTTGCTTTGAGTTTCTTCAAGGCAAGTCAGATTCAGTTACCTGCAGGGAAATGT
The DNA here is from genome assembly GCF_019924925.1 of Ctenopharyngodon idella. Classification (NCBI taxonomy): domain Eukaryota; kingdom Metazoa; phylum Chordata; class Actinopteri; order Cypriniformes; family Xenocyprididae; genus Ctenopharyngodon; species Ctenopharyngodon idella. The sequence continues at coordinate 9,182,966 of NC_067233.1, read as the reverse complement.
ACAGGTAAACCACAGGTAAGGCACTAGAGCACATTGATGTCCACATCCTGTTGTTTAACTGATTTGTCTTGGTCTCATATACAGTCTGAGAAAAGATAAGCATTAAGCACGGTCACCTGAAAAAGAAGAAATTACATGTCCATCACACTCTAGATATAAAAAGCATGCAAAAGACATTGTTTGTCATGGAATACAGCAAACTAATATGAAGACACAAAACTTCAATTCACGAATAATTTTGTTTATGTACACTAAGTGTCTTTCTTTACTAGAAGCAATAAGGCATGACCACCTAAAGCTTGCACATACATGTGTTTTTTTTTTCAACTATCCTTTTTAAATTGTTCATATCCCACTTATGTTAATATGCATGTGAATACAATCATTTTCACAGTAAAGCACACAATATATAAGAGAAGTACATTGCAACAGAAGAATCAAGGCATGTTTGAGAAGCTCTTTAGCTCATGCAGTCAGTGATAAATAGGATTTCTGATCTAATGCAGCATGAAGCTAATGTGCACACATCATCTGCTGGGACATTAAGACGTGCAGCACATGGTGTGAATACACAGTCCCTATTTGCTCCGCAATGACAACATTTTTCTACAATATCTTTAACTTTCAGGAGGAAAATTTTAGCGAAACATTAATAAAACCCCATTTGGTACATGATGCGTTAAATGAAAATAGTTTTAACTACATTTATTCTAACCCAGTGAAAGCTAATTTCAATTAAAGCGCTGATTTAATTTAGCAGAAAATTACTATAAATATAGTTTTGATTAAATCACTGAGCAAATTCTAATAGCACAAGCAATTGTCTTTGGGTTTAGAGGTGTTATTAGATTTGGCTAAATGTATCTGTGAAGGAATTTCTCAATGTGTTAAAGCAGTCTCCTGCACATCAGCACTGTGATAATGTTTATAATGTCTCTATATTTTAAGTGCCTGTCAGAAAAAAAACGATTAGGGTGTCATGTGTGTCACGCCTAGAGCTGTTTAATTATTTTAAAACAAGAAAATAAATTCAAATAATTACATTTCATTTTCAGGAACCATATATAAAAACATTTTGTTAATTCCATGTTGTCTTCTGTCAGTCAGACTTGCAGAAATGGACAAGAATTGTCATCACTGAAATGCCATCATTGGCTGCAAGGCTAATTACAAACCTCATTATTTCCCATGTATCTTTTGAATCATTTCCATGTACTACAGTTTCTCCAAAACAATAGAAACTTTCTCTTTTTTTGTTTAGCAGAGAATGCTGAGTTGTCTGATTTTGCTTTGCACCAAATGTGGCAAGCAGATGGCTTTTGTTTTAAACATAATTAAGATCCCACTAATCTGGTGCCTTTTAAAAATGAAACAGTCGCTTCGTCAGACGTTCATTAGTTAAGATAATATTGTGGAAATGCACAATTAATTTGCAGGCTATATCTTTAATTAATTAAATACACCCAATTTTGTAATATGATTAATGCCACAAAGTTGTTATCTCCAAATTATTCTAAAATTAATACGTAACGATAATACTTTATGCATTATTAGCAAGAACTGAGGTTTTGGCTGTGGCAAAATCCTGAAGAACTAATTACGCAGGGTAATTTATTAAATCTCAAGGAAAGAAACAAACAAGTATAAATTGATATATTAATCATGGGCTTCATTACGTTAATCTGCGAGTGATTTGAGGTGAAAATGACGAATCTCAGTTGAGCGCCGAGCACTTGATAATGGAGATACTGGCTATAAATTTACTCTACATAAAGGCCTCATTAAAAGAAGCATAATTTAATTAAGAGTTAGCCATCGCCCTCCAAATGCATTAATTACCTTGGGTATGATGAGATGAGTTTTGGGATTACTGATGATTTCATTACGGCCAGTGTTGCTGCTAACTGTGGCAGGGACCTGCTGTTGTTGACAGGATAATGGATTGGGTGCCTGGGGATGAATCTGTTCACCTTGGCAGAGAGAGACACAGAGGAGACACAGAGGACTACACCGGACCCTCATAAAGTAGGTGGACACTACATAATATTTACAATAATTGTTAATCCTGAAAAATAATATCATAGGTTTAGTCCACTAATATTTTTAGACTTATTAGACTCTGCTTTGACCTGGCAGGGAGGAAAGTCCAAGATGGACCAAGTTATTTTGCAATCTGAACAGTACATGACTTAAAATGACCCATTTAAAGGTCATTCGAGAGCAAATGAGCATTACTTCCTTTCTCTATTTTTATCATGTATACTCGTTTGCCACTAATATGGCAGTCTGCCATCCTGCACAAAAACACACTCTTTCTTCCGCTCTCTCGCTACTGCTGGGGTGAGAAGGGCGCAGTAGAGCTGACAGCTCAAAGCCCTGGAAACTGACATGTCAATGGCAGATACAAGCTGTTGCGGTTGCACTGGCGGGGACACGTCGCAGACGCTAACTGCTTCCTCTTGGCGACAGCCTGACAAAGACATTCGACTACCTTTCAGAGCTACACACATCATGAATAGATCACATGTGGCACAGATAGAGCACTGCTCCATATCTTTAGTGGCTTGTGTCATTGTTTTGTCAATAATTTTTTTTTTTTTTATCAATTTTCCTGGCAACAAATTGAGCCCGTAATCTCAACAGGTCCATTATGATACATTTAATATATTAAAATTTAAATAAAAAAAAAAAGAATAACTTTTTGAAATCTAAGTTTTAGAATCTTGCTGAATATTAGAATGTTTGAAGTCTTTAATCTGAACACTCAATACTGATGATTAACCAGGGCAATGGTTATGAATGTTTTTTAGGGAGTACTATCATCCAAATGATTTATTTATGGTGCAGAACTGATGCAGAATGAGAACGACTCCTTTAACAAAAAATGAGTTAACAGAATGACAGCCTTTGACTTAATTTGACACAACAGGAAGTCTCACAGACAAGTTAACGGTTTTTGTTTTAATAAAAATAAAATCAAACCGTTTTACTCTGTGTAGCCTCTGGAATGAGCTGAAATGCTAACAAAATCTAACACAACCCCCCCACCCCCCTTTCCCCTGAACAAGCCCCCCACCCCCCTCCTCCAAATGTACTCCAGCCCACAGCTGCAGTTTTCCAGAAAGACACTCACCGTTGCACAGTCGTTCTTCTAAATCCTTCTCTCTGCATTTAAGGTCCTGCATACTGTTTAGCTGGAGAGAGCCGGGTAAGACTCTCAAACCATGCCGCTTTGAGCCGAGACGGGGAGAGGGTCTGCGGTCTTCCATTCCGCAGCAGCGCTGAGCCAAGCCCTCCCTGCACTGGGAGCCATCGCATTCAGCCAAGATTGCTTCATACAAAAGTTGACAATGCCCCAGTGAAAGCCATTGTTGATATTCAACATTTTTTAAATAGCTGAGCAGAATGGACAACATGGCAGACCACAAAACTTGGTAGGGAAACTGACCTGGAGCTCCTGAAAAGCACCACAGCATATGACAGAGAAACGACTGAGAGAGTCTGGAATAAAACAAAACAGAATGTTAGTGCTCAGGGTTACTGCAGGACTGGGGCTTGTTAAAAGGGTAAAACTAAGTTTTAATCTAAGAAATAATTGAACGATTAATCAGTTATCAAAAAAAGTTAGTTGCAGCCATAACGCAAAGCAACATTACATAACATAACACAACATAACAAAGCAACATAACTCAACATAACGCAACATAACATAACATAACATAATGCAACATAACATAATATAACATAACATACCATAACATAACGCAACATAACATAACATAACACAACATAACATAATATAACATAACGCAACATAACGCAACATAACAACAACATATAACATAACGCAACATAACATAACGCAACATAACGTAAAGTAACAACAACGCAACGTAATGTAACGTAACGTAACGTAACAACGTAATGCAGTGCAGTGTAACAACAACATAACGCAACATAACAATGCAACATAACGCAGCATAACAACGTAACGCAGCATAACAACAACGCAGCATAATATAACATAACACAACATAACAACGCAGCATAATATAACAACGCAACATAACGCAACATAACATAATGCAACATAACATAATGCAACATAACGTAACAACATAACATAATGCAACATAACATAATGCAACATAACATAATGCAACATAACGTAACAACATAATATAATGCAACATAACATAACGCAACATAACATAACGCAACATAACACAGCATAACATAACGCAGCATAATATAACAACGAAACATAACGCAACATAACATAATGCAACATAACATAATGCAACATAACGTAACAACATAATATAATGCAACATAACATAATGCAACATAACATAATGCAACATAACATAATGCAACATAACATAACGCAACATAACACAGCATAACATAACGCAACATAATATAACAACGCAACAACGCAACATAACATAATGCAACATAACGTAACAATGCAACATAACATAACATAATGCAACATAACGCAGCATAACGCAGCATAACATAACAAAGCATAATATAACATAACGCAACATAACATAACACAGCATAACATAACACAGCATAACATAACACAGCATAACATAACACAGCATAACATAACATAACATAACATGGAAGGAGAATAGTACCAATCCAAAGCAAAGGAAACACATTCCTAACTTGCCATATAAATGATGACCTTTCTCTGCTCATCCATTACAGCCTTTAATTGTTGTTCTGATTGTCTTGATGGCTCCTGGCAGTAAATGGTGTTTTATTTCCATCTTTGTCAAAATGACAGGCACAGATTAATAAAGACATTTAACACAGCCCTCACGACCCATCTGTCAATATGCAACCTTGGGCAAAAGAAGGCTTACATAAATATATGGGAATTCTTGTAGCTTAATTTGACTTCATAATTATTTATATGTGAGGTATTCCTGTTATATTTATGTCCTCTCTGCAAAGAGGCATCATTCATTTCATTAAGAAAAGATAAGAAACCACTACCACTGTGACCGCACCCTTAGCCCCATCTAAGGGCCATCTTCACAATTCACACCCTACTGACCACAGGCGGCTGTTAAGCACATCATTACCATACATGCCACAGGGGGCAGTTTTGTTTCACTAAGATTACATTGTTACCCAATTTAAAAATAGAGAATTTAACTGCTGCCACTTACATTACACATTTGTTTTCCAGTAATTATGCTATAATCAAGTAACTTCATTTGGACTGCTGTGAGGTGTGCTGCGCATTCAGTCTGTGTGATTTCCAAGGGTTTAAAGTATGGGATTAGTCACCTGGAAAACTGGCCATCTGAGCGGGAGGAGGCCACTAGAATTGCATAATTATATTGATCAGGGACAAATTACAGCCTTGACAGCAGAGGCCAGCCCAGTCTGATCTTACAGGTATGTAGGGGAAGAGACAGCAAGCTGCAGGGAGAAAGAGAGATCTTCCTGGAAATCTACGTCAGTGGCACTCATCTCAAACCATTAACTGCCATCAAAGAGCTAATTTTACTCTGCACATTACACTCGATCCTACTCGTCCAACCCCCTCCATGCTGGGCTGGATGGAGAAGCCTGGTGGGAAAAAGACATTCAATCTGCTGGCCGTCCCATTCAGGCCAAATTGTCAAATGATGGCTTTCCACCTCTAAAGTTTCAGGAAGCGAAAGGTAGCACCAACCCTTGGGTGAGACGAGGACTAAAAGCAGTTAAAGGAGGAACAGGGAAATAGAATAAAATCCATCAAAATCATCCCCAGCATCCCTACTTTGTGCACTACATATCAAATATCATGAATTGTTAATTAAGAAATACAATTTTTATATTAATTAAAAAAACTAACCTTACCTAAACTAACCTTGCCTTGTAATAAAAATGGCTCAAATTAGCTGATATTTTAAGAGAGTTATTGACCTGGACACAGATATGAGGGTCTGCAGGGGTCATTGTTGCTTTGATATTTTCTGTATTACAATGTTTTCTTCTCCTGTATGTTGGTCGGACCAAATGACTTTGAATTTGTGGACAAAAGGTTTTCAAATTTTAAATAAAAGATCATGGCAAAATAGGTCTTTAAGAATCAACAGAAGTGTATTTTATATATATATATATATATATATATATATATAAACATTTTGTTTTGTTTTCTGACAGTAGATATCCTGACATTTAAAAAAAAAAAAAAAAAACTACAGAAATTAAAATAATAGAACAGGTGTATTCAAATTGTATATATGAAGACTTCAGATGCAAAAGCCTCGAAGTGCCATCTGAAATTTTCATCTAAAAATATGTTTAGGTTCAGTTTTTTCACTTTAATGGCAATGAAAAAGACCTATTAATTAATTAAAGTTAAATTACTGAACCTAAACATATGAGCTTGATAAAAATGCTAATTTTAGAAGAAAATTTCAGATGGTACTGATGCAAAAGAAGTCTTCATAGATAAACTACCTTTTTATTATATTCAAATAAATTGATCCAGACAGGCCACTTAAAGAAAAGGCAAGTGTTTTACTCAACGGATCATGTGCAACCAAACTGCTGAAATACGGCACAGAGCAGAAATGCGCATACAAACACAAGCACACATGTACAAAACAAAAGCGAACTCTTTATAGCCAAGGCAGCGAATATGCAGAAATATTGTACTCAACATAACCCCCCTTCCCACCCCACACCCGGAAAGAGGGGTGCTCTCTGTGCTAATTAAGTGCTAATGGTTGTGGCCCTGCAGAGAATACTAATTAGGATTTCTATTCTCCTTTTGGGTGAGCATGTACTTCAACACGGCCTAATGAGGGGAGGCAGGTATGTGTGTGCTGTGTGCTGGGTTAATGGGGGGTCCACTCTCAGGTCTCAGGGCTGTGGGTTGAAGAGGGAGGCGTTTCCTGTGCCTTGGCCTCTCTGACATAGAACCACACACACACACAATGAGGACTAAAGTCCAGTGAAAGGAAGAAACTCCATCAAGATTCCTGGTATATTTACACTCCAAAATATTCTCCAATTTGCTTTGTGCTCTCTCTCTCTCTTTATCCCTGACTTCATCTATCCCTTTAAAATTCATACATTCAAATGTAACCATCACCTCTTAAAGGGTTAGTTCACCCAAAAATGAAATTTCTGTCATTAATTACTCACCCTCATATTGTTCCACACCCGTAAGACCTTCGTTCATCTTCGGAACACAAATTAAGATATTTTTGATAAAATCCATGAGTGTTCTGTCAAGCGAGAACAGCCCAATCAATTAATCATAGAACAAAATTACCATCCAATCACAATTCGTTATTGATTAACTTGCCATTAATGAAGGCTGGATAGGTGGAATCGTGCTGAATGACACACACCAGAAGCGCTCTTTCCTTGCGCGATCCCAGTTCTCTCAGACAGCGCGCGATCAGATCTCCATGCGTCTGAGTGGTCAAATGCATAGTTTTTCAAAATGTCCATCGTGTAGAGTATCTCATGTAAATACAGTCGGTTATAACTTATGGCTTAAGTGGACGTAAACAGGTGGGTGAAAATCGGATATGTGTCGGTATATCACATCCATGAATTCGGTCTTAAAGAGACAGTGCCCTAATTAAATATTTGTCATTAATGTTAATCAAACAACAAAAGATGTTAAATAAACATATACATGGTAAATAAACCTACTGTGTCTGAAAAACAAGTTTATTTAATTCGTATCTCTATCGTATTTGTCGTATTGTTTGTAAATTTCTTATATATATAGTGAAATAAAATTTCTCATATCATGGTCATATTGCCCACCCCTTGCTCAACCGTCCCGTATTCCACCATGAGAAATCTGGTCACCCTAGATACACGCTCCGAACCACTAATTCGAAACAAAAGATTTGTAAAGCTTCGAAGCTTCATGAAGCAGTGTTTTGAAATCGAAATTGAAAAAGTGTCCATCACTAGATATTGTTGAATAAAGTCGTTATTTTGTTTTTTTGGCACAAAAGTATTCTCTTTGCTTCATAACATTAAGGTTGAACCACTGTAGTCACATGAACTGTTGTCTTTAGTAGCTTTCTGGGCATCTGAAAGTGTTAACTTGCTGGCAATGGAGGCCTCAATGAGCCATCGGATTTTATCAAAAGTATCTTAATTTGTGTTCCGAAGATGAACGAAGGTCTTACGGGTTTGGAACGACATAAGGGTGAGTAATTAATGACAGAATTTTCATTTTCAGGTGAACTAACCCTTTAAGATAGTTACCCAAAAATGAAAATGTATTTACTCATCCTCATGTTGTTCCAAAATTATTACTTTCTTTATTCTATTCACAAAAGAAGAGATTTTGTAGAATTTGTCTGACTGTTTTAGTCCATGCAATTGAAGTTAGAGGGGGTCAAAATGACACTAGACCCTACTGACTTTCGTTGTACAGGGTGACATTTTAGGGCGAATGATCCCCTCAAAGCTGACCTGAACACTATTATAAGAACAACATCTAATCTCATTTCCAATGACAGGGGGATTAAAAAAAAAAACATTACACTGATGATTTGTCTTCCTCTAGTCAGGAGTGACAGGAAATGTTGCAAAGGAACTGTAAAAAGTTCAGAGAGTTTTGCTCTTTGAAGTCGCTTTTTGAGATTTACATATTCTGAAGAATACTTCTCAGTAGGCACAAGTTAAATGAGGGAAGCAATATATTTTAAAATCTCAATACATTTTAACAAGGTACAGTTCCACACTCTGCTCCTCTTGTGTGAAAGAATTAATGAATGTAAGCAATTCAATGACAACTTAACTCACTTCTCAAGGCATTCAGACTGAATAACTTGAGTCCTCAGAGAGCCATGAAAGCTGTCACTTAAAAACTGCTTGCCGCTGAGAAACGATTCCAGTCAGCCAAAACTTCCTGTTTATTTACAGGCAATGACTAGATAAAAAAATAAATAAACATGCATTGTGCTGAGCAGAGAGACTGCGGAGAATCTGATGGCAGTGTAGTGTAATTGGGAATATGAGAGGATGTGCATGCGCGTAAACACGCAGATTGGGGGTGGTACTGGAATTACCTGAGAGAGATAATGGCAATGCATTAGATTAACTCTCCTTCCTTAAATGCGACACATTTAAGTAATCTTGTCCCCCGAAAACATGTCAATGCCTGAAAGGCTGCCTCAGCGCTATCAGGACCCTCTGGTCCCCCACACTGATGCAGCTGGCAAAACGCTACCGTCGACTGTCAAAACGCAGTGCGAGATCTAGTTATAATATAATTGAATTTTCATATCAGAGGAGACCAGAGTTCTTGCAGACAATAGGAGTGCTGAGTCCTCTCTGATATTGGCACAGACCCTTTGCCACGCGCATGAAATCAGTATGTTAATGTTCCCCGGGTTTTCTTTTTTTAAGGGCACTTGTGCCTCCGCAATGTAATACCGATGTGGTTTCAAAAAATTGCAACTATTGATAAGTAGGCAGCTAGAAACCCTTAGACCACCCCCTCCTGTTACCTTTCCCCATCCAAGCAAGCAAGCAAGCGCCCAGACAGCATAGCACCCCCATCCCACACCCCTTTATTAAAATTGTAATTTATTTTTCTAAATCAGAATGACAGCTTGCTTTCTTTTCTCTGCAGCAGGCGGTGAATCAAGCCGCTTTAATTACTTTCGTAACTTCGCTGACCCCGGGACTGCGCGCCTTGTGCCGAGAAAATGGGCCGGCGACAAAGCTCTCCCACCGCCGCAGCTACCTCCGTTCATTTAAAATGCAGGAATTTATCAAGCTCAGGATTTTCTATGATTTTGTTAACATTTCACCTCCTATCTTTTCCACATTCTCATTTGACCCTCTCGGACCGCGTCAGACCGCCTTCCTCTAACAGCAAAAGCTCGGCACATACAGAAGTGAAGTTCATTCAAGGAGAGTGAGCGCACTTGCTTTGCTGGTTGCTCTGATGTATACTTACGTGTGTGTATGTCAATTAAGAGACGTTTATCACTGTCCTCAGTAGTTTGTCGTGGCCCGGGTGGTTGCCCTCCCAGCAGAAGAACAGATCTGGGCTGCTCAGCAGGAATCAACAATGCACTTGATCTCTCAGCAGCTTCTAACCAACAGAGGTCAGGGTCAACCTTCAGATGAGAAAAGAACTACACTTCAATGCACAAGTCACATCATAGTTTAAAAAGTGTTGGCTGTTCCTGTTTAGTCAGGAATTTTTTTTCTTGTTCAAAAGTTTCTCGGCGTAAGCACGCTGCACCTCCACATAAAAAAAAAAACACAAGCCAGATATCTGCTCTCCCAAAACCTTCTCTGAATTAACCCTCCTGAGCTGTTTGTCTTATTAAAGGCTTTAATATGGTGTAATCCCTGCTATCACCCTCACCTCCTGACTGGCACCCCTCTGTTCCAGCCTGCCCGGCGACTGAGAAACAAGGCTAACCCGGTGGGCACGGCCGTGAGGCTGACGGTCTAATAATTGAATGAATGATTATCTGTCTCATTAATAGACAATGATACAGAGTGCACGGCCATATATCTGGAATATTAATGAGAAGCTGCAGGGGGCTTGATAAGAAGGAAATAGTGTGGCTGCTGTAATGGGGTTTAAAACAATTTGCCTAGGTTGGGGTGGCCCAGCTGATTTGGGCTGTGTTAATCCCCAGTAACCCTTACACATAGCTCCCAGCTCTATATGTGTGAACATCAGACACATGCAGCCGGGCCTCCAGCGCAGCCGTAAGCCTTCAGGATCCCTGCTACACCCAGGCTGGAGCAGACTGATCAGTAACTCTCTGGATGAATAAGGTCTAGAATTTTATTAGCAATTTATCCCTCATTACGAAGTAGGCAAAGTTCTTTTTTTTTTTTTTTTTTTTTTTACAAAATACTGTGATTTCTTTGAAATACTTCCAAGATTTTATACTGTTAAAATCTTATAGATTTGTTACAATATAAAATTGAGGCATATTTAAAAGTATTAATTTATCAGACACTTTTAAATTAACAAATGTAAATATTTTAACAAGTATTTAATAATTTTTTTTGTTCTAAAAAATCTTTTATTTATGTAATCTTATTAATATTAGTATTATACGGTCAGTGGCGTGATGAGTCATTTTTTTGTCCAAAGGCCTTAATAATAATAAAAAACAAAGATATGACATCCAAAGTATGTAAGGTAGTACAACTAGATCTCTTTAAATTGAATCCAAAAGGTTTTAATTATATTTTGCTACATATAAAGGTATTTTAAAGATTTTGAAGTGTCAAAAGGTCATTCAGTTTAACCGTCCAAAGGCCAATACAGCCACTTCATTTATGATTCAAATATCTTAAAATGTAATAAATGTATATATTTTTTATTATGGCATGATTTTATAACATCATATATCAACATAGTGCAAAATAGTATTAAAATTATGTGTAGAAGTCATTGCTTTGTTATGAGAAAGAATGTCCGGAAAAATAAATTTCATTGGTGTCATTCGGAAAAACCAATATAAAGGGACCGTTTTGGATAAAGTCATGCAGTCAATATCATGTGACAGGATGTGACATCATTCAGACACCTGCAAAGGACCACATGGTCGTGAAGCAAAGTAACTAACTCTCTCTTAACTCTTAACTATTTGAAAAATTCATGTTTTCACTTGCTCATACGCATGTCCCGAAACATCAGGTCATTCAGTACAACCGCTGTAAAATGTGGAAAATGTTGTAATATTTTAAAAACTTGTACTAAATATAAAATGTTTGATTGTCCTTTTGCTAGCGAGCTAGCGCGAAAACCATTGTTTGAAAATATTGTCATTCGGTATAACAAAAAGTGTCATTCAGTAAAACCAAAATTTTGGTTAAACTGATTTTTTTTTGTCCATCTTGTAAAAAATTACAAAAGTAGTGTTAATTGATTATAAAAACCACATAATATCATTGTTAACACTTAATAAAACTTCAAAATTAATTATATCTCTATTATGTTTTTTTTTTTACACTTTTAAAAACCTTATTTGTCAATGACCCATACATATAGCATTATTAATATTATTTAGTAAAAATATAGTAATTTTTGTGTGATATTTTAACTCCTGACAGCAACAATCTATTATATTTCTGAAAGCATAAAAACATGAGAGATATTGTGAAATTCACATTTGTTTCACATTATATGGTTGTTTGGCTTTAGCCTTAAACAATTGTTTAAACAACTACACAATTGCTCTTATAGATTTTCCCCCTTCATTCACCGTTTTGTCTCTGATGTCAACTTAGTAATAGGATTAAGAAAAGTTTCTTTTGGCCAAAATCTGAAAATTTTCATGTGGCCAAAATCTGAATAGAGGCAAATTAAACATTTATACTGAAGGTCTGCTCAAACACCCATGTGAATCAATATCTACCACCTACTACATTGGAAAGCAATATTTCCCTTTTTAGCATGCAATAATTGTGTTTAGGCCAGTGAAGTACCTTATTATAGGTTTGTCGAGGAGAGAAAGCCCTGTTCCCATGGTGACTATGAAAGCCATTTGCCTCCTTTTCAGCTGGGTAATGAACTTCTTTCCTCTTTATGTCACTCTTCCTCTTCACTCTCAGCATCTCAGTCCTTGTCCACGTCCTTGAAATCATTCGTTTATTCTCGAATGTGACAAACAACAGAGCAGAAAGACCATGAAAGTAAAGTCATCATGCATCCCAGGTTGAACAGTTTGCTTATAAAATATACGGCTCAGTAGGAAGAAACAGAACGTCTGGATGACTGGAAAGTACAACCACAACTCCTCGTCTACCTTTTTTAATGCTAACATGAACATTTTCAACATTATTTGTCATGTTTTTTGTTAAATTGTTGTTGACTGCATTTATACATTTTATATGTGGCTTTATATACAAAAAGGAAACATATGTGGGAATGTAATAATAAAGAAACGCAAACATGAACTGCAGGCCATATGGTTTACAGGAATACAGAAAAAAAAGTTCATCTCACTTGTAACGGAAAATGTTATATATATATATATATATTATATATATAATTTTTGGGTAACACTTTACAATAAGGTTCATTAGTTAACATGAACTAATAATGAACTGCACTTATACAGCATTTATTAATCTTTGTTAATGTTAATTCCAACAATTACTAAAACATTATTAAAATCTTGTTAACATTAGTTAATGCACTGTGAACTAACATGAACAAACAACTGTATTTTCATTACCTAACGTTAATGAATATTAGTAAATACAGTAACAAATGTATTGCTCATGGTTAGTTCATGTTAGTGAATACATTAACTAATGTTTAACTAATGAACTCTATTGTAAAGTGTTACCAATTTTTGTATTGTTGTTTCATAGATTAATATGAACATCTACCTTGTTATTGTCATTTTTCAAAAACATGCTTCTGAGACCAAAGAGATCCGTTCTCTTCAGACTGTGTAAGAGCTCTCTTTTACCTCAGTCAACAGCACAAACAAAACACATAAAGGTTACGTATTGCTAGAACTGATGGGGGGGGGAATCATGTTTCTTTGGCAGTTACTTTTTTTATTATTTTATTTTTTTTATTGCTCAACGTCTTTTATGAGTATTATATTGCAGTGCTCCCAACCCCTGTCCTTTGGCCTTGCATAAGAATGAGAGGATGAAAACAGTTAAGACAGAGAGCGGGGGTGGGGGGAGAGATTAGGACTATTAAAGAGAAATAAATACTAGTCTTAGAATATCACTCATCCTCTTTAACAAGAACACTATATAACTATAGAGATATTTACTGAAAATAAGCAGGCTTACCACTTCAAAAACAAAACTTGCAATTGGCAACACTTAACCACTTGTCTGTTTGCATTTAATTGTTTTATTCACAGTGATTTACAATTGTTTTGAATTTTTCAAAATAAAATTAAGACTATAAAGACTAAACTTAGCCCACACCCCACAGTCATCATTTTTGGAAAAATTCTTTATTTATATACATGTATTGTATACATGGACCTTGGCTTATTTGATTTTATTTATTTCTAATTATTCAGAGTGTAAGAAAAGAAGGGGGACATGAACTCTCCATCTCATCTGCATATTAAACTATTCATGACCTCAACAACCCACACAACAAAAGCAGCAGCTAACAGGTGTATTTATCAGTTAAAGTCACTGGAAATAGAGCTTAAGGATATGAAGCCCATGCACTCACTCAATAAAAACATTTAAAAACAGCTCTGGGGACCTCTACTGACCAAAAGAAAAAATGAACCTTTTCCCCAAGAGCCCCAAGAGCGTCCCTCCTCCTCCACAATCTCAAGAGGAAAAAAAGACACACATTATTAAATAATAATAATAATAATAATAATAATAATATGACAATATAAAAATATAAAACAGAAGACTTTTTTTTAATTGTTCTAAGCATGACATAAGATTTGCTAAAAATGCGTTTTCTGTCTACTGGACAATAACATTTTTAAAATAGAAAAAATTATAACTTTTGCTCAGTGTCCTCAAATGACACACACAATCTTCTACTGTACAGTATATATGGTTGGATATAAATACACAAGATATTTGCATTTCAATAACTATTCAAAAAAAAGTTGTAAATCGTCCATTAATAAATTAAATTTTAAATTTATAACAAAAAGCAAATAGAAGACAACATAAATGATTAGCTTTACAACAAATTTTTAGCATGTTCTAAATAAAAGTATAATGTAAACAAGTTTTTATGCAAAAAAAAAAAAAAAAAAAAAAAGTATTTTTTGTATCAGAGAGAGGCATATAAAAATGGACGGAATATGCAAGTAAAACTCACGTCACTTCAATGTAAATACAAAACACATTATGTAAATACAATTTGAAATTAAACAAATACCATGATCATGTAAATGCCACAAAATATTTACAAAGCTAAACATGAAATAATCAAATGCGCAAAATCAAACATTCCCACAGAGGTTATATCCGAGGAGAAAAAAAAAAAAAAAAAAAAACTCTATACACTACGCCAAAACGGATCTGATTTCTTCCATCTTTTTTTCTTCGTTCAGTTCTGCTATGCAATTACTCTCAAATACACACAAACACATGTACAGCAACACAGCTGTAGATCTTCTCCACCAAAGGACAAAAACAGCTGTAAGAGGAATGAAGCAAGCCAAGAGGGGATATCTGCAGCTCGACTTTCAGCCTCCCCCACAACCATTCACCTACCATTCACCTTTTCACTAAAAGTATCTCAACTTCTCGGTTTAATTCAAATAAATGACATTTTAACAGCACCTTAATTTCCTACTGAAAGACCTTCAGACAGAACAGAACACACAAAAGGCTTTGTGCTGGCATTTCTGTAGTAACAGTCAAAGGCCAGAGTCCATCTCTGGGATATAGAGTGGGTTTTGTTTTCAGTATTGACAGAACCCCAACACTGCAAAGTTCTGTCCTTGAACAACAGTGAGAAACTTCAACATTACAAGTAACCATTGGAGTGACTGGCCATCAGTGCTTTTATAATACAAGCTGCAGTTTCTCTGAACTACATTACCAGCAATCATACTGAATTAGGAAACATTAGGAGGTCACAAAGAAAGCAAACCACATCCTTTCTCCAAAGAGATTCCTTTACTTTTATCCTACGCTGTAGTGTTTACAGTGAGACTGTTCTGAATTCTTCAGGATGTGTGTCTTTAGAAGACATGGATTTTGAGAGAGAGCACTTTTTAAATGAGAACTGCTTTTTAAATGATTACCCAAAATGTCTGGGTATGTGGGTTTAGAGTCTCGACTCATTGCCGACTTGGGCATCTGGGTTCTTAAAGGCCAGTCCGATGTTGTTTTCATGCACATACGCTGTAGAACGAGTGTTCGGAGTCTGTCTAGTGAAAACTCTGATAAGTTTAGAGCGGTAGTGATCCCCTGCCAGGAAGTAGAGGATGGGGTCCAAACAGCTGTTCATGCTGGCAAGTGGGCGAGTGATTTTGTAAGAAAAGTTGATGATATTAAGGGACTTGCAATCTGCGTCTAGAATACGGTAGGTGTAGTAGAGGGAACGAGTGATGTGGAAGGGTACGAAGCAGATTGCAAACACAACCAGCACCACTATGATAAGTTTAATAGACTTCCTCCGGGATGAGCCCTGTTGACTTTGGGACAGGCCCTTTCGGGGTTGGCAAAGGGCCCGTGCCATTAAACAGTAGCAAACCATGATGACCAGAAATGGCAGAATAAACAGCAGCACCATTACCACAGCGTTGTAGGTAACATAGTTGTGAAATTCATCTGGGCGGCTGGTGTCGTGACACAAAGTGTCATTGCCCCTCTGAGAAGTGTTGACGAAAATCAGCTTGGGCACCAAGCAGGCCATCACTGCAGTCCAGACAAAACCACAGACCATGTGGGCATGGCGTGGCTTCACCAAAGTCAGAGTACGAATGGGGTGACAAATGCCAAGGTAGCGGTGCACACTGATGCAAGTGAGAAAAAGGATGCTGCAGTACAAGTTGGCATAGAAAAGAAACCGCACGACCTTACAGAGGAAAACACCAAAAGGCCAATGGCTGCGGTTTGCATAGTAGTATATGAGCATAGGCAAGGAGAGCACGTAGAGTGTGTCTGACAGGGCGAGATGGAACATATACACTGTACTGGGTTTCCAGGGCCTCATCTTAGTGATAAACATCCACAATGCCACAGAGTTCAGTATCAGTCCCAGGAAGCACACCAGTGAGTATGATACAGGTAGCAGAATATACTTGAACTCCTCATTGAATTGACAGGTGAAATTCACTTCCTTCGAAGACATCGTTGTCAGTGTGGTGGAAGGAAGGGACAAATTCCCTGAGACAATTTTCCTTAAGAATGAATTCATTTCTGTTAAAATAAAAAATAAATATATATTTAGAGCAATTTTAGAAACTTAGAAGATCTTATAAGTAAACACATGATAAAACAGATTTCATTTAGTGTAAAGAAATGTAAAACGTCACAACACAAGCTATAAGATCAAAATAAACTACTAAAATGTGTCTACAAAGAACTTTTTTGCTTACAATGGTCATTTTTACCTCACCTTCACAAGTTCAGGTCTAAAACAAAAGTCAAACACCATACCCACCACGAAGAAAACTAACCCATCATAACTTAGAGTTCAGCACCGAAATAATATCTCCAGTCTCAGACATATTAGTTAATAATAAATCGCAAAACGAAAAAAAAAACTCTCGCACACAACTGTAAGTACACACGTAGGGTACATGATAGGTCAATCTTTTAAAAATACAGAGAGAGAGAGAGAGAGAGAGAGAGAGAGAGAAAGGGGAGCACGCGGAACTGTTTCCACGCGCTAAAACTTACCGTTCACTCAGCTAAATGGGGTAAACACGTCCCTTCACAGGTCAAAACATGAAAGTATATGGTTAAAAACCATGAAGCTTTTCTTACGAGATTTACGCATCCAGATTTATCGGATTTGGAGCGCTCGAGTTGATATGGTCCCGCTGGAGTAGGTGAGCGCGTGAGCTGAGGGGCGGGGAATGGGCGCCAAATTGAGTTTCTTCCTGCAGCGCCTCGAGACGAATACCCCAACTTAGCGTTGACAGGTATTACTTAATATCTCATCACTTTTCTTAAATACCACGAGAAACCTGCCACGATATTAAAAGAAGTTGGTTTTATAAATCCTAGATATTTTCTAATATCTCAGTGTAATTTTTTCCAATGTGAATCGCTTAAAATCGCCTCATTATCCTCACGCGCTTATCAGTTTCTGCCATCTTTGCCCATCAAACTGGCAGTAGTAATTTACAATCGAAGCTCATCTCACTTGCCCTTTAAACATCATATGTTGGCTCTCGTAAATGATACAGCCCAGTTTTTATGATAAAATCCTTGAAGGTAAATTATAGTACACTTTAACACCAACGCAAACATGGTGCTGTTTTCGTTCCGATTTATACAAGATACTAGCAGCTCCAGACATTTCACGATCTTGATCTTTTAATTTCAGAATATTTTAGGACGTTTTAGTTGGTTTTATGATACTTTTTTATTTCAATTCCAGCAAGCACCATGTGACTGTTGGCTAAAACACATATGAGGATTTGTGTTCATACATCCCAAAATTCCAAAGAAGTTACAGTATTTTCAGTGTCCAGTAACAGAGATAATAAAGAATTTCTGGTGTTTCCCAATAGTTCTAGGGGAGTTTATGTATATTTGTTTAGTAGACTAAAGTTAATATTTAGTAAAAAAGTTAAAACACATTCCCATTTGACCAATGAGTGGTTGAAAGTGCACTCAGAGAGGAGATTTGATCACAGAAGTTAATGCTTATTTGCTGGAACTGATTCTTTAGCAACATATGCACTCAAAATAATCAGTATAATGGAAACCCACACATTTATATTAGACTACACAGATGTGATGGTAAATACTAAATAATATGATCTGTGTTTATTTAGGGCAGACCATTGTGAACATGGAAGAGCAAGTGTCTGTAAAGCTAAATGAAAAGGGCAAAAGCTTACTGCAAGAAAGACCTTTATCTGCTAGTGATCTATTTGAGTGCCATGCCTCTGAGTTAAAGTTCACATTGAATATTCACACAATGGCTTTATGATGTTGACTGCAGTAATAAACTGTGTAGTTTGTGGTTAAATAATCTGTGAAATAGTTTTCGAATCCAGTTGACATAGCTTTAGTAGGCTATTATATATTGCTGACATTAAGGATATTATAATAAAATCATATTAAATACAATAAACGTATCCAATTTACGTCATGTGTCATTAAAAAAAAAAAAAAAAAAAAGCTGTGTGAAAGCTGGGGAGATTAGTTTGCAGTGTTGGTATGGTAAGACCCACTTCCTTTGCAGTGCTGACCTGATGGTTAGTCCGAGAGGGCGTTACAGGAATGTGCATAAATTGTACAGGAATTTGAGTGGGACAATGACTCAGTAATGTGATGTGTAGGTCACCAGAAATACAGCTAGTTCAGATTCACTCTTCATCCCTGGCCTACATAATAATCTAATGACTGACAGGTGAAGTCAGGAAAGTTAATGCAGAATACACACCTACTCTCCACCCGCTTTTTATTTGCATCACAACAAAGCAGATAGTTAGAAAGAGTCAAGATCAGTCACAAACTACTGGAAGGATGATTTTTTGAGAGAGCGGAAGAAAGTTGTGTATTTGTGATAAGCCAAGATGTAATAACCAGACTCACTGAGATGCATTATCTAGTGGAGAGCACACAAGGATGTTAACTCATGCTGAACTTTCTCCAACTCTTTCTCTCTCTCTCTCTATCTATCTATCTATCCATCTATCTATCCATCTGCAGTTATGCAAGACATGTCTCTGGACATTTTTAGGACATGTTGACATTACAAACTCTCCAAACTCATTGTCTCTGTCTGAGAGGCAACTCTATCCCAAAGCAAGCATTGTCCTTTAAGATCCTGTTTCTGTACAAACAACCTTCTGTACCATATTTGTTCAAGTTTAAAGATGATCAAATATTGGCACCGAATAGTATTATTTGACTTAGATTAAAAAAACACCCTTTAATCACTCTTTTTCTGTGACTTTATAAAACCATCACTATAATCCAAAGATAATACATAAGTTATCAAATTACAAAGTGGGAGGTGGGAGAATTCACTTAACGTTGACATCATAAATTAAAGCATTGCTAGTTGGCCTTAATAGTTTTATAGTTTGATAAGAATAAAAAGCAAACAAAATGATATTTACACACAAAAATGTACAGTCTGTATTAAATCTCTGTGAAAAATCAGGTTACAGTTCCAATGTTCAGGAAAAATGTGAACAGTTATTATTCTGTTAACTGATTTTGCAGGTAATATTTACAGTTGATCCAGCCATGTAAGACTACTCTGGAAATCATTATATTTGTTCAAGTAAGCATTAAACCCTGCAGTACGTGAGCTTATCTCCTTAAGTAAAGGGGAGAACAGCAATTAAATCCCTGGGGTAAACCAGCTGACTCCTTTAGCAAACAGTTGGTTTATGCACTTTTAAAAGGTAGTATATACAGTAGCTTGGGGTCTCTTATGAATAAATACAGTAATTAGGCTCAAAACAGGGATATAGACTAGCTGTAATACATTCACCAGACAAGGTATTGAACCACAACATAACATTTCTTAGATAAGACAAGGATGAATTTGCTATTATATACACAGTATCTACGGATGAGTATCAAGACGCTCAATATAGAATAAACAATAAAAGAGTCTGTGTTTTAGTGATAGATATGATTTGTTTGGATTGTTAGAAGCATGTATTGGACTGTAGTTTATTCCACACTGTATGTTTAGGACCACAGGGACAGAATGAACACTTACCGGTAGTGCGATGAGCTTTATTATGAATGGAATTTAAACTTTTGAAATTACAAAGGAGAGTAAAAAAATATGTATGGAATGCAAATATTGAGCTGGTCATTAGTCTCCTGATATGACACCTGATAGTCTCTCAGGCTCTTTGTGTTCAGTCCCAGATCTTGGGAAGGTTCTCCAAGATTCTTCGTCGATGAGATGGGTTAGACACACCCGCTGCAACAAGCTCCTCATCAGTAATACCACTGCAGGAGAAAAGAACACACTTTTGGCAACTTTTTGTTCACTAAGCACTGTTGCTGCTTAAAGTCATTAAATAAAGCACATGGCAGTGAAAACAAGATTTCAGATTTTTCGCCACATCACGTCAACCTCACCTGAAATAATCAAGATCATCCCAGCCATTGCGGCTGAGGTCCAGCGTGTAACGCTGCAAACCCAGAGTGCTGAGCAGTTCCCGCACTGTTTCTGGGGCTCCATGTAAGACTGACACCTGCAGACACACATTGCCTTTGTATTTATCAAGCTAAACCCAAAAGCTAATCCTAAAGTCCTTATTTACATAGTTCACTGAACAACATAATCCATAACAGAAAACTACCCAGCTCACCTCTTTCTCCCAGCTGTAGTTTCTTTCATTAGCTAAACCATAATCATACCCATGATGCCTTTGCTGAGAAGACATTTCATGAAATTGGTACTTTCTGTCTACTGGCTGAAAATCCACCTCACTTAGTGATTTAGCAATTTGCAGAGCTGTAAGAGAGTTGTCTCCTGAAGCTGTAGTTGGCTGCTCTACAGTCCAGGGTGCTGAGGATTCATGGATGGGAACCCTTGTGGATACATAGGGGTATAGCTTTGGTCCATTTTGCATTGGCATGGGCCGGCCTTGATGCTGCCTGTGATAGTCCTTTCTGACTTTGTCTTTGAGTGGCGTCTGTATGTCCCGAGAAAAAACAGAATGGTTCATGTAGGAGTTTGTGAGTTTTTTGACTGATAATACTGAACCCTGTGTCATATTGTTCTTATGGGGCTGGAACTGTAAAGATGGATTTGAGGAAGGAGTGTGTCTTTGATTTGGGGATGTATTAGGAACATCTGGACCTGGGAAAAGCTGATAAGAGGATGCAGTCAACGACAGTTCATTTTGAGTATCACAAGATGGTTTATAGGGTGCTAAGGAGCCAGGAATCTCAATCTCTGTGAAGTCGGATCTCCGAGCGGACCTTTTGCCATGGCTGTGACCTCCAGTCACTCTAGGGAGCTGTATCACAGTGTCTTTGGCCCGTACTAATTGTGATTCTTTGCTGGATGAGGGAATCTCTTCGACTCTCTGCAACACAGGCAGCCCTTCAAAGATGAAGTACGCAGGATTGGTGTAGCTGTTTGGAGCTGTCATATACGAGGCTGGTGGTGCTCTACAGTGGGAACATGAAGCGCAAGTCATCCAACAGAAAATGCTAGTGGAACATAAGGAGATCATCTGAAAAGTGTGTCAAAATTGGCTAATTTTTAACTCACTGGGTGGGGAACGCACAGGAAGAAGGGCGAGACAAATGGTCCTTCGTCATTTCCTTCTCATCCTTCTCAATACAGAGCCACTCTGTAATGTGCAGAAGACATGGCGTATGGCAAACTGTTTAAATTTTGTAGACATATGTGGCAGAGCCACTGGGTATTTAGTGTGCATCAAGTTAAGAGTCATATTTCAGTGAAGGTCAGGATGCATCTGGACAGGATCAGGCAGCAAGAAGCCAAAAGAGGAAGCCATGGTAGATAAAAAAGTAAAAACAGATCCAAAGCAGAGGAGGAACTAAAGCAGGAAGAAATTTATATGGGGAAAATTGTCCAGGGCATATTTTAAGAAATTATATTTTAATGCCACATAGATAACCCACCATAGACCCTTTCCCGGATCCTTCTGCGGTCTGGTGGTACATAGACCCTGATTCGTCCACGAATAGAGCCCATCTCCTCTCCTCTGTGAGTCAAGCATGTCTCAAATGGATCCGATGATTTTCCTGTTACCGAGCGAAGAGGCACACAGCACTCCCCTGTAATGGCATAAATCCCATTACATATACAATCAATGTGACCACAATGTTTTAACAGAATTAGGGAGTTCAACAAAGTGCTCTTAATTCACCAAAAAAAAAGAGTATGTGTTATGTAGTTGATTATGAGGTAATGGTTTCTAAAAACCAAACTACTGTTTCAGAGAAATTTCATTCAAACTGACTAATGATGAGCTTGACCATTTACCATATGACTCAAAGCCATCACATGACTTCACAGACAACAGCAAGTGCTGATCCCGGAGATGCTCTAAATCTGAGAAAACTGGGTGGAACTGAAAAACAGGAGGGGCAAAAGAGATATTTGATGTGGTGTACCAACCAGAAGTATCAAATCTTTATGAAACTAAGCATAGCTTCAAATGATCATACTGAGCCAAATGATCTCTATCACAACCTTGGGAAACTGTTTTGAAGACCAGCCAAGTTTGAGAAACCCTGGCACCTCACAGCACTGGGAGTCATTCTCAGCAGAACGGCGAGGCTCTAAACATAAGGAGGAGCATAAAGTCACATAAAAAGAACTGTCACAATTATCTCATGATCTCCTGAAATTTCAAAAGGAAACAGACTAGCCACAAAGCATTGCATGATTGCTAGCCTGATTGATTATTGCACAAAAGATACCTTATACCTTCTAGACAGCGGGAGTGGAACTCGATGAAAAACTTAGCCTTGCTTGCCGTTTTCACTATGGCCTCAATCGCCTCCAGCTCAATGCTGGCTCTCTCTGAACCTGAGTCTACATCAACAGAGATGGAAAAAAAGGACTGTGACATGGTTATGGCACTAAGTGAAACCGTAAACAAATACTCAATTTTAAAAATCATTTATTCACCCTCAAGTGTTCCAAATGCCATACGACTTTTGTTCATCTTCGACTTTTGTTATTTTTAATAAAATGTGAGAGATTTTTGTCCCTCCATTGAAAATCCATTCCACTAAAACTTTGATGCATCAAAAGGTTCATAAAGTACGGTGACCAAGAGAGCTCAAAACGCTACAACTGAAGAAAACACATGCAAATAGAAGAAACACCAGCAAATTAAGAAAACATCAGTTTGACAACACATGCTACAAATACTCACAATGCAACCAAATACAAATACACAGTTGCAGCACGTTGAGCTCTCTTGGCCACAGTAATAAAGAGATTGTAAAAGAACCAATTTCATTTAGGATTTTATTTAATAAACACTGATGAAAGCATATACATCGAACACATCAAATATGGTAAATGCATTATGTGTGAGAACCACTGAGGTTTGTTTTGAGCTCTCAGGTTATATTAAAATATTTGTATTTCTAAGATGGTTTGGAATAGCATAAGGGTGAGTAACTAATGACAGAAGTTTACTTTTTGGGTCCACTAACCATTGATTTCTAAAAGCTGAAATAGTTTTAGGGCTTTCCTATGTTGGTACTATTAAAATGAACCAGCCTTGAAACCACCCTTGAAAAAAATGTGTTCAGTGGTAAAGGGAAATGATGGTTCCTTAATAAAATGCATGTTCAGCAACTCTCGATATAACTCCTTGAGTTATGAAATGACCTAAAGGTCAAAAACGTAATTCTCAGAGAGAAAAGCTGAAAAGACTCCATACCTGTCCTGGGAAACTGTGATATTACACCGACTTCAAAAGTTGCAAAAACAGGAGAGTGGTCACTAGTGAAGATGTCATCTGTGCATCCTGATGATCAGAACCAAACAATCAATTTTAAATATTTGATTTATTACTACATACATTTTGTTGTCAGTTATGCTGGGTACACACTAGCCCCGATTTTCACTCTCCAACAGTTTTGTGGAAATCTCGACAAATGCCTGATTGTGTAGTGTGTATTATCAAAGACGCGATCTGAGAGAAGTGCCAATCCTTTGTCGATGCCCATGAGATATTTAGCATGCTGGACCTGTCTGCGACTCGAGTCCTGCAGTGTGAAAAGTATGTTGACTGGAAATTACATCAGCGACAACCTATAGTCAATCCGAGAGCAAGATACAAGGCAAGTAAAGTTCAGGAAAGAGTTACTTCAGATTTGACTGACAGACTGGCATTCTGACACCACAAGCTTCATGCTTTATAACCTTATGTCCTTTTTGTTTGAGGTTTATATCAGTAGTCCCATATTCATAATTGTGACCACACAGTTTTCTTACAATGTCTAACAATGTCAAACCATTGTAACAGATGTTTACATCTACCAATATCAAAGCAAGAGAGAGAGAGGCCTATAAATATAATTACTACAGTAATTGTTCTGTTGGAATTACTCTGTAGTGATAGATGCCCCTTTTTTACATTTGAGCCACTGCCCCAGAGGAACTCTCTGCACGACCCTGTATACCAGGGATGTCCAATCTTGCTCCTGGAGGACCACTGTCCTGCAAAGTTTAGCTCCAACCCCAATTAAACAAACCTGAACCAGCTAATCAAGGTCTTGAGGCAAGTTGGAGCTAAACTCTGCAGGACAGTGGCCCTCCAGGACAGGGTTTGGACACCCCTGCTGTATACATTGGATTAATATTGAGTATCTGCCGATCTGACATATCTTCTGATCTGACACTTCTTTGTGCTTGGTGTACTTTTGGTGCTTTAAGTAGGCTACATTAAAGTTATTAAAATCACTCCAATGTAATTAATAACTTCAATGTATTTGTAGTGTGCACCAAGCACTAGGAAAAAGTGCCGTTATGTGCTGATACTTTGAAAATAAACCCAAAGGTGTGGTGAGCAAAACTATGCATTTTGCCGCCTTATCCTGCATCGTCATTAACAAGGAACAGGGATAGTTCAGCACCACAGTTCAGACCCAAATAATATAATTACACAATCCAGCAGGGGAGGGGGGAGTAAACAAACAAGGGTTTGGACCAGACAAGCTAACCAAGTGTGAAAGCACCCTTAGACAAAGGCCCTGTTTACACCTGATATTAAGATGCATTTTGGTTTATTGGAACACTAAATACAGTTGTAAATGGGGTCTAAAACATTTTGACCACTTCCAGAGGTGGTTGAAAACGCATTCGACCGGATTGCTTTCATAGTGTAAATGCTCATGTGGTCGAATGCGTTCAAACAACCACAAAAGACGCCTACTCTTTGCCTACTTACTTAATGTGTAAACATTACGGGAAGCACGCTAGCCAGACAGGATTTAAACTTTGTCAGCTGTAGACCCAAGTTTGGTTACCATTCCTGATTTCTAACATGCAGTCACTGCGTTCGGTGTAGTCTTGTGGCTATCAGAGCAGAAACGAGAGTTGCTGTTTTCTGTGTTTTTCCATCATCAGTAGTCGTGTTTATATGTAAATTGCATGACCTTATTTCGTCCATTAGATAGGAAGATTTGAAAAAGCCCATACATTTACCCACCCATAGACCCTTCTCTTGAAGAAATCAGGACAGAAGTGGTTGAAAGTGGACAAAAGAGATGGATTAAAATACCAGTTGTACCCTCGTCTACTTGCGATCCAATCGACCAAAACGCATCTTAATACCAGGTGTAAACAGGGCCTAAGATTTTAAATGGGCATGCCAAAAAGTCCTACCTATCGGTTCTAGGTCTACTCATCCAACTATCAATTGATGTGGAGATTTATGTAATGTCGAGATCTTTTATGTAATGAGATTGCAAGCATACAAACCATCCTCTGAAATTCCCATCACATTGAATAATATCACTAATCACTAATATACTAATGTAAGGTAGTTATAAAATACTAAGCATTTGGTCAGTGTAGCTATATGTTGTAGGCCTTTGCTGAGGAGGAGCTATTCACATGTTTAGAGCAGACAGACAGACAGGATATGACTCTGACTGTGGACCACAGACCTACAACCATACCCAAAGTAAACCTTTGTTGTGCAGTGTAGCTACACACATCCCATTCCAAAATGCTACAAAAATAGCAGTCCAATGTTTTAGTTTCTTTCCTCAAGCTAAAGTGCAAACCAAGCTAAAGTTTGTTTAGCCACTTTGAGTATTATTAAGACACTGTAATGCTCTAAACAATTGCAAACATTATAGCTGCTACATTATTCCTGTTTTTATATGATTTGATAAACACTTATGAGAATAAGAAGTGAAAGATGAAGAAAAAAAATATACCATATGAGGTACAGGTTATGTGAGACTCTGGGTAGGACTTCCACAGAACTCTGTCACACCATGAGGGCCCATTAACTTGCACCTAAAGAAAGTTTATATAGTTTTAATAAAGAAAGGTTCGAAATTGTAATCTTCTATGTTGTCACACAAGATTATTAACAGCTATTTTGATTCATAGGCCATTTAGAGTGTAAATAGGAAGTCATTTCAGTAACAATAGAAACTGACAGAAGGGACAGAATAAATGAAAACAGAAAGTCTTACCCCACTGGACTTGTATTTCTGCCATAGATAACAGTCTCTAGAACCACGTTCATATCGATAGGTGGGTGGAAACAAAATCTTCTCCTCCTCTTAACAGAGAGAGCAAGAACAAAATGAAATGTCTGTTAATGTTTTTTTGGCCCACATGTTGCTGCATAACCTCATCTATTGATTTCATGTGTGTATGGTGTCCGTGGGAGTTGAAGAGCAGCTGCTGTTCTTACTAAAGTTAAAAAAGGCCTTTCTTCTGTGCCGCTCTCTGGTCAATTGGTCTGCACACATCAGCTCCTCGAATTCTCGCTTTGAAACATGCTTCAATATGTCCTGCAAAAGAGAGGCCTCGGTCAGGGACAGCTGACCTTCAATGTATGATATAAGTGAGCACAAGGATTTACAGAACAACTAAGATGATTCGGTGTGCTTAATGGGGTCTCCTTGGAGCAATGTTTAAATGGCTATAGTTCACAGTTAATAAAAAGCAGTGAGCAGGAACAAATAAAGCTGGAGTGACTAATATCTACACAGAAATAAAGCAGATATAAGCTGTGTAACCAGTGCATCCAGGTCCAGGCGGTAGTTGAGGTCTCCACACCAAAAGAGATGATTGAAACGAA
This sequence comes from Ctenopharyngodon idella, assembly GCF_019924925.1. Classification (NCBI taxonomy): domain Eukaryota; kingdom Metazoa; phylum Chordata; class Actinopteri; order Cypriniformes; family Xenocyprididae; genus Ctenopharyngodon; species Ctenopharyngodon idella. The sequence continues at coordinate 9,155,547 of NC_067233.1, read as the reverse complement.
GGCTAATGTCAAAAGTGCTGAGCTGCTTTTCTCCAAGAGACAAAAGTCTGAGGATGTCTTGGAAGTTGTGGTTCCTCCTAAGAAAAGAAAGAGGAACAATGTAAAACAGATACTCTCACTTACACTATCGTTCAAATGCTTGGCGCCAGTAGGGTTTTTGAAAGAAGTCTCTTATGTTTAACAAGACTAAATTCATTTGATCAAAATGACAATAAAACAGTAATATTGTTAAAAGTAAGCTCTTCAGCATCAGATGATCCTTCAGAAATTGTTCTAATGTGCTGATTTGGCACTTGAAAACACTTCTTCTTATTATTATCAATGTTTAAAACAGTTCTGTAATTTTTTTGTGGAAACAGTGATACATTTTTTAGGATTCTTTGATGAACAGAAAGTTCAAAAGAACAGCATTTATTTAAAATGGAAATCTTTAGTAGCAGTGTAAGTCTTTACTGTCACTTAATGCATCCCTGCTGAATAAAAGTATTCTTTAAAAAAAATCTAACAGCCCAAACTTTTGAACGGTAGGCTATAATAACGTGTAATATTTTGAGCTGATTTTAGAATATTGTTTTTATTTGTTGTTTGTGTCTCCTAGCAACGAGGTGCATGTTTCCCCTTACAAAAAATAAGTTTATTGAAGTGTTATACTATTAGTATACTTCTTTTAAACTAAGGTGCGTGGCAGAAAGTTTTGACGCAAATCAACCAAGTTCAAATCCACCTTTTGCCGAACTCGCTCTACTCCCTTTTCCCATCACATATGAGATCGGAAAGGCATTTATTTTCAATAAAATTTAGGAAAATATTCGAAAAGTGGAAATAGAGTGGATCTCTGAGCTCATTCGAGTGAGTGGGGGCGGGGCTAATTAGCATATTTATAGATCCGCGTATAATAAATGAAGCAAGGGTGTAGAGTTACATTCAAGCTATTTTAAAGTGTCTAACATGTGTTTAATAATAAAGTGTTTATCGGTTATGGGTAGGGATAGGCTTTATTGTCCCAGTAAGGCGGCATCCATTTAATAATTTTAATAAATATAATCATTTACTCTCTATGTTATTATTGCATAGCCTACCGTTTAATGTAGCCTACATCAACAATGAGGTGCAAATAGTATCTGCCACTATTTAGAAGTATAAATAGCATCTAACTACAATTTAAACTTATTGCAAAGAAAATGTTATTTTTACATACTGTAAATAGAATCTAAAGCTATTTAAAGTGTAAATAGCAGCTATCGCTAAGACAATAGGCCTATGCTATTTTTACTTAGAGTAAATAGAATGTAGTTGCTATTTACACTATTTAGCCGGTGCCATAAATATATGTGTGTGAATACCTGAGTGCTTTATCACTACCAGAAGTCAAATGGCAGTTCACAAAGCCCATTGAGGTGCCATTAAAGAGAAGAGAAACTCCTACTGCTCCCTTATTTCCTGTAACCACCAAGACAAAACAAATGAATCTAGCGTAAATAATAATAATAAGATGATGATTTATTTATCACTTTGTTTGTTTTTCTTGGCTACAAGACATAGGATATAAAGGAGGTGAGGAAAGAGGGGAAAAGGAGAGTTAGTTAGTTACTGAGTGTGTTTGTTTGTTTGATCGATAAAGAAGATTTGTACCAAGCGTGTTTCCCAGGCCAGTTTTTACACTAGCGGTGTTTACTTTACTGATGCGTCCTTCATGCTCTGGTTTCACAAACACAGCCAGTCTGATATTCCAGAGGGACTGTACTGCCACCTACAGGAGAAACACAAAACACACACACAATCTCTTCTAACCTTTGTAACGCACTCAAATGTTATATAATTAAATGATTAATAGAGATACGTGATCACTTAAGAAGAAGAAACAGAGTTCTGGTCTATGAAGATTTTGATTTTTATAATGTTAGACCTGTTTGAAGTCGATGTTGGTTGCACTCCGAAGCGTGGCTCTGATGTGTTCAACCCACTCTCTCTCGCTCTGCGGGTTGTCCTGAGTGCCCACTGCATAGATATCATGAGGCAGAGAGGCAATGGACTCATCTGGGGTGAGACCCAGACCACAGCAAGTAACCCAAGTCTGCAGTGAAGCAGGTGGTGGAGTGTCCCCTGCAGGCAAAATACACATGCAACAGTAAAATATTTTGCTGTAGCTGTTGAGGCCATAACATCTTTTATGACTAATTGTATATTGATACCCATATTCCAGGTGCCCACAAACACAGAGATGACATCAAGCTCAGACTGCTGGGAGTGAGCAGCCTTCATAAGCTGTAGCAGCCGACAGAAAGCTTCACGTTTCTAGGGAAGACACATCAGTACTTTAGATTGAGGTCATTTAAGGTAAGACAATTCAAGACCTTTCCCCTCACCTTCATGCTCTCAAACACTAGCTCTCTTGGTGGGTTGTGATGACTGTCAACGACCATCTTCAGTTTGGCAGAGCCTCTCTGAAACTTTACCAACTGCACGACTAAAACAAAAGCATTAGACGGCATTTACTAGCTTTGCATTATAATAATGGAGACTAAAGTGTCATGTTTTGAAGGTAAGGTAAACTCACTCCTGTCGTGTGTGACAGTCTCCACACCAAATGAGCCAGACTTCTTGTCAAATAGCAGCACTCCTGCATCTATGTCTACCGATACTGTTTGTCTGCCATACCTGACCACCTTGACCTTGACATTCAAACACATGCACATAAATAATGCAAACACTTTCATAATTAAAATATTAGTACTTTGAGGAAGATGATAGACATTGTGCTACCTGAAAGCTGTGGACTGGATTGGGTCGGGCATGCTTTTTGGTAGCTGTAACTGCTTCAGGAGGAGTGGCTGATTGCAAAGATAGGTTGTGATTGGTAACAGCTTCTTGTAAAGCTTTGAGAACCTGAAAAAGACATGCTATTGTTATCATTATTACAAACAGAAATGCAGAAGGATGACATATATGTGGTTTGTATGTGTTTGTGCATGCTGTTTTTATATTTCACGTGTGTCTCTACCCTCTTCTCCAGAGAAGACAACAGGTTACAGAGGGCCGTGAGCTTGTGAAGTAGATTATCCATGTTTTCTTCAGGGCTTTTCCCTGTATTCTAATAAAGAGAGAGTTAATGAGAAAACAGGAATATGTGAGGAAAAGTTGGAAAAGCAGAGCATTACTTAGTCCCAAAAGTCAACTACACAATAGAGTACCTCAGGGATGACTTGTTTTTGTAGGCAAAACCCGGAAGCGGATTAGCATTTTAGGACTTCCGGTTCCATCGCCCCGAAGTCAATGGGTTTTTTGAATGGGTTTTTGCGAAATCGCCTGAAATAAGGTCTGTGGTTAACAAAGCCTCTAAATATTTTCACGTTTTGATCTATGACATAAAACACACCAGTTATAACCCGCTTGTGATTTTTTTAAACCTTTATTGTGTCTTAAAAACGGCGGTTGCTAACAAGCTGCTAAAAGGGACTTCCTTTGGCGGGGACTTTAGACGTCATCATGACAAACAGGACATTTGGACAGCATTTTTCATGAAAAAGTGGATAAGTATTCATACACAGCGCAGATCATAATCAGCGAGCATGTTTTTAAATAAAGTTGTTTTCTAAATAAAGTTTTAAGAAGCTTGGTGGTGGTGACGTTGATCCGGGACCATGGTGTGTTGTAGTCCGTTTATAGCCTACTGTTAGCTTTTTATATCTGACGACTTTATTTAGGCTTCAAAATGTATAAATGTTGTGTTAACTTGTAAAGATTATCTTGATAGACAAAACGTGTAAGTGTCATAACCCTTTGTTAAACACAGAGCTTAATTTTTGCGATTTTCCAAAAGTCTATGGGAAAAATGCATAGGCTTTCGATCGAGGGAACCCGTGCGCCGCTAACTTCCTGGTTGGCCTACAAAAACACGTCATCCCTGAGGTACTCTATTCTAGGGTGCTGTGGTTTGTGTATGGTGCTGCTATGCTGTTGCTAAGGTGTGCTGTGAGGTTGCAAAGGTGTTCTGGGTCATTGCTATATCATTGTTTACTGGCACAAGTCAAAAGAGCTTAAGGAGCCCACTAGGGGGCCTCAGAAAACGTCCAAGGGGGCTGCAGGATGACTTAAAATGATTTAAAGTCCCCCTGTGGTGAAAATAAAGTTTTTAATGTTGTTTATATGTCTGTGTGGTGTTTTTAATATGCTTTTAAGACAAATTATGTGCAAATTCATAAGTTAACACCATTGCTGAGTATTTTCTTTTTAAAACTGCAGTGATTGAAAGGTGGTTTGAAATCGCTGGTGTTTGTGATGTCACAAACTACCTTGTAACCAATCATGTCAATGTGCCGGCAGGCTTTAGCATATCATTAACTATGAACTATGTCTCAAGAAGCCAGGTTATCCTGGTATATTTTTCTGTTGATATGAAAAATCGGGTAGATTTAGCAATATGGCGGGTGTATGACAATGTTATGATGAACTATAGGCTATACCTTTCTCCACTGACGTTCTAAGGTGTTCAAAGCATTTCTAAGGATTTTTAGAAGACAGCTGTCTGAATCGCGAACAGGAACGTGGTTTGTGTATAATGTTACACAAACCACGTTCCTGTTCGCGATTCAGACAGCTGACACATTATTAGCAGCTGTTTGGTAATGTAGTCAAGCAAAAGGCTAATCATATTGATTATCGTTATGTTTCTGATGTTGTAAAGAGCGATACCATTGTGCAGCGCTTACCTCAGTAAGTTGACCGAGTGGATCTCTGAGCTCATGTGAGTGAGTGGAGGCGGGGCTAATTAGCATATTCATAGATCCACGTATAATAAATGAAGCAAGGGTGTAGAGTTACATTCAAGCTATTTTAAAGCATAAAGATTTTTTTTTCACAAGAAAAAATGTTTAAATGTGTCATTTTGGTGATCAAAGATGAGTTTTAAGGGATAAAATTATTGACTAAAGGGGGACTTTAAATTTATATATTAATAATAACACAATTGGTTAACATTTATCAGTATATTATAACTTTATTGAAATGCTAAAAACAATCAAGATGTATAGTAAACTGAACTAAAAACTATAGTATTTCCTCAACACAAAATGAATTGTGGTTAATTAATATATCAACATTCCTAGTTTCTGTTAATATAAAAAGTTTGAAAACAAGCAACTTTATCATAATCACAATGTAAATAGCAGAGGAATTAATTAATACTGAATGAATATCAATGAAAATTGAATATTATGTTGGACAATGATGAGCCTTCGATTAAAAATGTCAAGAACCACTGGTCTAAGGGATTTTTTTCCACCCATTTAAACCATCAAAGATAAGTCAGTCAGATCACTTACAAAATTAATATGAAACCTTTCCTCAACAAGATGCATGATTTGAACATAATAAAGCTTTGAATCTGTGGTTCTCGTTCCCTATTTCAGCCACACAGCGTTTAGTCCTTTATAAATGTATTAAACTAAAGACAGGATTGACTGAAAATAGCAGCTTATTAGCCTTATGTTGGTGTAAAACCACAAAGGGATGTACCTGCATTGTGGGGAAGGTATGATGGCCGCTAGGATGATCAAACACTTTCGCCAAAGTCTCCAAACTAGACAGTGTCTGGTCAATCTCACTGTGATAAACAAATCAGGGATAACTTTTTTGCCAGGACATGTAACAGTCATTATTCAAATGTTCTTTCAAATAATTGCTGCAGTGCGTGAAAGGATATGATGTTAGAGAAACGGCACCTGTGCAGACTGACGCATGCGCGGCTGAGGATACACTGAAAGTGTTGCAGTCCTGACGCGCCCCCTTTCATGTTCTCCAGGTCTTTACACACATTACCATGCAGATACTCATCTAGTAATGTGACGATCTCACAGCCTAAACTGCAGAGGTAAACATTGGTACAGTGAGCTGTAGTGTTTTTACACATTTATATAGAAGCACAGACAGTGTTATATGATGTGATCCAAAAGTTTGATTTTGATCCATAGGTCATGTGTGAATGAATGTACCTATTTGGGCTGAGCTCCTGAAGCCTCTGCAGCAGTAAATGAGGGGCTGCTGAACTGGAAGGTAAAGGGTGGCTTGTAGGGGACATTGCGCGTGGTGGAGGGGTGGCAAATGTTGAACCTGGCTTCTCATCATCACCATCTTCAACGAGAAGACATCTGTATGTAAGCTTAAAAATTTGAATGTTGTGTCTGTGGGTAGAACTGTGTCACAGCGGCCTCACACAAAATTTAAAGGGATAGTTCACCCATAAATAAAAATTCTATCATGATTTACTCACCTTGAAGTTGTTCCAAACCTGTATGAGTTTCATTGTTCTTTTTTGGGTGAACTATCCCTTTAATATACACTTTGCTAACAGGGCTGCAGATGAAATGGTCGCAAATGTGACAAAAATTAAAAATGTTCGACAGTATCTAAGAAAACATCAGTCAGTTTCATCAAATATCATCCGCCCACCACAGTATTTTCTGCAACAACAACAAACACAGCGTAAGTCATGATGTCCGATTCACAAACAAATGACAGCTTCTTTTTAATGAACTTATCAAAAAAGATTTACAAAGCAGCCTCGATCTCGCGATTTGAATAAGATTGTGAATAATTCAGAGCCGGACTGTTACTATAGAGTTCACAATAGACCTTATTCAGAGGAGCGCCATGACAGGTATGAAAGCGATGCTGTGAGGGATTGTTGTTGGATGTTCGTATGACAATATAATTAAAGACAAATATTCACAGCAAAGTTTGTAATCAGTATACTAAATATCTCTGAAATACTAAAATGTCCTTTCATCACAGCACAAGGCAGTGAGTGTTGTTAAAGCATTTCAGACAAAAATGAAAATTAATTTACCCAATCATTTACCCAAATGCTTAAGTAGGAAGATGTGCACTCAATGAACTGAAACGCTTATAATCAAACATATATTCATCAAGCAATTCTGTTATTTGTGCACTATGCTTTATGTCTCATCTTACCTGAGCTCTCATCGTTGGGCTCCGATTCACGCATAACAGGGTAAAGCAAAGGGGCCACCAGACCTTTGCGTGGGTTTTGATACCCCAAAATTAAATCACCAAGAGTACGGAAACAATTCACCTGCACTCCCTGCGTGGCCTGAAACAAAAACACACACAACCCGACATAAAGGCAAACAGATTCACAGATCAAATATAAAGCAGGACAGCATAAGGATTTGAATTACAAAATTTCACAATTCTAAGGGAGGTTGAAAAGGGAACATTGGTGTATTAAAAGATTAACAGGAAAAATCATACCATCAAAAGCATGAAAACATTTGTTACAAAATGTGTATGATGAGAGATCTTAAACTTTTTTAAAATGTTTTACTTTTAAACTTTTGGATCACAACCTTTTACATTTTTGATTTATATTTCTAAATGATTTTATTTGATTTTATTTCTAAAAAAATTCTAAAATTTATTTCTAAAAAACAATTTGCTCCTGAGTAAACTAAAAAAGGAAGGCAGAAAATGCAGAACTGCTAGGTTTGCCACAACAAGAAGTTGGTCTAGGTAGGGTAACTCCCAAAACATTTCAGTTTTTCCGCTTTATGGACCAAAGATACAATTACATTACGATGCCCTTATTCTAGCGTCTGCCAAACTCTACATACCACAAACAGCCACTAGCCAGCTTCCCACTGTGCAAACACAGGCACACACACACATACTTAAACCATCAGGCATCATGACAAATAAAACAACCCGCTCTTTGAATGTCTTTTTTTAGAAGCTTGTATTTTCAAAGTATGGTCGATGAAACCATTTTGGCAAAAACGTTCAATTATTTCCCCTAAAATCTCTGTATAGCAGCATGTTTTCCTTCCAAGAGTGCAGCCCTTGAAAAGCGATTAAAAGAAATCAGACATTGGGAGGGGGAGAATATTCAGAAAATGACTCTGTTTTACAGTAGAAAGCAACACTTGACTTAATATGACTTGTGTCTGTGTTATTATATTAATTCTGTGCTTTAGATAGGAAACAGGCATTTTAAAGTCACCTTTAAAAATACAAACCCTTTTGGAAGAGTGTTTCTATATGAATAAGTAAAAAGACCCACAATGCATCTAGCACTGCTGCATGCCCAGAAACAATTATGTCACACATACTGTAATCTCCACACAGACAGACAAACCCATTCCAGTCATTCCCCACTGGATCTGAAGCGTGGGTGCAGGAGGAATCTGTGTGAAACATTTTACTGACAGCAAGTGCCACTGAGGTCATTTTGAAACCTCACAGCTGCATGCTTCAGACAGCAGAGACAAGACTGCTTCTTTTTTTTTCTTCTTTTTTAAGAAGTGAAAGTAACAATGATGTCAAGTAATTTGCATTTGAAATTGAAGATTCATTAAAAGGTAATCCTGCCTAACAGGATCTTCTCACCTGCACAGCCAATAATCCATCTGCATCAGGGAGGATTCGGTATGTATGAACATGTCGCTGGAACCTATGTACAAAACAGACAGACTGTTGAATCAAAGACAATAAAGTAAAATATATATTCTGTAAGCCATAGTTTACCCAAAAATGAACATTCTGCGATCAGGCAGGATGCTCCATACAATGAAAGTGAATTGTAACCATGACTGTCAAGCTAGATTTTCAGTGATTGACAACTACAGTATGTTTCTCACACAAAGCTATCATATGGATTCATAAGACTTGAAAATGAGTGCACAAGTACTATGTACCACATTTGTAGTGCTTTTGTGCTTTTTCGACAGCTTGTACAGCTCAGACATTTAAAATTTCTAAATTTGTATTTAGCGGAAGAATGAAAGTCATAAGTTTGGAACAACCTGAGGGTGAGTAAATGATGACAGAATTTCTATTTTGAGGGGTGAACTAACCCTTAAAAACAATTTTTTGAAGTTGAAAAAGAAAGCTAAGGATAATATTTTCTGCAGTTATTCATCTGTGGCCACAAAAATAGGTGTTTAATTTTACTAAAGGGTTAGTTCACCCAAAAATGAAATTTCTGTCATTAATTACTCACCCTCTTGTGGTTCCACACCCGCAAGACCTTCGTTCATCTTCGGAACACAAATTAAGATATTTTTGATCAAATCCAATGGCTCAGTGAGGCCTGCATTGACAGCAAGTTCATTTACATTTTCGAAGCTTCATGAAGCAGTGTTTTGAAATCGCTCATCACTAGATACTGTTGAATAAAGTCGTTATTTTGGGGGTTTTTTGGCGCACAAAAAGTATTCTCGTCGCTTCATAACATTAAGGTTGAACCACTGTAGTCACATGAACTGTTTTAAATATGTCTTTAGTAGCTTTCTGGGCATTTGAAAGTGTAAATTAACTTGCTGTCAATGCAGGCCTCACTGAGCCATCGGATTTTATCAAAAATATGAATAAGGTAACCAAAAACTGTTCTTTTGTGTTTCACTGAAGAAGTAAGTCATACAGGTTCGAAATAACATTTTGATGACAAAATTTACATTTTTGGGTAATTATCCCTTTAAAGCACTTCTTCATTTAACTTCTCTTTTATCTTATTAAGCTCTTATCTTCAGTAAACCTCTCTCAGAAATATCAAAGAAAAATGTAAACTGTTCTATATCACCATATAGAAAGTTCATCAGCTTTAAATCAACATTTTCAGTGACAATTAAGTCATCGTTTACTGATGGAAATTCAGGTACGGTACAAATAGTGTGGTACACATAAATAGGTCTTTGTGTGGCTTAATGAAACAAAGTGTGCACATTGGATATTTATGCTTTCCATGGTCACCATTGGGCAGGATTATAAATTCTGAAAGTAGGGTAAAACCTCATTAATACCATGGAAGACCACAATAAAATAAAATTCAGCCTGTTAATGTGGTCACTGAGGTCATCAGTATGTGTCATAACATACAAGATATTATTTCTGTGCCTATCAGAGGTTAGATAAACCAGAATTTGTGCTCATTTGCATTTGGCCACAGAAACTGACACACGTACTCTGAGCACAATGACACAATTAGAAAGCTCATTGTTTCCAGGTAATCAAAAACAAGAGATGAAAGCACAGAGAGGAAGTGAGATGTGAGTAGATGTTTTGCATGTGAACTGTTTCAGGGAAAAGAGATGAGGTAGAGAGCAAGTGGAAAAAATCAGCCAGAGCCAGACAATGAGCAAAAAGGAGAATAAATGAGAGAGAATGAAAGAAAGAAAGTAGGGAGAGCAATTGAAGCTGGACGGCTCAGCCTTCAGGAATGTGTCTGGCTGTGGGCCGCAATGGAGAAAGAGCAGTGCGGTCACTGGAGCCTGTTCCCTCCTACAGGGGCCAGAGACAGGAGGAAAACTGAGGCCTGAACAAAGCTGACCAAGTGGGGCTAAAGGGGCTGCTGTAGACTGAGTCTCGTCTCCTGGAGCTCATATGCATTGAGATAGACAGCACTAAACTATCTAAAAGCCCTAGTCACAGTCTTGCCAAAGATCTGCTGAAACCTGATGGGGAAGGCAGACACATGGCTGTAAAAGCCATCTCGCAAGCACAGACTGTAGAAAAGGGCTACAATAGCTCATTGACTTCTTAGAAATACCTGGTAACTATTGCAATTTATGTGGATCATCATCCGGAAGTGTTTCGGATAGACAATTGGGTGTGGTGCCAAACTCATTCTGGGTAAACTCATCAAATTGCTAGGAAACGCGTAACAATCAGCTCTAAAATCAGCTCAAAATATCAAGCATGTCTACTAACCTCCGACTAGGTTGAATCATAGTCTGTGCACTTTAAAAAATTATATTCATGATTTGTTATCACATCATTTGTTCTTTTGTCAAATCAACTTCAATAATTAATGTGGTTCAGATAACATAATATTTTGAGTTTCTGTTGATTAAACCAATCGCCTTCATTGTATTAACTCAAATTTTTTATTTCAATGAACTCAAAATTTTAAGGCAAGCAGGTAACTTACTTCTTTAAGTTAAACCAACAATTCTTTTTTACAGTGTGCCTATCCTACACTACATGATTTTTTGTCAACTCCGATGGCCCAAAGTCTGCAAACTGGCTCGGAGTTTTGGCAACTAGTGTCGACTCGTCAGACTGCAAATCTAGGTAAAAGTCGTGTAGTGTATTCCAGCATTAAGGTGTTGTACTTACAGCAGACACAAGGCATAGGCTCCAGGCACAGATTCGCTGTCCCTCACCAAGAAGCTGCCATCTCTCCCAGCATGGGCCAGCAGCTCTTCGGCTTGTACGCGGCTGATGTCCCGATGGTACCATGCCGCTGCTGTCATGGTGCTTTCAAAAGTGTCCTAGCAGAGTCTAATTTCCAAAAAACAGGTGTGAATCTGAGCGGTTGAATACAAGTTAGATGAAAGATCTCATGCTGTTGATCTCCAGTGATGCTAAAACCGGAGGTCCACACTGTCATCCCCTCTCTGTCAGAAACTGAGCATGCAAAGTCAGATCCAGCAGCGTTACAGCCTCAAAAAGCCTTCTTGTTTACACTGACTAATACGTTTGCCCTCCCATGAGCAGGATGCGTATTTGGCCAGAGGGCAGATCCAGGACCGGCCTCCTCCTCTTGTGAGTTGTTCTGACTCCACTTGTGAGAGCTCATGACAGAGCGCCCATACACATGCTGCCCACCCGCTGACAAAAGCTCCCTATTGTCTGGCAGTGAACATTGTCTGTGCAAATGTTTCCAAGAAGAGGAACCAAAAGTGAAGAAAAGCACCAGCTCCAGATCATGTAGACCTGAAAAGGCAGTGGAGTAGTACCACCACAAATTCAAATACTTTTCCACTCGGTTGGTTTTGCCTTATAAGGGCAAGGCAACACCCCTCTGAGAACTTCAGCTGATGTCTACAAACTCCCATAAAGGACAGTTAACTACATCCAGAGGTTGGCCAACAAGCTTTAGGGTAAGACCCAGACCTGGACTCCATGCGCAAAAATGATTGTGAAGGGAATACCACATGAGGGTCGTCACATTGACGTAAAATCGGACCGTCTGCAAATGGAAGGAAGTGCTTCACAGCTCCAGATGGCAGGAGAGGAAGAAAGAGCAGAAAAAAATGAAAACACTAACCTGAATTCCTCTAAGTGACCTCACGTCATCAGTGGTGCATGAACCTGAACGCAGCGCTTTAGGAACTTTCAGTCTCACTCATTCTGTCTTTCTATCCCTCCCAGTGATCTTCAGAAAAAACCATCCCGTCCCATTCACAATCACAATGTAACTAAATCAAGGTCACATGCTTTGAATCGGTCTCTACAGTTCTCTCTCGGTCATATGCTCACAGCTTGAGATGATCTAGGTTACTGTGCTATGCTTCCAGTTGTTTTTCTCTCACTCCTTGTTGGCTTTCCAGCTCTCTCTCTTCCTCTAGCCTCTCTCTTCGTCTCCCTCTCTCTGTCCAGGAAGTGAAGAACACAAGCTCCACCATATGGATACGATCATCCCCCTTTCTCTGCGTCTCTTGTTTTGTTCTTCTTCTCCTCCTGCCCTCTTTTTTCTGCTCTTTCTGTTTCCAGCTGCTTGACTAACACCATCCCTCACTACTCAGCAAAAAACAGTCTGAAAACCTCTCAACCACACACAAATAGAGCACTCCACCCCCAAATCTCTATTTGTTGTGAGTGGGCTATAAAAAAGTCATTGTTTTTCCACTATTAAATAGCTATGAAGGAAGTAAAGCGGTCCCAGGAAGTTTCTACCGCACCCTTCATCCGTAGTGTTGTCTGTTCAGTGTTGTGGCAATAGACCACACAAGGTCTTATGAGGGTTATTGAAGATGTAGGAGCATTCAGAGGTACCAGCAGTTAGAATGCCAACAGCTCCTCCGTTGTGAAGCACTGATGAAGACAAATGATCATGGAATGTAAAAAATCTTTATTTTTATCCCCATGAATATGTAAACCTGAAAAGTTGCAAACTTTTCCCCCTCTGCTTTTGTTGTGACTTTATGGTTCTGATTTACATTAAAGTTTTGCATTTAAAGGCTGTTCGCAACCTACTGTACTTTCATAATGTAATGACTTTATTAATTGCAAATTGATTGGATAGTGAAAAGTGTTATGTACCAGAATGGAGCCATTACACCGCGTTCCAAATTATTATGCAAGTGACATATCAGTAAGATTTCAGTACAATAAACATTCAGAGTTTAGTTTTTCTAAGAAAATGTTTGTCTGTTTATTTATCCATGTCTTTTTAGATAACTGGCATCAATCGTAGACAAAATAATTTGCCAGGTCTATAGAAAACCCTACTTAGAGGTTGTTCCACATTATTAAGCAAGTCACAGTTCTCATGCAACATGGGGAGGAAGAAAGATCTTTCTGAAGATGAAAAGCATGAAATGGTGCAATGTCGTGCAAAAGGCATGAAAACAACTAATATTGTGTGAAAACTGAATGGAGATTATCGAATTATCATAAGATTTGTGAGTGATTTAGAGCACAGCAGAACTCGGTCAGATAAAGGCTTATTATTGAAAGTTCCTGTCAAAAAAATTAATTGTATTAAAAGGGCAGCTATAAAAAAAAGCCAGTGTTGAGCAGCAAACAGGTATTTGTAGCTTCTGGTGTCTCTGGAGTCTCAAGATGCTCTCCATGCAGGCTGGCAGTTGTGCGTAAAGATGCATTTCAGCCACTCCAAACCAAAGCTCACAAAGAGAAACATTTACAGTGGGTTATGAGCAATGAGCACCCATGCACTGTTTAAAATACACACACACACAAACATATAATGAAGAGAAAGTGGGACTAACAGTAGTATTTGTGTAAGAAATACAGAAATTAAAGTAATAAAATGTAAAATAACACTGGATATACTTCATTGTAAAAAATAAATACAGATTAATGCTTACAATTAAAGTTACAAAAGTTATTCAGTCAAAAGTTCTTTTGTTCTTTGATTAACATGGCAGACAGCAACAGGAACATTAGGCTGCTGTCACTTTAAGAGTTTATGCACGGATCCAATATACTGTTACACAACATGTGATTCCTTTCTCAACTGTTTTCATTCCAAAACTGACTGTGTTTACATGAATACTCGCCAAGACGGCCATTTTGACATCATTTTGTGTGTATTTGACCATTTAATTGCAATAAGCCAAGAAAAAGAACTCGCAAGCTGTTTGAGGGGCGGCTTTATGTGCGCGCCACTTAAATACAGTACACACTTATATACATTTGGTGTGACTGCAAAACCTGCAGGAATGAGTAAAATTATGCACAGTACCTGCAACCACATGCCAAAATTCGTGCCCTGTAACAACACTATTTAGCCAGAGTGAATGAGACGAGTGAGGAGAGGAGGCGGGTGTGTGTCAAACTGTCTAAGAAAAGAGAGAGCAAGAACGCACATCTAGTATCAGTGTATTGATACTGCAGAAAATGAGTACTGGAATCATTTCAGATATTTCAGTATCAATACATAACGAACAATGATATTGATATTGATATTGATCATCAATACATATTGACAACACTAGCAAGTACACATATATGCATACATATATGTTATATGTTACACAAACAAATGGGCTCCTGTTCCTGCATGATAGGCCAGTCCTTGGGAAAGGAAAAACCCTGTATCGGCCCCAAAGTCTAATTTTGAGTTCTGGAACTCTGCCTCTTGTGCTTCATTTGCAAGAAAACATTTTTCCACAACAATTACAAAAACGTGCGCTGATGAACCGTTCATAATAAGACAACTGTGGAAAATGCATTTGAATGTGCAAGAAAGTAAACAGGGTCATTTTGAATTAATAGTCAGTGCTATTAGGCCCCATTCACGAGGCAAAAAAAAAAAAAAAAAACTTCTTAATGAGTACTTTTATCTGATTTTTCCTGTTAAAATATCTGAAAAACCTTTAAAGCTAAATAAACTTACTTTACATAAAACGTCAAGACTTGTTTTCACTGACTACCTACAAAAAGTATAGTTTGTCTTGCTGCACCAGCAGATTTTTTCACTTTTTTACTTGTTTATACTTAAAAGTGAAGAAATCTGCCAATACAGTAAAACTAAGTATGCTTGTATTAAAGATACTTTGTCTTATGTTGCTTCTCAAGTAAAATGATGCTGTTTGGAGAAATTTTTAGATTTTAAAATAAAAAAGACTTATGAAGAAGTCATGTTTTTAGTGTACACCTATAATAATATCTGTCTGTGATCCAAAATACATTAAATATTTGATCATGGACATATATAACTGAGGGTCACGTAGTTGGACCTGTCAGTTTTCTGTGTTCTTTTCTAAAGGTACATTCCATCCAATTACCCCCTGGGTCATGTTTACAAAACACACAATGGATTACTGTCCATCTCTATCCGAGGCTAAGCCATCTAAGACATGCTCTTAGTGTCCAGCATTTCATAAAATCACTGAATCTGTTTCTTGAGGGAAAGTTCACCTGAGGGAAAATTGGCCTTTGTTAGTGCCGAAAATGGGCAAAGAACTGTTTCCAGAGTTTTTCTTGGAAAATTTGCATTATTTAGATGGATCGTGACCCAAACCACACACTAAAACTCCCCAATCCTAGAACAAGCAGAGCTTGAGCTTAATTTTAATCACATTAATTTTTCACTGCATTGGCCGCTAATTCAGTGTGAGCCATTAAGACTAGCAAAGATCAGACTAGCAAAGAGCATTACCTGCTTATTCCAAAGTATTATGAGAAACAAACAGGTGATGGAAGAGGATTTGCGCTCTCTAAAGATAGATCCCTGGTGTTTAAATAGAAATTTATGGCTATTTAAATTGCTGTTTAATTTGAAAACCCTAATGAAAATATACAGTAAGCCTAGTAGTCTAGT
Organism: Ctenopharyngodon idella; assembly: GCF_019924925.1. Taxonomy (NCBI): domain Eukaryota; kingdom Metazoa; phylum Chordata; class Actinopteri; order Cypriniformes; family Xenocyprididae; genus Ctenopharyngodon; species Ctenopharyngodon idella. The sequence continues at coordinate 9,139,745 of NC_067233.1, read as the reverse complement.
TTCTACCTGAGTTTTAAAAAGTGAGTAATAAGAATTATTTGAGAGAAAATCAAGAGGCAATTTTCTAGTTTCGGGTATTCAAAACAGTGTTTGTGTCTTTTCTCTGTCTTACACTGTGAGGAGATAAGAAAAAGTCTAAGACATTAGGAAAGAGGATTATGTGTACAAGCCAAGCACATGAGCATTAACAAGCGGCCCTTTAAAGATAAACCACTTTGTTCTTTTTTATTTAAAAAACCCACCCCCAAAAATCATCTTAAATTTTCTCAAATCAAACATATCTTTTTGAGTTTTAAATAACAGGCTGCATGTTTGTAGTCTTCAGATAAATATATTAGTCATATGGGGAGTGAGTGTTTGTGACTACAGGAAATGAAACCAAGATGTTTATAGTTCTTAGTTGAAAACTGAATTTGGTTAGGAAATTTGGTTGAGATGTGAACCTTAGTAAAAATATTTGTGGCTTGGAGATAGCAAAGTCATGTGTTGTCATAGACCACCTGTTTTGAATATAAATTAGTCTGTACCAAAAAACATATGAAAGCCCAGTAAACAATTATCTGTAAATGTTTTGTTTTTTTTGTTTTTTTACAAAAAATAAACTAAAAAGTAATGTATTCACCCTTTCTGAAATGGTTTTGAAAATAAAATCATATGTTTTTTGTTTTTTTTTGAAAAATATATATATCCAGTTAGTAAGTCTAACTATTAAAAACAGCTTATACTTGAAGTGTTTCAGAACCTTATTTGCTTATGCTGATGTGAAAGTTCACAAATGTTTTGGAAAGTGTAGTAGTGAATGGGAAGTGCTTGGTACTTGTGACCTCTCAGTCAAGATCTGCCTGTTCAGGCCAGCAGGGTTAGCGACACGAGCAGCTGTGTTTAAGGAGATCTGATGAACTGATGCCCTGTTGAACACAAAAACGATCAAAGTCAGAATCATTTTTTTTTCTCTCTCTCTCTCTCTCCATAATGTGCAGAACAGTGTCTATTAGGGTTAGCCCTGATTCCTTTTGTCACATGACACCCTGGAAAATAAAATAAATTATGTCTAACTTTTTTTTGAGCTGCATGTACACATTATAACCCTCAAGTGAAAATAACATTTTAAAACATTCTAGAGGATTATTAAAAATTAATTAGTGAAATACCTGGTTTGATAAAGTGATCATATGAGCCCTTTAGGGGCTGTTTACATGACACCATTTTCAACTAAAAACTGATTTTTTTTTAATGCATTTTGGTGGTTCATGTACACGACAATGGCGATTTGGTGGCCTGAAAATGCAAACTTTTGAAAACGGGTTTCAAAGTGGAAGTTTTTGAAAACAGTACAGAAATCATCTCCGTGTAAACTGCAAAAACGCAAATCTGTGAAAACAGTGACGTCATGCACATGCGTATTACGTGTGTAGTCTATCCGCCTTATTTTTCAACTTGCTCAGGTGCAACCAATCAACTTCCAGATGAAACACCAGGCTAATTGCCCCACCTGACATCAATTGTAGTGGTTTTGATTACTTTAAAATAAAACCAACTGTTTCTTGAAGATTCCACCGTTAGTAGTGCATGGTACTGCAAAGAATTCACCATGGTTGGGAAAGTGCTTTCAAAAGGCCTCCGGAATAAAGTTGTAGAAAGGCACAAGTTAGGAGAAGGCTACAAAAACATTTCAAAGGCTTTATCCTTCTGAGTTCTGTTCAGAACATCACACATTGCCTAGATCAGGCCGTCCGTCCAAACTGGATGACCGGGCCCGGGGAGGACATTGATCAGAGAAGCTACCAAGAGGCCACTTTGAAGGACTTACAAGGATTTATGGCTGGGACTGGTCGGTTTGTGCATGTGACAACTATCTCACAAGCTTTACACAAAGCTGGCCTGTATGGCAGGGTGGCAAGAAAGAAGCCTTTCCTGAAAAAGTGCCAGACTCTTATTTGCGCTATGCAAAAACACACCTTGAAGTCTCTGATTCCATCGTGCAAAAGGTGCTATGGTCTGATGAGACCAAAATTGACCTTTTTGAACTCAACTCCAAGTGCTATGTTTGGCGAAAAATCAAACACAGCATACCATCCAAAACACACCATACCTACTGTGAAGAATGGTGGTGGCAGCATTGTTGTGGAGGTGTTTCTCTTCAACTGGGACTAGGCAGTTGGTCTGGATTGAGGGGAAAATGGATCCTGCTAAGTACATCCAAATTCTTGAGAAAAACCTACGTCCCTCTGCCAGACAGCTAAAGATGGGCAGGTCATTCACCTTCCAACACAACAATGATCCTAAACATACTGCCAAAAGAACAACGCAATGGCTTAAGGATAGTAAGGTGAATGTCCATGAGAGGCCAAGTCAGAGCCCTGACTTAAATCTCAGAAAATCTGTGGACTGACTTGAAGAGAGCGGTCAATTGCCGCTCACCACAAAATTGGACTGAACTTGAGCAATTCTGCATGGAAGAATGGGCAGATATTCCCCAATCTAGGTGTGCAAAGCTAATTCTAAAAGCTTTTTTTTTTTTTTTAATGGTTTTGACATGCCATCCAAACAGAGGGCACAAGCCCTATAACCTTAGACCATCTGTTACAGCAGGTGTGAGGTGTGGTAAGAAGTAGGTCCCAGTCTGATCCTCTTTTTTCATCCTCCAGAAACAGGATTACATCGGTCACTTTTTCCATAAATAACAATATGTTCACAACTGGGTTTCTGTTCATCACTTTAATTACAAAACAATGAAGCCTTTGGGAGAGAGTTGGGACCATAGTGACAGATATTTTCAGCTGTGTTTTAGATACACCATATAAAACAACTATAGCGACACCTAGTGGCATGGATGCAGAAAGAAATAGTATATGTATATTATATGTTTTTATTTATTGAATTAATTTTTTGGAGTGAAGAATTACTGATTGTGTAGTGCTGGAGGGTTTTTTTTATGAGAGAGAGCATTTTTGCAGTTGCATTTTGACATTTCTGATCTTTGCTATTTGGTAAGCCATCTAAAAACAATTACAGTTGTCAAATATCAATTTCAGATTATTATCTCAAAGAAATGTTGAGCGTAGGGTATTGGTTGGCTTGGGTCAAATACTGTAGTAACAGACAGTCAGCTGTTTGTACTAAATGTCGCAGCCACAAATCCCCCTGAGGGTACAATGACAATTTTCCCTCTAACTGCTTTTGAAGAAGCCGATGTTCTAAAATAGTCTCACACCCACCTCATTCCCTAGAGGACCAATGCCAAGAGAACCATTTAAATGTTTAAAGCAGAAGTTTTAAAGCAGTGATGCCTGTTCATGCTCATCTTCTAAAAATGAAATTACTGTATGTTATGAAGCTTTTAGGAGCGCTGTAGGAGCAGTTGTTATTGTTATTCTGGCCTCATGACTTGGAAACTGAGGCCACGGTGAGTACATGCCCTAAATAGACACATGCTATGTCATAGGTGGAGCTCTATGATGAGAGATATAACTGTATTATTACATTTCTGTAGTCCAACCAAATGACCCTGAGGCTGACACTTTCATTTATACTATAGCTAATCCGTAAGTCCAATTCTGTGTTTATTTTTATATACATTGTAGCCAGAAAAAGATGAGGACTAATGAACTAATAGGATTACGAGCAAAATGAGCATTTTATAACGTGGGCTGTGTAAGCCAAAGAGAGGGAGGAGAGTTTGCACTATAAAGGCAGATAAGGCGATCTAGGAAACACACTAGCACCAACAACACCAGCTACAGAACGGTGCTCACGTGAAACAATCAAGAACAAAGCAAAGGACGCCCTCAGGAACTTGGACACAGGTAAGAAGATCTGTACTGCCATTACACTTAAAAAAATGCACATAGACTTTGAGGTGCAAGTGACAGAGCATAAGACAGCTGATTTGGATTCAGTTTATATGAGATTGTGGTTGACAACCCTCTGAGTTTTTTGTCTGCTGGATGTGTGCACTTTTTGTCTAAGTCTTGCTTTAGAAAGATTGATATGTGGCATAATATGTGCTTAAATACAAAGATAACAAGATGGTAACATGTAGACTAGAGATCTGAGGAGCATCGGTTGTTTTTATGGTCAGTGGTTTGCTTTTCAGTTATTCCTGTACCTAATCATAATGCTAACTGGCATAACTTGATGAAACAAGGTTGTCTATATCAAGAATATCTACAACTGATCATGAGAACGATAAAGTCATCTAAATCTGACTTGAATTTGCATCTTGATTGCACTTGAGAAAAGACCATGATTGTTATGTTCATTGTATTTAATTTCTCTAAAAAGTACAACAAAAAGATTAATATTAATTTTATATTAGGCCTATTACTTTGAAACCACACAAATAAATCAGTTTAACTCAACATACACGCACGAGAAATATAGTGTGAATTTTAAACAAGAGCATGACAGCTGAGTTGTGATTTATAATTTACACATAAATTGTGATTAATATTTTTCACTGAGGTGCTCCTGCTTAGGTTTTTAAACTTTATTTAAAATATTTATATTGAAATATTTCCAAAGGCCTACAGTCCCGCATTTTAAACAGTGATTTAATTTTCATTGCAATACCTTAAAAATATATTGCAGATGTTTTGCTGGCTCTTCCCAGGTTTGAAATAGTTGGCTTCATTCACAGAAACGCATTAAAAACAGATAAGAGCTAATCCTGAGTGCGGCTTCTGTGGAGGATTATGAAGCAGTCTATCGTTATGCTAATCTCCTCTTCCCTGATTAGCCCTAGCGGATTGAAATCTCAGCAGGACAACATATAAACATGAATGGTTTTCCAAACACTGTAATCAATTCAGGGCAGGATGTTGGTTCTTTTAAATGTTGCTAAATCAAACGACTGCCCTCTGCTGGCACATTTTACACACTAACCATTTCACTTCTCATTTCAGAAAGCTTCAACTGACCTTCCATAACCATGACAAAGTAAGTTTGTGCATATTAACATTTCACAAATACATTAAATACTAGGCATACAGACTTTTAAAACATCATACAGACCATTGAAAGGCTTTTAAGATTATAATTTCTCTATATACTACAGACTATTCAATATTTTGTTCATATTTGACACCTCTCTAGATTAAGCAGCCTTCGTGTAATACTCCTACACCCTCTTCACTAGTAGTATTAAATCTGTAGAAGTCTTTCTGGTCTTCAATCCTGGTGGATTACCAGATTATAAGAAATCCCATTTAAAATGGATTGACAGGATTACCACAAGAGTTTAAAAGTAACAGTGCAAAGCTTAGCGTATGCAGATGACTAAGCATCTCATGCAGACTAACAAGTCATATCATACAAAAGCAACAAATATTGATATTTGTTTAAAATAGAGTACAGGGTTTTTTAAGAGCAGAACACATTAGTTTCAGTGATGGTGATGGTCAACATTGCTGGATTTTCCGTATTTTACTGTGTGTTATATCATATCCTACCTCTAATTCAGTAGACTCAAAACAGTTAGACGGATTCCTGGGTCATATTTTGCTGATCCTGGAACAACATTCCTGTCCGAAATTTTTATCATAACCCTATCCCTAACCCTACCCATGTTATCCCAAAAAATTAGAGATGTTGCTGTGTCTCAGCCAAAAACAATGTTTCTTTTTACATTAGAAATTACACACATCCCCAAAGAGTAAATTGAGCTTATATCAATGCTTATAATATAAAGATTGTATGTTGTTTCTACAGGGTTTACAAGAAGACTAGTGGCAATGGTTCGGTAAGGTTCCCTTTATACTGCTTACACCTCCCATTATTGTCTTCTGCATGACATGTGGGTCAATGACGTGACGGGTCATTTTTTTGTCCAAAGGCCTTAATAATAATAATAAAAAACAAAGATATGACATCCAAAATATGTAAGGTAGTACAACTAGATCGGTTTTATTGAATCCAAAAGGTTTTAATTATATTTTGCTACATATAAATGATTTTTAAAGATTTTGAAGTGTCAAAAGGTCATTCGGTTTAACCGTCCAAAGGCCAATACAGCCACTTCATTAGTGATTAAAATATCTAAAATGTAATAAATGTACATATTTTTTTATTCTGTCATGATTAAAACATCATATATCAACATAGTGCAAAATGGTATTAAAATTATGTGGAGAAGTCGTTGCTTTGTTATGAGAAAGAATGTCCGGAAAAAAGAATTTCATTGATGTCATTCCAATATAAAGGGACCATTTTGGATCAAGTCATGCAGTCAATATCATGTGACAGGATGTGACATTATTCAGTCACCTGCAAAGGACCACATGGTTGTGAAGCAAATTTACTAACTCTCTTTTAACTATTTGAAAAATAAATGTTTTCACTTGCTCATACGCATGTCCCGAAACATCAGGTCATTCAGTACAACCGCTGTAAAACATGGAAAATGTTGTAATATTTGAAAAACTTGTACTAAATATAAAATGTTTGATTGTCCTTTTGCCAGATATCAGCCTGTTAGCATTGTTTGAAAATATCATCATTCGGTATAACCAAAAGTGTCATTCAGTAAAACTGAAATTTTGGTTAAACTGAAGGACTTTTTTGGTGACAAATTTTGTCCATCTTGTAAAAAATGACAAAAACAGTGTTAATTGATTATAAAAACCACATAATCTTATTGTTAACACTAAAACTACAAAATTAATTAGGTCTCCATTAGGTTTTTTTTTTTTTTTTACACTTTTAAAAACCTTATTCGTCAATGACCCATGTACATGCTCTCAACATCTTTTTAAGACACAAGAACATGATAATCATCTCGGTCATCATTTATTACAGCTTTGCCTATATTTGGGGAGAAGAGACTATGTGGACCATGTGGAAAGTGTTGATTCAATTGGTACATTCCACTTTACATTGAAAAATGTATTTATTCCTCAGGATTGTGAGAAGTTGTCTCTTTTTTAATTAAATATGTATATACACTGCACGTTTCTATTTAAAAAAAACTTGTCATTTCCCTCTCAGATGGGGTACTCAAGATTGATCCATCAGATCTTAATGGAAGGAAAGGTATGATTTAATATATTATATTGTCATTATGAAACTTTCGGTAATTTATTTCATTTAGGCATTTCTTCTAATTATTAAATTTTATTTTTCAGTGTGGGTACAGCTTGCGTGTGCCTTCCGTTATGGAAGAGAGGATCTGGATGTGATTGGAGTTTCCTTCAGGAAAGACATCTGGATGAAGCGCATTCAGATGTATCCCTTTGAGGGAACCAAGCCCCCAAATACACCAATGCAGGAAGCGCTTTTGAAGAAAGCTGGAGATCAAGGACATCCTTTCACTTTTGATGTAAGTACACATTTATGCTTCTGCTTAAGCACTGAGAAAACAATCAAGGATTTCCTTCATTTGTGTCTCTCCTGTTCTGCCTCAGATTCCAGTACGTCTTCCATGCTCAGTGTCCCTTCAGCCAGCACCAGAAGATGCTGGAAAGGTACAATAGCAGAAATACATGCACACACACACAAATGCAATCACAAACAGATAACTATGTTTCTTTAATATGTAATATGTTTACTTTTACAGCCTTGCGGGGTTGACTATGAAGTCAAAGCCTATATTGCACATGAAGCAGGCGACATAGATGAGAAAGTTGACAAGAAGTATGTACTGCTGCATTTTAACATAAAGATACTATCAAAAGAAATGAATACATTTTCACACTGATTCCGGTATATCTACCAATATAGGGACACTTGCCGTTTGATCATCCGCAAAATCCAATATGCACCAAATGAGCTAGCAGCCGGACCCAAAACCGATATCAACAAACAGTTTATCACGGCAGACAAACCAATTCACATGGAAGCCTCCATGGAGAAGGAGGTACAGTGTTTTTAAATGCCTGTTGTAGATTAATTTAAGAAATTGTGAATTTTTTTTTTTTTTCTCTTTAAATTGTCTCTTTATTTACTGCTGTTTTCTCATCATTTTAGCTCTACTATCACGGCGATCCTATTCCTATCAAAGTCAAAGTGAACAATGAGACCGGTAAAGTAGTGAAGAAAATCAAAATCAGTAGTAAGTATTTTTAGAATTCATTTTAATAAACAAAACAGCCAGTCTTCATCCATTTAAGCTACTTAAAGGGATAGTTCACCCAAAAATGAAAATTTGCCCATAATTTACTCACCCTCAAGCCATCCTAGGTGTATATGACTTTCTTCTTTCAGCCAAACAAAATCATGGTTATATTAAAAAAAATATTCTGGCTCTTCTAAGCTTTATAATGGGAGTGAATGGTACCATTTTTTTTATTTTTTTATTTTTTTTTGAAGCCCAAAAAAGTGCACCCATCCATCATAAAAGTAATCCATAAGGCTCCAGGGGGGTTAATAAAGGCCTTCTGAAGTGAAGTGAAGCGATGCGTTTTTGTAAGAAAAATGTCCATATTTATAACTTTATAAACTATAATCAGTGGCTTCCGGTAATGGCCGTACGCAAGTTGAATTCTGGCCAACGAGTGAACTCTGATCCGATGTAGGACTTGGTGGTTCAAACAAAAGAGGGCTGGCCAAGCTAATATAAAATAATCTTTAAAAAAATCTCGTTTTAGACTTCTGATTCATGACCGGTGTTTTGTTTTGCTCTATCCTCTGCGTTTGTCAATACGTTATATGTCGGGTTGGTCATTCTTCCGCCGGAACTAGTTCAGAAGAAACTTCAGAAGGCCTTTAGGACCACCTGGAGCCGTATGGATTACTTTTATGATGGATGGATGTGCTTTTTTGGGCTTCAAATACCATTCACTCCCATTATAAAGCTTGGAAGAGCCAGGATATTTCCTAACTCTAACTGATTGCGTTTGGTTGAAAGAAGAAAGTCATATACACCTAGGATGGCTTGAGGGTGAGTAAATTATGGGATAATTTTCATTTTTGGGTGAACTAACCCTTTAAGAATGATACATTAATATCTTTAAGTAGAAGTGTATGTATTTCCCACAATGAAAAATAAACTTAAGCTCATTGTGTGTTTCAGTTGACCAAATTACAGATGTATTGCTTTACTCAGCGGACAAATACCACAAATGTGTCCTGAATGAAGAATTTGGGTGAGTGCAAAGACCTCCACATCGCATTTGTGAATTTGTCTGAGAATTTTTTTAATCTTTTTGGGTTTTAGTATTATACATACATCTTTCATATGCTCAAAATACATCTATAAGTCGATAAGTTTGTTTTTGAGATCTGAACTTATTGAGATCTTTTGTAACAGGGACCAAATTAATGCAAACTCCACCTTTGAGAAGGAATATAGAGTCACTCCTCTGCTGGCCAATAACAAAGAGAAACGTGGTCTTGCACTGGATGGCAAACTGAAAGATGAAGATACCAACTTGGCTTCTTCAACACTGTCAGTTAATCTTCATTACAAAAGCATTAGACTGATTTTCATGTTCATAGTCCAAATAACAGCTCTGTATTTTTATACATTACAAAGAAAAACAACACTTTTATTCATAAAATCACAGATAAACAAGGTGACTCATCTACATCTCTCTCTCTCTCTCTGCAGTCTGCAGCCCGACATGGATAAGCAAATACAAGGAATCATTGTCTCCTACAAAATTAAGGTTACCCTGGTAATGGGAGGTGGTCTCTTGGGAAGCCTCACATTAAGGTTTGGATCTTAATTTTCTTTCATCCCAATGTCATTGGACTCTCAGTGGAGAGTCATAGTGGAGAGTCTTTTACCTTCTTCTTTATATTATGACTTTTGTTCTGCCATTATGATATATATTTCCCTCAATGATCCCCAAACACAACTACTTACTAGGAACAGTCTGCTTAAAGGGATAGTTCATCTTCTTTCAGACGAACACAATCGGAGTTATATTAAAAAATATCTCAGCTCTTCCAAGCTTTATAATGGTAGCGAATGTCGCTCCTGATTTTGAAGTCCAAAAAAGTGCATCCATCCATCATAAAAGTAATGCATACGTCTCCAGGTCATTAATAAAGGCCTTCTGGAGCAGAGCGATGGGTTTTTGTAAGAAAAATATCCATATTTAAATCTATAAACTAAAATAACTAGCTTCCGGCAAACGACCTACGCAAAACGATTTACGCCAAAAGAGTCACCCCTGATCTGACGCATGACGAACTCGGAAGCGCAGAGAATAGAGCAAAACAAAACACCGGTCACGAATTACAAGTCTAAAATGAGAATTTTTAAAGAGAAATATCGGAGGATGTCAATATAAGAGAAGAGGAGCTTGAGTTTGTTACACAGCCCTATTTGTTTAAACCATGAGAGACGTCTAAGCTTATGATACTCCGACATTATACGTCGCGTCAGGGGTTTACTCTTATGGCGCAAGTCGATTTGCGTAGGCTGTCTGCCTGAAGCTAGTTATTTTAGTTTATAAAGTTTTAAATATGGATCATTTTCTTACAAAAACCCATCGCTTCGCTTCAGAAGGCCTTTATTAACTCCCTGAGTTGTATGGATTACTTTTGTGATGCATGGATGCACTTTTTTGGACTTCAAAATTAGGAGCGCCATTCACTACCATTATAAAACTTGGAAGAGCAAGGATATTTTTTTAATATAACTCTGATTGTGTTCATCTGAAAGGAGGGTGAGTAAATCATAGGATAATTTTCATTTTTGGGTGAAAAGTTTTTTTTTTTTTTTTTTTTTATTAAACAATGAAAATGAATTCAGCAGTACATGGTGTGTTGTGTTTTAGCTTTGTGAGCAAGATGTTTATCTTCTGTACACAGTGATATTACAGCTGAACTCCCCCTGGTTCTAATGTCACCCAAACCAGCAGGTGAGATTTCTGTTCTTCATTACCTAAAAAGAGGAGCCTATGTGTGTGGGGGGTATATACAGCCCAGTTATAGGCTAGTTCTGTATATGTGACCATAACAAATAGTAAACATTATACCTTGTTTATATAGTGACAATGCTATAAAACATACTAAAGAGCACATTTTCTTGTCTTCTAACTGCATCCTTGTGCATTCTCAATCTGAGCAGAAGTGTAAGTATCAACGTAAACTTGTTTCTAATGTTGAGACAGAATGTTGAACTTCTATGTGCTTTTTGTTTTAAATCTTAGACTAACAAAAATGGTCTTCAATGACAATATACATATGTATAAAGCCATTGTTAAAGTAATGTCTTTTTTAATCCAGGACTGATATCAACCTCGAATAGATTCTACAGCCCGTGACGGTGAGGAACTAGTCAGGAGGAGAGACACTCAGGAATAGATGCAGATACCAAACAACTTCATTTCATGAGCCATAGACCATAATTGTTTCAAATACCTGTGTAAAAGGAATTCACTGTATAATTTTGAACATGGGCTAAAGGCCTTGTATACTAAGATAAACTCAATGACAATGAAATCAAGCATTGGTCTGATGCTTTTAAATTGTCATGTTTATTTCTTCTGCCTTTATCATGGGAACTCAGTGTAATAGTGTTTTAGTTTCTTTTTGTAAGTGATTAGTGTTGTAAAGTATCAGGGAGTAACATTTACTTTAATTATATTATTATAATTGTATATTTTATTTTTGTTGTTGTTTGTTTTGTTTTTCTGGCTGTGGTGATGATGGAAATTAATAAACATTGGACTGTTATTTGGACCACTCCCAAGTCTTTCCTCATCCTTCATCATGTATAGGTGCAGTGGAGGAGTTTATTTTTTGCATGTAAGTGTGACCCTGGACCACAAAATTAATTTACATATATACTGAATACATAAGCTTTCCATTGTGTATGGTTTGTTAGGATAGGACAATATTTGGCCGAGATACAACTATTCTGGAATCTGAGGGTGCAAAAAAAAATTCAAATATTGAGAAAATCGCCTTTAAAGTTGTCCAAATGAAGTTCTTAGCAATGCATATCCACTCACAAAAATACATTTTTTTTTATATTTACGGTAGGAAGTTTACAAAATATTTTCACAGAACACCTTTACTTATTATCCTAATGATTTTTGGCATAAAAAGTACATATATAGAGAGCAAGAGTGCTTGTTATGTCTAATTACATGCAACTAACCCTATTGTAAATACATGTTGTAAATTATTATTACTCAGTACTTGAATGTATAATTACACTGTAACAAGCATTTATTAATATTAGTTAATGGCTAATCGTTAATGCATTAACTAAAGTTAACTAATGGGACCTTATTGTAAAGTGTTATCAATAATATAGGCCTATAGCAGTAGTAGAAGAAAAAGAAATTTATTTAACCTAGGCTATATTTAAAAATCTGACTTCAGATCAAGTGTTATCAAATGTGTCTTAAGCAGTGTAAATGAATGAATGAACGAACAAATGAATGCGTTTCTCTCTTCCTGAGTGGATTAGCTTTAGCACTTTCAGCTTTAGCTGCAGTTTAGTTTGAGCGTCTAAATTCACCTGAAAGCGTAGCGGCTTTACAATCTCAAAAGCAGCTAAACAGAGCCGCTGTACGACAAAGGTAAGCTTCACATAGTGTTATGCTATGTACATCGACGTGTAGTTCACAGTAAATGCGCATAAGCAGCATGACAAAACTGAAGAATAGTGTGAGAGAATGAAAATGCTACTGCGTCACTTAGTTTCATCCAAAGAGACAACTTGTTAGCTTAACCATAAGGGAAAACAACAAATTTAAAAGGCGAATGCTTGACGAACTCTGTAGATTAAAGAGTTACAGGTGTGCTATTTAAAATACAAATTGAATACATTGTGAGTAATATGGCTAAAGTTGTTTTGAATCCGAATGACAGACTGTTGCGAGGTCTGTTATCATATTGTCAAATGTCATAGTAAATGAATTGGGCAAGTACAGATCAGATCATGTTGATTTGTTAAGTTTACCAAAGAAGTATCTGATTGTAAGCATTGGCTAGCTTACATATTCTGTTCTGCATCGGGTGTATCATAATATTTTTGGGCCGTGTGACGTTCCCAGCTTCAGTGAGTGTTGCCAAGTGTTGCTACTTTAACACTGTTGCCGCGTGTAGTTTGTGTAGTCCCCAGGTGAAACGAACAGCCTCCCTGCAGACCTGGCAACCCTGCCCAGCCTGCACTGTGCGCACTACGTTGTTTCCGGTTAGCTGCTCGCTATCATTAGACACCGGGATGATCAGACACCATTCAACGGGCCCGCGTGTTTCAAGTAAACCCGCTGGTCTGCGCGATTCGACTTGTAATATCGATGATTATCGTCAGCAGTTTGAGAGTGATAAGCAGTGGTCCGCCAGACGTCAGTTCATATTGAAACACGCTGCGGAGTACGAGGAAAATGCTCTTGATAAGCTACTGGCCCTGTCGATGGTGTGGGTTAACCATGTTTTCCTGGGATGCAGGTGGGGATTGGATTGAATATATCGTGAGAATTGGGCTGTTTGACTTTTTTTTTTTTTTTTCCCCGCAGGAGTTTGAGTGCATACTTAGTGTATACTTAGTGTAAGCCATGGCCAAGTTAATTTTATGCCATATTTAACTTTAATTGAATGCCTTATTTATACAGACCACCATTGTAAAGTTATGCTTTAGTAATGCCAACCATAACCATATCTGTTCTTTTTTGGGGGGGGGCAGGTATGGCTCCCAACTAATGCAGAAGGTGCTTGAGATGGCAGAAGGGATTGATGTTGGTGAAATGCCCTCATATGAACTAGTTCCGAATGCTGAATCAAAAAAGAGACCACATTCATCTGATGGAAGTAAGTCTATTGGTGCCTTCTATCTGTCTGTCTGTTGTCTGGTGTTGTGGATGTTTTGCATCAATTAAAAAAAAAATTGAATCTGTATTTAAAGCTGCAGTCCGTAACTTCTTTTTTGGTTAAAAAGTATCCAAAATCAATTATTGAGCAAGTACATTACATCAGTGTTCAAAACTATCCCCTTACCTTAGCCCGAATCACAACGGTAAGCTTGTAATAATGTTTTATGATCTGGGGTGCGTTTCCCGAAAAACTACGTAACTCGATGCTTCACTACCATAGTACGATGCATCGTTGAACAAATCAACTAGCTGGTCACAAACAAATGAATCCGTTTAAAGGCCGGAACACACCAAGCCGATGCCGACGAACTAGTGGCGATGAAAGCAGATTGCGGGGTTGGCTCACGTCAGCAGTGTCTGTGTCCAAAGTTGCCCTGACACACCAAACCGACGCTCGACACCCGACGGCCAAGTAGTACGTCCGTTCTGCGCCTGCGCAAGATGAAATGCCTTTCCGTACCAGCAGGTGGCAGTAGCTGAACAGCCAATCAGAACGATCAGATGGACCGACGAGCGCCGACGCCAATTCAACATTTCGAATCGGCCGGAAAAAAAACGACGAGGACCAACTTCAGCCGACGGTGCAGAACACACTGAGAAAACTTAGTCGGCCAACGAACAAAAACTGCCCGACGGCCAACCGTCGGCTTGGTGTGTTCCGGCCTTAAGATCGAATCCATGCTAGATTTTTCACTATAAATTACAGACATGGCATCTGAGAACTAATTCTCATTTTTCTTAGTTATTTTGCTTTATTTCCAGATTCAATCATAGGCTCGTTCTTACGTACTTACGCACATACGCACATGCGCACTCTTCAAAAACGGTGCTTGAAATCTCTGGACAAACTAAAATAGGTAAATAACATTTGTATATATTCGTAATAAAAGATATACATTGTACTTAATGTCAGCTTGCTTATTTTGCTCAAGATAAGGATTTATTAAGTCCACATGTCATAAAAACAAGAAACTATGCTTCTAACCACAGCTCGAGAGCTGTCGTTCCAACCACACAAGTTTGCCATGCAGTTTGCGAATGTTCGTTTGAACTATAGTTTCGGGAAACCTAATCCCTGAACTATGTTAGTAACGACGGAACTTGCGAGGTTAGTTGGCTAAGGGTGCTTTTGGGAAACGCACCCCTGAGTGGTACTGGTAGGTTTCCGCTGGAAATACGAGTTTGCTGATGTTTGTCTTTGTGTCATTACGTTAACAGAAAGGAGGAGTCCTGGCTAGTGGGCTATATCGCGTGTGTGGATGTTGCTGGTGGCGGATCATTTGTAGCCTCTTCTTACAGCAGCTGGAATGTATTTAAACTTGAGATGGTGGCTTGTAATCCATACAGTTCAAAACAACAATCATCATCGACAATTGTGGTAAAAAAGTAAAAGACTTCGGACTGCTGAGAGCCTTCAGTAAAAAAGGAAAAGCGGCCTAGCCCTTGCAAAAACAAGAATAAATGTCGGCAGGGCTTTTGAAAGGTGGTGTGACCTCCATGATTAAAAGGGACGCAGACATGGCTATTTTTCTGTTGGACAGATAAGACATTTCAATGGTTAATTGGGTAATAAGGCAACAGTAGCACACGTTTTCGCTTAATCCATACAGTTATGTATAATTCTGATACACACTTAATACACGTAGTCATGCAATGTTGATGTTTTAACACTAACAATCGAGAACAAAGTATAACAATAATAATTTGCACCATTGGTTGCGTGATTTATTGTAAAACTTTTATTTATTTTTTTTTAAGTTGGTCAGAACAAAAGTGGATGACGTTACTATTTCAGATGACATTTTCCGGTGAAACTTATTATTTTAGACATGCATACAAGATGTAGTATCTGTAATTACGATGTACAGTGAAAATCCACACCTGAGCGTTGACTGACAGCCCAACATAGCTACACCTCAAAACATTAGATTAATCCATGCTGAGTAGCGGTGCCGATGCACAACCCACGTAATTCCGCAAATCACTGCAGTTGCAGGTTTCAAACTGAGATGGCGACAATGAGGCAAAACTTACAGACTGCAGTTTTAAACAAAACATCAGTATGCATTATCATATTTGCATGTAAATGGATATATTTTAATCTCATATGTTTTCATATCCTAGGTGAAGATCCCACAAGGAAGATGCCTGTGTCAAAATTCACTTCCAGACCTCGATTTGAGCCAGTGCACTTTGTGAGTGGTGGGAACAGCGGCAGTGGAATTGGAGAAACTGACGAAAAAGAAAATGAGAAGGAGCGCAGGAGGGGCGAGATGAATGAAGTAAAACCGAGGGAACAAGATCATCAGCCGTATAATGGTAACCATGGCAATGGCCCTTCTTCCTCCTCTGGCTCCCTTGAGATAGGGAGGTGCGATTATGATTCTTGGCCTGAGCACAGAAGCAAGGACGTGGCCGTGGGCGTCACAAGTGGGCTTGGCTATGGCAGCAGAGGGTCTGCCGCGAACTTCATGTGCAAAGTGCAGCAGGAGTACACTGCTAAATATGAGGCTCATAATGCCAAACAGTCAGAATCATTCTCACAGGCAGGCAGAGTTAAGGAATACCGAGGTGCTGGACGGTCTGGAGCCGTGGTTAGCGGGCAGTGTGGACTGGGATTTGGACATCAGGATAGGCCAACCTCCAGCAAGGCTTTCAGCAGGGCATACGATGGTCCAAGCAGAGGCGGCTCTGGCCTTCTCCCTACACCCTCTCGGCCGACTTCTATACCCGCAGCAATAATTGACGAAAAACAGAGGCTTATTGCCAGAGTATCGTCTGCCGTTGCCATCACCCTCAGAGATCCTGCGTTCATGAGTGGACCTGATGGCCCAAATTACAATTTCATACTTAGCCGCAGCATTCAGGCCTGCAAGACAAACCCAGAGTACATCTATGTCAATTTAAGAGATATTCCACCTGCTGACCTTCCTAAGAACAGAAAAGTGCCCACTGAAGGATATGCTTGTGAACTTAGGTTTCAGTGTGTGTACCTTGCCACGGGGTACTCTGGGAGCAAAAACGGTGCCAGAGACCGAGCGTCAGAACTGGCTGTCAAGCTGTTCATGAGGCCGGTGGAAGTCCGAGTCTTACAACGGCAGTACAAGCGTACTTGCGTCAATGACATGGTGGTGTGCCAAGTTAACACTCCAAACCCAACCCTCCCCCCACCTCTGCGCAACCCAGAGGACAAGCCGTCCCCTAGTACCAAGGGCCAGTATGAGCCTGACCAAAGCAAACACTGGACAGAATTTGTAATTATGGAGAATGCACATGATGCCATCTGTATACTCAACAACTCAGCTGCGTTCAACCGCATGAAAGTTGATTACACTTTTGACCCGGTTCCCAACAACAATTTATGGCTCTGTAGTGTGTACTTGCAGGGTGAGCTGGTGGCGCAAGCCAGAGGGACCAAGAAGAGCTCGAAACACGCAGCGGCAGAGGAGGCGGTGAGGAAGTTGCGAATGAACCAGACTGCTCGCCAACAAGAGCAGCAGCAGCAGCATTTCTCTGGAGGGAACCACACTTCAGGCCAGCCCGGTAGTTGGTACACCCAGCAAAGCAGCAAGAAAGCACTGCTGGGTGAATTGGTCATTCTTGAAAACTCTGATAACGCTATTTGTATAATAAATGACACTGCTCAATTTAATAAAGTGCTTGCTGACTACAAGTTCACGGTTCTGCCGGACCATAGCTGGCAGTGTGAAGTTTACCTAGATGGTAAGTATGTGGCTACAGGTGTTGGGCCCAAAAAGACAGTGAAGCATATTGCAGCAGAGGAAGCCCTTGCCACACTTCGACGCACACAGGCTGTAGTGAAATCCAACCTTAGGAAGGAGGGCCATGTGGATGCAATTTCCCGAAATCAAATCATGGCTCGTTCTAGCGAGGAATCCATGCAACAGGAGATCAAGGAAGACAACATTGGTAACCAGCTACTCCGTAAGATGGGCTGGACGGGTGGTGGTTTGGGTAGAGAAGGAGAGGGCATTGCTGAGCCCATCAGAGTCAAAGAGCAGTTTACCAGGGAAGGACTCGGTATGGACATGGACAGGCAAGGTAATCAGCTGACTAAGCATGATATTGAGAAAATCATTCAGAATTATGCGAGTTCAGACCGTCAAGATGATCTGCGCTTCTCTACGGAGCTCAACAATGAAGAGCGCCGGCACATCCACCAGATATCCCACAAGTACGGGCTGCGCAGCAAATCGTACGGACAGGGCCGACAACGCTTTCTTGTGGTTAGCCGCAGAGTCCAGAAGGAACAGCTGATTGGTCAGCTTTTGCAGGAAGGACAGGTGGGACGATATGAACTGGTGAAACCTCAGCCTTCACAATGACTGGGTTCAACAGGCTTTTGAAAATCCAACAGATGACTATTAATAAAAGCTACAGTTTTACTTGTTTTTACTTGTTTTCCTGTTAATTTGTTTCCAAAGAGTGTAATAAAAAAATTTAAAAAAAGGAAGGTGGACTGAAGCCTGGAAAACCTGTCAGTTTCTCAGTGTCTACAATGTGTACCCTTTTCTTCCCTTTACCAGTTTGTCCAATTATGTCCAGATTTGCTGTAGGTTAGGTCAAGGCCATATGATGAACTAACTAAACTTTGTCATATCATGTATCCTATGAATGATATTTATTAACATGGATATTAGAAGTGGGGCCTTTTGGCAGCACATGACATTCCATTTTCTCCGTTTTATTATGCTTTTAAAATGGATAATGTCATTCACTCAGTCTTTCATCTGTTGTAAGATAAACACTTGAAATATAAAAATATCCTTGAAGTAATTACAAAACATATATTTTTGTCATTTTCTGGTTGTTGATTGTAAATTAAATATTTATCTCCAAATAATAATGCCTGAGCAGCAATCCTTGTGATTTGCTATTGCAAATACTGTCAACCAGCCTGCTTGTTTTGACACATTATATTTAGTCTGGTTATAGTGCATTTTCTAGTTTATTTAATAAAATGTAATTTTTTTTTTTTTTTTTCCTTGAACAAAAATATGAGCAAACAGTTTATTTTACTGTTTATTTACAAGAAGTGAGAAAATGTACAGTTTCTTACATGGGTTACTAGTGCAAATCAACACTCTTGGTAAATTAGAAAGATGAAGATTTGAATTAGCTAAAATGGACACTGCATGACAGCATCACATCAGTGTGGTTGGAGGAGCAATTCAGTGTGAAAAATAAACGGCACTTCAATGGAACTTTAAAAAAAAAAAAAACGAGCAAGAAAGCCATGCAACTGGGGTGCAACAGACACAAAATCGTGAATACAGAACAAAAGAAAACACGCTTAAAGATGCCAATTTGTTGTGTTCTGAATCCCAGGTCTGTGGCACGGGGCTTTTTGAGGCAGACAGATCACGGTGTACCTTCAAACAATTACTGCTGACAAACTAGAACACAGTGTCAACAGGCAACACCTTAAACATCATCATGAACTGCTGAATTGAAAGAACATAAACCACTTACACTTGATAAAAAGGGCCATTTCCCACATTACAATTTTTAAACTGGTTTTAAAAAGTCAGGTTTTCCAAGTGCAGTTATAAAGGCAAGTTTCTGAAACTTGTAAGCTTTCCATACAAGACAACATATCAACCATCTTTGATGTCCTTGCCGTTTAATTTGGAACTCTGAACGGCACGTTAAGCGGCATTCGGTATGACACTTTCGCAGAGACACAACAAAATCTCTACATTCAAACAAGGATAATCAAACTCGGATTCATACTGAAAACGGCAACCAACATGTTAATAACACAAATGAAATCAGCCCACAGTGTAGGAGCAACTTATAAAACCAAACAAATAAGATGACAAAAATGAGGGCTGGCCAAATAAAAGCAAGTAACCCTGGCAACAATATTTTGTTTAATTAAGGTTTATCCTCACCCAAGATAAGGTTCTGCATGAAGAGGGAGACCACAACACAACAGCACTCTAATCTTGCTACAGAACAGACAATTCTACCGAGTAAGTGGAGAATGATTCAAAACATGAAGTGTTTTATTTTATTCTTTGCAAGGTGGTTTTCCTCTCATTGGCTGAGGCGGACTATTGTTCGTATGGGAACTGTAAGGAGGGTCAACAGTCACGCCAGCTCTGTTCAACAATGGCCGACACACGTTTCTCATACTCTCTCTTGTTTTCCTGATACAGCTGAGCTGCCTGGCTGTTGGCAGGGCTGTTTGGGTTCGGCTCATCCAATAAAGACTGTGACAAGAGAAAGGCATGTTAACAACCTGAATAATGTCTTCACATTTTTTTAACGCTACCATCAATACAACAGAAAAAAAGTTGCAAAAAAAAAAACAAAACATGTTAATTAAAACATTTAGTCTGTGAAAAAAGCAGAAAGAGGTGCAGACATGTACCTGTATTGAGGTTAAAATTGAAGAAACATCATATGTTGGACTCCAGCGATTCTGAAGAATGTCCAAACATATACTACCATCTGCATAAACTGAACACAAAAGAAAGACAATTAGATATTATGGTCCATTGACACATACTTAGTTCTGGCATGTGATATATGTGCACACTTATACTTAAAGGGTTAGTTCACCCAAAACTGATAATTCTGTCATTAATTACTCACCCTCGTGTCGTTCCACACCCGTAAGAAATTTGTTCATCTTTGGAACACAAATTAAGATATTTTTGATAAAATCCATTGGCTCAGTGAGGCCTCTATTGACAGCAAGGTAATTAACACTTTCAATGCCCAGAAAGGTACTGAAGACATACTTAAAACAGTTCATGTGACTACAGTGGTTCAAACTTAATGTTATGAAGCGACGAGAATACTTTTTGTGCGCCAAAAAACAAAATAACGACTTTATTCAACAATATCTAGTGATGGGCGATTTCAAAACACTGCTTCATGAAGCTTTATGAATCTTTTGTTTCAAATCAGTGGTTCGGAGCGCGTATCAAACTGCCAAAGTCACGTGATTTCAGTAAACAAGGCTTCGTTACGTCGCAAGTGTTTTGAAATTTCAATGGTTCACCACTGGGGGGCGTAACTTTGGCAGTTTGAAACACTCTGAACCATTGATTTGAAACAAAAAATTTGTAAAGCTTCGAAGCTTCATGAAGCAGTGTTTTGAAATCGCCAATCACTAGATATTGTTGAATAAAGTCATTATTTTGTTTTTTTGGTGCACAAAAAGTATTCTTGTCGCTTTCATAACATTAAGGTTGAACCACTGAAGTCACATTAACTGTTTTAAATACATCTTTAGTACCTTTCTGGGCATCTGAAAGTGTTAATTATCTTGCTGGCTATGCAGGAGACTGAGCCATCGGATTTTAACAAAAATATCTTAATTTGTGTTCCGAAGATGAACGAAGGTCTTACGGGTGTGGAACGACATGAGGGTGAGTAATTAATGACAGAATTATCATTTTTGGGTAAACTAACCCTTTAAGTAAACTAAAGTGCAAGGATTTTATAAATAGAAAAAAATCACTGTGTTTGTAAAACTTACCATTAGGGTGAAACATTTTGGAGACAAACCGGACTGTTGGTGGTTTGTTTGGATATTCTTCTGTAAATTCTATTGTGAGTTTGAAAGTTCCTATGACAAGCAGAAAAAGAAAATATGAAGCAAAACCATTTGCCAGATATAAACAAAAGAATCATACCATGCCAAATAGTTGTACACAATTACAAAGTGTCATGTATAAGCGGTTGTCAGCAGTATTTAGAACCCAAAGCTCAATACTTACTCAGTTGTCAATGTAGTTTGTTTTAAGAAAGAAATTACTTTTATTTAGAAAGGAAAGGACATTAAATGTATCAAAAGTGACAGTAAAGACATATAATGTTACAGAAGAATTATTCAAAGAACAATGAAAACATTTATCACATTTTTTTTTTTTTTTTACAAAAAGACATAAGCAGTACAACTGTTTTCAACATTGATAATAAGAAATGTTTTTGAGCACCAAATCAACATAAATTCATTTCTGAAGAAACATGTGACACTGAAGACTGAAGCTTGTGTTTTCTTGACTTACCATCTTCAAATGGTGTTCCTTCAGGGCTGTAGGTACAAGAAATGGGTCAACATGTCAGGTTACACATAACACTTGGCATGACAGTAAGAAACAAAGCCAAATTCACTGGCCAATGTGCAAGAGCCCTGCGCATTACTCTAATCCAAAAATAACAACGCTCAACAGTCTACGGATATGACATTATAACCTGTTTCCTTCACCACAAGACAACACAACACACAGCTCTATTCAGGACACCGTCACTTAAATATCAAATAACCAGCACCTCTTATGGGGGACCACTGGCCATCTGGCCTAATTAAAACTGCTTATATTACCGCTAACAAGCTGAATATCATCTCATAGACCTCGAATAGGTTGAGATAAACAAGTGTCAGAGTGTTCTGTCAAATGTTTATCGCGGTCAAAAAAAGCAAATAATACAAACCCAAAAATGACAGCATTCCAGACCATGATGTTGTTTTCCGACGGGGCTCCGCTAACTCCGGCTGGAGGATCCTCCTGGAGACTGAAAAACAAGTTATCCAGAGAAGTTACATTACATATACTATACCTACATTACGACAACACCACATACCGCACATATGACATCCAAAGTACATTATCTGAATGTCGTTAATAAATGGCTTTTAATGGGGGAAAAGTCGCCATGTTAAAGCCCGAGAGCAGCCGGTGTCCATAAAGCAACCAAGGGCCTTTAGCATTTTCTCTATCGCTTACCGTTTAAAATCTCTCATCAGACGCCGTCTTGCTGGGGTTGACATGGTTTAATTGGATAGCCGAGAAGTAAACATAAGGTATCGACGTCGTTACTTTGAATTAGTTTCAATTATTTTAGTTTAGCGGACGTCGGTTTGGTCGATTCGGTTAAATATCGACGTTAGCCGTTCGCTTGCTTGGATCCTCCTGCCTGTTTTCTCTACTAAGCCCTGTCTCTCTGGGACTGGACCATACCAACATAAAGCGGGGGAGAAGCAATTGCTCGATAAAATTAAAGTGAGCTCATTCACAGACCTGTAAACCTATTCGTGGTTTTAAAAAATCAGTAAAATATTTTAAGAGTACTGACATTAATAATTAGAGTGTTTTTGTAAATAATAAGCATAGATATGGTTAAAGACTTTTACAGAAAACCCTCCGAACACGCGCAGTTGTAGCGGACTAGCAGTTACGTCATGGGTTTGACAGTAGGAACAGGAGCAAACATTTAATATTGTAACTTGCAGTCGAATACGGAATAAGTGTGACGGAAAGGGTAACTGTTAATTTTTTTGCTTATATTAAAATTTATTAAGGTGCAAGAAATTAAACGACTCGCACTTAGTAGTAAAATATATTTATTGCCAATATTATTCAAATACATTCCTCACAGACCCTGTATTAAGTCTTGTTGTAAAAACATAATCAGTAACATAATGACTATCTATTTTGTTCTGAGTAAGCTGTGCGGTTATAAAACAGAAAAACAGTCATTCACAGTGTACAATTTTAAGGAACAAAACAAAAAGTTAACTTATACAGTGATCATTTAAAAAAAAAAAAAATTAAAATTTACACCCAATATATTGTGATTTTTTTTAGATGAACCATAATCACAGTAGCTAAAGCAAACAGAGGATAACATTTTTGTTGAATAAAAAAAAAAATTCAATAGTGTTCATGCTGCTCATGACCTCTCTGAGGTATATCAGAATGCATCTTTGAAGAATATTCATATAAAATATTAAATAATGCACATTTAAAAACATTAGACACATTATTAAAATAATAAAAGATCCTGTTTCTATTATGAAACACAATTCTTCACAGTTAGATTAGCTATTGAACTAAAGGCAGGCTCTCCAGGCAGGAACTCCCTTAGAACATACGAAAGCAGCCTCTACGGACACACACAAAGAATATAAATGTGAATCTGGATAACCTTTGAATATATTTCAAAATGGATTTTAACTAAATAAGATGAATAATAATAATCATAGCTAGAGTTCTCACATAAACCAGTTTCTTGTTCTCCTCCGTGTCCTGGAATATCTTAAACAAAGTTTCCACATCAGTCTTCTTGAGGATTAGAGAGTTTGAATCTAAAACCACCACAACAATTACAAGGATGAAGGAATTATTTAAAAAGTGTGGGGGTCATCACAACATGGGAAAATATTGTACATACATTTTGAATTTATAAGCTGCAAAGCCTTTTCCCTGGTCTCTTGTTTCTCCTCACTGTCACGTGGCGGCTGGTAGGGCACGTTTCCATCTGGCCATAACTTTTCCCGGAAATTGTCAATGTAGGATGCAATCTGATCTTCGGTAGGATGCATCCTTTTTAAAAAGTTGTTTATTTTCCTGCATGGGATGAAAGCTTATGCTTATCATCACATCTACAACTAAACAACCTTGGTGGTTCACTCTAAAAAATGCTGGGTTAAAAATCACCCAAGTTGGGTTGAAAATGGACAAACCCAGCGAATAACCCAGTGGTTGGGTTAAATGTTTGCCCAACCTGCTAGTTGGTTTTAACTAAACTATTGTTTAAAAATAACTAATATATTCCTTGCTTAAAATTAATTCAAAATATGTTGGAAATGAACATTTATTAATAAGTTTAATGAATAATAATTAAACAATAAACATTTATTCAATTGCTTATTAATAAATGTTCACCTTTTGATTATTATTGTTGCCTCTAGTAATTATGTCTGATTTTTAATTTCCAACCTATTTTGGGTTTATTTTAAGCCAGCCATATAGTAATTTTTAAACAATAGTTGGGTTAAATAAAACTGCCCAGCACGTTGGGCAAACATTTAACCCAGTCGCTGGGTTTGTCCATTTTCAACCCAACTTGGGTTGTTTTTAACCCAGCATTTTTAGAGTGCATTTGAATAAATATGATATTAGTACTTACTTTTTTACCAAAGGCTGGACTGGTTTTAGAATGGCATCAACAATATTAATGAGGAATGAGTTACCTAAAAAGGGTAAAGACAAAAATTAATGGGCAAAGAAAATCAGTTTTTAGTTTCTTGGCCATCATAAAAGTCATACAGAACAAGGAGTTACATCATACCAGTTATTTCCTTCAATAAATCAAATATGGCTTTGGTGGCCTCAACCTGCTCCCAATTGGTCTGGGGTTCCTTTTTCTGAGCCTGAGGCTGATTTGTCACCTCGTCCTTGAACTGTCCCGTTTTCTCTTTTACTTTGGATTTTTGCAATCCATTTGACTTTTTTTGAGTAAACTTTTCTTTTTTGTTTGTTTTGCCTCCAGACTGGGCACTTCTAAAGCCATCGACCGACTCAGACTGTAAGACTTCAGAATGGCTCATTACTGAGCTTGAGATATCATTAGAGTGTCCTGCGGGAATTACTAGTTTTGACCTATTAACAAAGGTATCTAAGCTCTCAGCAAGACTCTCCTGCCCATCAGAAACCACATCAGGATCATCAGAGATCTGATCGTTGTCTTGTATATCTGGTTCTCTACTTTTGAAGGGGTCAGTCTCTTCATGGGGGGTACAAAACTGTACATTTGTAGCTTTTGGCCCTTCCCCCTTTGGCTCTTCATCTGTGCCAATGCAGGCTGGCTGTGCTGTCGGTCCACCGTGATGTGTTGAGGCTCCTGCTTCATCAAGCTTATCCTCTTCTCTGCTGTTATGCGACTGGGGGGGAAAAAACATAGTAACATTAAATTACCTTTATTACCAGAGGGTGGCAGTATTCTCAATAATTTACACTGTGCTCTAGTCACTGAAGCTAATTCAAGCTAAAGGTATATGTATACTGTAAATCAACAAACCTTAGCTATATTTGGACAAGATATCAAATCTTGGAGTATGAATATTGATCCAAATATATAAAATATTGATATAAATACACAACCGTTCAAAAGTTTGAGTCATGAAATATTATTACGATTTAAAATAGTATATTTTTTCCTGTAATGTCAAAGCTGAATCTTCAGCATCATTACTCCCGTCTTCAGTGTCACATGATCCTTCAGAAATCATTCTAATATGCTGATTTGATGCTCAAGAAACATTTCTTATTATTATCAATGTTGAACACAGTTTTAGTCTTTTGATCAATAGAAAGTTCAAAAGAACAGCATTTTTTATAGAGGATTTTTTGTAATAATGTACTTTTGATTAATTTAATGCATCCTTGCTAAATAAAAGTATTCATTTCATTTAAAAAAAAAAAAAAAAAAAAAAAAAGCTTACTGACCCCAAATGTTTGAACAGAAGTGTTTCATTGGTTTCATCATCAGATTGTCTTTAAGCTATGGACCTAAAATCTATTCTTACCTCTTCCTCATCTTGGCTAGGAGTAAGGAAGCTTGCAAGTCCATTCAGAAGACTCCAGACACCTCCCTCATGTTCATTATCACTCATCAGCTGTGCAAAAGGGCCCAAGAACTGGAATACAGGCTGAGTGTGACCAAGCTGTGCATCAGAAACCAGCTCCTGAAGGGAAATAAGGGGAAAACATTTCTAGATATTTACTACTGGCTTTCTACTGGAAACTCACT
This sequence comes from Ctenopharyngodon idella, assembly GCF_019924925.1. Lineage (NCBI taxonomy): Eukaryota > Metazoa > Chordata > Actinopteri > Cypriniformes > Xenocyprididae > Ctenopharyngodon > Ctenopharyngodon idella. Next base: position 9,113,400 of record NC_067233.1, on the reverse strand, counting down.
AGACTGTCCGGAAACATTCTAGACAGTGTGACTGCCGTTACCTGTAAAAAGTGCTCAAAGGCTGATCTCACTTCCTCTTCATACGAGTCATCAAGTTCCTTTTTTGTGTTTTCTACTATTGCAGATATAGAGGGTAAATTGGAAGTATCCTTAAAAAAAAAAAAAAAATTTGAAAAATGAGCAACTACAAATATTCATTAAGAATAATTGATAATAAAAGTCAAATATTAATGACTATACAAAATATTATAGGTTTCGATATAAACAATGCTTTGAAGATTCCCCACCATTTCCTCTCTGGCCTGCCAGAGGTTATGAAAACGAAGTATATCTGACTGGGTCTTTTTCACATCCCAGTGGAGATTCTCAGGGTTATTTCTCTCCTCCAGGTGAACTGTAAAACACAGCTCTTCATTTTCCTGCTGAACCTAAGACAGTGTTTTTATAATTATTATGAAATTATTCAACTCAATTTAGATTGCACATTGTTTAGCTTTCTTTAATATATGCCTCACATTTGTAACACGGGCTGCCCATTTCCCCACCCGCCACATCTCATAGGAAAGCTTAAACTCCATCATATCCTCAGTTCTTGAGTAAACATCCGTTTCACTGTCCTTTTAAAAGAAAGCACAGACAGCATCAGTTGCACCGGAAACTTTGTAAATCAATTCAATATTAACATTTGCAGGTATATTCCATACACAATCACAGTCCAAGGAGCTTCCGATGGAGCCCTCTCTGCTGCTTGCACTATCATCTTCAATAACAGCAGATCTACGTGCTGATAAAGCCCTCTGAAAAAGCTGTTGCTCCTTCTTATGTTTTTTCCTTTGGGCTTTCTTTGACTTGACCTTATCAACAAATTTAGAAAATTGTTCTTTGATTCTACTGCCTACTTAGAAAAAAGAAAAAAGAAATCAAATTACACTTTATTATATTATTTACGTACACATACTGCTCATCAATCAAATTACCGAGATGAAAGAGAAAGATACATCACCCTTCTTCTTTCCTTTTATGTCTTCAGACCGACCGTCCTCTGCTTCATCTGTCAATCTGTGGAATTTCAATCCACAAGTTTGAAAGCAGAAAGAGGCCCCCAAATGAGATTGATATGATAAAAATTCTTAGACTAAATGTATTAAGATGACTTACTCCTCTGCTTCTTCACTTCCCATTTGGGATGGTGTGACTTCCCTATCTGAGTTCACCAGGTCTCCTGTTGAGCCTTTAGAAGTTACTCTATCCAACTGCAAAACCACCATCTGATTCAGGTTGTCTGGATTACAGAGGAATGTCACAAGCACATCAAGTGCTAGACATGGACAGCAAGAGTAACAAAGTGATCAGTAATCAGCGTATTAGCATAAAATACACAATACAATTAGTACAAAACAAAAATAACAACTTGCGGGGTCAGTAAGACTGATTTCTATTCATCAAAAAATCCTGAAAAATATGTATCACAGTTTGCACAAAATATTAAGCAGCACAACTGTTTTCAACATTAATAATAATAATAATAATAATAAATGTTTCTTGAGCACCAAATCAACATATTAGAATGATTTCTGAAGGATCATGTGACACTGAAGACTGGAATAATGATACTAAAAATTCATCACAGGAATAAATTACATTTTACAGTTATTTTAAAATGTAATAATATTTTACAATATTACTGTTTTACTGTATTTTTGATCAAATAAATGCAGCCTTGGTGAGCATAAGAGACGACTTCTTTCAAATGCATTAAAAATCTAACTGACCCCAATCTTTTCAAGAGTGTTTGTTAAGAAAAGACAGTAAAGGATTTTGTGAAAGACAGAGGCACCAACAATCAAGAATTGGTGTATAATCGTCATTATATGTGGTGAAAATCAAGTTTTTAATGGTATATATATATATATGTCTATGTGTGTGGTTTACGTGCTAATTCATGTCACCATTGCAGAGTATTTTCTCCTTAAAACTGCAGTGAAAAAAGACCTGTGGTTTAAAATCGCTGATGTCTGTGACGTCACAAACTACCTTGTAACAAATCACGTCAACGTGCCAGTGAGCTTTAGTATATCATTAACAGCAAACTAGCAGGGAGTCTCAAGAGAAGCCAGGTTATCTCTGTATTTTTTTTTTTTTTTTTTTGTTGATATGAAAAATCGTGTAGATTTAGCATCGTATCGTGTATGATGTATAATATAATGTTATGATGAACTATATGTCTTTCTCAACTGACATTCTGAGTTGTTCAAAGTGTTTCTAAGGATACTGATTGTTAGAAGGCAGCTGTCTGATTCTGACATGGCAAACGGGAACATGGTTTGTGTAACATTATTAGCTGTTTGATAACATAGTCAAGCAAAAGGCTAATCATATTAATTACCGTTATGTGTCTGAGGTTGTAAAGAGTGATACCATTGTGCAGCGTTTACCTCAGTAAGTCGACCGAGTGGATCTCTGAGCTGGTGTGAGTGGAGGCAGGACTAATTAGCATATTAATTAATTTGCATTTACTAAATGAGGCAAGGGTGTAGAGTTATTCAAGCTATTTTAAGGCATGAAGATTTTTTTTTCACAGGAAAAAAAAACATTTAAATATGTCATTTTGGTGATCAAAGATGAGTTTGAAAGGATAAAATTATTGACTACAGGGGGACTTTAATTCTATAAAACAGATTTAATTTTAAAATTATATTAAATATGATATTGGAGGCAGTTAGAGAAAATAGTAATAATAATAAAAAATAATAATTCACTCTTTGTTGTCATAACCATTGAGAAAAAGTGAAGAGATTAGTTTCTTTTCATGCCCTTCAGTGATTTATGAACAAAAAATGTGGATAAACAAGTGTTTGTAAAAGCAGTGAAGACATGCTGAGACAAGTGACAAAGTAATGTTTGTTTCAGAGAGACCGTCCTGGACTTAAGAATGCCTGCCACAAATGTTGATGCCAGATAGGTGATTGGAATGTTCTGATCATTGGAAAGATCATTAGAAAGTATTTAGTTCAAAGGTCAGTAGGACTAACCTTTTGTAGCCACAATCTCAGTTAGGACACACTGGTAGAGTTTTGCTTCCCAGAGGTACTCAGGGAAAAGTTTTCGCACCAGAGCTTCAGAGAAAGTTCTGAGGACTGCCATTTCCTCTGAACGTGAACCAAACAATGGAGAACTGAAACAGAAACAGGCCAGTTTTCATTTTACTAGCAGTATTCCTGGAATTGCATGAGGTGATTCGTCATAGGTTAGGATGCAAAGTCTGACGGTTTTACCAGAAATTCATAGCTTTTAAAACATGAGCTCAAGAATCACAAGACCCAGTTCTGCTTATGGTCTCTAAAAAGGACTAAACATTAAACTAGAAAAGAAAGGAAGTTCACAAAATTATAATACAGTGGTGTCACACACCATGGCAGAATATTATGCAAAATTCTCAGTATCAGGATACACGCAAACATGCTCACCTGTCTGACTGTTTTGCATTATGCAGGTGCTGAGTGAAGATTTTAATACAACCCACACTGGTAGCAGACAGATCGAAGTTCTTGGCCTTGAAAATAATTTTCTCCACAACAAAGTTATACTCCTTCTGTAGTGTCCTATATAGGGGCTGACTGTCGCCAAGTTCTGGGACAGTGTACCATGGCTGAACCAGGTGAGTATAGGCACATTTAAACACTAAAAAAGAAAAACAAAATGTAATCATGACATGCACAACTGCAGTGATCTCACTCTAATGCCATATATGACTCTAAAAGAGAGTCTTATTAGAATTTATTTTCTGATCCTACATTTCTGTTATATGTCATCTTTCGAACAAATCTCAAAATGTGTCATAGGTTCAAGAAAAAAAAAAAATAAATCTCATTATCAGTCATTATCTCCAGACATGCTAGTTAGGCATAATGCTTGTGAACAATAAAATTATTATTTACCCCGGAGGAGTGACCTGTGTACATTTGGATATTGCATTGTCTGAGATGGAATTTGTCCGGTTCTGGTGGTGGCATCAATATCATCAAAGGCACCAACATTGTGACCTGTCTTTGACTGAAACAGGAGGATTAAGGTGCAAGAGATTAAACTGATGATGTCTGATATGAGAGTCATGAATACAGAAATGAGGTCAGCAAGAGCTTTGGGTTGCTTTCTGGAAGACCACACATACAGAAATAAGGAACAAAAAGTAATCTGGAAGTGAGAACCAAAAAAAGTCTCAACCAAAGCGTTCAATAATTCATAGTGATGACCTTTCCATGTTCATCCCACAGTTCTGCATAAAGGTGTATGTATTTACAATAACATTACAGATATGTCTTCTATTACACTGCTGGAAAAATCGCACATAAGCTAGAAGCTTTGTTTTGGGACACAGCTTGTTACTAGCTGGTCTACAAAGTAGTCTTTATCTGGTGACATACGTTGATATAACAATGTTACCTGTGGTGCTGTTTCCTCAAGTGTATCATCCGTCTGAGTGCTTGTTTCGCAGTCTTGCTTTTTGAAAGGGACATTTAAAAAGCATAAAAAACAAATGAAAGCTTGTGTCCATATTTGTCCAAACTCTGAGAAGTACCAAACAAGTACAAATATAATGGCGAGAAAGCATCGCCAAGTGTACATTTTTAAAAAGGTCCAAGTTCAGAAAGAAATTCCTTCACATTTAACGTTCTGCATTCGTCCTTTTAAACGCTACACTTTATCCCTCCTTTCTGCTTGCAACCAGACAGGCGAGGCTCATACTGCAACTGCATACAGAACCGGAAGGTAAGTGTTTATGGTATGATGAACCTGTCATTGTAATGTGATTGGTGCACTTGAAGATGTCGTAGTATTTTGCCCTGGAACGTCTGCTTAATCTTTTCTATAATCTGCTCTCTGTATGTAATAACTGTATGGTTACAGTACACTTTATGAACGAATCTGTGTTTGTGAACCAACCTTTAACTGAACGAATCGTTCACTTTCATTGACAAAATTGCTTACTCCAGTAAAGCAGGAACCGTGCAACACAATATATAAAGCATACAGTGAAATTAAGTAGCCTACATTAACTCAACCGTCTTCGCCGCTGGGTGGCGCACGTTGTACACTTCATTGATCCCTATGAGGGGAGTGTCTTTAATGTGTTTGGGTGATGTGACAAAAATGTAACATAACATTACTACATTTATTACGTATAATATTAGATTACAATTATTATTATTATTATTATTATTATTATTACACTTGACACTCTAGCTGCTAAATATAATTAAAAATATATTGTTTTTTTTATGGTTCCACACTTTTTTTGTGAAACGAATCGTTGACTTCCGGTCGTGGACGAACAGAACTAAACAAGGCATACAAAAGGAACATGATGAATGTAAGGAAGTTATTACAGCTCTTAATTTATATAGGCTGTTGTCTATTTCAGTAGTTTGATAATACCAGTTGTTTAAGGTCCAGCTATAACATTTCACTTTGAATACAGTTCATATAATGTGTCATTTGCAAAGTAGGCTATATACCAACAAACATTTTTAGATCATGCACTCCAGACAAATTTCAGGTGAAGTGAATCTGTTAAAGTGGTCCATCCCTGATTTATCAAAAACGACCCTGTATCTTAGTTAAAAACACGATTTATTAATACATATTATCAAACAAACATATTCAACAACATATTTAACAAACCCCACAACATAGCCTAGGCTATGAGTAAAATTGATCAGTTCACTCAATGCATGTGTAAAATTCAAAACAACTGATTAAACATGTTGTGTTGACATTAAATTGGATGAAATCTGAATATCAGGAATCAGAATATTGATGACAACATATTAAAAATGTGACTAACACATGCAACAACAAGGCTAACAAAAATTTAATAAGATGAACATTTAAAATGGCAGCCACATTGTAAAAAATAAAAACTGTCAATGCTTTGAACTTTAATTGTGTCCATATTTTAAAGCTTTAAACTCTGCATCTAAATGTTGCTCCTCTCATCCTTTCTTCTCTCCACAGATTGAACATAAGGCCTTGCCTTCATTCCTTTCTGCTGTTTCTTTCCATTTCTGACTTGAATTTCCTGAAGGCACATTAATTTCTGTTTTCTAAAAAAGTATATTATCCCTCTGGTGTTGTTCAATCATTTTTTTTAAAAAAAATGTAGAAATTTAAAAAATCGCTACTTCATCGGAATCGTACAAAACACAATTACTTTTATGGCAGTCACTGTATGACCACAAAAAAATATTGTGGACTTGATTTGAAAAAGATAAATGATCATGGTCAAAAATGACCACCATGGTAAATGAATGGGAAATACGAAAATATAGAGAATTTTTGTGTACAATCTACAAATCATCCATGATACAAAAAAAGAAAAGTGCACAGCAATGAAGGGGGTGACACTCTCAAATATCAGAAGTGCAAAATAGACACATTCCTCCAGACACAAATAATATCACTAATTCAGCCACAATGCAGTAAAAACACAGACAGGAAGGGGTCTAAAACATCAAGAGTACAAAACAGACAAACACACACAAAACACTATTATACACACAAATAAACTGGTGTGGCTGTAACCACATGGCAAAATTGAGCCAGAAGAGGTTGAAATAGGGTTGATTCACCTCTGATAAAGCATTTCTGTTCATTTTTGTTACATTTTTGTTGAATTTTGATGTTAACAAAATGTCTTTCTCTGTGTTCAGGTCTGACTGTAGTAAAAATTAATGCAAAAACTGACACATCAAACCAATATTTCAAACAAAAACTTAACAATAAGTCATCTTTGAGAATGTTTAAATATATATATGCAAATCCACAACTTAATAAAAATATTTGTTTATGTCGAAAAACAACTAGAGAATTTAGTGTAAACCATGGCATTACAGATGTTTTTTTTACTCCCACCAGATGGCACTAATTTGCCTTCAAAAATTGGATTTTAAAGGCATTGTCTCTATTTTAATATAAAATTTAGCTTTAATTGAAAATTTAAAAAATAGTTTAAAAATTATTATTTTTTAAAAAATTGACCATAATTATTGCATAAATATGAATTAGCACCCTGAAATTCTCTCAAAACACTGAACAAAAATACATTGATTTTACTGAAAATAAAAAAGTTACATTTCAGGGGTTTTTTTTAACCCTAAACAACACAAGTTTTACCCCAAAATGAACAATGCCAGAGGTTTAAACATGTCAACTACAAAATAACCAGTGAATTTCAATTTATTTAATGAATTTGAGTATAATTACTGAAGCTTAAAGGTCGCCCACTTTACCTGAATCCCACTGGCCCACTAACACATTCAGACAAAGTGGGCCAGCAATTTTTAAACACCTTACAAGAAAACTAACACATTTTTAAACATTTTATTTGCATTGTATTTCTTGTTAACTGTAGTAACAAACAAAACGAGAACTGTTACAATAATATTTGTTTACATTTAGTAACGAACCTTATAAGTTCGAAATGAAAATCTTATGTCCAAAGGGTTTTCTACCAATCACCCTGAGGGAGTCCTCCTTAGAGGTGTGGCCACACCCACCAGCGGTGTCTCTTTAATTAAAGACCATTGTTATGCTCTGAGTGTAAACCCATTGAGCACAGTACAAAACGGCCCATTTACCTGCATTCACCCTACTACCTTGACGACATTTCTGCCATGGTATATCACACAACTTTGCCGCCAACTGGTAATCTTTTAGCCTGCAAAAGAGTCTACTGAACGAATCAATGAATGAACGCGTCACTGAGATTAATCAAAAGCCTCGTCACTACTAGCTAGTTGAGTACCACCACTTTCCTTTTTAGCAGGATCAGCGATCCAGTTAGCACTGCAGAAGAGAAATGGATTCTTGGACAGGTTAATTCAGGCAGCTGGCATATGATTTAACCTCTACAGTCACATGGTGGAGTAGATCCTGCTGCCACTGCCAGCCAGAGATTAAACCCATAAAAATAGAACCATACGACCGAATCTGTACAAGTCATGTGACCTGCGAGTACAGCCTGCTGCCAGCTCAAGTTTGAACCGCCTTCCTAGGAATTACGTCACGTCCAACAAGAGTGAACACGCACTCTTGTGTAATCGGCTCATCCTGTTAACGCATATAACACGATATATTATGGAAATTGTCATTTGTTCCACTAAACTTAACATTCCTCACATAACAGTGACGAAATAGGTGCTAGGACAGGCGGTAAATTCATTTTTTTTAAATTCCTTGATACTTGCATAGGTAATGAAAATGAAATGAATCCCAAAAGATGTATTAGTTCATATGTATAGTTGAGATAGTGTAGAATGTGAAGCAATCAAAAGGGCTTCATTTAAGTATATGAAAATGAACACTGTCCTAAACATAGTTTAAGCTTAAATATTGAACAGCCCCTTAAGTCCCAGAGAAAGTGTTCAAAAACTCGTTGCACGCAATCACTAGGCCAAGAGTGTATTAATCACCACCATCCACTATTTATCCCTGCTGAACATCCTGTAATACCACACTCAACACGCTTGAAGTGAAGGTGATACAAGGACGGATTAGTGTGCTAATTTATGACTAGCTTGTTGCCTGCTAAGAGGTCACCAAGGTTTTTAGCGTAAGAGCGTACATGAGTCGCCTTTAAGTAGTGGATCACACTGGAGAGCCATTAGCCTCACAGCTGTTGGTTTCATTCTTGTTTGTAAAACATTAGGTCACCTGCAACACCAAGACCTTCTGACCCTATTAAGCTTCAGCAATTTTCCCCCTTTCAATTAGTTTCATGTGATTCTACTGGCTTTAAAGTTAACTTGATTTGCAGATTTTTTTTTCCTCTTTGGTAACCAAAACTTCAAAAATCACCTCAAATGTAAAGATGCAGATAAACAGCCTATTGAAAGTTATACAGTGACATTTAAATTCCATTATACAGAAACACGTAGGCAAATAAATCATGAGTTTTGAAGGAATGAATTATGAGTGACAAATGTCCCCTCAGCTGTCCTTGGCTCAGACTCAAGCAAAACTCTGGAGGGTGAACAGGGTATGAGGTTGCGTCTTAAGAAATAAGATACTGCCTGACATCCAGGAACATGTCTAAAAGGCATGTGTGAAGTCTAGCCTTTGAATAAACACTTCTATGTGACAACTCTGTGGTAGTGTTTAAAGGTGCTGCAAGATATTTATTTTAATACCATGTATAAAATGTCCCTACTACCCTGAAAGCCTTGAGAAATCACACTGATCTGACAAGTCAAGGGTCTGTAGAAAGGCCTGTAAATCATTCTGCTAGTCCAGTTTGCTGACATTTGTAAAGGGTGGGGACAATGTTAGATTGAATTTAGGAACAGGGCGTGAGCAATCCAAATGGCTGAATCATTTACAACACCTGTAACGCAAAAGAAAATGAAGAAAAAAAAAAAAAAAAAAGACAAGTTATGGTTTAGGTTCATTCTGTGGGTCTTTATTGATGCAATGACTAAAAACACACCGGCTGGAAAACAGGTAGATTTTAGTACCCGGCATTCTTTCTTTCTGGGAATGACAGTATGGCGAAGGGAACAAAAGGAGAAAAATATGAATGGGGCAAAAGAAAACCGCAAAAACAATTTCCCCCAGTACAACTAGTACTGACATACTAGTTGGTCCCTATAAATAAGGCGGAATTTGAGAGTCCTTCCAAATGTACAAGATATGTTACAGTTAAACATCTCACATTGAATGGTGGACAGGAAACATTTAAATGACCTTCTTCAGCTCATCATACAAGACCAGCACAAAGGCACCACCCATGCCTCTGAGAACATTGGACCAGGCTCCCTTGAAGAAAGCCTTGCCACCCTCATCACGCGCGATCTTCTTCCAGCAGTCAATTGTGCCACTGTACATGATGTCAGCTGCAACACAAAAAAAAATAAAAAAAATGAATCTACTGCTTGAACTTGTCAACTTACGTTGAAAGGCCTTAAAAGTAAAGCAACAACTGACCTCCTTTGCGTCCAGACTGCATCATCATACGACGACGGACTGTGTCGAAGGGGTAGGATGTAAGACCAGCAACAGCAGTCACAGTCTGAGCAATCATCCAGCTGATAACAATGTGGGTGTTTTTGGGATCTGGCATCATACCTAAAGACAAAAGAGCAGATGTAATGAATGCAGCAAAAGCACACATTGAAGATGATACCATAAACGCAATGTGGACTCACCCTTGGCTGTGTCGTAGATGCCAAAGTAGGCAGCTCTGTAAATGATGATACCCTGCACAGATACGTTGAAGCCCTGGTACAATCCTTTGAGACCATCAGACTTGAAGATCTTTACCAAGCAGTTACCCAGGCCAGAGAACTCTCTCTCTGCTCCAGCCTTGCCGACATCAGCAGCCAGACGGGTTCTTGCAAAGTCGAGGGGGTACACAAAGCAGAGGGATGTGGCACCGGCAGCACCACCTGAGGCTAGGTTGCCAGCGAAGTACCTCCAGAACTGGGTGCGCTTGTCTACGCCATCAAGGAAGACCTTCTTGTACTTGTCCTTGAAAGCAAAGTTGAGGGCCTGGGTGGGGAAGTATCTGATGACGTTGGCCAAGTTTCCTCTCCAGAACGACAGGAAGCCCTGCTCCTTGGGAATACGCACCACGCAGTCCATAATGCCCTTGTACTGCTTATCCACTGTAATCTGTTTGCTAGCATGTTGCACCTGTAAACACAGGAGGAAGTCAATGGATGCACACAACGAAAGACATTTATGAAGTTAAGCCTCTGAGAGTACAAATGTCTTAAACTGCAGCAACTAAATATGAATTAAGCGGAAAATGGTTTAAAATAGCGATGGCTTAACAGAAAACTGAAGAGGAAACGCGTGATTATGCGAAACGAAAGAAGCCGACAACGCGCAAAATACGGGATATCTTCCGGTAAGTGGTTTCTGCAAAATTGATTGGAATTGATTAACACAAAACACTTAAAAGTGTAAAAAGGAATATGGGCTAGAAATATTTAACATTAAATCAATGTACATGTATACGATACGCCCATTGAACAGCGTGTCCTCTTAAACAATAGCGAGTTAGCTTGCAAGCTAGCAATAAAGGCCTAGCTATTCACAGGCCTCCCCTTCTCGCGACCTTGGCAAGATGAGCGAGGATGCTGGTTTACCGTGTTTCAAGGAAGCGTTTTAAAAAGAAATAAGACTTTTCAAAATCTTAGTAAAGAAAAAAGCTCATTTAGCTCTGTTAAATTCCAGTCGTTTGGACGCTAATTGGGCATTGAGGCATTTCTCAGGTCGTTCTCTCGAGGAGAGCTACTAAAGGTTACAAGCACTTAAGGCCTAGTCGATCCTATAACGAAATATTTGACGACCAGATCAGTTTTAAGCAACTTAAAATGTAATAAAAAAAAAACATCCGTTATTTACAGAATGAGAGATTAAGGTTCTCATTTAGTCCAAGACGTTTACTATTATGTTAGGCTAATCTCCATTCAATTACGTTCAACACGTAAATGAAAAACCGCAGATTAAAATCTTATAAAGGCTATTATGTTTTATTTCAACCATAAACTCTTCTAAGATTACACCGTGCTGGTTGTATTCACATTTTCGCCCATTATAAAATCTCATTTAAAAAAAATCTGGGATTATATAATGTTAAACAATATTACTGCGTATATATACCTGAAGCAGTAGCTTGACTCTCTCGATGGGGGCCACGGCAGTTTTAGAGATAGCAGCGGCAATACCACCGGCCAAGAAGTCCTTGGCGAAAGAGATGGCGGTCTCATTCATTGTCGTATGTTCTTGGAGAGGTGTCGCTTGAAGAGGTATATCCCGCTCTGCCGCAGGACTAGCTTGGAATGCCGGCTGATTCGAAATGGCCGATTGAAAAGTTGAAGCGACGTTTTTAAAAGGTTCGTCTCGCGAGAGAAAAACGTACCCACCGCTTCTAAGATTTGATTGGACTGTAGACCAAACGTCACAGATTCCACAAGGCGGGACCATCACGTGATGACGAAGATGAATGGCTCGAAGTTAGTAAGGTAACCTTAAGCCTTCTCAAGGTGGAAAGTCTAAATGGCAACAGGAAGTTTTTAAAAAAGAGAAAAATGTGTTTCCAAGTAAACAATAATCCATGACTAATAATATGTAAAACGTAACAAAAAGCACACACTTTTTGCACTGTTTTTGATACACACTGACAGTCCAATATAGCAAGAGAATCAGGAATGTCCAGTTTTTCCTTTCAGCTGTCAAGCCAAGAAGCAGTTCTCCAAGGTGACATAGCATGCATGTTTGTTACTAGCTTGATCGCTGCCTGCCTTCAGTTAATGATCTCCAAGGGCATGTGTGTGAGAGGAAAAAGGCCAACATGTCAGCTCAAAGTCCTTCACATGACTTTTGACTGTGGCGAAGCGAGTGATCCATTTGGGAACATGTGATTACAGAAGGCAATACAAAATCAATACTATCTGAATCACTGCCATTTCTACTAATGCAATTCACTTTCGTTTGTATTATATAAAAATCAACGGATAATGAAATAAGGACTAAGATGTTTATTGCTTATACTTCATAATTTTTACAGTGCTTGAAGATTTTATCTTAACATGTGCAACATTTAAAAATGTCCAAATGATATAATCGAAAACCACAAATACACTTTTATTAAACAGATCCTGTCCTTTTTACAGCTGAATCAGAGTCGTTAATTACTGGGTTACTGAGTGTCCAGATCATTAGAATGCAGATACAAAATTGTCATATATAATCAAATAAGCCAATGCCAAAACTGCACAACAATATGACCTTAAAAGCATGTGGTTCATAAATAAGAGAAGACCTTTAAAAAGGCCAAAGAGCTAAAATCCAGTAAAAGACTAATACTTTGTTTGACAAAGGCATTGCTGTATACTGTTGAAATGATGTTCAACATATTTTCCTGAGAAGTGATTAGACAGCTCTTAAAAACACCATTCCAGTAAAGCTAAAAGCAATACATGTCAATGTTGAAATGAAAGGGTACCTTTAATAATACCTCAAAGACACACTATGTTCCTTTAAGGGCCTGTCTGATGTGTTTGAGGTACTGTAGAATGTAAAAAATGGACTGTGCTTAACATATGTATGTGCAGAATCCTTAAAATACCATATCGGAAGTTAAATACAATAAGAAGTAATATAATTCACTGTGCATTTCAGCAGTACATATGCTTAATATCAATATACTTAATATACTTAATATCACTTCTCAGAGTACTGTTTATTCCTGATAACTCCTGGAATAGTTACCAGCGGTTTCCTATAGATGAACTCTGTGCTTTGTGTGATTTTCTGTTTCTCAGGTAGCGCTTAAACTCCTCTAGTTCATATGGGCCTAGGCTTTGGTCCACACCAGGTGTAAGTTTGTAGCTTAGTGGAGAAATTATATAGCCATTCCGGTAAAGGCAGACTTGCTTACACATCTCAAAGCAACTGAAGAGCAGACCAAAATATGGGACAATCTGTAATGAACAAAATAAAACATAATATCATTAAAAAGGAAGTGGAAATGCATTATTTGTTTCCACAAACATCCACTGAAAATATTTTAGCATACTATTTCATGCAGAGTCAGCTAAAAAGACTCATGTTACAATTTGTTGTATTAATTTCATTGAGAACACGGAGCAATATGTTTGTGTAATACAACCACTTCAGTTTTTTTTTTTTTTTTAATTTGTATTACCATTTACACAGAAAACATACAGTGCTTGGGTTATTTTTATCTATCTCGCCACGTAAGTACATAAAACAGACATCACCTTCACCGTGTTTGCTGTAAGGCCACTCCAAAGAGCCATGACACCCTTGTTCTTAATGACCTGTCTGAAGCAGTCTATCATTCCATTAAAATGGACATCAGCTCCTCCACAATGGGGCAAAAGAAGACTCTGGGCCTAAAATAATGATTGGAGAAATAATCCTGATCATTAAGAAATACTTGGATATGAGAATACTGACATTATTGTTTATAGAGAAAAAATATTATATAAAATCAATGTCTTGTGTAGATGATCAAATAAGATTTTTTTTTTTTTTTTCCAGTTTTTATTCAATTTATGTTTGAACAGATCACCCTACTATAACACTACATTTACCTTACCTTAAACCCTCTTGATGTGTTTTCTGTAGGCTGTGTTGTTTGTGTCAATAGATACTTTTTTTTAAGCACCAAACTGAGTCTCAGAATATTTAGCAGCTTCGGTCATTTATTTGTGACAATGCAATTTAACTTGCAAAAGAGAAAAAGCAGAACTTTTAATTTCCAGTTTGGCTGTTTATAAAGCAAAACAAAACATATAGGAACCAGATCAGATGTACCACTATGTGTGTTGTGTGTGTGTGTGTGAAAGGTCAGCTAACTTTAGACAATTTATCTTTGGCATAGGCAGACACAGGACACTATGTACATTCTCAGCTGCCGCAAGGCCTTGTGTCCTTCATAATGGTGTCCAGGCATTGTTCTGTGTGACCTGTTGCATAGACTATTTAAAATTATATATATATATATATATATATATATTAAAAAATAAAATATATTTACTTAAAATATATATAAACTTAAAAACATACATTTTTAAGTTTCATTCTTAAAATAATCGACAACTTTTTATAACTTTAGGGAGACCCAAGTCTGTGACACTAGTAACATTGTGCCCCCTTGTGGCAAAACATAGACACCCATGCATTCCATTCTCACCTGCATCTTCTTTTTAACAGTTTCAAAGGGGAAGGAGAGAGTCTGAGCGACTCCTGCCGCAAGACAGCCATTGATGAAGTTCTGCAAAGACGTGAAGCGAACATGCCGCTCCTGCCACAGCTTATCCAAATTGACATACACCGCATAGCAGCCAATAGAGAAGGGAACAGCGCCTATTCCACAGTAATCCAAACATAAAGTTCCATCAACTTTTTAAGCAGAATTGTAATGATAGTATTCATTAGAAGGTTATGAGCTTGTTTTTGAATTCAGATTTAGCATAATTTAATGATTTTGAGGTTAAACAGTGTCTGAACTAATACATACCTAACACTGTGAGGGAAAACCCCCTGTAGAGAGCTTGAAGTCCTTCATTTCTGTAGATGCTGGAGAGAGAATGCAGCAACCCTCTGTAAGTTGGTTCTTGGCAATTCTGAGCAATAAGTCTGGTTTCAACCACCTCCAATGGATATGTTGCTAGAGCAGCAGATATGCCTGCCAGCCCACCGGCTACTATGGCTCTCCATTGTGAGATATTACCCAGTTCATCAATGTGAAGGTGGACGATACTGCCAAAAATAGAATACAGTAGTAAGCATTTTTAATAAGTGTAGATTACCTGTCATATCTACCAGACACATCTAACTGGTGTATTCTCATGATCTTAAAGACCTTCTGATCTAAAGTCTAATGCTTTTTTTTAGTTAAATGCTTGAACTTAATACACTTTAAGAAATGCGCATAAACATACAGCACAATGTACCGTGTTAATATTTAGGAAATTTCTGCAAAAAAAACAAAAAAGTATTTTACTGATATTTTGAATTACTCATTGTGTTG
Organism: Ctenopharyngodon idella; assembly: GCF_019924925.1. NCBI lineage: Eukaryota > Metazoa > Chordata > Actinopteri > Cypriniformes > Xenocyprididae > Ctenopharyngodon > Ctenopharyngodon idella. The sequence continues at coordinate 9,097,835 of NC_067233.1, read as the reverse complement.
GATTACTCAAGGTTGAAGGAAATGTACGCAATCTTAATGTTTCCAAACATTCCCATTAATTGTAATAATCCAGTGAGATTTTTGTATGCACAAGGAGTCTGACAACAGCTGGTATGATCTCACCATCATTGAGACCATCTGTGATTACATGAAGAAACAGAAAAAACTGAGAGACTAAATCCAGAAGAACTGCGGTAACATCTCCAAGACGCTTGAAGAAACCTTCCTGCAAAGATAAAGTATTGTGAAAAGTTTTAGGCACTTGGGTAAAAACGCTGTAAAGTGAGAATGTTTTCAAAAAAAATGTCATAGATTTTATTGATCAACTAACTTCTATTAACTAAATCAAATCAATATTTGGTGTGAGCACCCTTTGCGTTTAAAACAGCTTTTGTACTAGATACACTTGCACAGTTTTTCAGGTTGTTTTGCAGGGAGGTTTCTTCAAGCGTTGTTGCCGCAGTTCATCTGGATTTAGTCTGTCTCAGTTTTTTCTGTTTCTTGATGTTATCACAGATGGTGAGATCATACCAGCTGATATCAGACTCCTTGTGCATACAAACATCTCACTGGATTACAATTAAAGGCAAAAGGAATGTTTGGAAATGTAAACTGATATTTCCTACTGACACACAGCAAAAGATATGTGTGTGTGTGTGTGTGAGTGAGTGAGTGTGTGTGTGAGAGAGATACTATCTATATAATTATGTAATAATTATTACATAGATAGTATTAATAGCAGTACTAAACATACTAAAAAATGATATCCTTTACTTAAAATTTGATTATTAACCAACATAAACTTGCTTTCGAGATGTACACACGTATTCTCATAGGAACAATGTGTTCAAAACAGGTCGGAATACACCCTCCACTGTTTTTCCTGGAATACTGGAACACTATGTACGGGTCTTTCCGACGTCTCCGTTAACCCATGCAGCATGTGAAGACACGTGACATGAAGTACTTTCGTTTATGGACAGGCACAGGCAGAGCTGAACGCTGATAAGCGTTGCTAAGTGTATGGTTTATTATATCCATGGAAACACCACAACTGAAATTGACACCGCACTCGTTTTATGAATGCATTTCGCAGAATTAAAGCCACACCCTCAGTCTGGCAGGATGACACCACATCAACGCGCTGGTTTTCTGAGCTACGTGATTGGTCAGGACATGAAGGCGTGATGTGTGACACCACGATGAACTAACGTAAACCCCCGCTACAGAAATAAGCTAAGCTAATGAAGCAAAGGGGGATAAATAATTTCTTTAAACGATCTGTCGTAAATGTATCTCCTTAAATACATTTAAACGAGCCCTATCTTGTTAGTATATAATTGATTTATAATTCAATTTTCACTCTTCTACTTTCAAACGCTATCAAGCTAACACATCAACTTCCTGTTTACCATCACAGCTGATCGAAACGTTTATCTTAAGAATTACACAAAACAACGAAATGGTCATAAATGCTAATTATCAAGTATTCATTATTAAAAATTAAAGCATTAAAATGTCTAATACTTACTTTTTGTAAGTTGCTAAATGTATGGCACTGTAGGGGAACAACCGTAGACAGGAAACCATATTACCCTTCCAAAATGCTCGAAGTCCCTCATTCTGACAAATGAAAACAAAGCTGTGCAGAAATCCTCGTTTACAGTGAAATGTTCCTATTTGACTCAAAATCTTTACGACTTCCAGAGGTGACGTTACAGTTTTGCTAAAAATCCCGGCAAAGCCGACGCACAGTAAACTTTGAGAACTTGTCAGTCGGTCGTCCTTTTTGACTACGGCCATACTTCATAAGAAAAATGATTTTCTCTCCAGCCGTTGAAGGAAAAATAACAAAGGTGTGAAAATGAACACTAACTGTTTTGTTTATCATACAGCCATCCAGCTGCAGCTGAACGTGTGGTTCAGCAGCGGACAGTCACATTGGTGGATATTTGGGGGAAGGCGGGGTGTAGTTTGTGCAAACGCAAGTTTGGTTGCATGCAAAATCAATCCTAGCTGTCAAAAAGCTATAGATGGAAAGAAATGACACAAACAATATCGTATGTCCCAGACAGCCACAAACACAGTTATTGTGCTTTCGTTTTTCATTTTAGGCCAATGCAAATCTGATAAAAAATGAAGGATGGATGGACCATATAGACTACTCCTCTTAGCAGTTGCTATAGTACGTGCGGTGTGAACACAGATTTTTGAAAAGACCATTAATTAAAACAAAGACAGCTAAATATATTAAAATTAAATGGACGAGTTTCACTAGGGGGACCCTATATTGAATATATTTTATGTGTTAAACCATAGATGCAGAAAATCACACTATATTTATGTAGGCTATGAAATTTGCATAGCGTTTGGAGGCTATTACGTGGATAAAATATGAAAATCCTGTACATTTTGAACTGAAACTCCATAATGTTTTGTTTTTCTCAAAAGACCTCTCACACACAATGAATCTCGATTATGTGGTTATTATTTATATAACTGAATAATATGAAAATGCGTTAAAAATTGTTTATTATGAACAATATATTCCAGATAAATCTGACCAAATATATATATATTTTAAGAACCAATCGATCACTTTTTGTGATTGGTGTACTGTGGCGGTAAAAAAAAAAAAGTACCAGTAAGTGACCAGTAGATGGCAGTCTTGGCCCAAAAGCATGGATTCAAGTATTGTTGAATTGTTGAAATAAAAAAACGACTGCAGCTATGTACATAAAATACACAGTTTAAATACAGCTTAAATAATTATATTAAATAAAATACTACAGATAAAAGTCTTAACAATAGTCAACAGTAGTTTTTGGTTCAGTGTTTTTAAAGTCTTCCTAATGATCACATTACTGAGGCCTATAACATGAATTTTGAATTGGGCAAAATGCGGTTTCTTTTATATTTTAGGTATATTTTATAAATTATAAAATAGAAATATACAAATCAAACTTTCAATAGAAAAGTAAAATATTTGAAATATATCAGTATTGGTGCACAACTGATAGTAAAGTCATTTATAATGTTAAACGATCTCTATTTCAAATGAACGCTGTTCTTTTGAACTTTATATTCATCGAATCATGACAAAAACAAAAAAGAAATCACGGTTTCTACAAAAATATGAAGCAGCACAACTGTTTTCAACATTGATAATAATAAGAAATGTTTCTTGAGCATCAAATCAATGATTTCTGAGGGATCATGTGACATTGAAGACTAATGCTGAAAATTCAGCTTTCATCGCAGGAATATTTTTAAAAATACATTCAAAAAAGAAATCAGTTTTTTATTGTAGTAATATTTTACAGTTTTACTGTTTTTTATTTAAAATAAATAAATGCAGCTTTTATGAACATAAAAAACGTTTAAAAACCTTAAAAAAACGTAGACTACTGCCCCCAAACCTTTGAACGATAATGTAACATATTTCAATATACAAATATAATTGAATATAATGTTAATTTTCCTTGTATGCATACAAATGTTAATTTTCATAAATATATTGCTTTTTAGGAAGTTGTTAAATATATACTTTCCATCAATAAATAGACAAAAAAAAAATATCAGAGTCAAACAACAGAGTCCACAGTCAGACAGCCAGCAGATGGCAGTCTTTACCCACAACCACAGTTAGTTTAAGAGTATATTTACATAAGAAAAAAAAATGTATTAACCTCTCTTATGATGAAATGATGTATGTAAAGTATTAATATTAGTAAGGGAATGCATATGAGATATATTTATTCAGATTATTAAGGTTAAAATATGTTGTAATTACTCCAATGCATTAATAACACTGAAATATTATTAGCTGAGCAATTCAAAATATATAAAAGTAGAAGTATTGTTTTACTACACAAGCACTGATTGTATTTACTGCTAATTGCAACAGTATAAGTTAAGTGGGGAACCCATCTTGTTCACGAATATTAAAAAAAAAAAAAGTGGGGTCAGGTTTTATCATCAAAGCAGACACTGGTTTTGTGGGTATACTGTTTGTGTGTCAATATCTTAATGCACCAAAATGTTGAGTTACGTAAACAACTTCTCCATGCCAGTCATCCCCTTCATGACAACAAACACGATAAAGGATGCCACATTGTAGCATGTTGTCCTATGTATGAAAATGAGCACATGAGTCCCCCTAATTTCCCAGCAGGGTCTTGTAGTTTCTTTCCTGTTAGGGCTAGTGTTTGTTTTCAGCCTGTATCCCCCTGCGATGTGCGCCTCCCTCCCCTGCTGAGTCGACAACCTCAGCTGCCTGTGAAGAGCCCACCTCCTGTCTGTAGAAGGGCCACTTGGCTTTTTCACAAAGGCTACTGGAATAACAGTGCCCCGAGAAGGAAATGACAGTCTGTTCAAAAGAGCCCCTATGCCACAGCATTGTGCTGGGGGGCTGGTACAGTACGGGAGATGTTTTATCATTGCATATTGGTTCAATATCAATTCAATATCACAAAGCACCACTCAAGTTAACCAAGGTTTACGTTATACTTCTATGTCATATTTGGTGAACTGTAAACATCTTTCTCAGGGAGTTACCATATTTACACTTTCAATATTTACAGTCACGTTGACTGTCATTGTGATCTGGCCGCAGTGAGAATGAGTGAATTTTCAGCCCTCAGAAGCAGTAAAAGTCCCAGCACTTCCTTTGTAAGTGACAAGAAGGACCCCTTTGATCTTTCAGTCATATGTATGCGGCTCCAATGACAAGATAATGGAGTGATACTTATGAAAGATCAGGTGTGAAGTGTGCGCATGTGCTGGATCTTATCAATTAGTGGACGAGCCACTTGACAAGACGGACACATTGTGTGCTACTGAGAGAAAATATCTTCTCGGGCCTCTTTAATGTGTCTCTCAATCATGTTCTCACCTTTGTTTATTCACTTTTACCCATTCTAGCCCGCCTCCTCTGTGATCTGCATCTACTATAGTGGATAGGGCACTGACTTCCTCTTGAATTCACACAGTGGCCTTCCTGACTCCCGCACTGACTGTGTGTCCTGGAATTATTAACCCGGGAACTTCCAGAGCTCTTTTGTCTTGCTCTTCTCTATACTTAAGGGGGCTGCGAGCAGAGGGGAAAGCTATTGTCATTCACTGTATGCCATGCGCAAGTCTGCCCTTGATCCCTGGCTTTGAAATGGAGTGCTGGAGGAAGAGAGACTGACTCAAGTCTGACCTAGGTTCTCTTTCTCACCCTCTGTAATCTATATTATAAAAAACTTCTACTGATATATGATGATTAAATGTTCTTGGCAATATTTAAATAATGCAAAGCCATTTTAAACTGTTTAGGGTTCTCCATAATCCTTTTTTTGAACTCCTCGCCCTGCATGATATTATCTGTTGTGAATGTAGAGCATCAAAAGAGGGCGCTCTTTGTCAGTCAGTGCTGTAATGGGAACAGGCCCCCTCTAGCAAACTGGTGCCAGGCCAGAGACAAGAGCAATAAAGTTCTCACCTCATTATCAAGAACACAGCCACATCACAGCCTGCTGCCAGGTGGGATGGGAGGAGGGGGAAAGATAGAGGGATTGTGGAGATAATCTGGAAGAAAAGGGCTGATCTGACACCCCTGGGAAGACTGCAGATAGTTGACTAACTCAAACTCCACAGAAAGGGAATATTCTTTACTGAAAATCTCTTTATTGTATGGGTTGTGTAATGTTTTGTAATGTTTAAGTATAATAAACTCTATATAATATTATAATCATATGTCATACAGTCTAAGTGCATTGATTGATTGATATAGGCCATGGGTTGCGAGGAAACTGTTCATTAGTTGATGAAAATTAATTAAATCATGACAATTTTAAATGAATAAATAGTTCAAAATAAAACACTTACTAGAAAATGTAATATATTTTAAATAAAAAATAAAATAAATATTAAAATATTTGATTTGTTTATCTGCAACCAACATCAGAGAGCCAAGAACAGGCAAAACTCTTGTTGAATGATTGAAATATTAACTTAAAATTTCATGGGTCTTTAAAAGTCAGAAGTAACTATTTTAGGTCAAAAGGGTTTGGCTGACAAAAAACTTTGGGAATTCCTGATATAGACTATTTAGGTCATGAAGAATAATTACTATGAGCACTGAGAAGCTTTCAGGAGAGCCATTTAGTCTTGCAAAGTACTAGATAGACCTGGGCTCCTAGCAGCTGGTGTTCTCCTATCTTCACATGTACAACCAATAAATCAATATCAAATCTAGCAGGAAGCCAGATGGTCTCCCTCCAGACCTTCGACATAGTGGGTCACAGACCTCTCAAAGCCAGCATGGCTACTGTAAGCCAGACCAATAGAGAAGAGCCTTTGAAGGCATAGACATTCAACAAGGAGGCTATGAATGACTAAAGGGGACAAATAAGCTGTTACGACTCGGGTCAGATCAGTGTTTGTGTTTCTCTGAACATCAAAGGTCCGAGACTGTTTGATATGCAGCCCCCACACCTTGATCCAGAGCCGGGACAGGTAATGGGGTGGAGTAGTCCATTGAGTAACAAGGAGGGGGGGCTTGTAGAGTCCTCCTCTTAGGTCTTGCCGTAGGGCACTCGACTCAGACAAAGAATCTTTTAGGGCCTCCGACTCCCTACGGAGCAGTCGGCCCCATGAAACTACGAGCATCTTCTGCTCATGCCAGGACCTGGTTATATGGGGCTATCTGAGGTCCTAATGGGACTTATGCATGCAGTGCCTGGTACTGATTCAGATAAATCAACCACTTTTTTTTTTATCATATTTTCTTTTTTGTATCACATGGTAATACTATGGTACTTTGTAATACTCAAATTTTTGGTACAACATGGTACTTTCAAGACCACACTGTAACAGTACTTTTTGGTACTATTTTGTAAGTGTCTAATTCTGACCATACACTACTGTTCAAAAGTTTAGGGTCAGTAAGATGTTTAGGAGAAAATAATGATAACGCTTTTATTCAGCAAGGATGCAATAAATTGATCAAGTGAGAGTAAAGACAAACAGTAAAGACAGTAAAATGTTGCAAATATTTTTATTTATAAACAATTTCATGAAAAAAATGGATCAGTTTCCACAAAAAAAAAAAAACTTTTTTCAACATTGATAATAATAAGAAATGTTTATTGAGCACCAAATCAACGAATTAGAATTTATGAAGGATCACGTGACACTGAAGACTGGAGTAATGATGCTGAAAAATAAGCTTTAATAAATTACATTTTAAAATGTATTCAAATTTGCCATTACAGGAATAAATTACATTTTAAAATATATTCAGATACAAAAAAAGTAAATAATCAATTCTAATTATAATATAAATATTCCTATTTTTACTGTATTTTTCATCAACTAAATGCTTTGGTGAGCATAAGAGACTTTTTTCAAAAACATAATTTAAAAAAAAAAAAATCTTACTGACCCCAAACTTTTGAACAGTAGTGTACTAATCAACCACACTGAACACATTCACACTAAACATAATATAAAATGTCATGGTTACTGTTATGTTATTGGCTTTTCTTGACTAGATTTGAATACTTAAATTTGAATCAAATACTACTTTTATCTTAATCAAAACATTTCAACCAAGAAACAGTTTTTCAAAACCTACAAGCTAACTGAGAAAATACAGAGCAGTATGCACCAGGGTCCAACACAGATGATGTCGCAATTTTAAAAAAACAAGGCCCAAAAAACAAGTTAAACAGTAGTTTGATTGAATGGCTGTTCACAGAGGAGTGTGAAATGCCAGCTCTATGGTGAGGTGTGACTAGGGTGAAGGGGGCAGCTCTGGCCTTTGTGTAACTCCCAGGCTGAATGTGCGGCGGCTATTGTTCAGGCACGACCGCCTGGCCTCTCAGTCTCTCTCCTCCACAGCTTTGTCCAGAGCTGCATGACCACTTCCTTAACCCAGGTCAGGGCAAGGTCGTGACTTTGGTAACTTACCCCTAGACCGTCTGTGCTCTCTGCTCATCTATAAATGCATAAATGTTCAGTCAGGATACACTTGAGGACCTACCAGGGAATAAAAGCATGGAAAAAGTCAAAAAGAAAATTCATACCTTTATGAGGAGAAATTAGCTATTAAAAAACTTTGAGTTCAAATTTTGATGGTAGAAAAATTATACCAGATTGAATGAAAACAATTACACTATAAAAAAATAAAATAAAAAAATGTTGGTTTAACTTAAAAAAGTAAGTTATCTGGTTGCCTTAAAATTTTAAGTTTATTGAAATTAAAAATTTGAGTTAATACAATGAAGGCGATTGGTTTAATCAACAGAAACTCAAAATATTAGGTTATCTGAACCACATTAATTAATGAAGTTGATTTGACAAAAGAAAATGTGATAAGTTACAGTGTAGGAGAAAGATCACAAGTAAAGTCGTCAAACTTATAGCATAATAAATAACGAATTACGTGAATCACTTCACAGAGCGACCATGAGCGTACATAACATGCTCAGATTTACAATGTTGAATTAACCCCCCTGTTAACCCTAATGGGCTCCTCTATGTAACTGTGAAGACACAGGTCAGTCTGGTCTCTTTCTCTTGTTCCAAGGCCTTATTGGACTGTGAAGAATGAAACTCACTTCTCTGTTGATAAGAAGAGGAAAGGCTAAAGTGCTTAAAGGCATGGTATACACAGTTTTGGAACTTTGATGGAGGCCGAGTGAAGAAGGAGGGGAGGTATATCGGCTGATAAAGATCACCATGGGTCTTTGATCTTTAAGGAACTGATAAGATGTTACCAAGTGGCATGCTGGGTGGACAAGCAGGCCCACATGACAGGTACAAACAAGCAAACACAGCCCTAGAGGTGATGTCTTCAAGGAGAACCAGATAGCTACAGGAGGAATGGCAGATGGGCAATTAGCCATTTCGCTTTGGAGTGAAGTGGAGTGAAAAGTTAACACAGCACACTTGCCTCACTGAGCAAAGTACTTTAGACTCATATTAGATATGTTATGCATGAGTAGAGGACATTATTTATGACTTACAAACAGAGGAGATCATGTTCCCATTTACCTAATGTGACTAATCTAAATTTCTTTTTTGTAAAATAAACTTTGCCAGAACTTCAGGGCAAAATAATCAATGAAAGAACAACATAGCAGACCGAATCGAAGACATTTTAAATACATTTGCTCAATTTGATGGCTGGAGATGGCTGTTAAAGTGACACTCGAATGTCAAACTAAAGCATAGCGGGGGTGGGCTGCGTCTGCGTGCTCCCTAAGCACTGATTTAGGGCCTGCATGTGGATGCCAGACAGAGCCTGAAGTCTGGGGGTGCAAGCTGCAGCCTGAAACAGATGCCTGGCTGTCTGGCCAAGGGAGGAGGGGAGTCTGTGGTGAATAAAATGGGGGGAACTGCCTGTGGAGTTAATGTGCTTTCATTGGTCCTCCTAGCAACAGAGCTGTAATATTCACTGCACCTGCACCAGGTCTGTAAGTGAGCATGTTAAGAGAAGGATGCAGGATGTTACAGTGGATAACCGTGAGTGCACATGTGTACATGTAATTATGAATATTGGCTTTCACACATTGTACAGTGGCAGAAAAGAGAGGACATACACACAAATTACATCAGTGATAATTAAACATTTCTCTTTTTATGACAAGGAACTCTTGCAATCAAAGTAAAACATGCTTTTTAAATTAAAATGTCCTGATAATTTACTCACCCTCATGTCATCCAAGATGTTTATGTCTTTCTTTCTTCAGTCGAAAAGAAATGTAAAGCTTTTGAGGAAATCATTCCAGGATTTTTCTTCATATAGTGGACTTCAACAGTTACTGATGGGTTGAAGGTCCAAATTGCAGTTTAAATGCAGCTTCAAAGGGTATATACTTTTTATCCACAAATGCTTCTCTTGCACTAGCTCTAATAATCGTAATCACATTTGAAAGGTCAGAAGGACGACCGTTCAAAAGTTGTTGTACGTTGAATGACACATATTTATATGTCTTTGTGTTGGTTTATTGTTTAAAATTGTCCTTTCGTGTGCGTATCCTGGATATTTAAATCTTTTGAAACACTTGCTCGGTATTTCCGCCTTTCCAACATGATTATGTAATGCGTGGTGCACCGCAGAGCAGTGCAAGATGAGCATTTGTGGTTAAAAAGTATTTAATTTTTTTTTTTTTTTTAGAAAGTGACTGAAAAAGTGACCCTTTATTCCTCAGCTGGGATCGTGTAGAGCCCTTGGAAACTGCTTTGAAACTGCAATTTGGACCTTCAACCCGTTGAAGTCCACTATATGTAGAAAAATCCTGGAATGTTTTCCTCAAAAACCTTCATTTCTTTTCGACTGAAGAAAGAAAGACATCAACATCTTTGATGACATGGGGGTGAGTAAATTATCAGGAAATTTTAATTCTGAAGTGAACTAATCCTGTTCATGGTCCAACGACAAAGACAATTAAAAGAATTAAGACGTAAGAGCCTTCATTATCAGTTCCCTCCTACAGACATCAAAAGACACATACAGTGAGAGTGCAGCTGCCCTGGTGGTGTGACTTTCTTCTCTCACACTGCTGTTTGTGTTGAGGATGTTTACCGATCCCAGGAAAGACAAACAGGTTCATTCTTATTTGTGGGAGTTGTGCTCAAACAGAGGAGCAAATAGGACTGATTCAGCAAAAGGGTCAGTCTGTTACTCATTGTTGCTATTGTTGTTTTTCGTGTCCTTTCACGTTAGCTGTGTCTTCATACACACAGATTTTCCCGCCAACTGCCAGGATCACAACTGGAATTTTTTAGATTCCATGACGTTTTATAATACAGAGGCTATACTAATGCTGAAAAAAGCATTTCTGTTATATGCACATTTGATGTATTGTATACCGATATCAGATAAAAATATGGTTGTAAATCAGTTTATAGATAAAATAAAGATTGCACATAGAATTCATTTGAAAATGTTTATTATCACTTACCAACACAGATGATGGGCTTTCACTCGCAGTCACCTATCCACTGTGAGTGTAAACATCTGGGAACAGCTGCACAAATGTGGCACTGGCACAGCTGATCTCTGAAATGACACAGGAAATCAATTTTATTTCGCTCGCTTTTGATAAATCAATTTTACTTGGTTATGTAATGTTTGCACATGTGGATTTTGGATTGTTGGGTTTCATTCAACATTTAGTTACAATAACAAATATAAACACATTTATATAATTAAGTGCAAAACCGGCTTATGTTTGTCATAATGCTATTATATACCTGATTCTTTTCCATTTATAATGGACAGGCTACTAGTACAGTACTGTAGTACAGTATTTTGAGGAGTAGATGAAACAAAGAAACGCCTAGTTGAACAATGATTGGTTTGATCAGCAATAGTGGTTGTCTGTGCTGGACTTACAGGGGTATAAATCACAGAGGGAACAAGCCTCAGCAGAGAGGTTTTATGAGGGGAAACTTCCCTTGCATCCTGCAGGGGGTAGAGGCCGACACTGTCCAAGTGTCAAAGACCTTTTAACTGGCAGGATCACAAACAAAGAATTATTACTTTATTGGACATCATTTAGGGAGACTTTTTTCCACTCTCTCTGATTTCTAGCTGGAGAGAAGTATTAACACGCAGAAGCTATTCACTTAAAATTATAGTTATTATGAAAGGTTTCATTCCTGCTGGAATGCTATGGTTGATGAAAACCACTCAGAGAATACAGCAAAGGTCATTGCAATTAATTTGTTAATTATGCACCCATAAAACAATTATACACATGAATTGTTTGAACGAGGACACTTAACATTTGAACAAGTGCATTATACTAAAATTAATGATGCCCATACAAGTGTTTTCTGAGTTCAAACTTAAGCTATTGTCACAGCAGCTGATGAATTGCTGACACAAAACATTAACACTATTGTCAAAACATTTGGAGAATGCACAAAATTCATAGCTGCAGTAATGCAGAAGACAAATAAGATGGTCCTGCAGATTAATCAAATCTCTGAGAAAGCTACATAACTTAATCCATTGAGAATTTGAGTACATGATGGGAGACTGGGGCTAGTTCTCACGCACTCTTTTGATTTATAATAATATTAGGAAATTGAATTTAAAGTAAAAATAGAGTAGGCCATCATATTTTGCTATAGCTGTTTAGTAAACAAGTGAGCGCAATACAACTAGATGAAAAACATTCAGAAAAGCAATGGAATGAAATGTTGAAATGTTCGCAGGACTGGATGTTTGTCATAAGTGTCAAATCACACTTTTATAGAGACTGTTTATAAGTTGTCATGTGTTTTAGATTTTGTAAGTTTATAAAATGTATTGTAAAAAACAAACTGTGTATTGAGTGCTGTATTGTACATTGGTACATTTGCACAGCACACACTGCCCCACCTATAGGCTAGTAAAACAAATAGTTGGCCAAAACAATGGTTTGACTTTTTTTTTTTTTTTTTTGTTACCTCCTCCATCCTTTTCCTGTGTCATGATTTTCTTGGTGTTTCGTAGTTATTTTTAAGTTTAAATGTTAAGTTTAAATATGCTATAGTTACAGGTTCCCGTGCTGTGACAACTTCATTTGACAACATGCCCCATTGAGGCAAACTGGAAAGTACCTTTTTGCGCATTATATAAAATTTATAAGGGACGTTTAGGAATTATCCAGACTTCACATTTTTTGACAAATTAAATATTCCCGCGTTACACACCTCTGCACCTGAACGCCACGCGCTGACTGAGTCCAAAGGTGAATTTGTTCGTACCTGCGCAAACTTCCTGTGAAAGCGTCAGATCCGACTTGTCTGGAACTCATGATGGTTGCCTCGCCTTCGGTTTAATAATACCTGGCGTGGTGTCTAGTTATCAGAACATGGGAATGGAAATGATGATATATTAATATTTTGACGTATAGACGAAGTCACGACGGTTCATGTTTTATATTTCTACCGCGTCTTTGTTTTAGTACTTCCGGAAAATCCCCACAGGTAAGACGAGTTTCGGTCTTGAGCGCGAATATCTTACGCGTCTCTTTTCTTACACAATACACTAATCTCACAATATTTGCTTTAAACTCAGATGTAAGCTACTTTTGTTGCTTTATTATCACTAAATGTGAATCATTGAAGGTTAAAGGACAGCAAAGCGAACATCACACCGCTTCTGACATACCTCGGACACATTGTGTTTTTAGGAGGTTGGGTACGTTGTTAAGATGAAGGTAACTAGGCTGAGTTACGTAAAGCAACAAATGATTTATTTGTAATGCTTCTTTACCCGACATGTAGGCTAATTCAAGGGCACTCGGTTGTCCAGGTTACCATCAGAATCTCATGTCAGCTGATTGATGAATGATTTATGGCTTCTTTCTCGTGTGTCACGTATACCTGCAACGTGTAGGTCAGACCACAAAGACCATATGGTATTAAAGTAAAACATAATGTGTGTTTTAAGGCATGCTGTCAATACTAATATCAGTTAACTCCATAAAACGGGTGAAGTTGCCCTCCTCCAGAAGGAGTCTCCTTTCATAATAAACAACAAAGACAGACCTCTAAAGGTAAACAAATATGATGACTCTATGTTTCCTATTCTGCTGGTTGTTTGGTACTGGTGTATGTTTTTTTACTTTGCTTGAGAAGAGAAGGTTGATGTGTTGTTCTTCTGGCTGTTGAACACATCTGGTCCAACTTTAAATGGATCGTGTCCAGAAATTAAAATTCTGTCATTATTTACTCATCCTAGTGTTACTTCAGTCTTGTACAGTATCACTTTCTTTTTACCTAGAACAAAAAATGTGATGTTGACAGAATGCAGATGTGATGAAAGTGAATGGCGACTGAAGCTGTCAGTCCCTAGTATTATGCCTCCTTTCTATATTCCTTTGTGTTTCACAGAAAAAAGAAAAGTTTTGTAATGGTATGAGAGGAGTAACTGATGAAACAGTTTTTCGTTTTGGGTGAAATGCCTCTTTAAGCCTTGAAATGTTGATTTAGGGCATGCATTAATGGTTAGAGTAGACAATGGTTAATCAGCCTTCTTACTTGCTCCTATTGACTTGAAGGACAATAAAGAAAAACTCCAGGTGACTATACAGCAGAATATTTTCATACATTGCCCTTGTATTCATTATGTGAGGGTGTGTCTGAGGGAATGATTCATGGTCCCCTGGTTGAGTTGGGTAGGTGAGAGCTTTTCAGACTGGGTGTTCACATTTTCTTTGATTTACCATTTGTTCTGTCGGTGGTGGACAGGAATAGTGCTAATTTATGATATCAGCACCCAGGTAACACAAAAGAAAGATACCCATATTTTAAAGAATATGGGTAACCAAACAGTTGATGGGCCCCACTGACTTCCATAGTGTGGAAAAAATACTATGGAAGTCAATGTGGCCCACCAACTGTTTGGTTAGTGACATTCTTCAAAATATCTTCTTTTGTGTTTAGCAGAAGAAAGAAATTCATAAAGGTTTTGAACAACTTCAGGGTGAGTAAATGATGACAGAATTTTCATTTTTGGGTGAACTATTCTTTTAACATCTGGAAACACTATATGGACTTTGACACGGTCCATGTGACTGGTCAGTACACAAATAGGAAAGTGACAAATTGTGTACTCAGGGAGGTATGTGGACTAAGGTTTGTTTTGTAGTGGAGTTCAACCTTGAGACTCACAAACTCTACATCATTAAAGGACAGGAGAGATTGACAAGCTGCTTGTCTCCAATGTGTAAAGATACTCCCATGAGGCTATGGGGTGAGTCCATCTATCTTAGCCAGGGTCACAGCTTCATTGGACACGTGTGGAAATAAACATAAACTAAACATCACTATGCCACAAGGTTTCAGGGTTTTATGATATAGTATGTTTATCAAGGCTGCTGTTAATTACTGGTGTTTAATGACACTTTTTACTATATACTGTGTTGAAAACCTTAAAGGGTTAGTTCACCCGAAAATGAAAATAATATAATTTATTACTCACCCTCATGTCGTTCTACACCCGTAAGACCTTCGTTCATCTTTGGAACACAAATTTAGATATTTTTGATAAAATCCGATGGCTCAGTGAGGCCTGCATAGACAGCAATGCCACTGAAAATCTAAAGATCCATAAAGGTACTAAAACATATTTGAAACAGTTCATGTGAGTTCAGTGGTTCTATCTTAATATTTTAAAGCAATATGAATACTTTTTGTGCGCCAAAAAAACAAAATAACAAATTTTCAACCATATCAATATGGGCCGATTTCAAAACACTGCTTCATGAAGCTTCTGAGCTTTATGAATCTTTTGTTTCGATTAGTGATTCGGATCTCCTATCAAACGGCTAAACTGCTGAAATCACGTGACTTTGACTCTCCGATTCACTGATTCGATTTGTAAAGCTCTGAAGCACATGAATGGTTTCAAATATGTTTTTAGTACCTTTATGGATCTTGAGAGGTGCAGTAACATTGCTGTCAATGGAGGCCTCACTGAGCCATCGGATTTCATCAACAATACCTTGATTTGTGTTCTGAAGATGAACGAAGGTCTTACAGGTGTAGAACGACATGAGGGTGAGTAATAAATGACATTATTTTCATTTTTGGGTGAACTAACCCTTTAACCCCAAGTTATACATTTTGGCATGATAAAATGGGCAACACAATCCAACAGATTTGCACTGAAATGGCCCAAACCTTATCTTGTGATGAGAATATGGTTCTACTGTATATATTCACTCGCTACACCTAGCCCAACCCTGGCATTGTGGAGATGAATTTTACACTGGCAAGCATCAGTTGTTGTTGTTTTTTTTGTTTTTTTTTCACAGTGCATTGTATTATCAAACACACCATATTAATGTTATGGCCAATTAGGCATGTTAGCGAGTAACCAACAATCGGTTAATTGTCGATAGTAAGTTAATCAACAAGAATTATTGATGGTTCATCAATCAAGGTGATTATTAGAGTGCGGCAGACACACAAGAAAAAATTAAGCGAGCGCGCCGTAGTTGCATATTCTAAATGTATTAATGTCTTCAAGCCATGCAATGGATTAGGTAGGCTAGCCGTTTATTTCGAAACATAATTAATCAAGGGCCCAAAAAACCCTCCAAACAAGTGATTTTACTGAACATAAGAACTACTTACTTGTGTAAATGTCACAATAAAAGTACACAGAATAAACAAGTAATAAATATAGCTGCAAGCAGCGATGACGGGCCCAAGCCCGGTGGCACCGCCACCCCGGTGACTTCAGGGCAACTGTGCATGGCAGTCAATAGGCATTTAAAACGGTTAAATATAAAAGGACTATGTGAAAGTCATTTGAATACACCACATTTACTGCAGCAGCTGGTGCCCCTATGATCACGAACCACAGCAGCCACATAATTTAAATTTAGATGAATTTCATGTCATAGAATGTCATAGGTCAATTTCAAATGAGTGCAGAAAACCGTCCTAATCTGCCATGTCTGTGTTTTTCTCAAACAACCTCTATAAAAATTCCAGTTCAAATTACCTACTGTTATTTGCACAAAAGTGCTCCATATTGGAAGATTTATAATTTTCCAGCACTGCTTCGGCTGTGTGCTCCTATTTCATGGGGCCGTTTACACGGCACCATTTTCAACTAAAAACTGAGAACTTTTTATGCGTTTTGGCCATTGATTTACATGACGATGGCATTTTTTGGGGCCTGAAAACACAAACGTTTGAAAACGGGTCTCAAAGTGCATGTTTTTGAAAACAGTACCTTTTATTGTCTCCGTGTAGACAAAACGTGTTCAGTCTATAGTGTTTATTTACAAAGTGACATCGCCAACTGCTGGCCTGGCAGCATATTACAATGTTGTTGTTTTTCAGTGTTTTTCACGGATCTGTGTGAATGGGGATCTTTTTGACAACATTGTCGTCTGTATGGGAAAAACACAAATAAAAAACGTTTCCGTTTTTAGTACATCATTGTCGTGCAAACGTACCCTATGGTGCATGGTAAATCAAGACCTGTTGATCTGAGTGATCAAACCAATCCAAGCATGCTCCAGCTGTAAAACAGTGTCCGATTGGTCTCTACACATTGTCCCTATCCACCCACCACACCCAAGATCCAGTTTCCATTGTTTAAACTTTCAAATGACGTTGGAAAACACTGTTTCATGATCGTGACGCGATTGGATCCCGGAAGTCCTATAGCTTTAGCCAAGCAGCATGTTATTGTCATGTCACTCCGTGATCTACGCATTGTCTTATATTGTGTTTGGGCTTGTTCGAGACCACCTGCTCTAAATACAGATATGTGATCTACTATGGTTTACTAATGTTTCGCAAAGTTACAAACAAAAATGTGGCACAAAAGCATCATGCGTATATTGTTTACACCTGCGTCGATGGTGTTTTTTCATACAAATACTTGGTATAATTTGGTCTATAACTGAAACAAATATGCTTTTTTGTATTTTTCTAGTTGAGAGCTTTTCAACGATATATTTGTAGGGTTGTCAAAAGTACAGACTTCGGTACCAAGTTGGTACTGAAATTTAAAAAAAATGTGACAATACCAGCATT
Source organism: Ctenopharyngodon idella (assembly GCF_019924925.1). Taxonomy (NCBI): domain Eukaryota; kingdom Metazoa; phylum Chordata; class Actinopteri; order Cypriniformes; family Xenocyprididae; genus Ctenopharyngodon; species Ctenopharyngodon idella. Next base: position 9,080,288 of record NC_067233.1, on the reverse strand, counting down.
TCCCTGTAGAATTTTGAGCACTGTTGAGCAGATTCTTAAACACCTCTGATTGACCATTGTGTTCACACGCTCAACAGATATGTCTGTGATTGGCTACAATGATCAACACTTCAAAAACATGTTGTAAATAGACATCTTTGGCTTTGACACTCTTCACAGAGCGCTTACACAGATACACACGGGAGCATTTGAAAGCATCTATTAGCGGATCCCTAATATGCCTGCTTTCAAATTCTGGTATCGTTCTGCTTCTTTTTTTTTAAATTTCAGTACCGACTTGGTACCGAAGTCAGTACTTTTGACAACCCTTATATGACACAAGACTCTGTTATGTACAATGATTATGCAGATCACATTTCCATGCAAAGCAGGAGCCTTTTTTTAGGCTATGAAAATAGAGCGCTTTCAATATGTCAGCAAATTTAAAAGCAATTGTTAAGTAATGGTAATATTCCCTTATATTCACTGTAAAGCCTTTAAAAACTTTAAAACGAAACCTATTTTTTGTTGGTTAAGCAAGTGGTCCACGCTTTAGATTTAAGCGGTAGAGGTTAACGATAGGGCTGCATGATATTGGAAAAAACTGACATTGCGATATTTTGTTTTTCTGCAATATATATTGCGATATGAAAAAAAATTCACCAGATGACTCGAATAGCTCTATTTGGAAAGAATTAATCATTTCTAGGATGTTTAGGGTGATTTTGTAGGTGAGTAAATACGCATAGAAAATAATAAACAAATTACAAGCATACATAAATATAATAGAACAAAGATACAAATTAAATAGTGCTTTATATATTTCAGGTAAGTCTAACAGTATTCAGGTACAGAAATTAAATAATCAATTGTAAAATAACACTGCGAAGTCTTCACTGTATAAATTAAATATAATTAATCTGTGTTAAAACTACAAAAGTGATCTTTCTCTGTCTTTTGTTGTTTGATTCACATTCATGGCACAGAAAGGCTTCTGTCACTTTAAGACCGAACGCACGTGCAGATCCAAAATACTGTTACACATTTTCTTTCTCAATTGTTTCATCACCTAAACCATAATCATTTGTGTTTCTGAGGATAGGCGATCTTTTATGTGCATTTTAACTATTTTTCTGCATTTATGTGTCCGTTCGGGCACAAATAGACACGGAAGAGAACGGCATTCGGTGTTCACGTGAATCTGCGCGGCTCTGTGTTTGTGCGCGCACATAAACAGCCGCACGTTCAGAATTGAGTTCTGTTTTGCGTCTCCATCCGCTCAAATGGTTTAAAAATCACTTGAATGTTTAAACTGACAGGAACTAAAAACATTGAAATGATAAACTTTCATTGCATGATAGTCAGACTTTGCAAAATAATTAGAGAATCAACGTGCGTTTTGAACCGTGTTGTCTGGTCTGTCCGAATTAACAATCCCTACTAGACATCGCACATTCTGCGATGTGACTATCGCGGATGCACACATCGTGATTTCGATGCTAAAACGATTAATTGACTGTTAATTTAAACAATGATCGATTATTGGAATTTATGTAATTTGACATCCCTATTGCCAATATTAAAATTCTGTACTATTTTGTCTAAATAAAATTAATAATCTGTAAAATCTAAAATCAGGCCTTTCAATTACTGCATCACAACATAATAAAGTATGAAAATTCAGGTATTTGCTAAAGATTACATTTAACAGTGTTATTAAATTATTAAATTATAAAGTGTTTTTAAAGATTAAGCTTTAGATGAAGGGAAGGGGAATGTCAATGAAAAAATATAAGAATTAAATATCCAATATTGACTAATATATATCTAATATCTGTTAGGTATTTTATCCAGCTTTAAAGTAATAAATTAATTTTACTTGACTTGCCACTTATTTAAATGTAATGGTAAGGATTATCATTTTTAGGTTGTGAATCACTGATTTTCTGTGGATTATTGTACAGAAAATAGGAAGAGGGGCAGTGAGAGATAGAAATATGTCCTGCTTGACCTCTGACAACAAACACACACACACACACACATGCTGTGTGATTGGCCAGAGGTTGAGCTTGGTTCTTAGAATGCTCTGCCTGCTCTAGGACTACATCAGCATTCTACACTCCCCCTCGTCCTCCGTCTCAGACACACACACACACACACACACACACACACACACACAAATGCACGCTCTCAACTCCTCCTCCTGGGTCGACACAGCCGGACTCTGAACGTTTCTCTCCAGTCTGTTGAGCTCCCCTTTAACAGCATGTCCTTGCATACGCACACTCACACGCACAAACACGCTCTGTCCCTAGTTGAGATGACGGGCTCTGGTTTCAGTCAGGCTGCAGGCGGCCAGCGCAGCTGTTGGGCTTGAGTTTCTTGTTTTCATGCAGTGGCTGCTGGGAGTCAAACTGCACTGCCATCTGAGGTGGGTTGGAATAATGATTGAGATTTACTACCTCACATTCATGGCGGACAGTGTGTTTGTTTTGCTCATTCTTTGAAGTGCCGGTTGTTAATTGTGTCATTGCATTGTGCTATTAATTGTTTTTATAAAATGGGAATTTTTGGTGTAGTGTTATCATATTTTTATGGTATTCTAAAGGAGATGTTTTTATAGTATAATAGTATGTTCTTATTATAAGGGTCACTGACACATAAGAGTGTCCATGATAAAAGATTTAATTTTTAAACACATGCACCAACTTTTTTGTATTTATGTTGGTTTCGAAAAACTTAAATACCATTTACCAAAAATGTCATGTGGTGTAACCAAGTAAAAGTAATTTTCCTTACACTTTGAGTACATGTACACATTTTAATCATTATCATAGTCTTCTTTTTTTACAAATATCATGAATTATTAATTTATAAATATCTTTAAGTATTCAGGGAGTCACACCACATGATGTCTTGATGTGTGATGTATTTAAGGTTACAATACACAAACATTCATTGTAGATGGATTTAGCAGAGATTATGTGGCTCACAGAGGGAATTCGCCCACTGCAGATCGGCATGCAGGAGTCATTACCTACAAGCTTTTAATTTCTACAATATTAACTTTGAGTTCTTACTCCTTTTTCGAGCAGCTTCTGTGTTCGACCTAGTAGGTAAGTTTTAACTGTTGCCCTCATTTCACAGAGCTTAACTCTGACTTGAACAGTGATAGTTAGCCATACTCAGATTGCTGTTGAGGCGGAAACTCATGGAAAGGATACAGCTGCAGCCCTCTCCCCATATTGTTGCTGTTAAGTGGATCCATGTCATTTCCTGTCCAACCGGCATGAGCCAAAAAAAGAATGCCAGACGTGAGCTTCAGTTTTTCTTTGTTCTCTTTTCCAACAGAAACTTGGGTGTAGATGAAGCAGCTAGCGGTTTTTACTCTCTCTGGATTGGAAGTATTTGATTGCTTCTCAACTGATGAATCTGATGTAGAGTTTGCAAGCTGAGAAAGAGGCGAAAGCTCTCCAGCCCTGCGGACGTCCAGCTTAACTTCTTCAGGCCATGATGGAGCCCAAAGCGTCTCCACTGGCGGGTGGCATAACGTGGGCGCGGGTGTGTAAGGAATGTGGACAGTGTCATGAATGTCAGGACAGTCACCTGTTTGAATATCAGGATGATGTGGACGATGAGCTGGTGTGCCACATCTGCCTGCAGCCTCTGTTGCAGCCCATGGACACGCCATGCGGCCACACATACTGCTTCCAGTGCCTCAGCAACTTCTTGCAAGACCAAGACTTCTGTCCAGTCGACCGCCAGAGGCTTCAGCTACAGCAATGCCGAGCCTCCAGCCTGCTGGTGCGCAACCTGCTGGACAAACTGGCTGTGCTATGTCCTTTTCGCAGCGAGTGCCAGCATAGCATGCAACGCTGTGAGCTGCAGCCCCATCTTCACAACAGGTTAGTGCTTGCCACAACTTTTTTATAATGAAACGAAATGGAAATGGGGTTTACTGTTTACATATCGCTAAGGCACCAAGGCATACTCGGAAGAGATATAGACAGAGATAATGCGGCTATCATTCTGGAGAGATGAAATCAGTTATGAAGAGTCTGTGGATAAATATGCACATGTTGTATTACTGTAGCCATTAAGAGAGCTGCTTAAAAATTTGTGGAATTCCACTTATTCAGGTCTCATGTGAACAGAGAGATTTCAGAGAGCTGAACAGGATTAAAGAATAGACGCAAGTGGACCGTATGACCAACTAGAACTGGGTGACTCTCTTTTACATAATGGAGTTAATTAGGAATCACATGAGTGATTACTATAGAATGTCTGCAGATAGTTTATCCTGGTCACCATCTGCTAGGAAAACATGGGACTTGGCGTATTTAATTTGTGCCTGTTTAGTTACAGGATTTAAGTAGTATTTAAGAGCTCATCCCCACTCACAACATTCCCCTTTTACAAACTTATAGTTTTCACTGACCTACAAGATTAAATGTAAAAATAAATTATATAGAATTTAAAGGTTGATCCACTAGATGCAAAGCCATAGTTGATGATCTGGGTGATATGGTATGCAAAAAAAGAAAAAGAGTCCTTGGGAATAAAATCCATGACTTTGGCATTAATGGAACACTAGTATGACCCTGTGCTTCAGCGTTCATCACCCTTACATGGGTTTCCTTTTGCCGTTTTATCATACTTATCTTCTGTGATGTAATAGCATGGACTAAAGGTTGTTTGGCTTGATAGTTCACGTGGGCAGGAACGGCCCAATGTAAACAGAGAGCAGCTGTGGGATGGGAAGGGAGGTGTTGACATGGTGAAACCCAGACTAGACCTGATTCTGCTCATTTTTTTGACCATCTCCATCCCTGCAATGCAGCAGAAAAGCTGTTTCATCTCTTCATCTGCATAGCTCCTCTTGTTTCTGTACTGAGAATTCCCACTCCCTGAGCATGTTCATCTAAACGAATAGATAAACGCTATGTAGCTTTGCACTGAAACAATGAAGCATTGATTTATTTTTCGCTGCTGTTTTCTGCTGACTCCTGAATATGGCAGATCTAGAGCAGTAGTCAGCATTGGTGCATGTTTGGGATATTTTTAGTTACCCTGGCTGCCATCTGGTAATGAATGTCTTGTAGGTTAATTAAAGGCAGGCCACTGAGTAATGATGCTGAAGTTCTCTCTGGTTCACTGTGCTCCAATTCTCTCTTTTTAAGATGTCCTGCATTCAAACGACTCAGGGAGGAGGCGGAGAAAAAAAAGAGACCGTCCTGGAATGAGTTTAAAGGAAGCAAATCAGAAGGAGATTTAGCTGATGCCAAATCTACCCCAATCGCACGCACAGCTCAACTCAGTGGACCCTCAGAACCTGGACTGGTCAACCCAGCCTTTGAGGAGGGTGAAGATGGTATAGCATCATTTTTTTTTTTTTTTTTTTTTCTTGTACCCTGTCCATCAAATATTATTACAAAGTCCTGTGATGAGTGTTAGCTGATCCATGTGTAGGTGACTATGATATTCCAAATGTAATTAAGATTAGGAGTATTTCCACAATTTTATGGAATACTAGTACCAAAATGGTTATCGGACGATATTGCTTTTTTTTATTAATTGGTATTGCTCAATATTGGATATTTAATTGTTCATGCTCATTTCACTTCCCCTAGATTAGTTTTGCTGTCTTCTAATGCTCACTTAAAGGGTTAGTTCACCCAAAAATGACATTTCTGTAATTAATTACTCACCCTCATGTCGTTCCCGTAAGACCTTCGTTCATCTTCGGAACACAAATTAAGATATTTTTGATGAAATCCAAGGGTATCTGATCCACACATAGGCAGCAATGTCATTGCACCTTTTGACATCCAGAAAGGTAGTTGAAAACATGGTTAAAATAGTCAGCGTGACTACAGTGGTTCAACCTCAATGTTATGAAGTCACGAGAATACTTTTTGTGCGCAAAAACAAAACAAAAATAACTACTTTATTCAACAATTTGAACCATTGTAATACTTAGTGAACTCAGTGCAGGCATCCTTGTTTACGTCCGAACACCAACTCAGTATTGGCTGAAGCTGAACATGTGAGCAGCACGACGGATACATGTGATGCTGACACAGGATCTGGCCAATAATGAGCCAGCATTCGGACTTAAACAATGAAGCCTGCACTGAGTTCACTACGTATGACAGTAGTTCAAATTGTTGAATAAAGTCGTTATTTTTGTTTTGTTTTTGCGCAGAAAAAGTACTCTCGTCACTTTATAACATTGAGGTTGAACCACTGTAGTCACGCTGACTATTTTAACCATGTTTTAACTACCTTTCTGGACGTCAAAAGGTGCAATGTTGTTGCTGCCTATGTGTGGATCAGATACCCTTGGATTTCATCAAAAATATCTTAATCTGTGTTCCAAAGATGAACGAAGGTCTTTACGGGTGTGGAACGACATGAGGGTGAGTAATTAATGACAGAAATTTCATTTTTGGGTGAACTAACCCTTTAAAGCTCATCTTTAAAAACACTAATAATTTAATAACGCCGTTAAATGTAATCTTTAGGAAACCTCACAATAAATATCCACTTTTTAGTTTATATGACATTTTATAGCATTTGAAATGACTGATTTTAGTTTTTGTTTTATTTTTAATGAATGTTTGATGTCAGTTATTCATTTATCGGTTATTATCACATGAAAATAAATATTTACATATATAATATTTATAAAATATCTTTGTTTTGTCTGTACTGAACACCACCTGGTAAGGATTAGATGTAGAAAGGAATAAAGCACATTCTTGGTGTTTTTTTGTTTGTTTGTTTGTTTTTTTTTGGAATTGCGGTTGTTTTTGATTTGCGGTAGCTCAAGAGGAAAGGTGAGAAGAGTGTAGCACAGACGTGAAAAGCAGATGAAATTGATTTGCAGCTGTGTTTACTTTTGTGTAAACCATAACAGAGGGAATCTTTCATGTGGGCCTTTATCTTGTGAGTAAATGGCTGAGGAGTGTCAGGATGTTACTAATATTCCAGTGGAATACATTATGGCATTAAAACCAACAATCGTCACTGTCTGAGAACATGTATACTCATGGAGATTCTAAAACACCTGGAGAGAGTCTGGACCTGTCATCTGTATTAATGGAAATTCTGTTAGTCATAAAGTTACCTAGCAACTATCTCATTATCTCATGGGAATATTACATCATACATTTGTGTGCTTCCTTAGATAAATGACTCATTACACAGCAGCCATAAACAAACTGCATGAGTTACTGCTATATGTTGCAATAGTTGTAAACATTTGTTGGCTAAATCAGGTTCCTGATGGTCTGTTGGTTTTGCAGACACCCCTCTGAGGTCCAGTCTCGTGGCAGAGGCAACTGTGGTGGAGCTGTTTCGAGAGGATACAGATGAGGATTTGGGATTGCGAATAGTGGGAGGGAAGGACACACCCTTGGGCAACATCGTCATTCAGGAGATTGTGCGTGATTCACTGGCTGCTCGGGATGGCAAGCTGGCTCCTGGAGATCATATTCTAGAGGTGAGGCATATCTCAGCTCGTCACGCCATCATGGCGTTTTTGGTTATCATTCTCTATGGATTTAAGCCCATTGGATGTTTTCCTCAGCTTTTATCTCTCAGAATCTGACGTTCCATCCAGTTCTCATGTTGTCAGTGTACATACCCGAGTGTCATTGTGTTTACATTGCAGTCACATCCCTGGATAAAGGTCACAAGACCCTGCTTTCCCAAATATCAGAAAAGCTGGATCTTTTTTTTTTTTTTTCCCCACTGGCTGGCACATGACTAACTATGTTAAAATGTAACAATTCGCAGTTGAGTAGACAAATTCTGTCGTAGGAAGTGTATCAAAATATGAGTTAATATATGTAATATAAGTGTATCAAAATATGTATAGTTAATATGAGCACAAGGATTATCTCTGACATTTAGTGAAACACTGTTCCAAGTCATGTTGAAACACATTGAGGGGGATGACCTGCATTGAACAATAAAATAAATAATAGAAAACTATTGAATACAGTCTTCATCCCATGTGATTGTACACCATTCAGATGACTTTTGACAAAAACGCAATGCATTTGTTTTTGTAAGACTTTTTAATTTAGCTCCAAACTACTCAAGGCACATTTAAATAGCGAAGTCACACGGTATTGCTTCTCAATTACAATTCAGTTCAGTTCAGCAAATTTACATTCTTGTTCCCACAATCCAGCGCTCTCCTAGAATTTCTTCCCCTGGTAGTTCTGGAATGCAATTCCTTAGTAAAGCAAACCAGCATGACTGGCTTCACATTCAAATTCAACCTTGAGCTTGAATGAATGCCTCCAGCTCATCTTGTCTTCTCTGAGATCATATATATGGAAATCTAAATGAGGCCAACTGACAGCCCTAGGATGATCTGTATCCCAAGCGGAGCTCCTTTGGCTTTTTTAGGGAGCTATGGCCTGTAAAGAGATCTGTGGATGGCTTGCATATCTTATTTCTTGAAATGGAATCTCTCTTTTCCCCTTCTGGATCAACACGGCATCGATTATCACAAAGGGCTGTTCCAAGCCTTAGGCAGAAAGGCTTTTTCTGGTCCAGAAGCATACATACAGCATTATTTTAGGATCTATTAATATGGTGTTCTTTAAAGAGAACAAAACATACTGGTTGGATCTTAAAGGAGTCATGAATTGAGAAATCACATTTTTCTTGATCTTTTTGCATTTAAGAGGTCATTGTACCTTAAAAATATCCTGTAAGTTTCAAAACTCAAAGCTTCCTCTTTAGTCCAAAAATTGAAACCAAGCTGCCAAAATGACTAGTTTTGGATTTGGTTACATTATGACGTAATAGTGCCTTTGCAGAAGAAAACCATCATGTTGTAGTAAATATGAGAGAAACACAAACACAGGATTTTTTTGAGCAACAAAACGATATAGATTAGGGATGCACCGAAAATTATTGGCCCGAAAATGCCATTGTTACCAAGAGAATGTTGGTAACCAAGCAGTTAATGGCACCCATTGACTTCCATAGTATTTTTTTTTCCTACTATGGAAATCAATGACTACCGTCAACTGTTTGATTACCAACAACCTTCAAAATATCTTCTTTTGTGTTCAACAGAAGAAAGAAACTCATACAGGTATGGAACAACATGAGGGTGATTAAATGATGCCGGAATATTCATTTTTGGGTGAACTATCCCTTTTAAAGTGTAAAATTAATACAAAAAAAAGCTCATTTAAAATAATAAATAAATAATTTTTCAAAAGCATTTTCGGTTTCAGTTTTCAGGCCAAGTGCATCCAGAATTTTGTTCATTTCGGTGCATCCCTAATAGGGATGCCTCTGAGAATTACAACAAGATGTTTTGAAGTGTTAAGTTGTAGAAAAACACAGTCTTTGCTTTGCCTGTGCCTAACATTAAGAAAGCGTGGATGAACTTTTTATTTTTATCAAAGTTACAGATCACGTTAGTAAGACACTGTTCGTTTGTTCAGGTAATTTTGCTGTGTATTCGATGACACCATTCAGTGCAGGCTTTTCAGAGAGACTGAAAATAAAAGAAGATTCTGTGATGACTATATTGGATTCGAAAGTGTTGTGCCGAATTCTGTGTCCCTAGTAGGCACTGTATTGAGCTAATCCTAACCCTAACCCTACCATCATTTCTATTATGTGTATGGTCACATAATTCGGTGGGTCGCAGAATTCGGTATAACCAGATATGTAAGAAAGCACGTAACAAAGGTACTTTTGTTATTGTTTTGATCAAAGACATTCGCTGTTATAATTCTGAATAAAATCTTCAGTGAGCGACAGCGACACTTCTTCTACATCACAATGCGGAAGAAATGATCTGCCGCTACTTCGGTTACACTTCCACCTCAAACTAACAGTGTGATCTTTGCAGGTAAATGATGTCAGTTTGGCATCCATTCCCCACAGTCGTGCCATTACTGTGCTTCGGCAGTCATGTTCCCGCCTCAGGCTAACTGTCATGCAGGAGAAGGGCTTCAAGCCCCGGCCTGAACATCTCGCTCAACCCTCAGCTTCTCCCCCATCGCAGTCTCTCAACCCCAACCAAAACCACGGCACCGTCATCCAGGTCACCCTGGTAAAGCGTGAGCGCTCTGAGCCGTTAGGCATCAAACTCATCCGTAAGTCTGAGGAGCCAGGGGTCTTCATCCTGGACCTGCTGCCTGGAGGACTGGCTGCCAAAGATGGCAAACTGAGGAACAATGACAAAGTGCTAGGCATCAACGGACAGGACCTGAGACATGGCACCCCAGAGAGTGCAGCTCAAATCATACAGGTACAGTGAGAGGACAGACAAAATCACTTTAGAGAGAAAAAGTGAATGTCTCAATCTAATACTACTAATAATGTTAATTATTTATATATAGGATTTCAGGTTTTATAGTAAATGTAAGGGATTGTTGTGCTCTCTGTTACGTATGTGGCAGGCAAGTGAAATGCGCGTGAACTTCGTAGTGATGAGACTTCCTGATCTCTCTGAGGAGGGTGGTGAGGGACAGAGCCGAGGGGCCAGGAGAGTCCCCGAACCGCAGTACTTCAAACGACGCTCCGAATACATGAAGGTAAAAAGCTCAAATGTTGACAAGTTAAGGCAGGTCTAGTGTAAACTGTGACCTAGAGTTAAGTTTATGAGTTATTCACTTCCTATTATTTTCTGTCCTGCCTCTTTTTTATATATATATATATATATATATATATATGAATTTTTATATTTATAATTTTTATTTTTTTTAATTAGATTTAAGGTGAGATCTAAGACCATTTCTTTCTTTCTTTTTTTTCTTTCTTTCTTTGTTTCTTTTTATTTTGAACAACAACAAAAAAATAAATAAAATATAAAAATACAATAAGTGTGTTACCACATACAGAAGAAAAAACAATATCTAAGAATAATCATCAAATAATCACATGTCCGAAAAGGAGCGGGATGAAGCAAAAGCTTATTTTCCCACCCCTTATACAGCTATCAATAATTTCAATATATATTTTATATTTTTCTATATATATACTATATATTCATAGCACAATAACAAATAAACCTTTTTTAAACACAAACCAAATTTTACCTTTTATACCAAACGACCCATCACCCTATCGTCAATAAAAACGATCAAAATAAAACACTTACTAAAGATTAAATATTTTAAGTGTACCTGCATGTCATGTGACCAACATCAGAGAGCTGTGAACTTAATTTTATTATTATTATTTAATTATTTATTTATTATTATTGACTTGTGTTTATCAGCAGCTGATTAGATATGCATTTATGCAATGTTGAGAAAACAGAGTACTTTAAAACGTAATATAATCTAATTACAAGTACTTCATTTTTGGAGTCTGATTATGTAATCAGTTTCTACCCAGCACTGTTTATTTAATATAAATAAAGTTGAATTTATAAATATAATTGAATTCTACACTTACATTATTTTTGAGACGCATCACTGGCCAAAAGTGAAGAGAACCGAACAAAAGAGACTTTCATTCTGAGTTCATTCTGTCTCTCAGATATGCTGAATCTGTCTCATACATTTCACAGTGAATATCATGAATTATGATGTCTTCATGCACTTCATTGTATTAAATTCTGACATGTATTGCAATGTTTTGCATATTATGAGGTAGTTGATTGTACTATGAGGTTATTATACAATACCCAGGCTTATAAAGAGCATCAAAAAATAATCATTTTGTGGAATACAGCTGTATATACTCATTTGAATGGTTGCATGTTTCATTGGTTGTGCTGCTGTAGTCAAAATCTGCGTGTGTGTGTGTGCGCGCGAGGTGACTTTTTACCCAGAGACCAGTCACACCCTGCTTTCGTGACACTTCCTCACCAGCTGAAGGCAGAGGCAGCAAACACAGGCTGGGTAGTGGGAGATGAAAGCAGATGCCCCCCTCTCTCTCTAGGACTCGTCCCTGATCAAAAGGCCTGGGGTGCTGCTCTCTGAGCTGCTGCAGCCACTGTGTTTGTTTGTAGCTGGGGATCAAAGCTGGTGACAGTTAGCTTTCACCTGTGGAGTTGAAGCTTGAGCTCATGCTGGGAGGAAGAGCCTCCCTGCTGGGTAGGAAGAGGCTGCCCCTCCCCCTATAGAGGTCTGGGGACTCCAGTGAGACTGGGAGAAGATGGCTGAAGGAGAGCGTTTTGCCGCAATCTGAGTTACGATGACAACGCGTCACATTAACGCATCTCTCTGCTTTGCAGCAGGATCTGGGATGTTTGTTTTTACAAATGTTTTCACTGCAGGAGTCAGGCACATGTCTTAAACTTTCACTTTTCACCCAACCCCCAAGTACAGAACTTCATTAAGTACGCTTACATACACAGTTATGATCAAGCTACAGCAGGTTTTTGCATAGTTGAGGTACAGACTCCATCTGTTTGTCAAAGTATACATGACACACAAATATTTGAAGGATTAAAATATCAGTCTTTCAGAGCACGCTCACAGTGCAAGGCCAGTTGTTGTCCGATTACTGTGTATACATTAATGTTCAAAAGTTTGAGGCCATTTCTTTTTTTGAAAGAAATTAGTACTTTTATTCCACAGAAATCTTTAAATTGATCAAAAGTGAAAGTAAAACATTTACATCGTTATAAAAAAAATTCTATTTCAAATCAATTTTAAGAATATGATTAAAAATGTATAATTTCCTCAAATGTTAAGCAGCACAACTGTTTTCAATATTAATAATAATAATAATAATAATAATAAATGTTTCTTGAGCAGCGAATCAGCGTATAAAAATGATCATGTGACACTGAAGACTGGAGTAATGATGCTGAAAATTCAGATTTGCCATCACAGGGATAAATTACATTTTACAATATATTAAAATAGTTATTTTGATTGGCAGTTATTTTTTAAAATTGTAATAATATTTGACAACATTAATGTTTTTACTGTATTTCTGATCAAACTTTTAAATTACATGTACATTATTTATTAATTCAGCTACAGGTAAAAATTGTTCAAAGCCACACTAACATGTTTCTTTTTACTATTTTTGTATTGTGCAAGTGTTTTAATGTGCATTATGTGGTTTCAGGAGCCTCCAGGTGGGTTCTCCAGTCAAGAGAAGACGGTGAGTCTAAAGAAGGAACCTCGACACTCTCTAGGCATCACCATCGCAGGTGGGAGAGACGGCCGCAGCCGCTTGCCCGTCTACATCACCAGTGTGCAGCCGGTGGGCTGCCTGCACAGAGACGGCACTGTCAAAACAGGTCATTCTCATCATGCCTCCTTATAAAATGCTTATTTCTCTGTCAGCATAATGCACAATGCTTGTGTTAACTGTGTGTTGTCATGGCTACTGTTGCTCAGGTGATGTACTGCTGAGTATAAATGGCATTGACCTGACCCATCTGACCTACAATGAGGCAGTGACCGTCCTAAAGACTCAGACAGCTCAGAACACAGTAACACTGCGAGTAATCCAAACCTTCACTGACGAGGAGGAACAGGATGGCGAATCCAGCACCAGAGACCAAGACATGGAAACACTGGAGGGACCCAAAGAGGACGACATTAACTGGGTTCCTCTCTGGACCCGCTGGCTTGGCCTTCCCAGGTGGGTGGGTGAAGGATGTGGGTCATTATTGAGCCCGATACTGCGCTCGTGTACTCGTACTCAGTAAAATGCCTCCAATACCACAAACTGATACCATGCAGCATGTGTACAGTACAGTGTTTGAGTCCAAAGAAACACCATCAGAGATATGAGGATATCAGAGAGTAAAGATGTCTATGAAGTAAATGTATCTAATTAATAGAATATTAAGCATAAATTCAATCTTTACGCCTGTATAGCTGATGTGCGTGAGCTGATAAGTGAAGTACGCTAAGTGGATTGAGCGCGCAGCAGCATAGATGCACGAGTGTGTCGAGCACACATCCCTTTCTCACAGACATTGCTGAAATGTTTGCAGTTTAGTCGGATATGGCAATAGCAAAGAAAGTAAAATGATGCACCTATTAACACTAATTTACTTGACCATAAGGAGAGAAAGAGAGAAAGCACACATGCTCTTGATTGCTGATCGCTCACTCAGCACACGCGTGCCATATATGTAGCCTAAGTAAATATATTAACTGTTTCATGATTTATGTATAACATGTTGTTCCCGACATTACTACAGGAAAACGTCATGTGATTACTGTGTCGCTGCACTGGAATAGCTCTAAATGTGCGCTGTAGATAAAACACGATAGAGCATTAATTACTCACCCTCATGTCGTTCCAAACCCATAAGACCTTCGTTCATCTTCGGAACACAAATTAAGATATTTTTGATGAAATCCGAGGGTATCTGATCCACACATAGGCAGCAACGTCATTGCACCTTTTGTCGTCAAGAAAGCTAGTTAAAAACATGGTTAAAATAGTCAACGTGACTACAGTGGCTCAACCTTAATGTTATGAAGCAACGAGAATACTTTCTGTGCGCAAAAAACAAAACGAAAATAACGACTTTATTCAACAATTTGAACCGTTTTCATACGTAGTGAACTCAGTGCAGGCTTCCTTGTTCACGTCCGAACACCAAGGTCTTACGGGTTTGGAACGACATGAGGGTGAGTGAGTAATGACAGAAATTTCATTTTTGGGTGAACTTACCCTTTAATTACTCAACCTCATGTCGTTCCAAACCGTAAGACCTTCGTTTGTCTTCGAAAACACACATTAAGATATTTTTGATGAAATCTGAGAGCTTTCTGTCCCTCCATAGACAGCAATTTAACCACCACTTTCAAGGCCCAGAAAGGTACTAAAGACATCGTTAAAATAGTCTACGTGACTGCAGTGGTTCAACCTTAATGTTATGAAGTGACGAGAATACTTTTTGTGTGCAAAAACAAAACAAAAATAACAACTTTATAACACTATCTTCTCTTCTCTGTCATTCTCATACGTGTTTTATGTTCAGCGCTTCCAGGTTCTACGTCAGAACGCCGGCTCAGTATTGGCCGACGCTGTTCATGTGAGCAGCACGACGCATGTGTGTGATGTTGACGCAAGAGCCGGCCAATAAGGAGTCGGCGTTCTGACGTAGAACCTGGAAGCGCTGGACGTAAGCAGCGTACGAGAATGACACAGAAGAGAAGATAGTGTTGAATAAAGTTATTTTTGTTTTGTTTTTAAGTGCATTATTCAGTTTGATGTCCTCTTCTGTAACCTAGTTAATGGCCGTATGGGCTTAAAAATGGGCAAAAATTATAATTTGACCATCTCTTTTTAATCACAAGCTACATCCACTGGTGTCGTGACATTATGCTAATGAAGACCAACAGTGAGAGCTGGGGCTTCAGTATCGTGGGAGGATATGAGGAGAGTCGTGGCCAGCAGCCCTTCTTCATTAAGACCATAGTGCCTGGAACTCCAGCTCACTTTGATGGGCGGCTCAAGTGAGTCTATCGTCTTCTTTTAACAACATTTGATACACATTACAGTTGAAACGTTTGGGGTCAAAACAGTTTTATTTATTTTTGAAAGAAAACAGCGTTTCTATTCAAAGTATCCTGAAAAAAATGTATCATGGTTTCCACAAAAATAAGAATCAGCACAACTGTTTTCAGCACTGATAATAATAAAAATGTTTCTTGAGCACCAAATCAGCATATAAAAATGATTTCTGAAGGATCATGTGACTCTGAAGACTGCAGTAATGATGCTGAAATTCAGCTTTGCCATCACAGGAATACATTACATTTGAAAATATAATCAAAAAAGTTATATTAATTATAATATTTGACAATATTACTGTGTTCTTGCATAAGTGACTTCTTTCAAAAACTTTTACTGCCCCAAACTTTTTAATGGTAGTATAGATTAAATGAACGTTGCTTTGAAGTAATTTAATGTTGTGTTCATTGACAAGTTATTATGAAAGACATTCTTGAGTCTATAAAATGAAATGCTTTGTTTACTGAGACACTCTCATGCCCTCCTGCAGATGCGGCGACGAGATTGTGGCTGTGAATGGACTCACTACAGTTGGCATGAATAACTCCTCATTGATCCCAATGCTGAAACTGCAGAAGAACAAAGTCACATTGACCGTGGTCTCCTGGCCCGGCAGCCTGGTTTAAAGACTAGCCTGAACTCTATTACTGTTACTGGGTCTACCACAAGATACTTGCACAAGACTAATATTGGAGAAGAGATGTACTGACCATTATTGCATCCTCTCTTAAGAACAGGGTGGCATATTGGGGAAGTCTGTTCACAGTCATTGACCAAGATGAAAGGTTGATATTATTTAATCCACTGTAGGCATTTAGTGTTTCACAAAGCTTTTTGTTGAGCTGTGATTGTGAAAGGATACTAGACAAGTTTGAATTCCTTTTTAAATATAAGTTTTAAATTGGGATATTTATCACGCCCCTTGCTTGGGTATATTTTAGTATGGAACTTCAAGACTTCTTGTTTCCATATATAACCAGTTATAATCTTTTAGATGGCTAATGATTGACATCAAGTGGTCAATAGTAAGGTAATGAATATGAGTAATTATTTTGACAATACCTGGAGTTAGACCGTCACAATCTTATGTTAATGGCCGCTCTAATGGCACTTTGTACACTGTTATAAGTTCTGAGAATAGTTACACTAGTGTAAAGCTATGTATTTGCTGTTGGGGTGATAGTATGGACTGTTTTTTAAAACCACAGCTTGGCTCATTTGACTTTTTTTTTTTTTTTTTTTTTTTTTTAAAGAATGTATCTCTTGGGTGCCTTGGATATAAATGCGTACAAACACACTGATCTATACCTGCCTTAATTGCCTATATACCAAAAATGCCATTCGTTATCTTTGGCCTTTCATCATCTGAAGAATGTTTATTTGAATGCTTTTTTTTTTTTTTTTTTCTTTTTTTTTCTCCGTCTATCTGTACGTTTAACCCTTTTACTTTTTAAAGCATTTTAGTGAATTTCAATGATGTTTGGACTAGCAAAGCAATGTGAAAGGGTTATTATGATGACAGAATAAAAGATTTTGTTTTATTTTATTACGTCATTGGTCTAGGCTGTGGCTGTTTTCAATCTTTTATCTGATCCATAACATAATAGACCTCATAGAAGGTCTACAAACTGTATTATTTTATTAGCTCTTACAGATTTACAAATATTTCATATAAATGTGAATTCAATCTGCTGAGTCTTATTCTACACTGCATCTGCCTTACTACACTATGTAGAATCAACATTTTAACCCAGTTTGGATTATATTGTGTAGCTTTTTCTGTTATTCAAGAGTTAATGTTAAGCACCCATATTTCACTCGTCTTTCAAATCATTTGGTATAGTCCCTCTGGGATTCCTAGGCAATAACATCGGCTTTGCCCTGTTGAGTATCACACGATCTGAGCAGTTTGAAGGGCGAGTGGGCCACGTGCTGTCACACAGGGGACCTGTGGAGGATATAAATCAGCCCTGCACAGTTTGAATGTAATCCTTTAACTATGAACCAAGAATTAAACAGTTTTAAATCCTGCTGACAGGCTAAACGCAATAGGTTGCCAACTGTGAAAGAAAAACATAACGTGTGAGGCGTTCATTGTTGAACTTCATTATTTTGTCGTCATGATAAATTCTGACGGCCTATTTGAAGATGTGCAAGTCACCAAGCACCTGCTGAGAATGTGAACTCCCTCTGAGACACAAAAGGATGTTGATTTAACTTTAAATGGATTTCAGATTACATATTTCAGACGGATAACCAAAAATTAATATTAATGGCTAAAAATGCAAAAGACATTGTCAGGCCAAATTTGAAAATACATCTAGACTGGTTTACATTCTTCATTGTGTCTTAGCCTGCCCCCTAGAGGGCATATAAAGCTCAAGCATTTTATATTCTTTCAAAATTGTTGCTAAATCAATACCTTAGAACCTTAAAATACATAAAACACCAGTGAAGGTGGACAGATTCTTTCAAATGCAGCTGTTTGTATCTGAATCATTCATGCTGAGTTAAGTTTGTTCTTCACACTCACCTCTTCACACCCCCACTGAATGTAAACCAATGAGTCATTTCACTTTGAACATACAGAAAATAACATTATATCACAGCTTTAAATTTCATGTAATCTGTTAAAATTCTTTCATCTCTGACGTAATACTTAAAATTTGTCAAGATTACTTTCTACAGCTTTTTATTGTATTTTTGGTTCTGGAGCTGCTGTAACTGTACAGTATAAACGCATCTGTTTTATTAGAGTCAGTTAAAAGTTTTAAGTATGTATACTAACCATATGTATCAACATATACATATATATGTGTGTGTGTGTATTCCCTTATTTTATTATTTGTAAATATGGCCACAGTATACATATACAAAGAAAGAGAGAGAATGTTGTCCAAAAACATCAAAATCAGGAATTTATTGAAGCTTTCCATAAGAGTTGGTAGGGACAAACATTTACAGGTACTTTAACAGAACCAGCACTAAGAGCAGATTCCTTTCTCTCCATTAGCTTGCTAGGCAAAAAAAAAAATCATTCCTCTTAAGCACAGCTCCCTCTCAAGACCATCAACAGAGGCACTCGACTAATGCAGTTTTGTCTACAGTATATGGAGCAAAGATGACGTGCAGGTATAGAAAACACATGAGGGGCAGTTTTAACCATTACATTTACAATGCTGTGTCTGTATTCAACTCAGGAGCGTAACGACAGAATACAGCATCCATGAACAGACACTCCAAGATGAAGCTGTACTGAAAGAACAGAAACAATACAAAAGGGAAGAACACACAGGGTGCAAATAATGTTCCAACAAAAACTTGAATGGGTAAATTTCACTTTGTGTGAATTGAATGACACATTGTTCTTGGTAACAAATTTTGCTTGATTGGCAAATGTTATCGTTTTTAAACACACCACAATGACATTGTAAAACAATATCAAAAACCTCCAGGACAATTTGGTTGTCCTCGTGTGCTCAAGTGCAATTTTCAGCCCTAACTTGTGTGGCATCTTGTACATACATTTTATGGCTTACTGGGTAAACAGGTCCATATCAACTGTAAAGTTACAGAGACACAGCTTATAAACAAACTATGCTACAATAATATCTTGGCGAAAAACTAATAACCAACTAAATTACATAATGTAAACATGGCATACCACACTGTACATCCTGTCCATAATATTTACAAGTCAGTTTGTTGACTTCCCCGTGTAGCAGACAATCGCAAAAGTGCCAGAAGATCACGGTGCTGACTGTTACTCTAAGCTAGTTCAAACATCTGCTGCACTAGCTTCAAAAAGCCCCAATCCTAGTCATTACACTCTGAAAACAATAAAACACGACAAACTTTTGACTCCTGCACTTACACGTCCGATTTAAAAAAGGTTGTCCTTTAACATAAGGCAAATTCACACCGTAAGGTGCCTTGTTCTTAACAACAATACCATAATAGAGTATGTGGGGACTGGGGAGGACTTGATGGCTCTTTGGGGTAAATGCACTTTTAAACAGTATTAGAGTTTGCTTTCTTTCAATCACTCTCCTTATATAGAACAAAACGTCTGAGTGCAACACAGGAGCGCTTCTACTACATCAGGAAATGTGCAAAATCTGCTCTAAAGCAAAGTGACAGTGTTGCGAATTCTACTGTACAAGGTACTGGGAAAATGGGTCTTGTAGAAACCCAGTGAAGACCCTCAATCCGACATATATACAAGGCACTAAGGAGAGGAATGAAGGGCCTTCCTCCAGGATCCAGCAGAAGTCCTTTAGTCAGGTCTGAATATAGGATATTTTGGTAAGAACTCTATAAGAATAACCTGTAGACATAAAAAGACAGTGTTAAGAAAGCACACTTGGGGGTTAAAAATCACCAGCCTCATGATTTACAACCTTATTGTCTACAGGTCAAAAAAAAATATATATGTGTCTGTGACTGAATGAAACATTTAGGTTACACTGTTTTTAGTTACAAATTAAAGAATCACTCAGTGAAGATGTTTGTTCAGAAGTGCTTCAGTGACTGCTGTGACTACAACGGTTTGAATTATATATATGCTACCGTTCACAATTTTGGGGTCAGTAAGATTTTTTTTTTTTTTTTTTATATTTTTAAAGAAATGAATACTTTTCTTCATCAAGGATGCATTAAATTGACCGGAAGTGACAGTAAAGACATTTGCGTTACAAAAAAGTTTTTAAAAAATGCTGTTCTTTTACTATTAATCAAACAATTCTAAAAAAATAAATTACAGCTTCCACAAAACTATTAAGCAGCACAAGTGTTTCCAGCACTAAAAATAATAAATGTTTCTTAAACAGCAAATCAGCATATTAGAATGATTTCTGAAGGATCATGTGACACTGAAGACTGGAGTAATGATGCTGACAATAAGAGCTTGGTTGCTGAGAATTCTTTAAAAAACATTTTTATAAAAATCGTACTGACCCCAAACTTTTGAACGGTAGCGTAAACTAGGGTGTGTTTTTTATTTAGTATATGTATTTTAGTTACAATTTGATGCTGTCACTCTAATAAACATGGCTGTGTCATATAAATTCTGAAAATGGATGGATCTATGGATGGATCATTATTACAGTTATATGTTAGGCAACGGTTATTTTAATCCTAAACCCTAAATCCTAAATCCTTTAACCCTGGTGAATCTTGATACTGTCATCTTGGAATATGGCCATGATGTGTCTTCCTACATGGTTGTTTAAGAAATGAAAAGCTACACACTCCATCTTTAAG
This sequence comes from Ctenopharyngodon idella, assembly GCF_019924925.1. Taxonomy (NCBI): domain Eukaryota; kingdom Metazoa; phylum Chordata; class Actinopteri; order Cypriniformes; family Xenocyprididae; genus Ctenopharyngodon; species Ctenopharyngodon idella. Next base: position 9,059,561 of record NC_067233.1, on the reverse strand, counting down.
GGTTAAAAGAACTGTTGCCAAACATATAACATGCTAGAAACATAATAATGACTGTAATAATGATGCATTCATAGATTCTTAAGTATTTGCCTATTAAAATCCAAACAGCTACTTTTTTTTTGGCCGGGCAGTGTATATTCTGAATATATAACAGTTCTGAAAAAAATATTTGTGCCTGTTTAACCACCTCAAAAATATATAAATATATATTATTGATTATAGGTCACTCAAACAAATGTTCCCTCCCTTACAGCGGATTCAACCTTAAAATTGGATCTCAGATTTTAAAAAATAACCAAGAATATTTTTTGTAAAATATTTGGCTGTTTTTAGAATTGATTACAACAAAACGATGATTCTGATTAATTACACAAACCATTTTGATAGCAGCCTAGAGCCCTGAAATGAAAATAGAATTAAATCTTTATTTTCTATTAAGTACTCTTATCAAATGTTCAAATAACAGCCATGAACTTACATATTCCATCATGTTGTTGCTCTCACATTTTCTCCTGCTGAGTTTCCAGTGCAGCCCCAGCTGAAAGTGAGACGCAGGAAGATACGAGTTAGACAAAGCCATGCGGTAGATATTCAAGCACTTCAGATACTCAGACACTTTACACACAAGGGTTAGCATAGGTCAAGCAGTGGCCAGTGCTTAGAGAAGTTTCCTTAATGTGTCTGCGCCGCTACTGGCTGTCAATCAAAGCTTCGAGACACAACAAAACGAACATGACTTTTTACTGCTGACCTTTCCATAGTCTGGTCAGCCTCTGCACTATATCAATGCATCAGTCCAAAATGGCTGCGAGGGCAACAAGCATTTGACAGGGTCAAATGTTAGCAGCCATTTTAATGATCGTTATCCACCACACACCAAGACCTCTTAACATGGCAGCTAAATTGGAGATGGTCTCTGTTCTTATCTTTATGCGTCTCAGATTGCTTCTGCAATGATCTTACCTTGTGATATAATCTGTTGTTTTCCCATTCTAACAATTTCTGAATGGATCTCCGCGTCTGAAAACACACAAGCACAAATAATTAATTAGACACGAACAAAAATAGATGTGCGTGCACACAGGGTTTTATGCTAATCACCCGTCAAACTCTTCAAACACATGTTTAACAAATGCCAATAAAACTCTCAGGGCATGAAGACTTCAGAGGCATTTATGGACCGGAGCTTGTAGTTAAGCACCTTGTAAGCTGCACGTCATGGCCAATAACTTAAAATTTGTAGCTGTAAAATCAGCACCTTTCCACAGCATATAACTCAAGAAGCCATGCCTTCTGGCATATATCAAATTCACACTCAGTTAATAAGATGATGTAGTTTCTTAATTGCCTCCTCACTGAGCAGGTTTATTTCTTAGGTGGGGCAATAAGTAATTGACATGGATTAATGGGGGAAGGACGGGACATGTATGAGGAAGGACTCACTCTCTTGTTGAGACATATGACAGGCCACAGACTGCAGCCCACCGTACAGCAACAGCACAGGCAGCCGCAGAGCAGCCATTTCACATTGACCGGTAGGTTCTTCTTCAAGCATGCGTTTACTCGATTAACACTCGTCTTAAACTCCTCTGGAGCAACCTACAGAAGATGGGTGAGAAACAAAACGGGTTTGCAATATATGTCAGGAAGTGTTTCTTAGTGCGCTGTCAGTAATAAATAAAATATAAATGGTAAAATAAAAACTAAATGTTGATTTAAGAAATAAGAGAAAAATCAAAGGAATTCCATAAAAGGTTTTTTGCAGATGCTCTCTGGTGATCTTGCAATTGCACGCTTGTAACTTGCCAACTGAGCTCTGACACTCTCAGGGCAAAGGGAGGACAAAAAGATGAGATAAGCCCGTGGCCTGTGGCTGCGCCGTCTAAACAACCTGAATGGCTGCTCATTCCTCTCTGGGTATGTACGCCATAAAACCGGGGTCGTAATCTTTTATGACAGGATGCAAAGGTCTCTTTGCAAACAGCAAAAGAACTCGGAATAAAGCCCAGCAGGCCTGATCTGCACCCTTCAGTCATCATAATCCTGACCTCATCCATCACATGTCACCCTGGGTCACAATACTGGAGCTCCGTTTTATTGCCCCGCACTTCCCTCGGCCTGCTCTTCCCCCTGCAGCCTTTTTGTATTTCTGCGTCCGACCCAGGAAGCTTCCCATTCTTGTGAACGGCACAGTCTTTCTTTCATTATTTTGTCACTGGGAGCTGTGTCCTCCCAGAGCTGCGATCCTTGCCTACTGGAGCCCTGGACGGTTTACTTATTGACAGATTCTGTGGCAAACACGCAGCGTGCCTGGATTAAAACCATTCAAGAGACTTCATCAGGGGATTCTGTAGTAATCAAAAGCTTATACCATGGTGAATAATGGTGTAAGGGTAAAGGTCAACAGGGACAGATATTTTCAATCAGTATGATTTACTTTGCAAATGCAAGCTAGAGATCATTACCTTTCCTGTGAGAACAGAAGGAAACTCTGTGTCAAATTTGTTGCTTAGTCCAAACCTGCAAACACATTTTTAAAAGGTTATAATTATGTTGCAAAGGTATGAAAGCCCATTTTTGCCTCATAAGAAAAAATATCACTCTATGGTAAGTCATAATGAGAAAAGTCTATACTATGCCATAATTATGAGATAGATTAGTTGAAAAGACAATAGTCATAATTATGAAATAAAAACTTGAAGATATACTAAGATTGACATAAAAAGTTGAAGTCAATTATGACATAAAAAAAATCAAACATTTTATCTCATAATTTCTAATTAGTATGTCATAATTTAGATTTATATCTCATAATTGTGAGTTTGTATGTCACAGTTTCCTTTTTGTGTCATAATTACATGATTTTTTTTCTTATGTGGCAGAAATGGGCTTCCATTCAAAGGCTCTGTGTGTATTGACAGAAAAAAAAATAGATAACGTTGGGTTCAGTTGAATTAGACCTTATTAAAGACTTCATAAGCAGCACATAGACACAACAGAATGAGAAAGTTCAGTTTCTACATTTGACTTGAATCGACAGGGAACCTAAAGGCTGTATAACTGTTTTGGCTGATGTCTGTTTATAATCCAGTGCAGTAGGCTGTGCCCCACTGCGGTTTCATGTGTTGTTTAGGTCATTAAATAACTCAAACCTTGCTCTAATAATCAGATTTTGATTATCCAAATTCTGAAATATGTGCATAACTGACAGTTACAGGTGTACTCGTACCGTTCCACGAAAGTGATTTAATTAAAATATTATCTCTAATGTTTACCTCAGCATACGTACAGTACAGTTACCCACAACTTCAAATTAAAACGAAGATCCTAATGAGTTTGAGTGTGGTTACGGGGCAGCCTTTATCTACGGACAGCAATAAAACCATAAATCTCTAGGCTAACAACAAGACTAAGGGTAACTAGGGATGATTCTTCCGCTTAAAATCACTGTCAGGATACAGCTGGAGAAGCCCGGCCTGCGTGTATTTTGATTCCACAACTTAGCGACAAAAACATGCAGTGAGCTTAGCACGGAGGCTACACAAACAGACATGACCTAACAGTGACTAACAGCGGTGCTGCCGCATTCATACGCTTACACGGTGATGTGACCAGCGCCACGCATGACCACAGGCTCGGGACAGTATCTGACGAGATGTTCTTCACTCACAATTCTCTCATCTTCTTCTTCTAACTCATAAATGGTATCAAAGTCCGCCATGTTGGGCAGTAGGACGCTCATGACGTCTCTGGCACAGCGCCGATGACATCATCACACCAGTTCTGTACAGGGCGCGTCGTCTCAGCGCACGCGGTGTGCAGCGTCCGTTGGTACTTCACTCGAATATGATACAAAACAAGGTCCTGAACATCTTAAATAGCTAGATGTTTTTCTTTTTCATCAAATACTGACTGAAGTGAGGTGCTTGACCGCAAAATGCTGACTGCTAGTCAATTTCAAAAGGAGAAATTAATAGGCTTTTTGAACTGTTCAATTTTCTGTCAGCTATTCAACTCTGTTTGAGACCTGTCTAAAGACAGCTTATAACCCCGATATGTGCGAGTTTGTAGTTTTCTAGCATTAAACATTCAGTTAAATAGACACAATTTTAAAAACACCAGAATTTAGTCTAAATCAATGTGCTCTCTTGCAGTAGTTTGAAGCCAAATGTGGGTTTGAAGGGTTTTAAAGGGAAATATATTTGTTTGATCCTTTTTTTCTTGAGTAACATGGTTGAATCGTTTGACTGAGTGGTTGATGAACCCTGAAATTTGAGTCAAAATTGAATTATTATTTTATTATTATTTTTTTAAAATAAGATAAGGCCTATATTCACAACTTCCAGCCTATTCAATGAATATCAATTGAATATATTATAACAAAATTATGACATTGTAGCATTATTTTACTTTTTGGTACTGTCAAGACCTCTGAGGTGACAGAGGCCAAAATCCCTATTTTATTCTGTTTACCAGACATTTTACTTTTTTTGTGCTGTAGGTTAATTTGATGTTATACAGTAGGCTTAGTAGTTAGTTGTAGGAACAAATCTAACAAGTCTCATATTTAAGGGATTTGTGCCTCTAATGCTTTAAACAAAGTCATAAGACACCAGTAGGCTATAATGTATTTGTGGAATGTGCTATTAAGTCAGTTAATGTGCCAGTAAATTCAGGGAATCTCAACTGCTGTAATCAGACTGTTGATTTGTTATAATGTTTCATCGGAACTAAAAAGGTATGTGAAGCATGTAAAGCACAATTGTGTAAGAAATGTGCTAAATAAAGTGTAAATAAGCTCATGTTACAACAGAGGGAGAAATGCAGATCTTCCTCCCAAATGTTGGCTATTTATAATAATAATAATATGATAATAATAATATCTACTATTTCGGACATTTTAATGCAAACTTGTTCGTTTTCCTTACAGACATTTCCTATTTATGAACATTTTATTAAGGTTTAATGACAGAGCTGTTCCAATTTTTTTTAAGATATTACTCGTAACTTTTTTCGAAATATATATATTTTTTATTGTTTATGCAACCCAACCATTGGATTGCATAAGCAATATGACCCCAAAATGAGCCTCTTTTTTTTTTTTTTTTTTTTTTTTTGGTCTAATGCAAATTTTAATAAATAGCCTACGGCATTACAGAAATATGTTTAGGCTATAGCCTATAAGCACTTTACAAATTAGGTTGCTCGTCCCCACAAGCCCAAAAGTTGTAGGCCTATAAACGTTTAAGAGTTTACGGTCGTCTCACGTTTAAAAGGTATAGCCTAGATAAATACCGGCAGAAAGCCTTAACCAGATGATCATATAAATATTTTAATTCGTTTAATGATATATGAAGACACGATAAAAGTTATTGCAAAACATTTTATTTACACATTGCTGGAATCAAACGTTATACCCGTATCAGGTATGTGACACCTGCACATCACCCCTGTGAAAAGAAAGTGAACGACGTGCGCTTTGGACACGAACTGGAGCATAAAACAGCCTGACATTGCAGGTCATTTGGTTTACACAGATAATAAAAGTTTAACAGTTCCAGTGTCAGGATCATTATACACCCCGAGAAACGCCGTACCTGTAGTTTTCATTTTATTTACAAACATTTAGATACACTCACCACATACAGAAAATGATATTTATATCTTAATTGAGCAAACACAAACAAACCATTAAAATATTTAGTCTCTGGGTCAGACGAACAAGGTTTTTGTATGTTTTTTGTTTCTTAATTTTAAAAACTATTCTATTAAAACAATATTTGAAGAGCCTCCAGCATTTCGTTGCATTTAAGACGTGATTTTTCTGTTGTAATCCACAACACGCGCCTTGATGCTCGTCACGTAATAGTTAATCCTTTTTGACCACGTGAGTGGTCCGCTTCGGTTCTGTCCTTTCAGCGTGTTGGAGTGCTCAGTTAAAGTTGGACGTTCCAAGTTCGAGTTCACTGAGTGACAGTAACTTGCTGTATGTTCCTCATTGATGGTAAGGCGTTCATTCCTGGGGGTGGGTACAGAGAACCGTGTATATCTGATGGACTCAGCGACCCTGGTACCGGTAGGGGACTGACAGAACCTGGATCGCTGTGGACTGATCCTCCGCTCCCGTCAGACTGACCCATTTTCTTTTTGATTAATTTCCTTTCCTTGGCTCTGCGGTTCTGAAACCAAATCTTTACCTGTAAAGACAAAAGATAAATTGTTATATACCTAAAGAAACAAGTCGAATGGTTTAGTTAGATAAATCTTATTCTATAAGTGAAAATCTAAACGGAAGTAGTTGTACCTGTCTCTCTGAAAGCCCGAGGTTTACTGCCAGTTCGGATTTTCTTCTGATTGTGATGTAGCGATTAAAATGAAACTCTTTCTCCAGCTCCAGTCTCTGGTGGTCTGTGTATACCACTCGATATTTCTCCTTCGTTCTTGTTTTGCCTAAAAAAGTGAAAATGAACGAATGAAAATTGTGCATATAATGACGTAAAACACCGTTGATAGGCTGAATCTGGAATAAAGTAAAATGTGCATTCTGCGCAAAATGCGCGCAAACCATGATATTGCTATTAATAATATGCTTAAGACAGATGAAGAATTTGTGCATTGCATAATTTCTATTGATTACAGTTATTTTTTTTTTCCCTTAAATTTATTTGGGAACTTTAATCTCTTGTATTGTTGCATTTACAGTCACTATCATTTTAACTACTATAAATCATAACTGAAATATTCAGTCAATTGTATAAACTAGATTACATCGAGCTTCTGATCTTCTTTGAGATGTTTTTGAACAAACTGCAGAACAAAGAGACCCAAAGACATTACCCAAACGCCATTGATGTGTTAAGAGACAACACACGTCTTACAAAGAATTACAAGGAGATAACATCAAAAATCTTTTCCTCAAGCCGAGCATGCTACTTGTTTGATGTAGCCTACATTTCAGCTATCTTTAAAAAAAAATAATTTTTATGAACGAATAAAGACATTTAGAGTGTTTTTAAATTGTAAGTTAAGCTGCGAACACTTAAACTAACATGTAAAATATGACAATTTAACTTCACGTGCCATTTCCAAAACATTCATTTATTTCAACTAAAAATGCCGTTTACAGTAAGGCGGTTGTTTTCTTTGAGATTTTTTTTTTTCGCTGTTGTTTTAACATGCGCCGGAGACAGGAGAACTTTATTTGCTGTGAAATTTGTCACTCTGAGGTAATATAACCCTCGAGAACAGAGACAGGGAAAGACGCGCTGCTGCATATCAAAGTGAAAAAGGTGTTGAAAGAAGTCGCCGCCTGAATATGACAGATAACCCTCAAAACCTGAAACAATGTAACAGGAAAAGTAGACCTCACATCTTGTTTACGGGAGTCGCAAATTAGCATTACAAGTGACCCTGGCGCCAATTCCCAGCACTTTAATTTTCAACAAGTATTTCCCATGAGTTCATTTTTTTTTCTCAGGGAAACAAATATCCTACTAATATGAATCAGTTAATCCGTTTCTGAAACGGAACGTTTTACGCAAAGAATTGTGGAGGGAAGAAGGACAGTTCTGTAAAAAACTATTTCGTAATATTTAGTCAGATGTGCAGTTAGTTCAGGCAAACAGCAAACAATGTATAATTAATTGCACAAGGTTATTTTGCACGATTTGTCCTCGTGTAAATTATTTTTCTAATAATTTTAGTAGCTAGCCTACTAAAAAAAATAGAAAGCAAATATTTCGATTCTTTTTTTTTTCTTTTTGTTATAGCCTGCTAGACGTATGTATTCGTTCTTATTTTTTCTACAAATATTTTTACTTTTTTTTTTAGTAGAACCTGTGCATCGAAATTTGGTTACCAGACTTAAATTATAATAATTATAAATATCATTTTAATTTTATTTTGCTGCAGCGGGAAAATAGATCAAAGGCCTAAGCGGTGACTGTCATTTTGTACTTTCACTTTTTTCGATCACTGATTTCAGCACCTTCGAAATATTGCACATGTTTTCAGATTACTTAATGACTTTATTTTATTTTTTTAAATTCTTAGCAATTTTTGAAAGACATTTGTTGGCCCTTACCGGTTGATGACGACTGGACGGTTTTGCTCATCCACTGGTATGAATTACGCCTTTCTCTCTCAGGGGAAAGTTGGGCCACAGAAATGTTTTCAGGTGGTGGAGGCAGCACTGCTGATCCAGGGCCGTGCATGGCATTATAATCAGGCGAGCAGTAGGAAACTTGTCCCGGGGATGAATTGCTCATAGGTGCAGAAATGGTGTTTGGAGGTCCGAGGCTGTAGGCGCCCCAGTCCTCTCTCGGTGCGCCGTAAGGAGCGCCCCATGCCCCCGCTGACTGCGCGTGTGTGTCCATGTTGGGCACATGATGGTATCCTGTAAAATCTGAATACTGAGATGTGGAGACAAAATTCTGTGGTGGAAGACTGATGCCAGATCGTCGCACAGCTCCTTGGTGATACATGCTTCCCTCCTTATCCAAAAGGTATCCAACGTACATGATTCGAAAGAAACCCCTAAAATAACTTTTTTAAGGCAACATGCCAGCCATGCATCAAACCAAATATCACTTTAAAAACAAGGCCTGACTCAAAACTTTTACTGTTTATCTCAAGGGTGGTAGTCCAAAATGATCTCCAGGTCACGCGACGTAGTCCTTGACGTGCTTCAATCAAACATGATGTGACTCTGTTGTCAAGGTGGTGCTGGCAAAGGTATAACCAAGCCCTCCTGACGTCAGCCACGACTTCAAAACCTCTCGATTTGCATTCAAATGACCAGCCAATAACACCACCAAGCCCTCAGATTCCCCTAGCGCCAGATTTTCGCATCACCTCAGACTTATACCCCTTCTGTAATATTCAACAATATTCAGACTGACTCTAGGCTATATGACTTTAGGAATCAATACATTACTCTGTGAAAAAAATATTCAGTTCAAAGTGATTTTCTATCCTCAAAGCAGCCATTTTGAAACGTGTTTTGTGAAGTTCGACTTAAACTCCAAATACCGAAAAAGGTCAAACAGGCAAATAACGAACTTGACTTTTTTTTATAATAATATTTGATATTAACTATTTGGCTACAGATGTATTTATTTTTTTAATATACTAATAAATTATTTTTTATTATAGCCTATATTTATAATGTATTTATAAAGCAAGTATAACAGTAGGTCTAATAACAATAATAATAATAAACTTAATTTTATTGTTAAAAAGTGTTAACCATAAAAGTGAAATAAGCTGCAGCATCATTCAGCGATTAATGGCCGCTTGAAGTTTTACTGCTCTTGTCTCTCTAATGAAGCTAAACCTGTGGATATGGGAACGTCACATCTGCATAGTACCCATGCCGCTTTCTCGCCTCCAGAGTCCATGCGTATTTGTTAAAGGATACTCTTGTAAAAGAGGTGCAAAGCGGGAGAAGGTGTCTTGAAGTAAGGCGAACTTTTCACATTCCGCATCCCTCACACCATGACACTCTCGGGTCACACTTCACAGCTAATTCCGGTTTATGGAAATGTGAGGTATCACCTACAGTACCCATGCGACGACAGTGTGTCGTGCGTGTCGCCATGTAGTCGAAAGATTTAACGAGTTGTTAATTCATTTTACTGCGAGGATTCTGGGGTATTTTAATCATTAACATATTCAGACAGTAGCTTGTTCAGGCTTGACTGTCTTGTCTCAGATGTTAGGGCATAAGGACAGTACATTTCATGTTAAAATGAGTGTGTTTTGACTTGAGTTATTAAAAAGATCTCTTCAAATGTTTTACGCACAACTAGAATTTATTTTACATTCGTTCATTTTAAAAAGGCACATATAAAAATGCATTAAATGTGCTAAACCAATTAAAATTATTTGTAACAGGCAGACTCGGCTATTCTGTGGTAGGCCATACTTTTTATATTTCAGTTGGCTTAAATATTATTCAAGTATAGATAGCATTAAATTAGGTTAAAATGTAGATATATGCGTGTAGTTATTTTACTTTAAATACTTCTAGTTGACATGTCCTGTGGTGTGACATATATGCTCCACTTAAAACTATTAAATTACTTTTTTAAATTAACACTGTTGTTCATGTGTGTATGTATATATATATATATATATATATATAATCCCATGAAGTCTCTCACCTATGAGTTCATTTGTTTTATTTTTAAGAACTGCACAATCATTTTCAACATTTTTCAAGGAGGCAATCTATAAATCCATGTCTCATCTTTATAAAGTAATATAACTGAACTGCAGATGACTATACTAATTTAATTTTAGCTTGCCATTTGTCCACTAAACATTTGATTAACAAACAGACTATTATAACTGCATGATAAATCATCCCATGTCTGAATGATCGAGTGAGCTATGCAAAAGTAGGACAGTTTTTGGCAGATTTGTGATGGTGCACAGATAAAACCTTTATGCTCTCGGTCATTTTTATGCTACAAGTAAATATCTCAAAGCAATATTTAATGTGATTCCTCTGTGAAAATGACTGACCTTTGAACACAGTAAGGAACTGCATTTCACCTTGAACTGTTGTTTCAGCAACAGTGAGACTGTTAATCAAAACCGCTTCGGTTTATAACAAATATATCTGCTGGTTTAAATAGCCTAGCCTACTTTAGCAACACATTTAAAGCATTAAAAAAAAAAGAAGATAAATCCAGTTAGGATTATATCAAATTAGGTCTATACCCCTTCTGGGAAAAATAAATAAAATCAGCCTAAAAATCAGCTAAGCCTAAATCAGCTTTTATTTATTTATTTATTTAAAGAAGTACAAGGTGGTCTACAAGCTCTAACTAGCCTGGTCAAGGTTTACTAGGTCAATCTCGACCCCACCATAGTCCAACTAATCCATTATCTAGCTTGGATCAGTTTATGACCTCATGTCTCTATTGCACTAAAATCAGGAAATCTCCAGGCTTTAACTGTTGAATTATGATTCATGTTGTTATTAATGATCCAGAACAATTCTATATAGGTGACTGATACTATTTATATAAGCCTATGAGATCAGTAAGATGCAAGCATTAACACATCCGCTATGATATCAGGTCATTTTCAGAAGACCATTGACAGAGGTATGAATGACTGTTAGTTGGTTTCTCTAGCAATCAATCATGAAACATTTCTGTTCCATTTGTTCTGCTATGAACTCACACTATAGTAAACGAGTCTGGGGTCAAACTATTACTTTTTGTTAGAAAACATACTGTTTCAATACTGCTCCAAACAATTAGCCAAAAAGTGGCCTATGTAAATATAGCCTATCACAACCTATATGATGGTAATATACGATATGGATAAATGTTTTATATTGTTTTCTTGTGCTGAATATGTGGTCATATTTCCTACCATAACAAGCTAAAGGCAAGATCTGGGTTTTGCGAGAGACCACGTTGCTGATGCAGGTGTACGCAATAAAGACAGCGACAGGTTGGTTTGGAGACTCAACACACACAGCGCAGCGACGCCCTCTGCTGGTCGATCAGCTGCAAGAGCGACTCAGTCTGAATTAAAAGGTAGTTGCTGGACGGACACATTTTTTTATGAGCATTTTCTGACATATGTGGCACAAAACATTTTTCCTTTCATCCTGAAGAATGAATAATTCATTCATTATAAACAATCAGCGCCATTACAGAAAGACCTCTAGGGGGCGGTATTGATTAGGTTATGTCCTGTTTGTACGCGTCGTGTCTAACAGCTGAAGACTAATCATTACACCGACTGAACATCACATTTTTGTTAATTTATGTGAATTACTTGTAATGATTAAAACTAATAAGCAATGTTTGTTTAGAATAAAGCCTTTGCATGATTATTAGCCTGTTATAATATTAAATAGGCCTACCATACTAAAGAAACCCTACTGTGGTCTGCCAGAACATACAAGTTTAAGATGGCTGGCTTTATTTAAGAAATCACACTCTCTCTTAGTTTGGCCAAGCTATTTTGTTATTTATTCATTTATTTGTTAGTATTTTATCAACATGTTATGTGATTCTGTTGAAATCCGTGAGTCTCCAATAGATGGAGATGAACCTCAGAGAAAAGGAAGAGGTTTTGAAACGATTCAGCTGAGTGAGATCTCATCTTAAGAAACAATGTTTTATCTGAGGATAAAATGCTCTCAGTGTGACAGATTTATAACTTTCCTGGAAAGTTGAAAATAACATGTGTATCCCAAATGGTTTGGGGACAAATTGTGCTCAAAATAGATTACAATACTGTTCATAAGAATATTGCTTCATTGCATGTTTATTAGGACTTTTCCAACAAATTCCAAAACGGAACAGTTGCACAGAACAGACGGCATGATTAATATAAGAGCAATTGCATAAACCTTTACATGTGCATGGGAATACTATGAAGGCAGTATATATTGATTTTACTGGATACATCTTATTAGTTTGGTCCAAATGGACTTTTTTTCCCCTTTATTTCTTGGTCTTTCTGTCAGTTACAACCAAAGACCCCCATCAGTTTAGCAGTTGTACTCAAACTGAGTTCATTCTGAAAGCTTCTGCCTCCAAAGATTTTCCAAAGATTTCACATACCAATAATCATTTGTGAGTTCATCATCATCATCATTATCAATAATCCCATCTTGTTCTTCTTTACAACATAAACCAGGAATATTTGCTTATTACATCCAATAGCATAGAACAGACCATTTTTTAGACCGTTTTTTTTGTTCAGTGATTGAGCAGTTTTGAGTCCAGAGTTCTCATAGCGCTGTAGATCTGATGCTTCTGAAGAATTCTTGACATATAATAAATAGTTTATTTTTGATCATTGCAGCCCTGTGGGGACAAAAAAGAATTTACTTTGAACTGAAGGCCAAAGTCTAAGACAACTATTTTTGCGACAAATAGTCTGTGTGATTTAGTCAGAACTCTTTGACCCTGCCCTTTGGTCATCATGGGAGTTTATCAACATATTTGGGGCTATTTGTATTTTCAGTGCTACCTTTCTGGGAAAAGCTGGGCAAAAGCCATAATCTGTGGTAAATTAAGCCCACTCCATTGTCTCAGCTATAGGTAAGAGGTACGGAAGTGGTTCCCCCCAACCCCGATCCTGCTATTCCCTACACTCCCTCACCAGAACACAGCGTGGGAAGTGTGAGCGGAGGGGAAGACCATTAATGGAAATTGTACAGAGGAAGGAGAATGGGGAATGATAGGATTTCAAGGCATTCTGTTTTGTCACTGATTGCAGGAATGAGTTTTGGCAGACTCCCAAAGGCCCCAATATACCATCTCTGTTTTAGTGATTAATGAAGCATCTTGCCACCGGGGGGCTGTTTTCCTTGGGAAGGGACTCTGGACGTGGCAACGCAGGGATTTACACATTGTTGAACAAGAAAAACAAAATGGTCCCAATAGGAGACAGCCTTTAATTAGATGCATACTTGATGCTTTTCTCAGAGACAATATAGCAGATTCCATATAAACTATGAAGTTATAAAAAGACTACAATTCACAATCCCATAATATACGAGGAAGGGGCCAAACAAATCCTAGTAACAGGATTTTATAGTTCTGATATAGTTAATATCATAACATTAAGTGTCTTTGTAAACATTTTTTACATGTTTCTTTGTGCTCACCATATTTAGTCTGCATTTATTTGATCAAAACTACATTAAAACAGTAATATTGTGAAATATTGTTACAATAAAAAACTGTTTTCTATTTTAATACTAAGTTTTCAACATCATTACTTCAGTCTTCAGTGTCACATGATCCTTCAGAAATCATTCTAATATGCTGATTTGCTGTTCAAAAACATTTATTATTACAGTTGCAAGAAAAAGTATGTGAACCACTTGCAGAATCTGTGAAAATGTGCAAAATTTTAACAAAATAAGAGAGATCATACAAAATGCATGTTATTTTTTATTTAGTACTGTCCTGAGTAAGATATTTTACATAAAAGATGTTTACATATAATCCATAAGACAAAAAATAGCTGAAATGATTAAAATGACCCAGTTCAAAAGTTTGTGAACCATTGATTCTTAATACTGTGTGTGGTTACCTGGACTGTTTTTTTGTTTTGTGATGGTTGTTCACGAGTCCCTTGTTTGTTCTGAGCAGTTAAACTGAGCTCTGTTCTTCAGAAAAATCCTCCAGGTCCTTAAAAATCTCTTTAGTTTTCCACCATCTTTTGCATATTTGAACCCTTTACAGCAGTAACTGAATGATTTTGAGATCCATCTTTTCACATGGAGGACAACTGAGGGACTCAAACACAACTATTAAAAAAGGTTCAAACATTCACTGATGCTTCAGAAGTAAACACAATGCATTAAGAGTCGGGGGGTGAAAACATTTGAACAGGATGAAGAGGTCCAAATTTTTCTTATTTCGCTTGAATATCATTTTTTTTTTTTCATTTAGTACTGCCCTTCGGAAGCAACAGAAAATACTTGCATGTTTCCCGGAAGACAAATTAAATACAATTTACCTTGATCTTCAAATTCCAAATGTTTTCACCCCCCATCTATTAATGCATCATGTTTTTTTCTGGATCATCAGTGAATGTTTGAACCTTTTTTAATAGTTGTGTTTGAGTCCCTCAATTGTCTTCAGTGCGAAAAGACGGATCTCAAAATCATTCAGTCACTGCTGGAAAGGGTTCAAATATGCAAAAAATCCTTGAAAACTGAAGAATCTGCAGGACCTGGAGGATTTTTCTGAAGAACAGAGCTCAGTTTAACTGCTCATGACAAACAAGGGACTCATGAACAACCATCACAAAACAAAAAAATTCATAGATCATCCAGTCATTTGATCAATTAAATGCATCCTTGCTGAATAAAAGTATTAATTAAAAAATATTACTAAATGTAATGTGTTATATAGTACTGTTTATAAAATGGAAATTATGCTTATGGAAATGCTCACTGAGCAGTAATATTCATGTTCATTTAGAGCAAAGGAAATTGAGAACTCTGATTAGCTGCGGAGCTCGGAGACTGTATGTACTTCCTGTGAGTGTGGAAAAATATGAGGTGTGCGTGAATGCCACGTTTGTGCTTACAGCCAGAATATGATGACCCCTAACCCTCCCAACATCCTTCCCTTGTTTATTTATATTTCATATTCCTGAATCAGTTTACGTGTCTCACAGCCTTCATTAACACACGCCAATCCACAATCAATCAAGTGAGTTTTTACCAAGTGTCCCGTAAACACTGTATATCTCCATTATGATAAGCAGAAACAGCAACGACATTCACCTCTGGCGTTTTAGTGCCAAAACTGGGGGGCACTGTTGGCTCTTAGGAAGTTTAGTGTTTAGAGTCCTGTAGTGATGGGAATGATGGAGAAGCCCTTCCTTTTCTTTCTCACAGAGGTATTGTCCTGGTGACAGACAGACTGCCGTCGCCTCGCCCCGCTCAGGAAATGTGTCCCTGTGGCCAAGGAGCAGGAGGAAGAGCGCACAGATGACACACAGCCTAACCATCTCCTCCAAAAATCTTAGAATAGATAGCAGCAAAATGTTACTGGAAATATGTATAGACCTACTGGAAAGGAAGAAAACTACAGTAGAGTGTCGTTGAATTATTTCTGTGCATTTTTATTCATTAGATGTATTAGACATAAAATAAAGGCATGTACTAGTACAAATGCAATCATGACTCTGAAAATGTGCTATATATAAATATATAGATCTTTATTTATGCTTGGTTAATATTAAAATACAGTTATAATACAAAAAATATATGTAGAAAATATCAGTGCATACAGTTTTACTTCACAAATACCAGTCAACATAACAACATTTATGAAAGCATCAATCGGCAGTATATACATTTCATTATTTGGAAGACAGTTCATCAGCTATGAATAAGACTTAAAAACAATAATTGTTGGCAATAACAGGCCTAACAGCTTTTACAACTGTCAATATAATCTGGTTTAACCAATACAATGATTTCCCAGCCATTCCATCCCACAGTGTTGATTTACTTGCATACAGATGTTAAGGAGTTAATAGTGATAGCACCTACATGTGTGTACATGCTTTTACTATAATTATCATGTCCATTTATAGTGACCAGCCTGTTGACAATATTATAGCCTGCCCTGCAAGCTTTAGCAGTATTTTAGCACAAAAGACTACTGAATCAGTAACAGAATACCTTCCTCTGGTTAATAGCTGCACAACATATTACGTGCTGTTATGTATACAGTAGTGTAAACAACATAAATATGGAAAGTACACAATGCAGTCTAACTATTGTTGAACAGAGCAAGGCCTTTTTATTGTGGTCCACATTTGATCAATAATTAACAGAATGTTTCCTATTAAATGTGCATGAATAATTTACTTGCTAATCACTTTCACAGTGATAGACTGGATGTTAGGCACCCATAAGCCATCTGTAAAGAACCAGAATGAACGTCATGATCTTCTGCCAGAAACAAATACTATATCCGGGAACAAAAGTGATTCATTTTAACTTCATTGGGTAAAACTCAGGAAAACGGCCCTCAGACTGGCGCGACAGAACATGAAACGCAATGTGCATCCTGAGTGTTGATGATCAATGTGTCCTGCAATTTCAGATTGAGTTCTGGGAAGGAATTTCAGACCGCACATTCAATTATTCATGATCTGTGGTCTTTGTTTGACAGTTTGTCTGACAGTTACGTGAAATGTGAGTGAAATCTGTTCTAAAAAAAATATTTATTATCCTAAAAAGAGAAAAGAATAAGCTTTAGTGAGCTCTGAAATAATAATTTTAGCAAAGTAAAAATAAAATATCACATAACCCAAAATTCCAGTTTTCATTTCAATAAAATATTTATCTAGAAATAAAATAAGGATTGCCTTTGTCCTCTCCTTCTAACCACTGAACAAATGATTTCATAATTAGCCACCATTCTGTATGAAGAATGCCATTTCACTGGGGAAAACAGTGCCGTTATTGTAATAAAATGTGCCTGTTGTGTTCACAGTAGACAGCGGGAATACCTGAGGTGGTCCATAGCTGTATCTCAGACTGCCACAATGATACGAGTGGCAGTCCACTGTACTCATGTACTCATACACTACCTTGAAAAGGTCATATGTGAAACTCTGAATGACCATTCCGATATCAGAATAAAGTGGAATGGAAAAAACCGTGGGGAAAAAATAAAATAGACTGAATGTGCACCCAACCAATTAGACTTCTGGTGGCTTACAAGTGCAGACCAACTCAGACGGGTGGTGTGGAGTAACGGATCACATAGTTATAGTCTGGAGGTGGGCTATGACATTCCAGCTCTGGGTCAAGAGAGGAGTCCTCCAGACTCAGGTCCAGTGAGGGAACAAGCGCTGGGTATTTCTCCTTTTCACTCTCCAGCAGAACAGACTCCTTGCTTTTGCTCTTCATCCTGTGGGAGAAGCAAATGGGTTTTAATTAGGGCTGTCAAGCAATTCAAATTTTTTATCTGATTAATTACATTATGTGGCGATTAATTAATCGCACATCGAATTTGACTGATAAATTACCCCCAAAAGATAATTTAAAGTCATTATTGTGTAAAGCATCAAATTACAAAAAAGCAGCTTCAGAAAGAAATATTTGATTTGATTCAACATAGAATTTATTACACAAACTTTTGGACCATGGGGTTGGGTAAATGATGACTGAATTTTAGTTTTTGGGTGAACTATACCTTTAATGTTTTATTTTTATTTTTAATTAATATGGAAATATGAAATTATTTTATTTAATTAAATTATACTCTAATAAGAAACTAAAACTGCCAGTAGGTGGCGGTAAATGTCTTAATGATTAAGTCATTCATTCATTTATTAGATTCGTTAATTCATTCAGAAGTGAAGTAAAAGGTTGTCTTTATGAATTGTCCACTGAATCATTTTTTCACTCGATTCATTCAAAACACGGATTCAGAAATGAAACGCCACTGTGTGTTGCTAGGAGATGAAAAGTTCTGCTTTGTCTTTAAATATTTTCGTTGGTAAAATTGAGCAAAAACAGACAATACTGTGACTAAAATAACACAATGTTTACATCTTATTTATTGAACTATTGTATAAAATCAGTATCGCGTTTGCACTTGTACTATTTGGGACAAAAATAGCATGTTATAAAAAAAATAGTGATATTGCGCTAGTTAATCATGTGATATACACTCTAAAAAATAACTGTAAAAAACAAGACAAATTTACATAATAAAATACCATTTTCCATTAAAACAGTAATATACCATAAAACAATGCATTCTGGGTAATTTTATTTGTCGTTTTCAAGAAAGTAACCTATAGGCTACTTTCTCGAAAATGACAAATATTACACAGAATGCATTGTTTTTACGGTATATTACTTCTGTAGGCCTATAATACGATGCATTCTGTATATTACAATGCATTCTGGGTAATATTATCTGTCGTTTTTGAGAAAGTAAACTATAGGCTACTTTCTAGTGTAGCTTAACTATATCATACGATGTAAATATGAGACAAAAACTCAAACAGGTTCATTTTTGCCCCCATATCTTGAATTCTATATTCTATAAGCTTCAATGCTACAACAGTGAATTGTTGCCCTGCATCATATCAAAGTCCCAGTCTTTGATCATATTTGTTCATCAATCAACTGTATGAAATGTCAGATGACCTACGTAGGTCTGGGGCGTGGCAAGTGCGTTAATAATTTTAACACTTTTTAAAAAAAAATTTTTTTACCGTAATTAATCTAATTAACACATTAAATCGACAGCCCTAGTTTTATGTACCCAAATTGAAATGAGCATTTATACAAATACATTTTGAATAGTATTATTTTGTTGTACTGTGTATGCAAACTTTGCTCTGTGTGTTGCTCTGGGTTTCAATAACATTTCATCTGGGGTCACTGGGTCAGACACCCTGGAGGGAGTCTGTTAGCACTGCTTTTAGTCTAAAGGGGCGATCATTTGCAGTGAATATCTATACGAAACAGATTGGCATGTATTGGGGCCTGTACACAGTGTGAAGCAGAGCTGTCAGTGCCAAGCACTTCACATATGTGCATACTAAATGTGGGAGTACCAGGTGGAATCCAGAGGCACAATGTGGAGGGAGACTCTTGGACAGCAGTAATGCTGTAGAAGGTCAAAGGTGACAGTGATTGAGTGGGTCCTTGGCAGGGGCCGCCTCTTTACAATATATACATCATTCTCTACATACACCGAATGGCTCTTTTTTTCCCATGGCTGTGACCATGGCAACCTGTGCATTGCTTCGCCAGCTGGTTGCAGGCTGTGCCCAGCTTTTTATCATATCGGGCTAGGACATGGAGGGCATTGGACGTGGAAAGACGGGGGAGTGCTGACAGAGGCGAGACAGGGTGTTTTTAATGAAAATTATGCTCATTTGCGTTGAATCTTGGCTCATCAATCACTGAAAGAGACACCCAAGCTCTGTAATCTTCCCTGCTGCTGTATTTATGTTGTAGAGAATGTGAGGGTGTGGTGTTATTAAAACTCAATTCTAATTGGTCGATCGCAGCATTCAACAGTCTGATATTTCCTAATATTCGCTGATGTCTAGAGCAATGCTGTATATCAGTCCACTCATCTGACTGAAACTGCCATTACTTTCATGTCTCGCTCACATCTCAGTTATTGATTATATTGAAAATGAACTTTACTATTAATATTACTATAATATTGTTACAGTATTCATCTTGTTACTACAGTAGGCTGACAGTTTTGTACATTGTAGTGCACATTTTTTCAGTCACGGCGCCCTTTGAAAATTTTCAAAAATTTGTGGCACCTTACACTGTTTTCACGATATTGGAATTTATAACTTACAATACAATACCTTGAAAAGTATCGATATTCGATACCATGGGGAAGAACCACCATATATACTGTCATTTAGATATTTTTAATATTATTAATATTAATATAGCCCTGGGATTGTGGTGTAACCACAACCCAACTACCCTTATCTAATGCCAATCGCATGTTTAGACTGAACACTTCTAACCAGCATGACCAATTATTTAACCACTATGCCTCTCCAGGTCTGAGTCATAAACCTCCAATCAGTAAGAGATTATCACTATTTGTCTAGCTGCAATTGGTGGTGCAAACTGTTGCCCTCAAATATTAGGATGCCGTATAGTCCATGAGGCCCTAAATGCAATTTAGAGGATAACCTTTGTAGATTAACCCTGGCCTTTGCTACATTGGAAGACCATAAATGGAGTCTCAGATCTCAAACGGTTTAACAAAACCAAGGCTAATCCAGCCCAATGGCTTTCCATTAATAACTTAAAAGGCCCCCTTTGCTTTAGTTTTCAACACCATTTGCCCTGGGGACCTTTTATGAACAAGTCATGTTGTCTTAGACCCCAGCACACTTTTGTCTGTAGTTAATAAATTATTAGGCTGGTCTAAGATGAGAACTGACAATGTTTTAATCATCTATTTTTTTCATCAGTCAGTCAATATATTTAAGTTTTATACATTCTGTAGCAAAAATACTAGGACCCTAAATGAAATATATTTCACTATTAAGCACTCATTCTTTCAAATACTTCCTCAAATAAAATAAAGGCTTAATTCAATGCATATTACTGTTTGAAATGGCAAAATGCCAAATCTGTAGCCGTACTGTTTCAGCGATGGAGTCAGAGGCCATTACAGTCCAGGCGGTACAAACAAAGATGCTAGTTACCAGACCTTACAGCCAGCTTTAACAAGTCACACGCCCAGCCCTGCTTTTGTTGTCTGGCTGCTGAGATTGTCACCTTAGGCAATATCTCTCCACTGTGCCATTGTTTGAGAGACTCTCGTGCAGGCACGTCTCTCAAAGAAAAGGGGTAGTGACTGGAGTCGTGTGGAGCTTGGGGGAGAAACTGTATGACAATTGTGTCATCTACATTCCAGCCCAGTGGGAGGGTCTCCAGGGCATACGCCGGCAGCCCTACCCATTCCTGTGGTTCTGGACGTGGCCAGGCAAAAGCTCTAAACAGGACTGAATATACTGTACTCACGCTCGGGCCATGAAACTCCGCGGTCGGGCCAGTGACTCCAGGTGCTTCAGTGTCTTCAGGTCATCTGAAGATAGACCTATTCCACTGTCTGACTGCCCACCCTGTGAACAACCAAAGATGATTTAACCACAGACACTATATTTTTGCATTGTTTCGTAATATGCAAACGAAGTGCCATTTCTTAAGTGCGAAGAAAAACAAGCTCTTCACCTCGTGGATCTTGTTGGTTCCGTTCTCCAGGATTACTTCATCAAAGGTCTTCACACTTGCTGGGCGGATCTTGGTGTTCCTGAAAGAATCAAATACTCCACATCAGATCAGCATGGAAAGTTTCTCATGACATCATGTCTGGCAGTTTCAAACAAATACATAAAACATACTAGAGTAAGAGGGGTGTGTTTGGTATCACAGCTTCCAAGTAGAAGTTCAATACTGTGTTGAATAAAATACTTCTTCATTTAATTTTACACAGCAGGGTAAAGCAATAGCTCTTTAATTCAGCTTTAGGGATAACAGGGATAGCAGCATTTCAATACTATTCTCTACAAATATACTTAAAGGACCCATGGAAACACAAGAGTTAGATAAATATTATCTTAAGTAGGCATAAATCCTGAAACTGCATTTGTGGTACAAGAGGAAATTCCTTGAGGGGCCCTTAAAGCTACGAGGACCGTTCCTTATCAAGAAACAATTAGTGCTTTCCTTCAACCTTTTTGCCTTATTTTAAAGCATTCAACTGAAGGCCATTGGGATGAAGTGTGGTGTATGTTTGGTTAGAACAGGAAAATGCACTGTCTGGAAACCAGAAACTAGATGGTAGAACTTTATCTACAAAAAAAAAAAAACACATTTCTAAAAAAAGCTTTAAATAGTCCTCAAGAATAATGACACACAGACTAATTTTTAACAACAGAAATACAAATACACATCAGTCTGAGCATTTAACTGCTAAATGGATAAGATAAAGCTATCTTACCAAGCCGTCCCAGAGTCTCTAAGAGAGACAGGTCTGGTGGAGGTCTCCTCTGTGAGGTTTGGGTTTGAGGGGTCTGCTTTGGTCAACAGGGCCGTGTTGATTGGGATGTAATGCTTTCCCTCCTAAGAGAGACAAAGTGTTTAAAAATTCAGCTCATTTTAAAACTGTGACATCACCCTGCATATGGTATTATAGGATTCTGGAGGAATCTGCACATAAATCTGCAGGAGAATGTGTGAATATGTTTTATGGAGATGATGTTATTAGGGACAGTCCACGCAGTACTCTAAGCTTGATTCCTTATGTGAGAGAGAAGGAGTTTGGATGGCTTCCAATTCAGATGGCTTAGAATATGTTTTGATCTCAGTGCTGTGTACTGAGACCATATCTTCTCTTCAAGCCATATTATAAATCAAATCCATTCCTTACCTTTTCTTTTTGAACTAAAATGTATCAGAACATACTGTAGCCTCAAAAATGGTAGATTTTTACATTTCTTTTGCTTGAATATCGTGTTGATTAGTACAGGCATTGGTTTTCACAATGCAAGTTTCACAATTTGAGCATTTAAATTGGCTTGGTCTGTGAGATACAATTTGTATAATTTTGAAATTGAGAATATAGGATGTGTGCATGTAAATATAATATTTTTAAATCTTCTTTAAATTCTTGTATTTGCTTTAACATACACTACCTTTCAAAAGTTTGGGGTCAGCAAGATTTGTTTTAAAAGAAATTAATCGTTTTAAACACATTAAATTGATCTAAAGAGACCGTAAAGACATTTATAATGTTACAAAATATTCCTATTTTAAATAAATGCTATTCTTTTGAACTTTCTATTTATCAAAGAATCCTGAAAATGTATAATGGATTCCACAAAAATATTAAGCACGTCTGTTTGCAACATTGATAATAACAAGAAATTTTTCTTAAGCACCAAATCAGCATATTAGAATGATTTCTGAAGGATCATGTGACACTGAAGACTGAAGTAATGATGCTGAAAATTCAGCTTTGCCATCACAGGAATAAATTACATTTTAAAATATTCAAATAGAAAACAGTTCTTTAAAATTGCAATAATATTTCAGAATATTACTGTTTTTACTGTATTTTTGTTCAAATAAATGCAGGCTTGGTGAGCATAAGAGACTTTTTTCAAAAACCCTAAAAAATCTTAATCCCTAAACTTTCGAATGGTAGTGTATATATGTATTTGACTTCATGCTTGTCTTAAATTTTATTTACAGTCACTCTGAACTCACATTAATAACTCATTCACTGTGACTAGCTGTTAAAAGCAGTTTGGAATGACAGTCTGGCATGGTTTTCCTTTGTAATGGTAAGTGCATCTGTCATCCCATAAAATCCTTGTGGTTTTGCTGTGGTCAGAGTCTTTAAACTTTCAAATACAGTTTGTGGGAAAGACATACAAGGATAATGAAGTGAAAGACATCGTACCTGCTGCACACTAGCCTGGAGCAGATCTCCTAGCCTCTCTACCAGTTCTGTGAAAGTGGGCCTTTGGGATGGTTCTCCATGCCAGCAGTCTAACATGGTTTGATATCTAAGGAGAGAAACATGCGCATGTTAAAGAACTTCCTTTGAACATAGTGTTCAATACGCCATGATCATAAATTGCAATTCTTCAGCAGCTACACAAACCCTCATGAATTACGTCCTTTGCCTTGACCTCTAGGTTAGTCTGCAAATCTGGTTTTATCCAATTATTTACAGTCATCAATAATATTCAGTGCGTGACACGAGGAGTGAGGCTGAGTGTTTTCATTGCACCGTTCTCAGGGTGAGAGTTTGTGTTGAGAGGAACTTCCTCCTGCTTTACACGAGCTGTCAGCATCTCTCCCCACAAGGGACGTCTGGGGTCCTTTATTGGATTTTGCAGTGGTCTGTAATGGTTAAGTTTATCTGAAGGCTAAGGTTCAGTTGTGAAACACTGGGGCGTCAATGCACAGACCCGGCATTTGAGTAAATGATCACGGGCGATGATTGAGCTGTATCCTGTTTATACTGTGGTGTTGCACTCACAGGTCCTTATATAAATAAAGCATGTTAACCATGAAACTCTCTGATCCTGTTTGATTAGCACGACATTGGGCAGTCTGGAGTATGGAAAAATTACTGTACTAGTTGATGACTCATTACTTCCTTACGCTAATCACCTAATATATCTAATCTGGGTTTGAATTCGGTAGTCATCAGAGAGGAGGTATTCTTCTCATGGACTGTGTAAGAGATTAGCAGGAGGAAGCAGGACTTCTAAAATGGTTATTTTAATGAATCCAGATGGAGCGACTCCTTAAACTAACAGGAAGTCCAGAAAATTGTTGAACAGTGGTTCCTCTGAAATCAATGATACACCAGGATGTTATATATCCCATCAAGCTGTGCTCACATCTATGGCACACTTTTCATGGAGATAAATGGAAAATACATTAATGAAAGCCAATAGCGTTTAGTTCAATATATTGAATAGTTATGCGCCTGTGGGATGGTGGGAACAAGTTCATCATTAAATGGGTGAATCAGTCTGGACGGATAATCTGGACAAACTCCTGATTTCTGAATTGCAGTCCTTTTCATCATTCACAATGGGGAAGTTTGAGTCAGGGTCAGGAATAAAGTAATGTTCAGTACATATCTTGATCAACATTTCTGCTACCTCCATCAAAAACAACATTCAGGTGATACAGACCCATATCTGCAATGTTAGTTGACATGTTCTTTGAAGCTAAATGGACTTGGCACCAGAAAGGCTGTATTTATGAGTGCCACATTCAATTCAGGTCTGAAGTCTGGACTGCGTTTTGTAGGTCATCTCCAATCACCATCTGTCATGACCTCTTGTTATGTTCAATTAGCCAGACTTGGCGTGTGTGATTGCAAATTTGAGACTTGCATTACGCACTTTGTTTTAAACATAAGTGCTCTGTTTGTGTTTCCAAATGTTTGAGACAAGAGGGTATAATACAGTTACAGAATATCAGATATGAAAAATTACCATCCTGAATGAGCCCATAGTTTTAAAACGAAGATTGAGTAGAGCACAGTAGTAGGGGTTCTTATTGAGAACAGGCAGTGAATATTCTCTCTCAGATTGAGGTGATTCAGTTCTCTGCACCCATTTATAAGCAACACTATTCTGAAGTTGTCCGCTTTACTTCCTTACCACATTTAAAACTGATACCATGACCCCTTCTCTCATATCTTGTTACATCTGAAAACTTTCAGATTTTGGTTTGGCTCGCTCTCTAACCCTGTAACCACAATGGGAGTATCTTGACGGTGGGTTTCCCTGTCTGATGCCCAGGGGTCCTGCCACTGTGTTTGGCCACCCCATGCTGCCTAGGTATACCGAAGCCTTTAATGTGAGCTTGAGTTTCAGATGCATTGGTGTAAGTTAGTAATGGATACCTAGCACACATTAACTGCACTATAAACTAGCTGCCAATCAGAAGCTGCTCGACTTTCTTCTACTTAGCGAACAATTGATCTGTTTCCATTTAAGGCTTCAGTCTTGTGTCAAGGCAATGAAATTAGATATTTCTGCTCTTTTCAACTGTATCGATAGGAAAGGATTTTCTTTCCCCAGAGTGCAGGTTTCAGCTAATAACCCTGAAGAGTTTTTTAGGAATAAAGTCACTTAAAGTTTGTTTAAAAGTCCTGGCATCACACAGAAGGAATGTATTTAGACACATTTCATAAAATAAATACCTTAAAAGATGTATACTTTGAGTATAGTGACGTGTCAGAATAGGTAACAGGCATGCAAATATAATATAATATAATATAACATAATATAATATAATATAATATAATTAGTTTTTCTTGTTTTTAGACTGATGAATGCTATCAACACATACTGTAGGTTTTACTAAAATAAATTGAATATTAACTCAAAATATTACAAAATATTATAAAAAAATTACAACGTTTTAAGTAACCATTTTAAAGGAACATTTGATGTGCTTATGCTAGATTCATTTTATGTTACAGTACATAACAGTTTTTCTAATTTGTCGCACTGATGCTTTAAAAAAGTAAATGCTTTCAAATCAGGACTGTCTGACATTAGTGGCATAAGCAGAGCGATTCTTACATTTCAGAGGAGGAGTATTCAGGAGCTTTCATTCTGGTGCCCTCCTTTAGTCGGCAGCAGAATTCCTCATCAATGTGTAAGCCAGGGTAAGGGGAGGCACCTGGGGAGAAGAAAGAGAATAATGGGGTTATCAAGACTTTTTCATGAAATAGAGCTCTGGCCACTTCAAAGGGCCTGACAAGAAACTCACTAAACTGTGAAGTGGGTAGGGAGCACAGAGAGATCAATGGAAAGACCTCGGCATAATCAGCATCAGTGGGGCTGATGAGGACAGTCGACTAATCTTGGAAACTCAAAGCTGTTTTCTCCAGAAACACTATATTATTAAGACAGCGTGAATTTGCAGACTGTTGAGACTTTGCTGCACACTTGCAAAAACCATGATTCATGAAACAATATTTTCATTTACTTGACTGAATCCTTTTAATAATATCTGATAACCACTAAAATATGCAGATCATAACAGAACGGGTCAATCTTTCATTAAACTATGATCTAAACCCCCTTCTGACATAGATTAGGTAGTCATTAAAAACAAATACATTAACAGCACTTGAATTATCCTGCAACTTTGTAAATATAGTGCAGCAGATGTGGAGTGCCTAGAAAAACAGGACAAGAAATTCAAATCCACAACACAAAACATGAGAGTGTACTTTGGGTGCGGTGCAAACTTTTCTCTTATGGACACTATCAAGTAGCAATAATAATTTTTCTAAACTTTCCGTGTTAGTCTATTTGACACCAACTTAAGTCAGTGCAGCTCAGTGAAAGTGACAGCTCAGAGTCATCAGTTAAGGTCATATTCCTTCAATATCACTGATAATTTATTATTTATATTGTGTTTTCCTAAATGTTGCTTTATTTTAACGTGTGAAACGATGCCCCACTATTTTCCCACAGATTTCATTGCATCCATTACAGAAAGAGTGTGAATGTAGAGTTGGGGGAATTTTACTGTGGTTTCTGATTCAGTCAATATGCATTTCAAACTTAGAATAAAAGGCAATAGAGCGCAGACAGGCAAACTTATAAAATAAAGGTAAGATATATATATATATATATAGAATGTTAGTCATTAAAATATATAATTTAGTGCTTAGAATTATGAACAATTTTGCATTGTGCATTGCATTGCTTGTGTTATAATGTTTGATTATTCCAAAAAAAGTTCTGATGCAAAGATTCTGCACCATTGATTCCCGCACTATTATATATATTCTATATTAAATTAGAAACCAAAGCAATAAAGTAGAATCGTCAATAGTGGTTATATAGTAGATATATAGATATAATGTAAACATATGTATATGAATGGTGACATTTTTTTAACGACAAAGGGGCCACAGCTACACTGTACAATATACCATTAAAGGTTATGGTATATTTGTGGAGGGGGAGCAGACATTTACATTAAATGCTGCCTGGTAACTGTGGGTTTACTTTCCCAGTTGGGAAAGAAACCTGATCAAATGGAAGATGATTTGTCTGTTTTACGACCTCTATTTATGATTAAAAAACACAGCGTTGAAGTTAACAGATGTTGCACTAGTGGAATGAAAATTGTTTTTGTTTTTTTTCAAGCTGACAACGCAATCCATTTTGTTCCCAAAGGAAAATTTAACAGCAGCTGACAGTTATTGCCCTCTACATCTGGAGGAGGTTGATAGCGCAGGGCACCTCATGAGCAGCCTGGTTTGTGCCAGGTGTCTTTGATCGAGGACCCTCGAGTTCGTTTTATTTCCATTTGGATGGAGCACAGCATGTGGTGAGCTGCCTTCCTACTCCATGTGTTTAACTTGGTCGGTGCTGAATCCTGTCTGGGCTTTTTGCTTTGGTGTAAAACGCACCGAACCAGTAAAGCAAACAAACAAATTCTAAGAGACGTCTCTATAGAAGAAAGGAAGGAAAACACTGTTCCAAGAACTGAAGGCCTGAGTTCATAAAAGCTGAAAGTTGTTCTTTGATTGTTTCATAATCAAATCTCCCCAAAATATTAAATCAAGATTGTTTGTGATAACAGTCAAAAAGTAATATAAAACATTAGGAAGTATTTTAAACTCTTCTAATTGCTACAAGTTCCTAAACTGTTGCAACAGCGCTGTGTGTGTCTGAATGAATAGATGAATAAAGAGGATGTGAGTTATACTCTTAGGAAAGTTATGGTATTTACCAAGAGAGAAGATCTCCCACATGAGCACTCCAAAAGACCACACGTCACTCTGAGTAGTATAGATCTTGTCAAATATTGCCTCTGGCGCCATCCACTTTAAGGGAAGTCTGGCCTGTGAAAAGATAAGCGGAGCATGTTAGCGCCACTCTCACCTGTAAAGGAACCACTCCCAATATTATTTTACATTCAAAAACATGCAGCTTATAAAACGCTGTCTATTTGATTATACAATCTGTGTGACGTCTTGGCTCAAACTCGACCACAAGAAAACATCCATTGACCAGAATAATATTATCAGGGCTTATAAAATGACTAACAGCACGCCAAAGACTCTTGGCATTATCAGAATTATTTTATCCTTTTCCAGATGAACATTCACAGTGTCAGTGGTTTTTGGCCCGTTATCATTTGTATCCATCACACTAAGTAGATTTGAGACACTGTATGCATTATACGGACTCTCTGCAGCATGTATCCGTGACCAACATGAAGTAATTGGATAATATTCCACACTTACGTCTCCTTTGCGGACATAGTCTGGATCCTTGTATACATCTCTTGCAAGTCCAAAATCGCAAATCTTCACAACGTTGTTTTCAGACAATAGGATGTTTCTTGCGGCAAGATCGCGGTGAATACACTTGGAGAAATAAAAGAAAGAGCCTATTAGATTATGTTTTACATACTTCATCTACTAGTTTATTGCAATAGCAGGATATAATTGTATGTTATTTAAACTCTCAGTGTCTTGACTAGGGAAAAGGCCTATAGTGAAGATGCATTTTGTGTCTTATTTGAACCATGTGTGGCATTGCGCTGTCAGATGGAGCACATGATGGAAAGCTGTGATAATGTAAAACATGTGAAACTGCCATCGGGGAAACTCTGACCTGAGGTGAGATTAAACCACATACGCTAAACCGCATTTTTAGTATGTGGCAATTAATCTCATCTGCTGGATATGTGTAAATGAGTGTGTTGGATGAATGAAGTAATTTGGGTTTTCATTTTCTGGATTTTTGGACAAAACTTTTCAAAGGGCTGCCAAAAAAAGGAGATTGATTGTTACTATAATACAAAAAGCCAAAGAATTATTTAAAAAGGAAATTGGTATTAAAATGATCTGCCACAACAAACTAAGAATACAATGATTCATTGCAAAGGTTAAAGCTGCGGAATGAAATCCTGAGTAGTGAAAGCGTGACTCTTACTTTTCTCGAAGCCAAGAACTCCATGCCTTTAGCCACTTGAAAGCTGTAGCAAATCAAGTCTTCCAATGTGAGCACTTTCTTATACAAATCCTCTTGCTCTGCAGAAAAGGGATGAAAGGGTATTAGCAGCTAAATCAAAACCATTGTTTTGTTATGCAATTTTTGGTACGTAAAAAAGAAATAAAATTTCTAGGAATCTCTTCTACTACAAATCTGTGCTGTATATCAAGTTTGATGTTCTCTTAATCCATTAAAGGATTAGTTCACTTCAGAATTAAAATTTACTGATCATTTACTCATCCCCATGTCATCCAAGATGTTTATGTCTTTCTTTCTTCAGTCGAAAAGAAATTTTAACAGGATTTTACCTCCATATAGTGGACTTCAACGGGTTGAAGGTCCAATTTGCAGTTTCAGTGCAGACTCAAAGGGCTCTACACGATCCCAGACCAGGAATAAGGGTCTTATCTAGCAAAACGATCGGTCATTTTCTTAAAAAAAAAAAAAAAACCTTTTTAACCACAAATGCTCATCTTGCACTAGCTCTGCAATGCGCATTACGTAATTACGTTGGAAAGGTAACGTGTGACGTAGGCGTAAGTACAGAGCAAGCAATCAATGCAATCGTGCAAAGACTAAGTAAAAACGCCCTTTATGAAAAAAAGGTGAAACTATGATGTCTGACAATTTTGAAGTTGGAGGAGAAAAAGTTTTTCGCCCTACCTCGGTACTTCTGCCTACTTCACACGTGACCTTTTCGATGTGATTACGTAATGCGTGGCTCATCGCAGAGCAGTGCAAGATGAGCATTTGTGGTTAAAAAGTATAAAATTTGTATTTATTTTTTTAGAAAATGACCGATCATTTCATTAGATAAGACACTTATTCCTCGGCTGTGATCATGTAGAGCCTTTTGAAGCTGCATTGAAACTGCAATTTGGACCTTCAACCCGTTGGTAACTTGAAGTCCACTATATGGAGAAAAATCCTGAAATGTTTTCCTTAAAAACCTTTTCGACTGAAGAAAGAAAGACAGAAACATCTTGGATGACATGGGGATGAGTAAATTATCAGGAAATTTTAATTCTGAAGTGAACTAATCCTTTAATAACAGTTTTTTTAAAGTCACAATTTTCCTGTTTACTACAGAAACATCCGATCGGGAGACACAATGAAATGCTTCTTTTTTTAGAACAGACTGCGACGTGCAGTTTGTCGAAGATACTCAAGTGAGGGGCTTGTGGGTGGGTCATCCACCTGAGTAAACAGTTTATCAAAACAGAAA
This sequence comes from Ctenopharyngodon idella, assembly GCF_019924925.1. Lineage (NCBI taxonomy): Eukaryota > Metazoa > Chordata > Actinopteri > Cypriniformes > Xenocyprididae > Ctenopharyngodon > Ctenopharyngodon idella. Next base: position 9,028,747 of record NC_067233.1, on the reverse strand, counting down.
TAACCGGCATTGGACAGCACGACCCAATGTACCCACAGCGGACTAGCTCTGGTCTTGCGGCAGGAAATTAGAAAAAGCACTGCGCACAGTGGGTGACAGCGGCTCGTACAAAATATCAGTTGTATTTATGAATCCCTAAGGAAGCCACCTATCAGACTGAGGGGAAAAAACAATCAGCAGAGCCTTGAGAGTAGAGAGGGTGGGGTGGAGGTGAGGCAGGGGTTGAGAGGGAGGAGGGGAGAGGGGAAGGAAGACACTCAGTCGCTACCTTCCTCCTCTTCCTCCGAGTCGCAGTAGCTCTTATCTTCAATGAAGCCGGAGCTGGCTGAACTTCCGGTGCTTGCCACGCTCTCCAACCTGCGCTTGATGAGCTCGCTGAGATCACACCCGGAGCTGGAACGTAGAGCTTTACCATCCTGAGACTGTGGATATTATCAATCACATGCTCTGGTCAATTTCATGCGTCATCATGTCAAATCACTGCTTAAATGAACAAGTGACTTTACTGCTTACCTTGTAGACCACAAAGTCACCCCTCTTACTTCTCAAGTAGTTGGAAAGGTTTCCATACTTGCAGAATTCCACGATTATCATTAGTGGACCTGAGCGTACACCAAACAAATGTAAAAACAGAAAGAAAAAGTTGAAATTTTGCACTAATTTCTCATGTCGCCAAGGTTGAATTCTCTGTCAGCTTGCTCTTACCTCCACGCTTTGTGCAGGCTCCTAGCAGATTGACCACATTGAGATGATGACCAATATGGATCAGAATCTTCAGTTCAGACATTAAAGCTTTCCACTCGTTATTTGTAGCTCCCGCTGTTGAGTGAAGACGAAGTTGGAGGAGAGGATAAGAGGAAAAAACTAATTAATGGAATGTCTTACATGGTCAGAAAGGATTTTTGTTTGAAATGTTAGGAAAATGTATGATTATGTTGCGGTGATCTCAAGTATGCTGTTGTATTTCTGGTCTCCTGACGAAAGGCTGACCTTTCAATTACGGTTACTGTTGTTTCAAATGGATATGAGATTTTTTATTAATGTCTTTACATAATTGTGACTTAATATTTAAAATGCTAAAATGTTTTTTTACATATTCGAAAAAAAAACAAACATGTAAAATAAAATAATTAAAATTAATTAAAATAATTAAATCTAGCCAACGTAATGTTCTAACTTAAAAATTATTTGAGTAGCACTTTGATAATCAGGATAAACATCAAGTTCACACACGAAAATAACCGGAAAGCATAAAATTAAAGTTCAAAGCCTGTCACTGTGTTTAAAGGAACCTTAAACAGACAACATAATGCACGCCATAAATTATAGAGCACAGATCAACATCTGGAGGCAACATTGTTATAAACTGTCTAAACTAAAGTATTTGAACAAGAGAAACAGCACTTTCCAGGTTCTCAGTAGTTTTGCACATCATTCTAGGAAAATATGTGGTCAGGAACACTATCCTGGTGACCTTTTGAGGTCATTGAGTCAGACTGGGAGGCTGTTGTTTTAACACGTCAGGTTTCCCGTGGTTTAGACCCATCAAAGTGACACAGGAGAGCTATGTTCAACGTTGAGCAGTAATTTGTACATGATTCATACCAAAGACACCTCACAGAGACTTTTATTGAGAGGAATATTGGTGCTCCTTGTTTCAAAGTAGGAGAAGGAATTAACCCAGCATGAAGAGTATTCAAGATGTCAAACTGAGGACAAATTTTTCCTTTGCATTTTAGATTCAAGTTTTGGATGAAAAAAAAAGTGTTTAAATAATTAAACAGTGACTGCTTGTCTAGCAGGACCATCATTCTCTGGAAATAAAATGTGTGTAGGCAGCAGATTTCATAATTTGAAGGAATTCAAATAAAGGGGAACTGACTTATTAAGAACTGACCTGTGGTGCATGAGGCAGCATCAGTCTTGCCTCTCATTCTATGATTAATGCACAGTGAAGATGAATGCATTGACAGATTTATCATCATCAAGAACAGACAAAACACCACCACCAAAGTGGTGCTCATCACTCTGCAAGAATGCACCATCACCAAACAATCGCTACAGCCAGTTCACCAGACGTGGAGAGTTTAGACAAATACAACCACAGGGGAATACATTCCTGCTAGACCAAATTATTTGTTTTACTTTTAATGCATGACAGCAATGTGTTGATTCAATATTGTTGCATTATAGTGGACATTTTGGAAAGTGGCAATAAAATAGCAAAAATTTACCAATTACAGAAGGTGAACCATGTTGGTTCTGGTTCAGAGCGATCTAGGAAACATCTGTTTAGGGGTCATTGCTAAACACTACGTGAGTATTTACACATTCAGTTCACTTACGTATGCTTTTGTCCAAAGTTTCAAATCTGTGGACAATCATAAATGCAGCATGCAATACCTTTAATAGCTGCTAATTATCTTCATATGAACTCAAGAAACATGCAGGAAAACCAAAAGATCCACATGGACAGGCTTCTGTTTTCAATCTCTGATTTACATTTGCATTCAATAGATGGGATTGATGTATTCAATACTTCCATAAAAAGGCTTAGCATATCTGTCTAAAAGAACAAATTTGTGAAGTGAGAAATGTTAATTACATTCAGCTAAGTCCTTTCCGTTCTTGTACTGCGTTTCTGTTGATCTGATAGCATTATACTATGGGGTCTAAAAGTCAGAAACCACAATCAAAATCTGGGAATTAAAACAAAGAAATGCTATGGTGGTCTAGTCTATTTGTAAGTCATTAATCGAATAAGTAAATTTGTGTAAACGGTTAGATGTTTTTGCTTTTGCTTTTAAACAACCTTTTGAAGTTCTGTTATTAAGGGCGACATACCAAAAAAAGAAATTAAATTTTTCTTTCCACTTAACTTTCCACTCATATAATTTGTAAAGACTTTTAGAGCCCACTAAAACATAACATGTTACAGTTACCTTTCAGCATTTTCACAGCCACAGTTTTGCAAGTAGAAATCTTGTCAATGCCAAATGCAGAGGCTTCTACAACTTTTCCAAATGCTCCATGGCCCAAAGTTTTACCTGTCAGAGAGAGAAAAAGAGAGAGAGCGTCTACATAAGCTTGCCGTGTCCTGGGGGCTCATAAATCAGGCAGGATACCCTGTCAGGAGAGATGTGAGGCTGTAATTAAAACAGCCTGCTGAGGTTAGGACTGCCTGACTGACCCTCCACTGAGAATTCATGGAGCAGTTAAGACTGAACGACAGAAGCGGCCCGCTGATATATTAAGGCATATTTTCTTTTGAAAACTTGCACAACCCTGATGCCCACCATTCTAACACAACAGGCCTGAGGATTAAGGCAATTAAAGAGAAGAAAGAGCCAATTGTGTTAAGTTGTGTATGGATAAGTTTGTCTTTGTATGTTTGTCTCCTTACAGTCCCACGGGAGACAGACTAAAATATGAACTCAATTTCATATCAAATATATGAGATATGCAGTCTATATTGATTTTATACTTGCACAGCAACTATCTAATAAAAAGTGAACGACAAGGATCTTTGAACTCACCAAGTCTGAGGCGGTCTCTAGGGAACTCCCATTTGTTGCTGTCATAGGGCAGACGATCACACTGCTCATCGAGGGGCATCTGGTCGGGATCCATGATGATGGACAGGTACCCCGTCTTTAAATCTGCTGAACTTGGCTGGTGAAATAATTAAATATTTCTTAAATAAAAAACATTTTTTGGCTTTTGTCATTCTTCCTATGTAGCTGCATGACAGTTTGGGCCCTGATTAGATCGTTTCACACACATTAGAGCATTAAGAGTTTTGAGAGAAGACCATGACAGCGTGTTTTTCATAGAGTAACGGAAATGAAACTGAATATTACTCAGTACTCAGTTCACTGTAACAAGGACAGCTTAAATAAAAAGTGTAACTTAAAGTCCTTACTTTTCTTAATTTACGGATGAAGAGAATGAGCATTATCCACAGGAATGTTGCTGCTGCTCCAGTAGACACCAAGATGATCACTTCAATATTTGGTTTACCATCTTCTCCTGTGTGCAGAAACAGCATCTTTTCAATGTGAGAACCATCTGTACCATATTCATCACATATCTTTGTCTAATAAATATTACATATATTTATACATATAATCATGTTTTTAATAATATTTCTACATATAATCTCAAGCCAAGTATATCAAATACAAAAGCACATTTCACAACAAATAAACTGGATTTGTCATGCAGAGCTGCTTTCTGCATTTCCCCTAAATTTGAGTCTGGTTCACTCATTCTCGATTATCATGTGCTCACTGCATAATGAGCGGTTCTAAAACTGTTCAAAAGGTTGATTTCCAAAAGGAGGAAGAATAAAGCACACTCTGCTCTCTTTGAATGGCTGTGTTTGGCCTGGGTTTGTTGAATCAGGTCAAGCCATTTTTTTCCTTTTTTCTTTTTATAGACTGTAACAGAATTTCTCTATTGAGGGGTGCAGGGACAATAATTTTATTAGAAAGGATCTTCTTAATTTACTCTTTCCTTCAGCCAGCCCATGTTTCAATCCCTCTGCTTCTTTAAAGAGATGTCTCTTTGATCATTAATGAATGTCCTCAAAGACTATGTAGAAGTCAACTCCCTTGTGAGAGGACCCTGACTTTAACTCCCAGACCCCCGTCATAAAAATCTGGAATTTGCATGGCATTCCTGGCAGCCTTAGTATGTCGTTCTCATTCGATAGTTATTCAAAGTTTGGCCAAAAAAGGCTATGTGTCCTGTTTACATTACTATAGAAACTCTGAGAACGGTGCTTGTGAGATTTTTAATCATCTTTACAATGTCTGACTGAAGTGAAAGTCCTAAAACAGGACAACTTGGGGTGCGTTTCCCAAAAGCATCGTTAGCCAACTAACATCCCAAGTTCTGTTGTTACTAACATAGTTCAACGATTTGGTGTTTCACAAAGCCATAGTTCAAACAAACATTCACAAACTGCATCGCAAACTTGTGTAGTTGGAATGACAGCTCTCGAGCTGTGGTTAAAGCATAGTTTCTTGTTTTTATGACGTGGACTTAATAAACCGTTATTTTGAGCAAAATAAGCATGCTGACATTAAGTACAATCTATATCTTTTATTTCGAATATATACAAATGTCATTTACATATTTTAGCATGTCAAGAGATTTTAAGTGCCGTTTTTGAAGAGTGCGTATGTGCTCTAGTAGCCTACGTAAGAATGAGCCTATGATTGAATCTGGAAATAAAGCAAAATAACTGAGAAAAATTAGAATTAATCCTCAGATGCCATGTCCGTAATTTATAGCAAAAAATCTAGCATGAATTCGATCTCAAACAGATTCATTTAAAGAAGTTATTACTCCACCACCTGTGTGACACCCTTAATCAACGTGGCTGAACGACAGGTTTGCGACAATACGGTTTCGGGAAACAGTTGTGAATAGCTAGTTGATTTGTTGAACGATGCATCGTACTATGGTAGTGAAGCAGCGAGTTACATCGCTGTACGGAAAACACACCCCTGTACGGTTACTGTGCACAATTTATGCCCTTATAGTATGAATAATGAATAAAGAAATAAGGACAGGCAAAGAGTTGGTCATCATCTAAGAACTCACCCACTACAGAAATGACTGCACTGGTTTTTGCTTCCCCTCCAGCATTTCTGGCAAGACATTCATAAATGCCCTCATCGTCCTTCTTCACCCGCTCAATAATCAGTGTGCCGTCATCTTTTAGAGTGATTCCTGGAAACATTATAGAAAGATGAATTAAAAACATAGACCATATAATACAGATCAGTTCCAGGTCCGATAGGAGGATCACTTATGACTGCACATAAATTCATTTAGTGTTTTCTCACCTGGTCCTTCAGTGACAAGAGTCTTGTCTTTGTACCATGTGATTATGGGTTCTGGCACACCAGAAGCCATACAGAACAGTGTCAGGGTGCTGCTGCTGTTCACAACCTGATTGGTCAGATTCTGCTTCAACCAGGCCCCTTGCCTCTCTGTGTCAGACAATGGAGAGTTACATATTTATACGCCACGCTTCTATGTAATTTCTATGTCCCCCCCCCAAAAAAAACATCCCATTCTCATTACTGTAATACGTACAAAAAACATATATTAATTTATGTGTAAAACATAATATGTTAATGTAAGAGATAAATGTAATATTTTAATTGTAAAGTACATTAAAGTATTTGTTTGTAATGAATTTAATTTATGCACATTTGATGCACATGAGAACTCACCATTAATAGTTAAAGCAGATGTTGTATTAACCACTTTGTTGGAGTTCATGTTTAAAGCCAGGCATTTATAACCTAATGTGTGGTTTCTGGAGACATTGGGCAGCTTGATGGACAAAGATATGGTGTAGGGCTCGATCTGAAGAGTGGTTTCACCATTGGGCACCATGTGGCCCAGTGGATCATACCAGTTCAACCTATCGTAGAGGTATCTTGTGCCTCTGCAGGTCAGTGTAATGTCATCTCCTGCAACAGCTGTCAAGGGCTCAATCTCAAATGGCTGTGGGTGATCTAGTGGAGATAAAAGAAAATAAGACAAAAAGAAGCTGGATGAAAAAGATTAACTCACTGAACATGTCAGTCAACAACACGATGCATGTTTTTATGCATAATCTATAAATTGACAATCAGACTAATCATGACCAAAAACATATGGCTCACAAAGGACTATGAAACTACGTTGTCGATGCACTGTTGAAAGAGATCGTCGTACTCTGGCCCACACTACAAACACAAAGCTGCACGCTGTCATGTCAGGAATGTCAAATTTGCAGTTATTTCCTGTTTCATCACACCTAATTGGAAGCATGTTGTTGGCGAACGGCGGCAGCGATGGCTGACCTGAAGCATTACAATAAGAACCAGGCTAAGGCCAGGCCTCCAGGAAGCGGGCGAAACGCTTGTTTATTCACAGCAATATACGTCCCACCAGAGGAGACAGCTGTTATTACCATTTCATCCCTTTGACCAGCATTCCTGCGCACAAAGTCATGTTCACCTCTAGCATAGCACAGCATATTCTCTTGGGTTTTTTGTTATTTTCTGGAGACGTGCCACTTGACATCCACCATTTTATCTCCTGTCTCCATTTTTATTGCACAGTTCTCATTTTTCACGCTTCCCCAATCTCGGCTGCTGTTCATTCCAGCTCATTTCTTCTCATCATTCTAATCTAGGCAGCTCTGAACAGTCTGACAGCCGACACACTCTTCATTATGTAACTCAGTAAATGGGTTTATCATTTCAGAAACATTTGACCCTGGTCAGCAACATTTAAAAGTGATTCATTATAAAACAGAGATTGGTATTCCAGTACCATAGACCGTTCAAGAATATGTCAGAGGAGCGGAAGCAAGACAGGAAGCAGAGTTGCATGTTTTTGCCTAGAGTGAGAAGCTTTTTTTTCCACTACAAAATCACTCCAATACTGCTCTATCATAAGCATAACAGATGTTAACAGCCCAGAATGAAGTTACAAGTCAGCCAGAATTCATTCAACTGAATAAAACACAGTATTAATAGATTATTAGCAGTTGGACTAAAATAAAGATGGCATTTGTGAAATACAAAATGTTCTGTGAAACTTAATGAGACTTATTATTGTAACCAAAAAGTTTGTTGTAGATTTTTTTTTTAAAAAAAGGGCAAAAAAGACAAGTTTTCTTTTCTATATGGAAATAAAATCTAAACCCGGGTACATAAAGGTACCAAAAATGCTGGTATTTTGGATATATACTATGGTAGAGCCAACTGAATCCAATCAGTAGAAATTAAACCAAAATCAAATAAATCAAATAAGATGCCACAGATCTCAGAAATTTTAAAGTGCCAGTAAATGCAAGATGGCCCACTTACCATCCACATAGAAAGGGATTCTCATGGTCCGGTTCCCAAGTTCATTCCTTGCTGTACAGGAGTAGATCCCTGACACATTAGCTGTTTTCACCAGCAGGGTGCTTATAGTCTAAGGGAGTGGACAAAGATCATTAGGAATGTAAATCATTTGAGAAACTAAAGAATAACAATATCATGTAACTCAGTACTGCCAACCTATGACAATAAACTTTAAGAAATGTATTTCCTATAAGCAGATGGGTCATAGGGCTAATTTACAACTGGACATTTTTACACTCCTCAGCCTCACACATTGAGCAGACTACATCTGGCGTTTTGAGGCCAAAAGCAGTACTGAGAGTACAGCACAGAAGGTGTACCTGTGTTCCACATCATTTCCTGATACACATTTAAAATGCCAGGCTTAATATTGTCACCAGTCAAGTGGAACTCATTAATAGCCTATGTAGACATAATAATGATGCCGATTTTTGGCAAAAGACCAGATTCCAGAGCTCTGTTTTCAGTTTCAAACGACATCTGTTTTCCTGGCAGTCACATCAAAGGTATGAAACACTCTGGGTGTATTTCTGGAGCAAATATACCCATTTTTCAGTTTACTTCCTGGGGTTCACAGACTGTTTATAAGACTTATTTGAAACTTAAGAAGCACATTGGCTCTGAACAACAGGTATTTAATGTTTTCTGTTTTAGTTTGTAAAGAAAGACAGAAACAGTCATAATTAACGCAAAAGAATTTTAACAAGGTTATGATTTCTTTTGTACACAACATTATACTGCAGGACAGACAGAAATGAGGTGTGGAGCTTGGTTAATGTAAATCTGCGGACATGTTGTAGTGCAATGGCATGTCGTTGTTTAGTCTTACATGCAGCTGATTTTTATTGGCACACTGTACTAAAATATACCTGAGAAACAGGGCATGTTACCAATCCAGTTTACCTATGCACTGAAATAACACTCTGCTGTAAAGTGATCTGCATACTTTCCAATGTAAACACACTAATTAATCTTATAATAGATTGCACATTATTCAAGCAATGTTTTTGGATAAACTTACTGAAAACTTCTGACTCAATCTGACTGACCAGACCTAGTCAGAATTTCAAAGTGACCTTCATACTTTGTCTTTTAGCTGCTGTGATGGCCCCTTCTCATTCTGTGGTTACAAGACACCATCTGAGATGGACTCTTACCAGGCTGTTCACAGAGCAGGGAAATTTATATGAGGTGACAAAAAGGAATTCACTCTCAACAAATCCCACCCTTTTAAACTGGGCCTTGTTATCACTGACCGCTGTGCTTCACCCCTGCAAAGCATCATCTATTTGTCACAAAAGCCTGTAAATGCAGCAAAGTAAAAATTTACACCTATTCCATAGTGAGAACGAAACTCCTTGCACAAGGGAGGGCAGGCATGATTGGTTTTAAATGACATTCCAACTATGAGAATATACTGTGTCACATAAATCTTGCTGTAAGGAAATACAGACTTCTACATAAAGCATCAGACTAGCTTTTATTTTTGGTACTAGTGACTAAAAATCATTCATAGCTTATAGCTGATGGTTTGCATTGAGACTTATTGCTTGACCTCCATGTGCAGTCGCACTGAAGTGTAGAGGAATGCTACAAATGAAAACCTGTGCTTCATTAAGTTTTGGATGAGTGGTTTTGGTAATAAGGCCTCCTGGAATATTTTTCATAATGTCTGCAGTGTTCACTGTAACACTTGGCAGCACAAGCAAAGGATGACAAAGTGACAGACATACAAGCTCTGACTAAGCAAACAACTAGTGACACTGTGGCAGTCTAGATTAATCCCTGAGGTGATACAGTCAAATTAAAACAGGGCCTTGGTGAGCTGTACTGTGTTTCTACAGCTCTCTGTGGTTTTTCCCACACATTTTTATGTGATGTCAACACTGTCACAGGTTCAGGGTGTGACACCGGCTCTTCCTGTTGTTCGTCTTGTCCTGTCATTTTTTTGCAGCTCGTGATTGGAGTATCAGCGCTACGGTGCTTAATCACGAGCTGATCTCCCACACCTGTCGCTCGTTCCCTCTACCCTTTATGTGCCCAGCTGTGTCTATCCCTTGTTGTCAGTTGATCACTTCATGTCGCGTGGACGTTACATGTCGGTACTGCATTTTGGTTTGTGTTTTACCTGTTTGATTTTGTGTTCAGGACCCGTAGACGAGGAGTTTCTAGCAAGTTAGATTCTCTTGTTGGGCTCGTGCTCGTCTTCCGCTGGGTCGTCCTGTCTCCTGCTTTCTCGGTGGTCTCTCCTGCCTGTGTGTCAGCTGTCGTGTGCGCAAGACACAGCGAGAGCCACCAAACAGTTTCCTCAAACTGTCACCAGTTACTTTGACTATTATTTTTGGTGTCTCAGGTTTCACCCTGAATAAACTTGTTCTTTTGTTCACCGCAACTTGAGTCCTCCTTTCATTCACCGCCCGACAGAATCAACTGACCACGATGGACTCAGCGAACGAACTAGAGTTACGACAAGCTATTGCTCAACAGGGCATTCTGTTAGGACGGCAGCAGGAGGAGTTGTCAGCTTCTCATCATGCCATGACGGAGATGTCACGCCAGCTAGCCGAGGTTACCCGGCGGCTCGAACGGCTTCAGCCCCATCCTCCCGTGGTTCCCACTACACCAGGTCTACCTGACACTGAGGTGGCAAACCCCCGCCGATCTGAACCCCGCCTTAACCCACCTGCTCCATATTCCGGTGAGCCCAACTCATGTCGCTCATTTCTGTCACAGTGCTCATTGACTTTTTCACTACAGCCTTCCTGCTTCTTGACGGAGAAGTCGAAGGTAGCCTTCGTCATCATGCACCTGGCCGGGCTTGCAAGAGAGTGGGGAACAGCTATGTGGGACAATGAGCATGATTGCTGCAGGTCATACGAGGATTTCTCAGCGGAGCTTCGCAAGGTATTTGACCGTTCGTCACTGGGCACCGAGGCGGCACGGGCATTGTCGCTGTTACAACAGGGGGCTCGGTCCGTATCGGAATATTCGATCGAGTTCCGTACACTCGCAGCATCCTGTGGGTGGAATTCGAAGGCACAGTGGGACCATTTTCTCCATGGCTTAGCTGAGTACATTAAGGATGAGATTTACTCGCTGGAATTACCCCCCGCGCTTGACGGACTGGTGGACCTCGCTATCCGGGTTGACAACCGGATTGCCATTCGTTCCCAGCATCGAAGGGCGGGGTTTCCTCACAGATCCGTCAGCAACGCACAGAGCACGGGAGTGGTTACATCACAACAGTCCGGCCTATCTGAGGAGGAACCCATGCAGATCGGGAGAGCTCATCTGACTGTCGCAGAGCGGCATCATCGCCTCGCCAATAACTTGTGCCTCTACTGCGGGGAGGCGGGGCACATGGCTGCGGGTTGTCCCTTAAAGGGGCGACGCTCATCCTTCAGAGGACGACGCACGGTGAGCGTTACTAACACGCTACTGCCGTCTGGTGGTCGATCCACACTCCCGGCTTTATTGCAGTTCGGAGGGGCGGCCCACCGAGTGTCAGCTTTAATTGATTCTGGGGCGGAGGGTGATTTTATGGATATAGGACTGGCTGAGCACTTGGGCATCTCACACTCTCTCTTGGCTGAGCCAATTTCAGCCAGAACACTTTGTGGTACCCCCCTCACAAGGATTACTCATTCCACAAGGCTTATTAGCCTCACCATTTCCGGGAATCATGCTGAGGAGATTCGATTCCTATTGATTCATTCTCCTTCTGCTCCAGTGGTTTTGGGGCACACTTGGCTGGTTAAGCACAACCCTCACATCGACTGGGCTCTTAATTCCGTATTGGCGTGGAGCCCATTCTGTTTGTCTCAGTGTTTGGTGTCTGCTTCTTTCCCATTAATGTCTGTTTCTGTGTTACAGGAGGAACCGGTGAGCCTGGCGGGTGTACCAGAGGCTTACCATGATTTGAGGGCGGTGTTCAGTAGGTCCCGAGCTTCATCTCTTCCTCCGCACCGCCCGTACGACTGTGCGATAGAATTATTACCTGGCACTTCTCCACCCAAGGGGCGCCTTTATTCGCTCTCCGGTCCTGAGAGGGAGGCCATGGAGAGATACATCAGCGATTCTCTATTAGCCGGTATAATACGTCCTTCTTCCTCTCCGGCCGGGGCGGGGTTCTTCTTCGTGGGGAAGAAGGATGGATCATTGCGTCCCTGTATAGATTACCGGGGGCTGAATGACATCACGGTAAAGAATAGCCACCCTTTGCCGTTGATGTCTTCAGCATTCGAACTCTTGCAGGGAGCAACCATCTTTACGAAGTTGGACTTACGCAATGCTTACCACCTGGTTCGGATTAGGAGGGGGGATGAGTGGAAGACCGCTTTTAATACCCCTACAGGTCACTTCGAATATTTGGTCATGCCCTTTGGACTCTCAAACTCCCCAGCGGTCTTCCAGGCACTCGTAAATGACGTGCTCAGAGACATGGTCGACCGGTTTGTATTTGTTTATCTCGACGACATCCTGATCTTCTCCCAGAACGAGCGCGACCATGTTCAGCACGTCAGGCGAGTGTTACAGCGGCTACTCGAGAATCGTTTATTCGCTAAAGTGGAGAAGTGTGAGTTTCACGCGCGGTCGGTTCCGTTCCTGGGTTTCGTTCTGTCGCCTGAAGGCATCCGAATGGATCCGGGGAAGGTAAAGGCGGTTGCTGATTGGCCCACCCCAGAGAATCGTAAGGCGGTCCAGCGATTTCTGGGGTTCGCCAATTTTTACCGACGATTCATTCGGAACTTTAGCCAGGTCGCCCTGCCACTGACGAATCTCACCTCCACACGAATTCGTTTCTGTTGGTCAACGCAGGCTCAGAAGGCGTTTGAGCAACTAAAGCGCCGCTTTGTTTCGGCCCCGATTCTCACTAATCCCGACCCGTCTCGTCAATTCATTGTGGAGGTGGATGCATCAGAGGTAGGAGTGGGAGCGATTTTGTCTCAGAGGTCACCTTCGGACGACAGAGTACACCCATGCGCATTCTTTTCTCATCGTCTCACTCCTTCGGAACGGAATTACGACATCGGGAATAGAGAGTTACTGGCTGTTAAGTTGGCATTGGAGGAGTGGCGTCACTGGTTAGAGGGCGCGGGGGTTCCATTCTTAGTTTGGACCGACCACAAGAACTTAGAATATATTCGGTCCGCGAGGAGGCTAAATTCTCGGCAGGCTCGCTGGGCATTATTCTTCGGCCGGTTTGTGTTTAACATCTCCTATCGCCCCGGTAGTAAGAACGGTAAGCCCGATGCGCTCTCACGGATTTTTGAGGCTGAGGCTAGTCCCACTTCCCCGGTGACCATTGTGGCCCCCAGTCAGGTGGTCGCAGCGGTTACCTGGGGAGTGGAGTCCAGGGTACGTGAGGCGTTACACGACGTCACGATTCCCGCGGGGTGCCCAGTGGGTCTACTGTTCGTGCCGGAGTCGGTCCGAACTGGCGTTCTTCAGTGGGGTCACTCATCCGGTCTAGCTTGCCACCCGGGAGCGGCTCGAACGTGTGCGTTAATCAGGCAGCGGTTCTGGTGGCCCTCACTGGCGCAGGATACTCGGAGGTTCGTATCTGCCTGTCCGGCGTGTGCGGTGGGTAAGGGCTCTAATCGACCCTCGGCAGGGCTACTCCGACCGCTGTCAATCCCTTCAAGACCCTGGTCACACATAGCCATGGACTTTGTCACGGGCCTACCCCCGTCTAGTGGCAATACCGTGGTTCTTACCGTGGTGGACAGGTTCTCGAAGGCGGTTCATTTTGTTCCCCTCCCCAAACTACCCTCAGCGAGGGAGACAGCGGTCATTGTCTTAGACCACGTTTTTCGCATTCATGGCCTCCCGGTGGACGTGGTTTCTGACAGGGGTCCCCAGTTTGTGTCAAGGTTTTGGACAGAATTCTGTCGACAGCTGGGGGCGACGGCGAGCCTATCTTCCGGTTATCACCCGCAGACGAACGGTCAGGCTGAGCGAGCCAACCAGGACTTAGAGAGAGTCCTGCGCTGTGTGGCGTCGGCAGAGCCGTCTACTTGGAGTTCCAGGTTAACCATGGTCGAGTACGCACATAACTCACTCCCTGTCTCGTCTACGGGATTATCACCCTTCCAGTGTTGTTTAGGCTACCAGCCCCCATTATTTCCCTCCCAAGAATCCGATGCCATTGTTCCATCCGCGCATTCGTTCATTCAGAGGTGCCTTCGTACGTGGAGGCTCGCCAGAGAAGCCCTTTCACGGACTGGCGAGAGGAACAAGGCGTCAGCGGATCGTCACCGTTCTAAGCCCCCACTTTACGTGTGTGGTCAAAGGGTTTGGCTGTCAGCCCAGGACATTCCCCTCAAGCTTCCCGCACGTAAACTGGGACCCAAATTCATTGGACCGTACATCATAACCAAGGTGCTTAACCCGGTGACGGTTCGACTTAAATTACCGCCCCAATTTAAGAGAATTCACCCGGTGTTCCATGTTTCCAAGATCAAGCCCGTTATTCGCTCCCCACTTCAGCCCCAGACCTCTGCTCCGCCGCCTCCCAGACTCATCGAGGGGTTGCCTGCCTACACGGTAAGGCGACTTCTTGATGTGAGACGGAGGGGCAGAGGCCATCAATATCTGGTAGACTGGGAGGGTTATGGTCCGGAGGAGAGATGCTGGATTCCAGCTCGGGACGTGCTGGACCGCACTCTTATTGACCAATTCCATCGGCGTCATGGTGAGTCCTCTGGGGACGCCAGGAGGCGTCCCTGAGGGGGGGGGTTCTGTCACAGGTTCAGGGTGTGACACCGGCTCTTCCTGTTGTTCGTCTTGTCCTGTCATTTTTTTGCAGCTCGTGATTGGAGTATCAGCGCTACGGTGCTTAATCACGAGCTGATCTCCCACACCTGTCGCTCGTTCCCTCTACCCTTTATGTGCCCAGCTGTGTCTATCCCTTGTTGTCAGTTGATCACTTCATGTCGCGTGGACGTTACATGTCGGTACTGCATTTTGGTTTGTGTTTTACCTGTTTGATTTTGTGTTCAGGACCCGTAGACGAGGAGTTTCTAGCAAGTTAGATTCTCTTGTTGGGCTCGTGCTCGTCTTCCGCTGGGTCGTCCTGTCTCCTGCTTTCTCGGTGGTCTCTCCTGCCTGTGTGTCAGCTGTCGTGTGCGCAAGACACAGCGAGAGCCACCAAACAGTTTCCTCAAACTGTCACCAGTTACTTTGACTATTATTTTTGGTGTCTCAGGTTTCACCCTGAATAAACTTGTTCTTTTGTTCACCGCAACTTGAGTCCTCCTTTCATTCACCGCCCGACAAACACATTCGAGGGACCACAATGACTGCCCTGTACATATATAGCATTTAAAGTCATCTCATGTATTTGAAAACAGGCTTGAAACAATCAACATTCAGTGCATGAATAGTCCTGGGAGAAAGTTCTGTTTATGAGGACTTTACTGGCTTCAGTGCGCTCAGTAAGATGGACTGATATATCAGTATAAACTCAGTCCTGAGGCACCACTCAAAGCAGCAGCTGCCCTGTTTACTGGCCTCTGTTCTCCACTGAAGGTGACTGAACCGTGACATAATTTACAGCAGAGCTAAATGAGCCCCAGCTATTAGTTCTATTAGGAGAGAACACACACATGGTCACAAGCTCACTGAATGTCATTCCTCACAAATCTATTGGTACTTCAGTCAAATAGACTACTGAGGCAGATTGCATCGTCTGGAAACATAATGCAGACTGTTGCTTTTTTGTGGTTTTTATTATATTGAGAGCTATTTTCTCAAAATGATTTCAAAAAGGGCAATTTGGTGATGTGAATGTTCAATAGACTTTATGAGGTTTAAATGAAAGACAGATGTGTGCTGCTTGAATCTTCCCTTTCACTTCAAAATCAGCATTTTTGTAAGAGCATATAAGCTGCAGTATTTTGAGGTTTATTATTTTAGTCCAAAATGAGGCTGACAGAGTCATTAATCTGGATTAGCAACCCAATTTCAGAATTATGTAAAACCTTTGGTTTTAAGAGTTTGACTTGCAGACATTCAAATGAATATATTTCCAATGAATTATTCCATTTACATTCACATTTTTATCTAACAAAACTTTTATTGAATTTTTAAAGGTAGACTTTATATTGCAATAAGGCAGTCATTCGGACAGTATGACAGTATACTGACACCTAGGGATGTGGCCGCAGTAGTTTCCAGTTACCGATTCCACTGTACAAATGTGCCATTCCCAGTTAACCAAGAAATTGTTTACCAAGATAAAATAAGTAACTTTGTCTGGTCATGTCACCTCAACATGACAGCTGCAATGGCACGGCCGCTCCATGTAAAATAATCTTTTTTTATTAAGCTACTGAATCTCATGAAATCTCATGTGAGTGTACATGATTTTAACATTTTTTTCAAAAATATTATTCACTTCTTTATGTTTAAAGCTTAATTAATGAGGGAAAAATACTGAATGCATCTTTAAGGGCAAAAACTCTCACTAATAAATGACAAAATTGCACATAATACCTACCCTGTTTTTACTTTTTAATAATCCAACCTTGGTGCTGATATCCTTAATCAGATTATGAGGATAATGGTTGTGTGATTCAGTGGCTTCATCAACAGGAAGAGGATCAGTGTAAAGTTTGCACCTATCAGACAAAAAAAAACAAAAAAAAACATGCAAAAACATTTAGAGAAATCATAATAGCTGTGAACCAGTAATTGTAATAAGGAAAAGATATTTATAATACGTTAACATCAGAAACTTTTCTGGGGTTTGCAGAGGAAGTTTTTGCCTTTTGACATCAAAGCAGGATGTACACAAGGAAATACCAAGGCGTATGACCATGGGATTTCAGTGAATGCCCTCTACTTTTAGTGAGAAACAGAAAACAGGTCTTATTTTAAAAATAATATGAATCTGTTGGCCAAATGATCTCTTTTAGCCGATTTCTTTAAGATATCTTTATCTTTTGCCACTGACTGTAAGGTTTCATGGACCCTGATGAAAGTGTGTTTCTTTTATCTGCATTTGAAAACCATGTATCAAGTCATGTGTTTTATGCCTTGAAGCCACAGGAGACCAAAGACCTGTTTTGCATCAATCTGAGTGGAGGAACAATCGGATTAATGAGAGTCGAGGTCGGAGAGGAAACTGCAGCGTGACAGGAAGGGCTGAGTCATGCGTCACCGTTCAAAGGAAACACCCCCACTCTCTGGACGGCTGAGATAAGGCTGATCCCAGACCACCATGGTCAACAAGGGACAACTGATAACTTCTCACCTTCATGAGCACAGTAATGAGATCTCAAAGATGGACCCTTCCAAAAAAACCACTGATTTATGGACAATTAATGACCATGCACACATCGCAACTAAATTATGATCATATAGGGATTCGCTCTCACAACTTCCAAATCTTGCAGTGAGAACATGGTCACTTTTTTTCTTTTGGTCACTGCTCAAGAAATTAATTCATTTTACTACTAAAATAAAAGGAATGAGTTTGTCTTTTTTCCAACTAGGACACTGCAATTAACCTCCAATGTTCCTCACTCATTAGCTGTTGAAAATCAGTTCTTCTCACCATCTATATTATGAGCTGTTGTGTTTACTGCCACCAATGATTATATTTAAAACAGCCAAAGTGGTATTTTGGAACTGTGGTAACAAAGCCTAAAGTATTTTTGTCGCAAATTTGGCAAGACTCTTTGACAAATAATTACTCTCAATTATGAGAAACTCTTGTTATGACACACCAACTAAGTTTAGGAGACATCCGTAGCGCTCATAAAGGTTCATTAAAAGGCTGGCATTTACACTGGGACACTTTTGCTTTCAGCACAATGCAAGCTTGGGGAATGTGACCAATAAATTGTCCTCACATTTACAGAGCCAGTGACTACAAAAGAGCCAGTGACTGTAGCTCTGGGGCTATTTTTCATCAATAAGCATACTTTATTTTGGACCAATGTCAAGGAAACAGTTCATTTGAATAATGAAAGCTGTGGGTAAAGGCCAACATTCATCATTGATATTAACACCTCAGCAAGAGAAGAATTCTGCTATGCAGGAGGGTGACAACTGTTTATGGAGCCACAAACCAAAATTTGTGGAAATAACAAGAAAAAAATATAGCCCATATTTCTCCTTTGACACAATGAAATGTGACCTGAAGTTATACAATGTTTTCATTTAATGTGGATTTACTAATCAGAAGACCTGGCGATTCAAAGCAAATCTGAACATGAACAGTAACAAAATTATTGACTTACTCTGTAAGATCAGGGCTGTGGTCACATGGCTGCCAAAACCAGGTAATGCTGGGCATGGGAATCCCAAATGCAGTGCAGGTGAGCTTGTGCTCTTGGCCATATCTGTAAGTTTGGGGGCCCACTGGAGCCACGTCCTCCTCAGAGATCTTTGGCTTCACTGTGTGCATTTGGACATAGAACATTAGTCATTTAAATGGTCAGTCCCAGAATACAGATCATTTGCAGATCACTGGCTAACGTTAAAAACTTTCACCTCATATTTCCAATTTGGAAGAGTAAGAATATTCAAGTTTATGTGAACTTCATTAAGAGAGGTCTATATTGCCTTTATAGACCTCACTGAAGTGTATCTGTGCTCATGAAGGAGAAAAACAGCATTTGATGAATGATGCCTAAAACAGTCTCTTAATTGCAACCAGAAATCTCTGAATTCTGTTTCCGTTGTTTTTGACCTTGCTTTTGCTTTTGGGTCTGTGATGATGTCATATACTTTAGTTCAGGTTGAGGTCAGAGAAGCATAGAAATAAATATTTTATATTAGACCAGAAGAGGTAATCATACTTGTGTACATTGCGGGAATGGAATTTTTCCAAAAATTCAGGGTAAATCTGGGCAGCACATTGCTAAGATATCAGCTCTGACAGCACATTCCAGAGCTCTTGCCAGAGAAGAGCATATCAATTCCTTTGCTTTCTTAGATTTTTTTTTCTTTGTGAGTTTTAAAAAAACAAAACAAAAAAAAAAACATAATGCCCAATGCAATCAAACATTTGCTGAAAAATCTGTTTGGCTTTACTCACATGTAACAACTAAAAGCTACTTGATTCTTTAATTTCTATTTTGATTCCCCAACTAATCGAATAATGACATTTCCTTCAAACAATGTAGACATGTAAAGGGTTAGTTCACCCAAAAATATAAATTCTGTCATTAATTACTCACCCTCATGTCGTTCCACACCCGTTAGACCTTTGTTCATTTTCGGAACACAAATTAAGATATTTTTGATAAAAATCCGATGGCTCAGTGAGGCCTCCATTGCCAGCAAGATAATTAATACAATTAACACAGAAAGCTACTAAAGACATATTTAAAACAGTTCATGTGACTACAGTGGTTCAACCTTAATGTTATGAAGCAACAAGAATGCTTTTTGTGCACCAAAAAAAAAAAAACGACTTTATTCAACAATATTTAGTGATGGGCGATTTCAAAACACTGCTTCATGAAGCTTCGAAGCTTTACAAATTTTTGTTTCGAATCAGTGGTTCGGAGCGTGTATCAAAGTGTCAAAGTCACGTGATTTCAGTAAGCGAGGCTCATAAGCGTTGCAAAATTTCAATGGTTCACCACTGGAGGGCGTGACTTTAGCAGTTTGATACATGCTCACAAAAAGTATTCTTGTCGCTTCATAACATTAAGGTTGAACCACTGTAGTCACATGAACTGTTTTAAATATGTCTTTAGTAGTTTTCTGGGCATCTGAAAGTGTTAAAGGGTTAGTTCACCCAAAAATGAAAATAATGTCATTTATTACTCACCCTCATGTTGTTCTCCACCCCTAAGACCTTTGTTCATTCTCGGAACACAAATTAAGATATTTTTGATTAAATCCGATGGCTCAGTGAGGCCTGGATAGACAGCAATGTTACTTCCTCTCTCAAGATCCATAAAGGTACTAAAAACATATTTAAATCAGTTCATGTGAGTACAGTGGTTCTACCTTAATATTATACAGCTACGAGAATACTTTTTGTGTGCCAAAAAACCCCCCCAAAATGACTTTTTAACAATATCTAGTGATGGCCGATTTCAAAACACTGCTTCATGAAGCTTCAGAGCTTTACGAATCAAATCAGCAGTTCGGAGCACCAAAGTCACGTGATTTCAGCAGTTTGGCGGTTTGATACGCGATCCGAATCACTGATTCGACTCAAAAGATTCATAATGCTCCGAAGCAGTGTTTTGAAATCGGCCATCACTAGATATTGTTAAGAAGTTGTTATTTAGATTTTTTGGCGCACAAAAAATATTCTCGTCGCTTTATAATATTAAGGTAGAACCACTGAACTTGCATGAACTGTTTTAAATATGTTTTTAGTACCTTTATGGATCTTGAGAGAGGAAGTACCATTGCTGTCTATGCAGGCCTCGCTGAGCCATCGGATTTAATCAAAAATATCTTAATTTGTGTTCCGAAGATGAACGAAGGTCTTACAGGTGTAGAACGACATGAGGGTGAGTAATAAATGACATTATTTTCATTTTTGGTTGAACTGACCCTTTAATTATCTTGCTGTCAATGGAGGCCTCACTGAGCCATCGGATTTTATCAAAAATATCTTAATTTGTGTTCCAAAGACAAACGAAGGTCTTAAGGGTGTGGAACAACATGAGGGTGAGTAATTAATGACAATTTTAACTTTTGGGTGAACTAACCCTTTAAATCTATATAAACGTATGCAAATGTGTGCAAATATTTTAATATGTATGTTTAAAATATAAATTACAATAGAAAGTGCAGATAAACAAAAATGTCAAAGTTTGAAAGCAGCAAAACAGTTTCAATAGCCAAAATATAAATAATATTAAAGAAAAACAAAACTACAAATTAAATGTTGACAGCTGAGTTTCTTTCTTCTGTTGAACACAAAGGAAGATATTGAATGTTGGTAACCAGAGAGTTGAGAGTAGCCATTGACTTCTATAGTATTTTTTTTTTCCTACTATGGAAGTCAATGGCTAACGTCAACTGTCTGATTACTAACAATATCTTGTTTTGTGTTCAACAGAAGAAAGAAACTCATACAGGTTTGGAACAACTTGAGGGTGAGTAAATGATGACAGAATTTTCATTTTTGGGTGAACTATCCCTTTAAGTTACTGTTCATATTAACAGAACAGAAATGTGACTGTTGGCTATTTTTATTAGTGATTTGTGGCAGACCTATTTAGTCCACTATTGTTTGATGTAGAGAAAACAATCAGATGCTCATAATCATGTGCAGTTTATTCTGGTTTTCTTTGCATTACCTCTGACTTCCAGCTTGTAGCTGAGGTTTCTGTAGAGACCCTTCTCCTGGTTTGAAAGTGCGATAGTGAAGATCCCAGCATCCTTCTGCCTCACTTGTTTTATGGTCAGGTTGTAGCCCAGAGTCTCATAACACGTGGAATTTTCTGAAATGGCAACTCCATCTTTGTACCTATACAAATTGGCAGCAGAAAAAAATTACTCAACTCACCAATACAATAATCTTACAATTAATCCATTACTGGTAGGATACATGTAGTTGGTTACTACACATTAAATTCTTCTTATGGCTTTTGAGTCACATCTCTTATTTTTAAAATACAAAGCATGAATTTACCACAACACTCTGTTGGGTGCAGGCAGGGCATTGACCCGTGGCTCAAACCGGACCTTTCTACCCTCTATAACAGAGATGAATTTGCGTTTATTGTGGGTCACATTGAGGAATGGATGTTCTGTAGAGACAAACAAAAAAATACATTAAATTAATTCAAACCGTTCTATAAAAGCATGAGTGTGTTAAGATAGTGGCACAACATCACATCCTCACCGTATACAGTGACTTCAGTTGACAAATGAACACTTTTATCTTCAATTGATGCTATGCACATATACGTGCCCTTGTCCTCCACTGTCACATTAGGTATGATTAGCGCTTTAGACATTACGATGATTTTGCCAGGTGGGTCCCTTGTACTTTTTATTTGGTGAGTACGATTGATCTAAAAACACAGAGGGGAAGTTCAGAGGATGTCAGGAAAAGATTTGCATAACGCCAGTTCAAATCAGGTAGTTGATCTGAATGTGTACAGTATTAATCTAATACCGCATGTCTTTAGGTAAAACTCAAGCATTTTTAGCAGGGCTCCTAATAACTCACCTGATCCTTATGGAACTGCCACTCAAATTCAATTCTGCCATTGTAAGTAGTCTTTGCAGAGCAGTTGAGGACCAGGGTGTCACCGACCAGTACTTTTGGTTGTTCTGGTTTGATGCCAATCTGTTCTAGCTCTGACGCTAGGCACAGAGAGAATTCAGGTTATGTCATGGAAAAAAGCATTTGTAATTTTCAATCACAGATTTTCAAAATGTAATTGCCTAACTGGGATTTTCTCCTTAGTATTAAGCAGCTACCTTTGATCTATGGATTTTTGCAATTAAAATGACTCACCTAGCCTTAAGAGGATGTAGTGAGATTTTAAATCTGGAAATGTCATGTTATCCACTCTGGTCAAACATGTAATCATGCGGTAGTTGTCATAAGGTTTCAAGGGGATCTTGAAACCTCTCTTTGGATCCCACTCCACCCTACTTTTTATATCATCTGCCATGGGATCCATCTGGAGAGCAAGAGGAGAGGATTTATTTAACAAGCTATCTTTAAAAATAAATGATGTTTCTTTCCGTGAAGAAGTAAACAAGTTGTGTCAAACTTTTATGACTTGTGATTAGCAGCCAATTCAGTAATGAGCAAAACAGGGCTAAGTTTGTCTGTAAGAAACTGATCATAGTCGCGTTGTATACCCCATTTCACTTCTTTTGTTTGTTCGTGGTCCAAGTGCCCTGCTAGGAAAGAAGGGAAGGAAGGAAACAGGAAGGACAAATGCCACAGATCTTCCAATGGCAGGAAGGTCACATAACTATCTGTGCCATCTGGCTTAGAAGTATTTATCCATAGGACTGTGAGAAATGACCATAGACCCACTACATGACCACTGTGGAAAAAAAAAAAACACTACCGTTGTTGTTGTTCGCTGCCAGTGCAGTTTGAAGGACAGAATCTACTGTTTTTATGAATTATGTAAGAGGCTGCTTACTAGTATTCTTAAAATAAGATGTGGTGGTGGTCCGTCAGATATAATGTTGAGAAATAAAATAAAATAAAAAATACAGATGTAGCTATTTAGTCTTTTTTTGTGTAGCCGGAACAGTTTTTTCCAACCTGGTCTTCATGGACCTAAAGCATAAAAAATGTGTTTTATTTATAACCTGGGTTTCTATTCTGAGTGAAAAACAACAGTCTAACACTACCTTCCTTTTCTTACAGGAAGCAGACAGAGAGACTCCTTAGGCCTCCTTGAGCTTCCCTGAGTCCATGGCACACTGTCTCTATCTATATACGCATTCTCAGGGCTTTAATGGGTGTGAGAAATTCTGAGACGCCCATGGTTCAATGCATTCTTCAATGTCAGATCATACAAAACATCCTCTATTTTTCATGTCAAGGCTTTTGAGGCATGGAAAGCAGGTAAAACATTCACCTCCACCACATGCGGCCGTAAATTATGTGTGAATGTATTTAAATACAGTGGGTTCAAAATCAGTGACGCTAACATAAAATACTCACAGTCTGAAGGATAACATGTTGGCTTGGGGACGTTGTTCTGCAGGGGACCACAAAAAAGGGATCGTCCCGATACGCAAAAAGCATTTTTGGTGAACTGTAAGTCTCCACAAATGGATGTTTGTGATCTGTGATTTAAAATTAAGCACAAAATAATACAGTAAGCAAAAAATAACAACACTTTGCTTAACACAAAGCTAATTTACCATACCAGTCACAAATACAATAATTCATTAATTCACTCATGAGCTTTATGATTTTGAATGGCTTTTATAAAAAAAAAAAAACAACAACAAAAAAACATTTAATCTTTTATCAGTGAATTATTGGACTTCAGGCAATACCTAGACATCCAACCTTGGGGAGCAATTAAATATCCCAGATAAAGTCAGATCATTTTTCTCTTTAAGCACACACAGACTGCTGGATAAAGAAACAGAAACAGCTTGGCAGGAGGGGATGTTACTGTACAGCTATGCTGTGAGATTGGCGTGATTAAACAAACAAAATCTTGTGTGTGCTGACAGGGTTCATGTAATAAAATATGTTTTTTTAAATAAACTTTTCTCACATAAACAGTGTAATCACATAGTGAGATGAACCAGGGGACTATCAGGTACTAAATTGGCTATGTATGCAGCAGGCTTAAGTGGAAGAGGTCTGCTAAACAAAACAGCTGGTGAGCCAGAGTCTTGGTGAGCTTTGTTGTCATTTTCACAGCTAAAGTTATCACTGTCTTTTGCTATTTTGTCTTTTACAGATCAGCTCTTTTGGGAAATACACTACCGTTCAAAAGTTTAGGGTCAGTAAGGTTTTTAAATATTGTTTAAGTCTTATGCTTATGCTGCTGAAGTCTTTTGCAACTTTTTTCAATTGTAATAAATTTTAACATGTAATTTATTCCTGTGATGCAAAGCTGAATTTTCAGCATTATTACTCCAGTCTTCAGTGTCACATGATCTTCAGAAATCATTCTAATATGCTGATTTGGTGCTCAAGAAACGTTTCTTATTATTATTAATGTTGAAATCAGTTCTGCTGCTTAATAATTTGCGGAAACCATGATTATTTTTTTTTTTCCAGGTTCTTTGATGAATAGAAGAACATTAATTTGAAAGAGAAATCACTTTTGATCAATTTAATGCATTTTTGCTGAATAAAAGTATAATTAAAAAAAAAAAAAAAAATTACTGATCCCAAACTTTTGAACAGTAGTGTATCTTTTTGAGACACATTCATAAAACTCTATGCTATTGCACTTGCTTAAAATGTTAACAGCCTAAACAGTTGTCATTAGGCACAGGAAGACTCTAAGCAGGAGCCCAAACAGGAAATTATCAAAGACCAGACTTCCAGAACAATCAAACTCTGTTGCCACTCTCTAAAGACATTTAGCTATATATATAATCACTGATTTTCTATTTCCTAGTCTTATGACAGTTTGGTTTTGTCTTGCAGATATGGTCCAGTTCTCGGTGATTCAATCCTTCTAAGTGAGCGCAGTCATGAGTGCAGCTGTATAGTTACTAGCTCCATTGCCCAGCTAACAGGTTTACGGCTTTGTTGTAGTTTCGTTAAGGTCTACAATAAGGTGGGGCCTCTCGTTACTTCATTTCTTTTTTTAATCTAATGCTTTTCTAATGGCTTGGAGTCTTTCCAGGTCCTCTTTCACACAGAAGACCTCAAATTTCTCTTCTGGCAAATAATTGGAAGCAAAGTGCCAACAAGTTTCTTGGTTCATCCAGTAGGGATCGGTCCATTTGTAACCAAAAACAGTGAAGTACATGTTTATTATGCCTAATAAATAGCTCTTTGGTCTGTTTATCTAAAAATAAGCTTTGTTTTATGAAACCATTTTTCTACAACCTCTTGGTCTATAATAAAAATATTAGTAAGTATTCTTAATCTTACCTTTAACAAAAACATATGTGGACACCTGATGATCGCTGGACTTTTGGTAACTGCATGTGTAGAAGCCAGTATCGCTGTGCCTCAGGTTGTGTATGACCAGCTTGCTGCAGTTCTTGTGCGGTCTCTCCTTACAAGACTCAATGTGTACCGATGACACATTTCTGTCAGCCAGCCTCCAATGCAGCGAAGCTGATCCTCTAATGTAAGTCACACCATATAAACAAAACATCACCAACAATAAGGACAATTTCATAGGCAAGCAGACTTATGCCAAATTAAATAACCATTGCTTAGAGTGTCTGATGCTATAACTTTGATTTGTAGCTATTCATGATATTTATAACCAAACTTAAAAACAAAATCAGAAACATTATACCACAAATGACATACAACCATATCCTGCAGCCTCTTTCAGTTTACTGTGAAATTACAAACATAATCCTAACAGTAATTCAACTACATCAACTGCAGATGTTTTTACTGGCATCCTGAGCATAACTTTAAAATTACACATAAGGAGGGTTTATACCCAAGAAACCAAAAATCTTCCATCGACTGAATGCATCTGCGGTTCCTGATCACATCTTAAAGGGTTAGTTCACCCAAAAATGAAAATTCTGTCATTAATTAATCACCCTCATGTCGTTCCAACCCCATAGGACTTTTGTTCATCTTCGGAACTCAAATGAAGATCTTTTAGATGAAATCCGAGAGCTTTCTGTCCCTCCATAATTCAACCTGTTCATCATATAAAGCAATCGTTTCTCTTCAGATAATTTGTACTAAACCGCTCAATTCATATTTTGAAGCGTCAAAGTGGTAGTCGCGTAGCTGTCTATGGAGGGACTGAAAGCTCTCAGATTTCATCAAAAAGATATTCATTTGTGTTCCCAAGATGAATGAAGGTCTTATGGGTTTGGAACAACATGAGGGTGAGTAATTAATGACAGAATTTTAATTTTTGGGTGAACTAACCCTTCAAAAGTTTCAAGAATTTTTCTGAATGACTGAAAATGACTTTTTACTCTTGAGAGCATGCCAGATTCATCATCCATATTTCCAGGATATTCAACTGGGTTTATTTCAGTTTTAAACATATTCAGTTAGTGTTCAACTTTCACATGGGAACAGGTATTTATTGGATGAAGTGTCCAAATGACATGTTTCAAACAGTGCTTGTTTTTAAAAGGGCACATTAAAAGAATCCCAGTGGAAAATCAGACATATCTCACATACCACCACTGTTGCCTCTAGACTGATGGGTCATGCAACTTCACTCTTAAATCTCTGTCCAGAGCCAAAGACAGTATCAGCTTTTTGCTCACATGACCTTGTAGGGAAGCATTACATTAGTTAAGCTTCTGCAGGGTCAGCATTCCTGGCATGACTGCAATAGCAAGAAATGCTCTCTCAAACTCTAAATGATGTGTATGTTTCAGAAGCCCTCGCCCACTTTTCTTTCCTGCAACAACTGGATTTTGATACGATGGCTATTTTGGGCCTATGCTGCTTTTCTGAGAACCTCTCATCCCATGTTAAAGTAAAAGCAAATGAGTTTAGTTTTGAAGAGTGATGGTATGAGATCTGTGTTTTGATACCAGCTGCAGCTCAAGTTCTTAAACAGTATTAAAGGAATAGTTCACCTAAAAATGGAAATTCTGTCAACATTTATTTACCCCTCATGTCATTCCAAACCTGTATGACTTTCATTTTTCTGTGCAAAAAAGATACTTTGAGAAATGACACAGTGTTTTTTGTAGTTTGGTTACAACTGTTCTTCAAAATATCTTCTTTTACGTTCCATTCATACAAGTTTGGGACGACATAAAAGTGAGCAAATGATGACAGAATGTTGATTTTGGGGTGAACAGCATGTTGTGATTTGGATACTGGGCCCCAGCATGAAATTTTGGTGCTGACCACATTTCTTGACTAAATTGAACAGCAAAACTTACCTGATCATTTTCAGTAAAACGTTTTTTTTTTTCTACAAAACCTGAAATGCATTGCTCCAGGTACATTTCACTGCACTTTTCAAGAGGCACTACAATTTAATATAATTTTTTTTCTCCATTGCAAAAGTTTAAAAAGTGTAATGTCCAATGACTGGTACTACATAGCATGAAATGAAATGAAATTAGCATACCCCCTAAATTATGATGTTGATGTTTTTTTGTTTTTTTTTTGATAGTAAGACAGTTTTCAAATGGCTAATATAAAAAAAAATGGTAGTTTTATATTATTCTGAATTGAGTTGAATTTATTCTGTCTGAATATTGGAATGCTTATACAAATTTTAGGTAGTGTTCAACAGCAAATTAATGTATTTTAGATGCACAGAACATTCTGTGTGTGTTTGTGTGAAATGGGACAGCAGAAGGGCACAGTACCTGCAGATGAGCATGAGTGTGCCACCAACGTGCTGAAGGTGTGTGTCTCCGGCAGGAATCAGCTGTGGGTCAGGCATACGAGATCCCTCAACCAACCCTACAGAAAACACAATATAGCACAACACACAGTCAATCAGAGACACGCTAACATCACAAGTAAATCACAAACAAAGCTACAATGTGGTCAAATCTACAGCCCTGAATACAGTAACATAACACTGCGTCCTAAGACATAATGTAACAAGTTTCCACTTACAAAGTAACTCTCAAGAGTGAGTTGTTCAACCATACAAGATGGGTATCTCTCTAGAGAATTGTAATACAAGCATGAGGCTAAACTATGGTTAAGCAGACCAAAACCAGAACACTCCAAGAAATTACGGGATGCAACATTTTGAGAGCATTCCAGTGTGATTTGGAGACTCTGATTCAGAATGTTATGCAATAACCATTACGCTTCCATGTGGTGCTCCAGAATCCAGCTCAGTGCAGTCAAGTCTGTGCTGGACAGGTTTAAGCTGGCAGAGATGTGGAAACAGTGTGCCTGAGCGTGTGTACACATTCTAGACAAGAGGAGGGAGGCCAGATGTACAGCTGGGCCCCCCACAGAGGGGTCACCTCTGTCAGCATGTGTGTGAGAGAACAAGGCAGACCCAAATGAATCAGATGTCCTTAAACACATCCTTCACATCAGTCAGTCCTCTCTTTCTGTCCTCTAAATAATGCCACCTTTTTATACTCTGATGAAGAGCTTCATTTAACTCAGATCTCTTGAGATCTCTTCAGTGTGCTATTATTACAGTGAAGGTTTACTGCTGGTCTGAGGCCAGGTAAAGCTGATGATAGGAGCCAAGAGTACGCTTGGGACAGGAAGTGGTATCATTCCCCCTGCTGCCCAGGATGGGTGACATTCATTTCATATGTGATTTCCTTCTTTTGAACCTACTCCCTGACCGCTTTGTGCTGTGGCACTGTAATGCAGGTTATTTGTGTTGCCAGGCAAAAACGGTTTTGTATTGATTTTCCATTTTAAAAGCGAGTCTTCTGGGAAACCTTGCCTGACAAAAAGACCAGCTTAGGGTCTTTTGGTACATCTTAAAAAAACACTGTGACAGATGTGTTGTAAAGGTCAAAGACTTCCATCTAGTGCACGTTTACATTGAAAAACAATGAAAAAGCAATTCAAAACCAGTTAAGTAGAATGCAAAGACATGTTTTGTGTGGACAGCTCCATATTTTTTATTGTTTTTCCCGTCTTTTCCAAAATCTTGACATTTTCAGCACCTCGTGCTTCGCGTTTAGTCGCCAAATTAAAAGAGGTGTGTACATCTCATAATAGTTTTGGTAAGTATTTGAGTAAGAATCTCTTGTAGAACAGTCAGAATTTAACTTAAAGTCCCCCTGAAATCAAACTTTAAGTTTTTTAACTTTTAGTATGAATATGTTACCCTTAAGGTTATGAATAAGCTGGTGTGTTCCATCACATTTAGGAGATATAAGAATTCAAAACTTACATTCTCTCACTTCCGCTAAAATGGATCACGGATTTTCATGACATCACCGCGGACCTCAGCTTCTCATCAGATCTTCTGTCCGATTAAACGCTCTCTAGAATCTAAAGCGTCCCACCCCCTACAGCAGCTGAAATTGGTTACTTGTTCACACATTTACTATTTTCTACATGGTGAATGGCACATAGTGCACTAAATAGGGGATAGTGAACGATTAAGACAGTGTAAATATGCTTTCCATTGAGGCGAATGAAGTCTGGTTTCACATTAGTGTCATGTGAAGCGCACACACAGTTTGCTCCAGTCCAGAGACATGAGAGCACAGAGCGGATCAAATGCGTGAGTCAGCGCAGACCACAAAACGTATCGGACCCATTTGAATTCTGCACAGAATGTTATATTTTAAAGTGATATAGAGGAGATTAGGAGGATAGAGATTAGAAGGAAAATGAGGTTTTACAGAGCTCAACAGCTCTGGCTGAGCTGTTATATAAACGGGAGGAGCTGTTCGAAATGTCCCACCCTGTGTTCCTGTTTCAGTTGAAATTACATCAACACATTGAATAATGCTGCCCATTCCAAGGCACTTCAGTGGGCTTTTAAGATTGGAAAGTTTTGTAATACAGAGTCAGCGTCCAAAACACAAGCTGATTTCTAACAATTGGGACGATAATGGCATTGCATGTTTATTCTCTTCTCATCTACACCCAAATTACTTCCTTAATCTCAGATAAAACACATTTACAAATAATAACTGACAGTCATGTATGTGTACCCATGAAGTCATTATCAGTACATTATCTGACCAACAGCTAATTGTTTTATATATATATATATATATATATATATATATAAATGACTTAAAAAACACAGCTGCATTCACAGAATGAACTTACACACCAACATTGCCACTTAATATGAACTTCCTCTCAGTATGCTACAACATCATTGTTGTTTCACAGTCCAAGGTTAGTTAAGGGGAGCGGATATAGCCGGAGCTTTCCACGCAAAGTACACACCTCTATCAGCTTGATATTATCCCTCTGCCCAGAAGAGACATAACCAGACATAACCACAGCTGTCCTAGTCAAAAAATAACCTCCCCTATGGTGACTCTCTATTGCGCTGGAACCTTTTTCACACATCTGTTCTGTAGATATTTAGACATCTTCTTAGAGTTGTAGAAGATTTACATTTAGACATGAATTAAAACACATTAAAAATGTCTTTACTGTGATGTTGGTGCCTTTCATGAATCATGACATAGACAGAGATTAAATGGTGTCAAAGACAGTAACCTTATGCAGGTCCACCTCCCATCTCAGACAAACACAATCCATCATGAAATCCATCACATGGACAAAATGTACTACATATGTTTTATGAGTCATCACTCATTCTTGTCAGGATGTTTTCAGAAACACAGTACATCTTAATCTGTAACATTAGAGTTACAAGAAGATGCTGCTCCCACTGCACTGAAAGAGACATATTAGTCAGCTTGAGTCTAACTGGTTTTGACCCCTCTGAAACGTGTGTTTACCACACAGAAGCTTTAGTCTGATACCAAATACGTTTTAATGAGAATTATGAATTCCTGCTGACATCCATATTCTTATTTTCCCTCAAAGCCTCATTCACAGATGTACGCCTGCACACAAACATGAACGGTGAATCACATCCTATAAAACCCCACAACTCTCGCTGTCTAAACAGCTGCCCTGTTCAGCAGGGGCCCCCAGCAGCCCACTTAAGAAGAGCACTTTCTCATAAAAACCTCTTGTCTCTGTCCCTGTACACCCACGTATTCCCACAGCCCCCCACCTGCCCCTGATGTCTGCCCAGTGCTGACCTCAGTGCGCCACTTTGCCCCCCTCTCCAACAGCTGTGTATTGCATTCCTCCAGCACAGAGACTGAAAAATGGCAAAAATGAGGCTTGTTGTGGTGCTTCAAGGGGCCTGGGACCTGGTTTCCATTAAAGCCTATTAAAAATAAAAGACAACCATAGAAACATGAAAAAAAAAACAAAAAAACAGCACTGATACTGCGTGGGTTGCCATACTCTGCATGATTAACAAGTAAAAGACATGTCACTGTCACAAGGCAGGCTGTGTTCCTGCTGACCTCCCACAATCATGCAATTAGTCAATCATGAACTAATAGAGGTTTGTGTAGTAATAGATGTTAATAGTTTTGTAAAGGAGAACAAGAGAATCTTCAATTCAAATGAGGAACCTTCACAAAGACGTGTATTTGCACTTTTTAAATGTGCAAGTGTGAGATGGGAGGGACAAAAAACTCAAAATTAAATCAAAATGACGTGTGGGTTTTCCATGGAAAGCTGACTTCTGAAGCACAATAAAAAATATATATTAGAAATGTCTTGGAAACATTTAAACCAACAACTGTTGAGCAACCAAAATGTGTCATTGGTCCCTGGTGGATGTTAAAAAACTGGAACCTATGAAGTCAGATGATGCTTGAGATTTTTTTTTACAGACATAATTCAATTTACTTGTGTACTGTCTTTTGTAGAGAGGAAATCCTGTCACTGCCCAGTAAGCGTTGGTTATAATATGCGGAATTCCCTACTCTGTGGCTGGTACAAGACTGCCTGTGCTTCCCGTCCACCCATGTGATGCACAGTGCCAGTAAGGCGTTCTCTTAGGACAGGGCAGGGGGAATCTTTTTTGGGCTTACACAACAATAGAAATTCATTAATCCTTTAACCTTGCTGCAATATCCATTGTGATTTCAAAGCTTTACTAGCAACGAAGGCTTCTTGATAAATAAAAATATCGTCAAACAATAGTAAGCATGTCCATAGGCACAGAATCGAATATCAGGCATCCGTTGAACATGACCAATCGCACATTAATTTCTTTCCTGTCTTTTTTGGAAGAAGACAAAGTACCCTATTGGGACATGTAAAATGTCTGTATTATGTCTATATAAGCTGACTATGAGTCAAAACATGTTTTGTAAGATATATTGTATTAGGAACCTCCAGCATTTAACAAAACTGGCCCACATTGTCGTAAAAACTTTGACTGTCATCTATGATTATATCATATATCATGTAATATATCTGGTAATGTCAGCTAGTCATTACTGCCACAATAAACCCAGACAGATCAGGTCTTGTATTGTTTATTTTGCGGTAATGACCACCCAGATGTACATTATACCAGTAATTATGCCTGTTTACCAAGTTAAAAAAAATGACATACTGGAAAAATAAAAAATATTGGAAATATTCATTTGAGTTTGTTATTATTATCATTATGTGAGAAGAGAGGTGTCACAAGAAGCATGAAATGTATAAGAAAATATTTGAAAAAATTAAAATGACACAAATGACCAATCACAATCAAGTATTTCAGAGAGCTGTAATAAAATGCTATAATATGTCTGCTTATAAATTCATGTGGTCAGACAAAGCTGATTATTCTGCCTCTACTAATTATAAAGCTTTTACATAATGTTATTTGATGATTGATTATCATTGGTCTAGACTGTCACACAAACAACAGCAAAACAAATTCAAATGTTCAAAAAGCAGACTTATCGGTAAACGCTTTACAAAACTAAAGACCACCCACTAAAAAAAAGTTGCTACTACACCTCCAACTGTGCTGCCTGTCTTCTCATTCATTGAAGTGTTCTCTTATTGCAAGTCCCTCTGCTACAACCACTGCTCCCTGCCAAGCTGCTAGGTTAAGACAACAGCAATGGAGAATGCATATTTTATTAGTTCCTGGATTGGTCTTTGGAAGGTGCAGTCAAAAACCCAACACATGTACACACAACCTGTATGAATAAACGATGGTTAATTAAACAAACAACATCTGGCTAGGCTGAGTGGTAATTCTGGTCATATTTGGCCAAATAGTCTCCATAAGTGGATTTGAATCCAATAAGCTTCCACAATATGTTCTGGAGCTCAGGGGATTTTGTTGTTCTTCATGCTGGAGATTCTTCTTGAAATTGCAATATAACGCAACATGGGCAGCCATCACATTTGTGTGTCAAAGGGAAGAGACAACTTGGAAGAAATACCCACATGGTACAAAATTGTCTCCAAAGCACACTGCCTGAAGTTCTTTGGCTCAATTACTAATTCTGACAAGTCTGAGAGAAGAGAAACATGTCATAAACAGCACTTTTAATGTTTCATGCAGGGGAAAACTGGGGAAAAAAAGATTGCAAATGTAAAGAAAGCAAGCAAGAAAGCAAGAAGTCTGTGCACAGTCTATACTCGTGCGCCACCCCACCGCTGTGGGATGAGTGGATGAGCTTGAATTGCACTTGGCTGACCCCTACCTACTGTATTCCTCCCAACGTGCACTGCTGCTGAACGGCTCTTCAGAAGGAACACTACAGTTCTTCCTGAGCTTGAAAAATAAAATGTAATCCTCACATAAAGCAAGTTTAACCCAGGCACTACACATGTCTAGTACATGTTCAAACAATTATTTTGCCAACCATATTCAAAGTTTACAGTGATTACTAGGAATGCACTGAAATGAAAATTCTGGGCCGAAACAGAAACTTCTGGATGCACTTGGCCAAAAACTGAAAGCAAAAATGCTTTTTAAAAATTATTTATTTACTTATTTTATATTAGCTTTTTTTGTATAACTGTATTATTTTTAGACTTTTTTATGAAATTCAATCATTTTAATGAAAATACACAAGCCAATAAAATAACCACACTTTTTTTTAATGTAACACTAAAATTGGACAGAAAATATATAAATATTAAATATCAATATATTATTCTTTATTTTGTACTATGCAACAGAATCAGATTTAAAGGGTTAGTTCACCTAAAAATGAAAATAATGTAATTTATTACTCACACTCATGTCATTCTACACCCCGTAAGACCTTCGTTCATCTTCAGAACACAAATTAAGATATTTTTTATTAAATCCGATGGCTCAGTGAGGCCTCCAATAGACAGCAATGCCACTGAAAATCTCAAGATCCATAAAGGTACTAAAAACATATTTAAAAAAGTTCATGTGAGTACGGTGGTTCTACCTTAATATTATAAAGCGACGAGCTTTTTATACGCGATGGCCAATCTCGTGATGGTCGATTTCAAAATGCTGCTTCGGAGCTTTACGATTCTTTTGTTTCGAATCAGTGATTCTGATCTCCTATCAAACAGCTAAACTGCTGAAATCAGCGACTTTGGCGCTCCGAACCACTGATTCGATTCGTAAAGCTCTGAAGCAGTGTTTTGAAATCGGTTGTCACTAGATATTGTTGAAAAGTCATTATTTCGGGTTTTTTTGGCGCAAAAAAGTATTCTCGCCACTTTATAATATTAAGGTAGAACCACTGTACTCACATAAATGGTTTTAAATATGTTTTTAGTACCTTTATGGATCTTGAGCTTTTCAGTGGCATTGCCTCACTGAGCCATCGGATTTAATAAAAAATATCTTAATTTGTGTTCTGAAGATGAACGAAGGTCTTACGGGTGTGGAACGACATGAGGGTGAGTAATAAATGACATTATCTTAATGACATTATCTTATCTTAATAAACCTTTAACAGATTAATTTTTTGACCAATTTTCCAAATAATATATAGTCCTTCAAAGCTATTATTATCAGAGCATGTGAGCAGAGCGTAGCGGGAGCAGATCAGTGAATGAGAGGGTAGCGTCATTTTACCAGCGTTGCCCAGCACAGCACATCATGTTACAGCACAGTAGGGCTACTGCAAACAGAAACAAGTATACTACTACATAGAAATTTTATGTAGGCACATTATTTGAGCAGACTTTGCTTTTCCAATGAGCACGAGCGGTACACGAGCAGAACGTTCACATGGGCAACTGAGCAAAGCGCACATGCATAGAGTGGAATATTGAGCAGAGCGTCACACAGCGCAGTGATAACGGCTAGAGCGAGATGTCTACTTGCTGACAGCAGTGTGTCTTGTATGTATTGGCAGTAGCAAGTACCGTACTTGCTCTGCAGCAGCAATAACCAACAGTAGCAGCATAGCAGATCTATTCCACCAAGACCAAACATCAATATTGTCATATCCATTACCATGCCAAACACTCCGAGAGTTATCAGGACAGAAATAAAATTTAACAACTATTAAGTTTGTGATAGGTCTCAATGGCCTACTCCTGGTAACCATTTTACAATTTATGGCCATTATCCAGACTTTATTTTCTGTATAGAGCCATATCTCTGTTACACAGCATACATAAATGCTTTCCATCTGCAGTTACTGTATGCTTCGCTTACGTGCTTATGCATGCAATGTGAAACGGCCCTAATCTGTCAAGCCAGTAATCAAATCTTTTTTATACTGTAAATTTGTGATGTTAAAGAAGCCAGTACGAGTGTGCTAACACGTATTCAGTGTGTTCTGGAAAGTAATGTAATGAAGAGGTTTCTCAGATGTGTAAAATTCCTGGAGCAAATTTTGAAAACAGAGCCCTGGGCAATATCTGGATCGTTTCAAGATGTGTTATATCTACACAGAGGCATTATTGAATATTTCTCTTACTTAAAACAGACTTCCTTCTCATTCCTGTAAGTAACTTCTAACAGTCAAGTTAAGATGTGTTTCACTTCTCTAAACATGTAAAATCCAATTTATAGATCTAGGGCTGAGTTTGACTAGTGGCTCTGACTCACTTTGTATTTCTTATGCACTTTAACAGTTTCAATTTGATGGACTAGAAGGATGAATCATTAACACACGGGAAATCAAATGGATAATTTAACACAATTTATCTAACAAAATGTGTGATACAAACATCTGAAATGTAATAATCACAATGCACCACCACAAATCAGTTAACATGACAGAAGAAAAGTGGCAAACAGCTCATCTTCATGCCCTATTTCTGACTAATGGATTAACCATACACCCCTGACATATAAAATATAATGGCATGCTCTTCCGCTCTACCATTGTCTTGAGGTGGGATGACTGACACACATTTGGAGTAAAGGAGCAAGCAAGAAGTCTGGGGAAGGAATCTTTACTCAGGTAGCGTGTCACATTTCCGTGACCTCTACTGCCAGAACAATTCCAGGGTGCCTCCTGCCTCTCCATCCGCTTCCTTCATGTGTCTTTCCCACGCTCGGCGTGAGGACAGCGAAGGAAATCTACTTGGAGACCTTGTAGACAAAGCTTGAAGACCCAAAAAGTCATGGGGGGGAGCAGTATTTCCTCTGTTTGGTTGAGAGTAAGAGCTGCTGTTTGTTTGGACAGCAGGAGGAAGACCTGTATCTGTAGTGCACAACTGCTATGTCAAAATGAACAATGGCATCCACCTTTTACTATCCATCTTGTTATAAGGAGTTGCAGCCAGAAAACCAAGCAGACAATACACTTTCTCATGTAAACACTTCTGAAACTCAACAACACTGGAACTGGAGATGTGCCCAAACTACCCATTTACAATAAACTGTTCTGAATATAAAAAAACCACACCTGATATTTCAATCACAACGTGTTCATTCTTTGAATAACTCAACTAGTCCCAAAGGGTAGAAGAACGCAAAAAGTACTCACTGACCTACTGTTCTTCCATAACAAGCTGTGGACCATTTAATCAAATTGACCATATGATTAGGGTCTCCGCAAATGAGTAAATGTCAGTAAAATGATTTAAGCCCCAGCATGGATAAAGCACCTCCTGTGTGCTAAATGAGCGATTTAGTTAGTGCTAGAGTACAGAGCACTGATGGCTGAGTCTCAAAACCCAGCTGCCAAAAAAATTTGGGAACCCCGAACGGATTCTTACAGTGTATTATTTGTCATATATATGATCTCCAAAATACTACACCAAAGAAAATCTGAGTAGGTAGGCAGCTCGCTTGACATCCAAGTAGGCCATTTGAGACTTGTGTTAAAAACTCATCATATGTTGAAAGTGTTTTCATCAGTGTATCAACATATTTGCCCCCCTGTTACAATAAATGGAATTTCTACTAGTTTCTCAGTTGTCTTCATCAGTAATTAAAGTCAAAGTTT
This sequence comes from Ctenopharyngodon idella, assembly GCF_019924925.1. Taxonomy (NCBI): domain Eukaryota; kingdom Metazoa; phylum Chordata; class Actinopteri; order Cypriniformes; family Xenocyprididae; genus Ctenopharyngodon; species Ctenopharyngodon idella. The sequence continues at coordinate 8,991,374 of NC_067233.1, read as the reverse complement.
AAAAGTGCAATGAACTCATGAATGCAGGTCAGTGACATTCAAGTTTAAATAATAGACCACCCAACATTTTAATGAAGAAAGTTCTCATATTGTAATATATACACTAAAATGAACTTTCAAATAACATCAGAACAAGTCATACAACTAAATATTAATTCAATGCCATATGTGATCATTTTATTCTAGCACAACACTAAAATGTTTTCATTATTTTATCCACATTTGTTTCTATCCATTTACTTCGCAGATCAGTTAATGAGAACAACTGAACTTCAAACCGCATCTGTACAACAGCAGCCCAAAGAAAGCAAATGATCGCGTGCAGCTAGTAAAATGACAAAAATCACACACTTACCACTTGAGAAGAGATTAAAAAGCAGCTGAAGAGTGAAGAAGCCTTTGACTGAGGGTTGAACAGAAGTCATTTCGTCCGTTAAAATAACGTTCCGGAAGATATTCCGTATGCTGTCACTTTATATATTTGATGTGGTTGTTGTAGTCCACCTGGACTTAAATGTCTCTCGATGTAGAGTTATATACGTATAGTTCCCGTTGATATGACAGAGATTGTTCTTTCAGTGATGCCTCTATAATGAAAATGTCTCGTAGTCTCTCAGTGACTGTAAAGGTATCGCATGGTACTGCGCCTGCCCCGGTACAAACACGAATGGAGCAACTCCAAACTACTCCCGGAGGGCAGGTGCGACGTTTGCTCTTCCTTCCTAAAACTGAGTGAATGAAATTTCAAAAACTAGACTCTATAAAGAAGGTTTAACAATGAAAACAACTAATGCCAACCGACTAATAAACGTTCCCACTGCCTTCGGCTTTTCTGCTGGGGTTTTCATCTCGAAGGCTTTATATGAGTGAAGCAAGGACGGAAGGACGCAACGTCACCATAGTAACTGCAGCGATACTCCTAGTAAACTCCACGCGCACTTTCCTGCCTTTAAAAGATATTGGCTTAAAGATAACGATTAAGATATTTTTACTTGTAAGAATCTGAATGTAGTAAATGTTCGTGCTATTTTTGTCCGCTTTAATGAAAGATGTATTTCATCTTAGTGAAATGTCCCACCCAAATGGCTCTTGAATGTCAAAGTAGGCATATTCAGCTACATTATTTTAAACCAAACTATCGACCCCCGGGAGCAGGCTACCTAAAATATCTAGGTGCAAAGGTAAACAGGCATTGTCTGATAACATAGCAGCCAAAATACCTTGCAAAAACATTTACAGGGTTTATTTTTAACTTCAGTAACAGGACGTGCAGCTAATTTTATATCAAAGTAAATAATCACAGGGCTTCTTTTCACCTTCCAACACCCCATGGTGAGTGGATGCACCACAGACTGTTTGTCTTTTTGATGACACAAATGAGGACACACTCCCCGCAACGTATGGCAACATATTGTCCTTCCTTCTGTATCACTTCACAGAATAGGATGGTCAATCCGTCGAACAGAAATTAAAATTTCTTGTGTCAGAATACAGTTTAATACTGTTTATTAATGATTGAGGTATAATGTTAATGTGACATGTGGTTTTCTTCCTTTAATATTGATTATTGATTGGAGGATAACGTGATTATAAGGGCCACTGATAACAGTTTACCAGTTAATTTTGTGACTCGAAGTGAAGGTAACTGTTAATGTTATGGATTTAGTTATCTCAACCTACTTTTGATATTTCATAATCATTTTATTCTGCATTATTTAATATATATAAATTATTGGTATCCCTTTAGTTTAGGGTCCAATTCTCACTGTTAATTAGTTACTTATTAGCATGCATATTACTAGGATATTGGCTGTTTATTAGTACTTATAAAGCACATATTAATGCCTTATTCTGCATGACCGTATTCTACATCCCTAATACCTAAACTTAACTACTATTAATAAGCAGTAATTAGGAGTTTGTTGAAGCAAAAGTCATAGTTAATAGTGAGAATTGGACCCTAAATCTTTTGAGGTATTGTTTGATATATACTTTTTGAAGAAAATCTACTTATAGCCAATACATTTCTGGTGATGTTTTCTGATTTGGCAGCAGTGATCTTTCCTGAATCTACTACAAAATAATATTTAGCTAGAAACTAATGACCTTTCAAACCCAAGTACAACTGTGAGGTGAAGTATTTTTAAATCTGGCACAAACATATAAATATGTCTGTTTATTATTATTTATGTAGCAGACTTTAGGAAACCTTGTGTGCATCTCTCTGACCACATGTCATAAGGATCATGTTTGTTTTTTCTTTCTCCTGTGCAATCAGGCTTTCTGAACTGATCACACATTTCCCTCAGGCCAGCACGGCAGCTAGATAAGACTCAGGCAAAAACAATTGCTGGAAGCCGAGCACTGAGAGGAGTGGGCTTTTAAGACATCTTATTTTTGAATCTAGTGTAGTGAACACAATAAGAGACTTCACAACCGATTCTGTGTACGCAGCTTGAGCTCTTTCCTTCAGCTCAACAATGACCTCCCCTGTTAAAACAAAAACCCCAGCATTATCATCAACGCATGCTTTCTTTGGGGTGAATGAGGTTCTAACTACCACCAAGGCGATGACTATCGTGCTTAAACAATGCTATTATGCCATAAGGTCCAAACCTTTCAACATGAGAGAGTTGAGAATTCTAAATATATATCAGCATGTACGCTTGAAAAGAGCAGTTGTTCAGCTATCTGAAATGATTACTTAGAGTGCTTATTTTTGAGACTTGCATCTGTCCTTTAGGATATATTTTAATTTATATTAGTATTATTATTATATTATATCCTCTTTTGCACAGAACAAATTGTAATCTGTGATGTTACTCAATAACTTTATTGTTGTACCAATGATAAGCTTTGATTTACCACGCCAATAAAGCTGCTTAAATCTGAATATGAAATATTGGAAGGAAAGGTGACTTACACATAACCGTGTGTGAGACACCACCTTGTGGCCATACAGCAGTATTGCATTCGGACTGTTTTGGCGGTGGACGGTCGCGAGAGGCTTTTTTTCAGTCACTGTCACACAGAAACTACTGACAGAATATATTCGATAGTTTTAAATTACGTTACTCGACGTGTGTATTAAAATACACAAAACTGACCGTAATATGGAGCAATTTGCAGTCGATGTAAAAAGTAAGAATATATTTTGTGGTAATATGAAGATAGGTGGTAACGTTAACGTTAGTTAGCTACGTGAGGGACAAGCTATTATGCAGGTTTACAAAATAATTAACCTTTTATGGATATTATTAGTAATTTTTAGTATCATCTATTTGAATTATTTCAGCTTACCTTGCCGAGAAGTGATCTAACACAGTATGTGAAGCTGTTTTGTGTTTGAAAATTGACTCGGTGTCTTTCACAGACCTGTCTGAGAAGCTTCTCCACAGACAGAGCGATTCAAATTTAGATGAGGTGATTGAGTCGCTCTTCAAAGAAATTTTAACTCTAGATGGAGCAGCAAAACTACAGGATTCACAGGTGTGTAAAACCAAGCTCAGTTGAGCTCTATGGAAGCCCTTAGAGATCATGTGTTATTGTTTTTTCTGTCTTGTTTCGTCACTATCAAGCTTTCATTTTCTCTACATAACAATTTATTTATTTATTTTTATGTTAACAAATAGTTTATATACAGATCTGGTAAATATGCTTAGATATTTAATTTTAAAAAATATAAATTTTTGTAGTTGGAGGAAATCGCCATACAGTTTTGGAACTGGGCTGTGACCAAACGTGTTGGCTCAACTATTACAGAAGAGCAAAAGGCCAAAGGTCAATCTGTTTTTCTATTAATCTGTCTGGAGTGCCAATCAGTCTGTCTGTTTTTTGTCACTGATATAGATATTAATTTGTTCCCTCCTAACATAATAACAAAAGAAAGTTTATCCCCAGAAGTTCACACAGATGTCAATTATTTGATACACTACAAACTCATGTTTCAGTGCGTCATGTGGCATGCAGACTTCTGTATTCATGCGAGCCTGAAAACCCATCAGAGAATATTGTTCGCAAGCAGATACTGGTTAGTTAAATGATTTTGCTTACTATTTCCAGCAGTTTTATTTGTTTTTAGCTTATACTAATTTAACATTCATGCATTAGACAGTGATGAAGGGGTTCAGGTTATGGCACTGTAGATTTGTTAATTTCCATCCCTTGTGCATGTTCCTGCAATATTTTATTGTTTATCACTAAAACTGAAATCTCTGTTCCTCAGATGGCCAGTAAAACAGGGAGAACATGGCTTGATTGTAAACAACCCGAACTTGCTGATGTTTTTTTGAGCATGGCTGTCAATGTACGTATGAATGCAAAGAAAAAAACAGACATTACGTGTATGCCAGTCGTACGATATTGGAGCATTGAAAATACCCGTAATATTAATCACATTTATAGTGACTCTAAGAACAAGAAACAAAGAATATGTTACTTTCACAGAGCCTGGAGACTCTTTACAGCAGACTAACTTCCCATGGAGAAGATATAAACGCACCAAAGGGAGACATAGAGAAAGACTTGCTGCGGGTTTTGTCTTATCAAGCTGAATCTGTGAGCAGAGATTGCTTAGCATGACTATAAAGCCTAAAATTAACGTCTAAATGCTGAAACGTCTGGATCAAATGTGCACATTTATATGCATATATTTATTCTTTGAGAGAATTTAGGGTAATAGGGTATAAATATGTTTACCTTTTTAAATTTAAGTTATCTTGTGTGCATTCTGTATAGGCAGTTTCTCAAGAGCAACATCAGGAGGCAGTGTCATGCATACAGCGATGTAAAGAAATGCTTCTCCGTGTCCCTAAAGAGGTGGACAAACAGTTGCTTCACAGCATGTTTAGTGGTGTCATTGGTTTATTCTGATTTTAGAGAGAGATTTTGAAAATACAGACTATAAAAAGGAAATAAAAACACATTTTTTGTGAAATCTCCTTTAGACTGGCTATCTCTCTCTCATCTGTTACAACTTTGGGGTTGACACTTACAATCAGGGAAAGCATGAAGAGAGCACATTTTGGCTCAGGTAAGGATCTCTTTAATACATTATTGTTCAAAAGTTTGGGATTGGTATGATTTTTTAATATTTTGGAAAGAAATGTAGTATAAGCAGTATTAAAAAAATACAGAAAAGAGTAATTTGTTTAATGATAGTACAATTTGAAATAACTCCTGTGATGACAAGCCTGAATTTTCAGCAGCCAATCTTCAGTGTCACATGATGCTTCAGAAATCATACTAATATGCTGATTTGATGCTCAAAAAGCATTTATTGTTATTATCGATGTTAAAAACGGATGTATTGCTTAATATTTTTATGGAAACTGATACTTTTATGATCAATAGAAAGTGCAAAAGAACAGCATTTTTTTTTTTTTAAATAGAAACATTTTGTTCAGTGTAAATATCTGTACTGTCACGTGATTAATTTAATGCATACTTGCTGAATAAAAGTGTTAATTCCTTTCATAAAAATCTTACTGACCCCAAACATTTGTAATACTACAATATAATTATTAGAATTAATGTAATTGAAGTGGTGTAAAAGTATTGATACTATTAAGACATTTTTCCATGCTTTGTAAGATTTCTTTCCAATTAACATATACTTATTCTGCATTTCAGCCAAAGTTATGATATAGGCAAGATGAATGTGAAATACTCGCCAGGATCAGAGATGCAAGTAAGACAGTACAGTGGGGTCAAAAAATCTGAGACCAGTAATGAAAATGTTGCATTTAGAAAAATGTAATATTTTTTCTCATTACAAACTATATCAACAGCATAATAAATTGAGTAAAAAATGTCAATTTAATTTACTAACTTATTCACAAACTCCAAATTCTACAACTGTCTGTTTATTTCAATATTTATATTGAAATTTGAATCCCAGATTTTCAGTGTGGTCTTTTTTTGAATTAACTGAATGCGTTGCAATCTTATTTCTCATTCCTTCAGGCCAAAGTCTTGAGACTACTTGCAACAGTTTATTTGGAGTGGGACTGTCAAAAGTACCTGGAGAAAGCTATTCATGCTGTGAGCTTGGCTAATAAGGTAAAGCATATTCCTAGTGCAACCAGATCTTGTCAAAGTAAACCAGATTCGACTGTAGCACACGCCATGCTGTTTTTACATTTGGCCTATTCATTTTTCTTTTCAGGAGCATATGCAGTTGTCAGGCCTCTACCTGAAGATCCGTATCTTAGTGAAAAGCTGTAGCCCAGATGAAGCAGTAAAATCTGGTGAGCCCAGTTACTCTGCTGAAATCAGTTTGTGGATAGTATTTTTTCCACCCCACAAAAGTTTCCCTTCCTTTTCCACGTCCTGTCAGGGCTGTCAGAGTTACTGGACTGTGAGGTTCCACTGGAAGTGTGCTTGAGCACAGTAAAACTGCTCGTCGAAGAGAACAGGTATGATCTCTCATCTTTCTAAACAGGCAACCAAAAAATTATCTGCTTGAAATCTGCGCTTCAAAGGTCAGGCATTACTTGAACATGTTGTTGTTTCAGGGAGGCTCTGGCTTTTGACTTCCTGAAGAGAGTTTGTCAGCACTTTGAGTCATCTCCTGAACTGGGCTCTGCTCTGCTCATGCATATAGAGCTGCTGCTGCAGCGGGACAAAGAGCTGCTGGCTAAGCAGAAGATCGAGGATGTTATCACTGGTACTAAAAACTAATTATTTTGTTTGTTTGTCACCAAAAATGTGTTTCACGTTTCATGAATGTGTCTGCATGACCAAAGCATGAGCTGTCTCTCTTTTGGAAAGCGGCCGGGAGCAGCAGCTCATTTGCATTTAAAGGGACACACACAAAAACTGCGTGTTTTTGCTCACACCCAAATAGTGGCAAATTTGACAAGCTATAATAAATTATCTGATGATGATTTTGAGCTGAAACTTCACAGACACATTCTGGGGAAACCAGATACTTATATTACATCTTGTAAAAGGGGCATTATAGGTCCCCTTTAAACAATTCTTACTGAATTGTGCGTTTACTTACTGTTTCCTAGGACATTACACTGGAAAACAACTAAGACCACAGACTCAATCATCTCTCCACCTTCTGCTGTGGGATAGAGCTTCCAAAAACTTTGAAGTAAGTTTTACATGTTTATTAAGGGGAAGGTGTACTTTATTAAGTACACCTTCCCCTGTCCGTGTGCATAGTTGGTCATTTACTTTGCTTTATTACATTTGGATTTTGAAACTGTCACTTGCAGTTATTTTACCTGTACAAAAACAGTCCGTTATAACTGCTTTTTAACTAGTATTTATCATATTATTTTAATGTAAATAATTCAAAGAAAATAACTTACTTCTGCGTTGCAAAATAAGGTGGATATTACATTATGGTTCCAGCATGAATCAAGTAGTTGTGAGTTCTGTGAAACAGCTGTCATGTTTGTTGTATTCTATAGGCCAAGAACTATTCTGAAGCTCTGCAGTGGTATAACTACTCACTGAGTTTCTACAAAGAGGGTGAGTTGGATTCCAACCTTGCTAAACTGCAAAGAAACCGATCCTCCTGTTTCCTGCAGCTGCAACAACTTGACAAGGTAGTTGGCAAAATAATGAAGGACATCTCATTACATGCACGAAAGTTTGTGTACAGTACATACATGTTTGCTGTAAAAGTTGTCACATTATTTAAATCATTTTGAAGGCCAAAGAGGCTGTAGAAGAGGCAGGAAGGATTGATCCAAACAACATTTTCACACAGTTCAACATCTACAAGATCGCTGTCCTGATGAACAATCCAGAGAAAGGTAATGGAGATTAAAATTTTTTTTATAAAAAATCAATTCAAAAGTTTAGGGCTAAAAGTTTTTCTTTTTTTAAATGCAGTAAAGACATATATAATGTTATAAATTTCTATTTTAAACAAATGCTGTTCTTTTGAATTTTCTATTTATCAAAGAATCATGAAAAAAATGTATCATTGTTTCAAAAAATATTAAAGAGCACAACTGTTTTTAACATTGATAATAATAATAAATGTTTCTTGAGCAGCAAATCAGCATATTAGAATGATTTCTGAAGGGTCATGTGACACTGAAGACTGGAGTAATGATGCTGAAAATTCAGCTTTGATCATTGGAATAAATTACATTTTAAAATATATTCAAATAGAAAAAAAAATCCCACCCACCTAATCATTTGAACAGTAGTGTACAAATGGAAATCAGCCCCAGACATGATTTTTTAAAACAGATCTTTTGATGTGAATGTCTGTGAAAGCTGCTGTGGCTCTGAGAGAGATTGGCGCTCTGGCTCAGACTCCAGTCACCAGTGAGGACAGACTGCTAGTGACCGAGAACGCTGCAGCAAACCTTCTCAGCCTGGCAGTGCAGATCGCCCTCGAGGTTGGTTATATTATACCAGATGAGACTTTTCTCTCACTATTGATCCTTTATATTCCTCCACAATAATGGTTCAAGACAGCAGTCACTGTGCATTTGGGGAGGTTAATATGCCACATAATTGTTGGTACCTCGGATGTACTTCATCAGTGATTTTTCACCACAGCATGAGCAGCAGGAAACAGCCATCAAAGCCCTAGAGAGTCTGTGTGAACACTCACAAGATGTTGCTCAAATCCTCACTGCCTTGAGGTCAGTCACACATTCACTGTGAGCTTTATATCAGTGAGCACAACTATCAAGTTTCTCTGCTACAGAAACATCATTTCTTTATCTTTCTTCCTTAGGTGTTTAGTACGACTTGTTCTTTCAACAATGGAAAACACCAGTGAGGAAAACAGGTTAGTAGATCAATGGTGCAGAATTCTGACGTTCAGCAAAAGCTGTGTCTCTATAGGTCACACTCGTATCTGTTATTAAAACAGGAATGCCAACTTGGATACCCTCTTGTCGTACCTAAAGACAGGTACGTTTAACCATAATCTTTCATTACACTCTGTTATTTTTCTCTGCATTGATTTATGCATATTGCGTTTACAGCTCTTCAGAAAGTTTCCCAAATCAGCCGTATTCAAGGCCAGGGAGCGGAAGAGGCCAACTGGTTCAGGAGAATTGGTGCTTATTCTTAAACCTCCAACTGTTGAGACACATTTGACTATTTGGTGGTTCTGTTTGATTGGTTGTGTATGTGTTGTCTCTCAGCGTGGAACTCAGCTCTGCAGTGTGAGCATAGTCCTATGAGGATGAGGGATTTCTTTCTTCTCTCCTTCCAGGTAAGGTCAAGTACAGTTTCTCTTAGAAGCTGTAGGCTAGTTCCTAATCATCTTAAGATGAATCCTCATGCTGACACTGCAGCTTTAGTTGGGTATAGTTAAAGTGTGACGTCTGATGTGCTGTCTGTCTGGGCAGCTGTCACAGCTGTGCGTCCCAGACCGAGCTGTGTTAATGGGGCAGAAGACGTGTCTGCTGATGGCTGCTGCTGCCTCTCTGGAGATCTGCAGGAGCTCTGATCACACTGAGCAACAGGTGGATCACACATTCATTTTTAGCAGTTCATCATTTTCACCTGACTAAACATTTACCAGTAGGTAAGAAGCGTTTTTCTTGCTTTGAACTGAAGTTGTGTTTAAATGCATGATAATATCAAGGCTTTGGATGTTTCTAAGCGAAATTCCTCTTTTATTGGCTTTTGCATTCTTAAGCTACGAACCCCTATTGTCCACACAATATTCAATATTCAAAGGACCTAGTTTCTATAAATTACATGTAAGGATTCCAGAAGCTTTAAGAGCTGAATATTCTTCAAGGTTCCCACTCTTTTTAACCAGTGACTCTTCCAGATATTAATGACAAATAGGTAAGGACTGGGAAAATAAGGATTTTATTTAAAAAAAAAAAAAAATTATATATATATATATATATGTAAACAATAAGTCACGGTTGAAGGGCGTTGTTAGGCAGGACGTGAAGCGGAGTGGCTGCAACCCCTTCAGCTGTGACTAATTCACGATACAGCACTAGCCTCGAGTACCTTATTGCTTTTATAAAACAGTTACTACACAATACAAATATTAAAGCCAGAAATATGTATCAATGAAAGCCTTCCTTCCGCTGGAAAAAATAGTCCCTGACCGTGAACAGCAACAGAAGTTACATTTTCACGCCATTAGATGGCAGCAAAGACGGTCTTTATGAGTGTGTCAGTCAGTAACGAAGACTTTTATATTGAAAAGACTGAATTGTTTTGAAAACGGAACAAGACGCAACTGACAAAGGCTTTGACTAGCGCTGTCAGTCACGGGAAAACCCCTTAACTGTTAAAAGGACAGGATAATACATCGGACATTTAAACAGATTTTTTATTATAAACATAGGACTGACCTGAAGGAAAATGCTAAATCTGAATGCAGGTAATAAACTCGCTCACTTGATCTCTTTCTAACAATACTCTTCTACATACAGTAAGCTTCAATCAACAATATCAGTTTACATTGCTAAGAGTGGTTGCTAAGGGTGTTGTGTAGTGATACACAGAACCGTTGGGTGCATCGTGAATAAAACACAGCTATTGACCAATCAGAATCAAGGACAGGAACTAACCGTTATATATATATATATATATATATACACACACCCAATTTATTAATTTACATTATTTTTCCAGGTCTAGAAATCTTTTAAAACTAGACTACCTTTGTATATCCAGGTTTTATCTGATTCTTCAAAGAAAATAAAAACAGTTGTTGAGTGGGTGGATTAAAATTAGAAATATCTTGCTTTTTAGTTGCTGTAGCTGATTTTAATATTTTAAGAAGTGTGTCGAGGCCACCTAGTGGGAGAACCACTGTTCTGGGGGCTGCAAAATTAAAATATTCTTTTTATATAATATTTAATGTGTACATTAAAAAATATATTATTACAAAACCAAAAATTAACAAATTATTATTATTTTAATATATTGACAGCCCTAGATTTGTAATTGAAAACAAGCACTTTTGCTATCATTTCAAGCAGAAGAGCAGATATGTGAGACTTTGGAGTTAGAAAGGTTGAAAACCACTTCTCATTATGTTCTTTGAGTGTTACCACGACTAACCAGCAGAGGGCGCAGTGTATAAATTCTGCTGTGCTTTCAGACCGAGCTGCTGACCCAGACTCTGGAGCACATCCAGCTCTGTAAAGAGATCTGGACAACCATCAAAGCATCAGGTGTCACATTTACTATTTATATTCTTTTACAAATGCAGAATTAAGTTATGCCCGTTTTTCCAGAATAACAAAGATTGTAAGAATTTTGGTACTTTCTTTCCTCAATTAGGCACTTCCCCTAAAGACAAAACAGACACATTACTGCTGCTCTATGAGTTTGAAGCCCGGGCCAAATTAAATGATGCCAAGCTTGAATCTGTCCTTGAATCAATTTTGGAGCTGGATCACATTGAGACCAAGCTGTTAGAAATGATCGCAGGTCAGCTTCTTGAACCATAACCTGAAATTCTGACTGCATATACAATACCTTTCAAAAGTTTGGGGTCAGTAAGTTGTTGTTTTTTGTTTTTTTTTTTGGAAAGAAATTAATACTTGTATTTAGCAAGGATACATTAAATTGATCAAATTTTTATTATGATACAAAAGATTTCTATTTCAAATAAATGCTGTTTTTTCGATCCTGAAAAAAATGCATCAGTTTCCACAGAAATATGAAGCAGTACAACTGTTTTCAACATTTATAATAATACAAAATGTTTCTTGAGCACCAAATCAGCATATTAGAATGATTTCTGAAGGATCATGTGACACTGGAGATGCTGAAAATTCAGCTTTGCCATCACAGAATAAATTACATCTTAAAATATATTCTAATAGAAAACAGTTCTTTTAAATTGTAATAACATTTCACAATATTACTGTTTTACTGTATTTTTGATCAAATAAATGCAGCCTCGGTGAGAATAAGAGACTTCTTTCAAAAACATTAAAAAATTTTACCAACCCCAAACTTTGGAACGGTAGAGTACAAAAGGACAATATAAGCTCTGATGGTCCTGTGCTTTGTGTCTACAGTCCTGGCGATGGAACCACCAGCCCATTTCCCCGTTCTGTGTAAGAAGGCACTGAGGATCGCCCTGTCTCTACACAGAAAACAACCACAGGCCGACCTCACACGCTGCAGGTCAGACTTGCCGAGCGTTTGTTACTTAAACAATGATGTTACCACACTGATAGATAACAAAAGACATCAAATTGTTCCTCATTTGACAGACACCTTACACATACGTGTGTGTGTCACAGTAACTGTTTACACAGCCTGATTCAGCTGACCCTGCCGAGTGGTGTGTCCGAGGTGCAGCCCTGCGTGTTGGAGGAAGTGTGGAGCTACTATGAGCAAGCTCTTTCCATCATAGCCTCTGCAGTGAGTTGGTTACGTTGACTCAGCAGCCGTCACATTCGCCCCGCAATTATCCCCATCTTTGAAAGAATCTCCTGTTTCTGTCAATGGGCTTTTAGTTATGCCTCAGTTAGCAGATGCTCCATTCACCAGCCTCTTCCTGCCAATTTGGATGCTAATTTGAAAATCTCGCCTGTATCCTTTATCTTGGACTAGCGTTGCAGAAAAATTGCCTAAGCATCAGGGTGCAGTTCTAAATTTGTGACCTTCACGACACAGTCGATATAAAAGCGCATTATGTCATTTGATTATGACGTTTGAACTTAAGTATCTAATTCCTCCATCAGAACCGTCACAAACGGACATCTTCTCTTCTTACACAGCCCGAGGACTTTCCAGAGCTGGAGATCCTGTGGCTGCTGACCCGAGCGTGGAATACAGGAATCCTGCTGTACAGTCTGGCCCAGTATCCCGAGGCCGAGAGGTGGTGCGGTCTGGGAATGAGCTTCCTGCGGCACCTGGGCTCCCTGCAGGACAGCTATCGGACTCAGGTAACACAGCAGGAGACGGATGGGCCGCTCTACAGCTGTTTGAGCACTCGACCCAAGGCGACGGATGTCATTTTCATTTTCTTCTTGCCTCAAGTCAGGTGTGCAAGCTGGGTTTTTTTTTTTTGTCACCTCAGTTGGAGGTTTAATTAGAGCAGCAGGGGTAGTTACAGCTATGTAGGTAAGTAGTTAAAGCAGCATACAATAGGGAGGTTTAGTTCAGCTATTACAGTTTAAACGGGTCATTTGGCAATAATTAATTCAGCATCTGAGTTCCAAGATAATATTCATTAAAAACATTTCGCTCATGTTGTTTGGTAAAAGAAAACGCAGCAAGGTGTGAATAAAATACATGAAATGTGACTCCCCAGATGGCGGGCCTGTACAGTGAGGTGTTGGACAGGCTGGATAAAGCAAAGAAGAATCTCATTATTGAGGAATGAATGATGGCAGCTTCAGTCGCAGATGGAGATCTCAGGTCTAACGGCACGTGTTTAATATGTAGTGTGAATTTCTGTGCAAGCTAAGAGATGTACAATGCATCTGAGGGTTTGTTCATACAGTTATGATTTCAAAAAATAGAATTTCTTGTATTCATTTAATCTGAAATATTTCTTTTTTTGGCAGTATTATTTTATTACCTGTCATCCGGTTATCTGTTTGAGTTGTCCTTGGTTGACTAGTTCAAGTCAAAACATCTGCATTGCGATACAAAACAAATAAAAATGCATGCATTGAAATCGTAACAGAGTCACATAGTTTATTTCCAAACAAATAAACTCTTGTCCAGTCCAAAAAAGAAAAGAAAAGAAAAGAAAACAAAAATGAATAATTGGTAGGACTGTGTTCCCTCCTGACCAGGATATAAAAGAGCGGTTTTCCTTGTGTCCTGATAGGTTGAACCACCTGTAATCATGGGGAGGACACTACTATACAATCAAAGGGTTCATATTTGCAAGCACTTACTGCACAGGTGTGCCGTCACATCAAAAACTCATAATCACTCAAAAAGACAAACCAGACCCCTTCCCTCCCCATTTCACGCTCATGCCTTCCGGAGCAGAGACCCTCATGAGTACGCCAGAGCTGCTCTGATTCAATCCACTTCATTAGAAATATAGTACAATGAATTAAAATTCTTTGGGCTTCACCAACACGGCTGACCAGCATCAATGGTCAGCTGCTTTTCCGCTAGTCACCTCGGAGGACCAGATCTATGCTAAATGAGTAATTTATGCTCCTGGTATACTTTAATATCACTCTACGGGTTGCTGTCTGCATGTCTTTTTATATATATATATTTTACATTTGTTTTTCATCTATACACTCAGACAAGTTCCACAAGATATCACAAGTAGACAGGCCGTATTGTAGGGAAGCTGGTTCCCGACTCACTTAAAAAAAAAAAAAAAAAAAAAAAAAAAAAAAAATGTTCTGATAGGCAGCTGTAGATATTTTTTTCTATCGAGAAATACCAACGTTACGGCACATTTGTATGGAAATTAATCTCAGAATAAATTCAAAGTTTACTTACCTGACATTTGTGATTTATAAAACATGTTTGTCCCAGTTGTAATCACACATGCATGAAGCACAAGTGAGGGGGGATATTTACACTTTACAGCTATCATACCCATTAAAACAGTCTGTAAGCAGTTTATAAATGGCTCTGTTCCCTTCGATTATTCCCTGAACTCTGGTTTTGACACAGGTATGACAGCTGATTTCGCAGAGACGCTTGGCAGGTGAGCACACCTGTTTAGAAAATGCCTGCGGGGCAGGGGGTGAGAGTGGGCCCGGGAACATCCCTCGCTTTCCGCGGGATCCAGACTTCTCAATACAGAAAGAAAGAATCGCCTTCTTGAGGGAGCAAAGAGATCGAAGGAAGTACTGTACTTCTGTATCCTTGAGCACCATCCCGTTCCATCACGATCTTGTTCTCTCCGGTTGAACCCAAGGGCAACCACAGACATAGTGCTTACAAAGTATTTCAAATAAAAAAGGACTAAATATTTAGAATACACAAGTATAATATATCAGCATGTCTGGGTATTCAGTTAGAGGAGAGGAAATCATCCCTTTGAGTTCTACTCGATCACAACATGATTGCGGCCCTTTTGTCGCCTTAAAAAAAAAAAAAAAAAAAGAGTTATCCATCAGATTCCTGAGCTCGCCAAGCTCGCCCCAGCACAAGGCTCAACACAGTGGAGTAAACATCAGCCCGGAAATAAAGAAGAAAAAAAATGGTTTAAAAGCTGTCATAGCAAAGAACAAATTTAATCAAACCATCGTCGAGTTCTGGGGAAAACGGTCAATTTCAGGCTCCACTAACGCTTTAATATCAAGAAGGACATCCAATACAATTATTGTCTTGATTCTACCCGTTTTAAGGCTGCGATCCAGGGCAGCTAACAGGACAGTACCTTGTTACCGTTCAGTCTGAAGAGAATATAGTCATGGTAGGCAGAGGAAGTGCAAATGGGCTGTCTGCTTTTCAACAACTCCAATGGCGGCCAAAATTGGATTTTGCTTAAGACAAACAAAAGATTCGCAAAAAAAGATTTCACAGAGGTAAGACACTTAAGTCTATTGCACTCACAAGTTAGGCCTCCAATAAGATGATGGGAAACTCACAAATAGCACTAAAATCTAGTCTCCCGCTAAGCACTGATAGGTTGAATAGTGTCATTCCCCCCAACGATTGACAGGAATTTTACAGAAGCGTTTATTCATCGTAAGGCAGTTTGGTGCTCTGCAGAGAGCCCAGTTACACCTCTCTACCCCCATCTTTAATACAGAGCAGCTAAAACCACAAGAAAGAAAGAACACAAAACCCAAAGACAAGTAAATGAAATCTAATCTCAGCCCTCCAAGTAGACAATTCTAGTGAAGTGTAAAATGTGTACCGTATCATTTCGTAGTATGTAATAAAATCTCTCCGTATGATTTTTATTTTCCACGTGATGTCAGTAATATAAATGTATAGACTCGAACACCGTTTTCCATTTTGTTCTGTCTCCGACCGTGTCGCCATACAAATGGCCAGGCAGCCGATCGAATAAAGCGAGCTGGTTTGTGAGTACTGAAGATCACCATCAGTTTTGAAGTTTCTCCGCTTATAAACAGGAGCAGTGACGGTACCATCAGCAGGCTTGATCTGTATCTAGTCCTCGTAGAAAACCTCGCACAGCATTCGCGAATGTCTTTTTCAATGAAACCGAATGAACATATACAAGGTTTCCGCTCGTGTCTCCATCTCCGACTCCCCGGCTCCCCGTTCTCGCTTCGGTAAGACGTTCTCATCATCATCATCATCATCATCAAGTCCGTCCGAAACGCATGAAAGGATTCGCTCAGGTTTCCCTTTTTTGTTTTACATGACAAAAAATTTCTTTAGGAATGGCATTTCCAATCTTGAATGGAATTGCTGAGAAACTCATGCAGGGGTGTGCACAGTCACAGTAATGGTGATAAGACGTTTTTCATTTGAGGGTAACATAATGATGACACTAAAACTTGATATGAAACATATCAGTGAAAGGGAAGGAAAGGTGTCGGGTGGAAGTGGGCGTAGGTGTCAGGCGGGGGGCTCCGTGGAGTCGGCGAGCTCAGAGCTTCTCTGCGGATGGGATCCAGATGTAAGGGCCTGACTGCTCCTCTATGATAAGCTTGATTTTATTATAGATCTCATCTAGTGAGTCACCCTGGACTATGGCTGTAGAGAGAGAGAGAGAGAGAGAGAGAGAGCAATAATCATACTACTGTACACATAACTCTTGTTAAACAGTAACAGAGCAGCTGGACTAAAAGATTTTCTTCTGAACACAGTTAAGAGAAATCACATGATGGTGGTGGTGGGGAGAAAAAAAAAATACCTGTGAAATATTCTCCAAACTCTTGTTCAAGCTTCATTGCCTTATCAAAGACTTTATTGGCTTGCTCATATGTCTGCCTCTTATTCATTTCCCTGTTAAATACAAAGGAGTGCATTACTTATTTCACAATGCATAAGCACATACTGCAGTTCAGAATGATTTAAAAAAAAATAATAATAATAATAATAAAAAAAAGATAGTTATATGATAAACTACCATTCAAAAGTTTGGAGTCAGTAGTATTTTTTTTATGTTTTGTTTTGGGGTTTTCTGTCTGATGTTCTCCAAGGGTGCATCTACTTAATCAAAAATACAGTAAAAACTAACATTTTTGGAAAATAAAATAAGTTTCTATTTAAACATTTTAAAATGTAATTTATTCCTGTGATAGAAAAGCTAAATTTTTAGCATCATTACTTAAGTCTTCAGTGTCACATGACCTTTTTTAGGATTCTTTGATGAATAAAAAGTTCAAAAGAACAGCATTTATTTGAAATAAAAATCTTTAACATTATGAATAGTGATGCAACGAAATGAAATGAATTGTGGGCCAAACCGAAAATTCAGGATGCACCTGTCCAAAGACCAAAAATGCCTCTTTTTTATTATTTTAAAATATATTTTTTGTACAAACTCTCAAATTAAACAAAAAATTAAATTGCACATAAGGCAGTTTTTATATAAACTTTTTAATAATATGTTTCTACTCCAATTTGGTGGTGAAATATAAACACAGACAGTGGCTGTAATAATTTGCTTTCAAGACAGATTTATTCAAACATGCATTAAATAATGAACACATCATTAACAAGTAAAAACAATAAATTTGTAATATAGTTCATATATTTAGCAAAATTCTGCTCTCTGGAGTTATTTTTTTCTAGCTAACTAAAGAGATAAGGACATTGAGGGTATGTTTACTCGACAACGATGTACTAAAAGCAGAAAAGTTTTTCATATTGAGATTACATGATACATTTCAGTAAGTCGTTTTACATCTACATCTTTCAACATACCTTCTGATGTTCATTCATGTTTATTTAGTGCTATAACTAGTAGTAAATAAAGAGAATGAGGCTTTATTAACATCCATACCTACCCCTGCCCTACAATTACCCTTATAATATAGTGTTCGCAGCACAATCTGATTTGTCAGAACACCTGATTAAAATGATTGGCGTAAATGTACAAGACATTACCTACTTTCTTCGGGACATTTCAAAAATTAAATTTAACTATGATGTCCTCAGTGACTCAGATGGCGGAAGTCTATGGAGACTCTTATGTTCATTGGTACATCCCAAAACACAACAAAACAGACACACATCGGTGTTTAAACACCTTGTAAAAGTGAATTTTAAAAGGTTCCCTTAAATTCCTTACTGACCCTAAACTTTTGATGGGTAGTATATAAATATAATTTACAAAATCTTACACTTACATTAGGGCCTCCACAGATTTTGGCTTGATGAAAATGGCGATTGGATAGAGCTGTGCTTGCTGCAGTCGCTTTATGGCATTCCCAGACACATCCAGGATACAGTGTTTCCCCTACAAAAGGATTAAAGAAACCCTTTCATCCTGTGTCACACTTTCACTGCACACAATAATTGCCACAGGGAAAATATTTAAGGATTAAACAGGAGTTCAGATCCTCTGGAATGTTTACACTAGGGAGTCACTGACCCTTTCAGCCACTGCCCGAACAGACAGGATGCTGGTCCCATACAGATTCTCATTGAACTGGCCGGCCTCAATAAATTTGTTGTCCTGAATGTCCTTCTCCATTTGCTCCCTTGAAGCCACAAAGTGGTAGTCCTGCCCGTCCATCTCATTCTCTCGCCGAGGACGAGTTGTATCTGAGGAATTATGCATTTTACAAGTATTGCCAAAACATTTCATGATAAAATTGTTTTGCATGTAGCCAGTATGGCCTTTTTTTATTACACTCACGTGGAACGCAGGATCCAAACTTGTGAGGAAATTCCGAGATCAAGTCATCGTTTACTCTGTCCTTCATTGGACCCAGGATAATCACAGGCCTTGTGTAATGAACTGAAAGGAAAGCCAAATCAATGTTGGTCAAAA
Organism: Ctenopharyngodon idella; assembly: GCF_019924925.1. Taxonomy (NCBI): domain Eukaryota; kingdom Metazoa; phylum Chordata; class Actinopteri; order Cypriniformes; family Xenocyprididae; genus Ctenopharyngodon; species Ctenopharyngodon idella. The sequence continues at coordinate 8,972,548 of NC_067233.1, read as the reverse complement.
ATTTCCAGCCTGGAGAATTATTTTTTGGCTTTATGGACGATGTCATGGAAAGCAAGATTTTCCCTTCTTTTTTTAAATACAAGTGTTCTATGTACATAAAAGCTTTCTTCCACAGTCCATCTAGATAATTTGTGAAAACTAAACTGCAAACACGAGTCATTCAGAAATCGATCACATTAACAGATGACGTACACATTTGCATATCACCTATCACCTACTGCTTGACCCACCCTAATGAAAGACAGTTTAAACTGTGGCACATGTACTTCTCGTTACTGCCACAAACAAACACACTTAGTATATTTACATGTACTTTCAATTTCAATTTTTCTCAAACAATAATTTGTCTTTTTTTTTTCTTTTCTTTTTTTTAAACATGAAGTAAAAAATTTCAGTCCATCTTTTGTACAGAGAAATGGACACTGTAGCGTGACCACACAAAAACAAGATTAGAACTGTGCATGTAAAGCAGTGACTAATCCAGAAAAACATAACTCTTGGAATTTGGTGTGTTGTCATGTGGGTAGTGTAAACTAGGATTAAGGGTCAGATTGAGACTGGGAAAAGGTCATGTAAAACTAAATTAGAACCATTTCAGATATTAAAAATGGACTTAAAAAAGTGCAGAATGTTGTTTATGTTTATGAATACTTACTCTCCTGTCGAATCACTGGCTCATATGATAGAATTGTGTCTTCCTGACCCTCTGCATAATTAGAAATGAAAAAATTATCCATATGAAACATGGTTTCATTTATCATCATCTAATACAAAAACAATCCATTTGAATTACCACTGGAATGAACATGTAGGTGACATGAGTATATCTATGAATCAGTTTTTTGTTCAAGCATTAAAAGGTTAATGGCATGACACTGATCAAATGCACCTTGGCAGACTATATTGGAACAGATTTAATGCAGTAAGTAATGAAAAGCATAAGCTAATGGATGTTTAGAGCCACTTACTGGAGCTGCTTTCGCTGTCACTGGTGTTGGATGTCAAGCACTCTGTGGATATAAGATGAGGGACATTTAGAAATGTCACAATGCATACTTTCACCTATATGTAAGATTAATACTATATCCAGCATAGCTCGGGATGAAACTATGCACCCTCCCGTACCATCATGCCAAGAATAGAAAAGGCTGAGTGAAGAGAGGAAAACAAACACAGCGAACTTTTGGGCACTTAAATGGCTGCCTGTTTCCTTAGAAGGGAAATGGTAGGATGAGGCAGCAATTGGAAATTAAGTATTTCCTTTTCCTATGACCCCAGTGATCTTAGATTCTGTGCTGAGCGTTTCCTATGACCTTGCCAATGTTCGGTTTATCAGACAGTGATACTGCTCCTCATGCCAAAGTAAACAAGCCAGTATTGGGTTCCTTACAGGAATCAAATAACAAACATCCCTTAGATACAGCGACAACATGATAGTGCTGGGATACTTAAAACACTAAATACGCACTCATCCTGCCCAATATGGGCTGGCTCTGAAGACACTATGGGTCCTGAAGGTCTGCCATAGATTCACTCTCTCTTTAGTGTATCATATGGCAAACAGATCTTTGATTTAAGAATATTTATGCCTTTAAAGCCTATATGAAATCAAAATTTATCTTACTTTGAATTTACTTCATTAATGCACATTACTTATTGTGTAAGATTTTTCAATGTATCTCTTTGTAATCTTTCAAAACGTAATTTCAAAAGTTCTTTTTTCCACTGATATCACTTTTGCCATACAGATCATTAGATAATGTTAACCAATAGAAAACACCTACTAAAGCATGGTTTCATCAAACTCACATTAGGTCTGGCAGCATAATGGTATGTTACACCCACTTTTCACCTTCTAATCAATACTTGATGGATATAATCAAGTCCTACATTTTTAGTTTCTAAACATCCTGTTTCGCTTGTAAATGCATCACTAAAATGAGTTCAAAGAGTGGCAGATGATTCTTAATCAGAGAGGAGATTGAGTGAGAAAGAGAGAGGGAGGAACAGAAAGAAAGAATAAAATGTGTGTGTGGTGTGTGGCACAGCCGGTTCAGTTAGCTCAGGGAACAGCTGCTTGACAAAAGGAACCACACACTTACTCAAACTCTTTGATCCATAAAAGTCATCGCTTAACCCTGGGAAGTCCTGAGCGTCCCGACAGGTGAAAGCAAGAACAAAGAGAGAGAGCAGAAAGGAAGAAGAAAGAGGTTAGTGAGAGGCTAGTAGAAGAGAGGTGTTGCACTCTCGAGGGATGAAGGAATACTAACATCACCTTGCTGTGCGGTGAAAGATCTGGGTTGTCCGTTTGCAATTTTAGTGCAGGGGATTTCCATGTAACATCAGTAAAAAAAATTTAAGTCCAAATGCACACGGAAGCAGTTCTAAACTACTCTGACACAGATAGATGTTTGAGCACAGCATTTGAGTGTTAGTGCAGCCTCACACCTGTGAGAAGTACTGAGGTCCCCCTCAGAGCAAGACAAAGGCCAGAGAGGCCCCGATTGGCTCTTTTTTCTCACAGAAAGTTCAAGAGCCAATCAGAAGCCATCTCCAGGGTGAGTGACAGTGACAGGATGAAGCATGAAGGACAGCATCAGAGCCCTCGTCACCCGCTCATACTCACGTTCGGTCTCCACCAACTCCTGCACTATATTCTCCTTGCTCTTGTAAAACGGGAACTTGCGTGATAGGTTGAAGCTTTTTTTGCGCTTCACTTTGACTGGCTGCGTGGAGATGAGCCCATGGTGGGGAATGGGAATGAGGAATGAAACAAACACAAAAAACAGAATGGGTTTCAATGTAATTCACAACACGCATGCAAAAATAAAACCAAAGACGACGTGAGGTTGCACAAACAATGTAACTGGGGATAATGAATGCAAACGTAGCTCGGATGCAAAGCTACATTCAGAAAAAAAGTTTTTTTAATAAAGTTTTAACTCTGAATGTAACAATGGGAATATGCAATTGAACAATAAAATAAAAGACATGTGAAAATCTTCTTGACTGCATAAATTGCTGATAGAGATGCACCGGTCGACCGGCCATAAATCGGAACCGGACAGTTTTTAGTTTTATTTTGGCTGAGAGGATGTTAACACAGGCCAAAGATGGGACACGCTGAAGACCGAAGCAAAGGAGAGAACACAAATGTGCCAGCACAGCAAATACTGTACCAGGCACAGCAAGCTAACTGTTCGTAATGCCCGAAATATTGGAAGAAAAATATAAATATTGAATTGGGGGTGGGGGTTTATATGAATGTATCGCTGAAGGGAATTGGCTGTCTTCAGAAAAGTTTCGATGGCACTTTCTTATCCTCTACCCCCATATAAAGTAGTGTTCATAGGCGCAGCGCTGCTTTGTGTACAGCAGTACCCAAAGAAACCGCTGCTGTTACATAAGCACCACCTACTGTCAGAGAGTGAATTAGCATTTTCATTCAGTCCATCTTCTTTTTTTTGTTTTATGCAGGTGTCTTTTGTAGCATAATTTTACAAATCTAAAGTCAGACCATTCTGTTTTTGCTTTAAATCTTGAAATTTTACAAATCAAATTCAAATCAAAAACAACTGCTCATGCTACATGTGTGTAGCATCTTTGTTTGAATTGAGATTAAAATGCAGTGGTTGCCTCTAATTTCAAAAGGCTACAGATATTTTTTAAGGCCAGTTTGCCTGTTATAGAGCAAATAAATAAATTTTCTTAAAGAAATTGGAATCGGTCAATTTGGTTGTAAAAAATTTTGAATGGGAATCAGCAATTAAATATCATGATCGGTGCATCATTAATTGCAGCAGAAAATCATGGGTGTCAATGGTTTAAAAAAAATAAAATAAAAGTGAAGTGTGTAATTTTAAAATACTTTTGTAAAAACACATTTTTGTCTCACTGTTTAATGTGCAGAGTCAATTACATTACCATTCAAATATTTGGGGTCGGAAAGTTTTTTGTATGTTTTTGAGAAAAGCCACGTATGCTTACCAAGGCTGCATTTATTTGATCAAAAATACAGTAAAAACAGTAATATTATGAAATATTATCACACTTCAAAAAGAACCGTTTTCTATTGGAATATATTTTAAGATGTAGTTTATACCTGTGATGGCAAAGTCTTTTTAGCAGCCATTAATCTAATCTTTAGTGTCACATGAGTCATCAAAAATCATTCTAATATGGCGATTTGGTAATTTCAGGAAACATTTTCGTAACATTTCAGGAAACATTTCATATTATTATCAATGTTAAAAACAGTTGTGCTGCTTAATATTTTTGTGGAAACAGTGATACATTTTTTAAAGATTTTTTAATGAACAAAAAGTTCAAAAGAACAGCATTTATTTGAAATAAAAATATTTTGTAATATTATAAATGTCTTTACTGTCTTTATCTTATTGACCCCAAACTTTTGAATGGTAGTGTACAAGTATGCCATTTGTTGCACACTGTGCACATTCAAAACATTGCTGTTTGTTTGAGCATCCCGAGCAGTCCTTTACACACTTCACCCTCAAAAGGTCAGTTCACCCAAAAATTAAAATTTGGTCATTTACTCACCCGCATGTCGTTCATTCTGCCAAATATCTCCTTTTGTGTTCCATGAAAGAAAGAAAATCATACAGGTTTGGACAACATGAAGGTAAATAAATGACAATTGTCATTTTTGGGTGAACTATCCCTTTAGCTTACAATGAAAAGAGTGGGCGTCTAAACATAAAAGTTTTTCTCAATCCTGAGTCTGGAGGGTCCTCAACAGCCAATCCACGGCATGGAGTATTCTACTAATGAGCAGAGCAGAAGAATCAGGTGTGTAGTGAGGGAAACATCAGAAATGTGAAGTGTTGGGGGGCCTCCAGGACCAGGATTGTGGAGCACTGTTCTAACCATCACAGCTGATTATGATGGCACAGTGCATGTTTGTAATTGTACGCTTTTGTGTCACTGTGAGAAATGAGATGCTCAGTAACAGAAGCCTCCAGGATACTGTGAGAAGCACACTCAGGGGAAGTGGGGCAGCTCCCCTGAGTCTTTCACAGGAGGACGATGACGATTCACTCACCCTGTTAGACTCAATCATGCCCGTCCTTGCGTGGAACTTGACTGTTTTTAACCGTGCACGCTCTTTCTTTTCCACCCTGTAGATCAAAAAATAAAAATGTGTGATTGGCAGTGAACACACTCCATTACTACAGGGGAAATGTTGTAATTTTATCTTGGCTTGTTGGCAGTACTGTACCTTTTCTTGCTTGGTATGACCCCAATTTGCTCACTCTCCCCATGGGGTGTAACCAGCCGTGCCTGCCACCACTCATCATCGGAGGCATTGATGACATGCAGGATGTCCCCATAGGAAAAACTCAGACCCTGGCTAGGGAGGCAACTGTCCCTGGTCCTGTCATAGTCAAAAAGTGCCCTGGGAAAATCAAAGGAAACAATTCATACATCAACAGTGTGCTAGATGTTCAGGTTTCATTGTAAAACTGTTGTGTTTGAGTAAAGGGTGGGTGTGGGGATACACATACAGTACAGCAGTACATCACTGGACATCTGCACCTTTTTTTTTGTTGTTTAAATTTGTTTAACAGATGCTTCCTCATTGAGAGCATCTTACAGTACACTTCTAACCAAAGACATAGCAACCGTTAATATTTTAATGTTTAAATATTTGGAAGATTAAAAAAAGTCAGTACAAGTTTGCATTTATTTGTTCAGATACAGTGTCACATGATCCTTCAGAAATCATTCTAATATGCAGATTTGCTGCTCAAGAAACATTTCTCATTATCAATGTTGAAAACAGTTGTGCGCTTCATATTTTTGTGGAAATTGTGATACATTTTTTCAGGATTCTTTGATGCATAGAAAGTACAAAAGAACAGCATTTATTTGAAATAGAAATATTCTGTAACATTATAAGTCTCTTTACGGTCTCTTCTGATAAATTTAGTCCTTGCTGCATAAAAGTACTAATTTAAAAAAATAACAGCCATAGAATGTTTATTAGTTATGGTACAAATTGAATGTCTAAAACAACAAATTTAAGATTCAACTTTTATACGCAAGTGGAAAGCAGCCACGTACAATGGCACTTGTTTGAACTAATGTCTGCCTTTCTCCAAATCAGGTAAGTCTATTGGGCAAATAGTATGTCACATAATTAATAATTATGAGCCTATTTTTCATACTGTTGTTTGCTATGCCCTTCACAGTCAGTCCCCCTGGATCAACCTGTGGTTAATAAGCACTCAAAGCCACAATAGTGATAGAGGACCCCAGTATCATCATGAGAGGGAAACCAGATGGCAGATGACGTTGAGTACAGAAACACAGTCAGGCATTGTGTTCAAAGCTGAATGTCTTTACCTTGTCAGACAGGTAAATCCACCTGAAAGGAGAAAAACCAGTGGAGCAGGCCTTCCTGTTTCTCTACATACCACTCTCCAAGGAAACACTAATTATAAGCCCACTGAGACACACATACATACATACATACATAGTTTGCTGCACAGCTAAATCGAGGACAACATCAGGACTGTGCTTTAAGATAAAGCAGTGCAGGGTGGGATCAGCCTGACTGACATGCCTGTACCATTTTGACACACATTTATCTCATCACTGCATTGCATACACAGGAATGTTAAAATGCCTTGAGATCTCACACTTACTATTAACACGTGTGGTCAGCTGACTCGTGAACTCACAGTAGCTGAACGCTGCGTTAAGCACAGCTTACTTTAGTTGCAAGCTGCATAATATGCACTTAACTAGACTGTCAACATTTCTTTTAAAACTATCAAAACATCACCTTATTTTTAATATGAGATCTTGCTACAAAATCCGACCATGATGCAATTACACGTCGAAAAATATTAGTCACCTCTTTTCATAAAAAACCCATTCAATTTCTTTTAAGTTGAAATTGCCATAAAGTATTTTGAAATCCAAATACTTTATTTCACATTATTTGAATTTGGTTTTGAGCTTTTTTTTTTTAATAATAAAGGTGATGATATGACACAAAAAAATTACTTAATATAATATTTTAAAGGACATTTTAACAATTTTAAAGAAATTACTACAATAACATGCTTTCTGTATATTTAAATAAGATTCCTGCATTTCTCAATGGTTTGGCCCAAAACAAATTGCAAATTGCTCCAGTTCTCTCAGGTTTGACTTCTCTCAACAATTAGTTTCAGTACTTTCCTCAGACGTTCAAGTGCATTCAAACCCAGACTAATAAGCTGCCTTTCCACTGCACAGGACATTCGGAAATGAACTTTCATCATGATCATACGTGGCAATACTGGGAGAGAAGCTTGTTCTTGCTGCTTCGTAAATCTGGCGATACTCGTAGAGATGCGTCCTCTGAGCCAGGTTGTGTTTGACTGCAATATTTCTTTTTGCATCTCCAGTAATGTGCAGTCTGTGTATCGCATACGGTGCAGTTGCTTAAGTTAAATTCTTTTAACACATCCAAAGCTCAAATCGGATCTTAAAATTCCACATCCACACATGGTCGGGACTCCACGCAGCCCCTGTGCAACTCTCCGTTAGAAATGAATGACTCCTGGTCCATCGATCATCACTTGTCGCAAACAGTGAAAAGGCGGCTATAGAAGGCCACCTTAGAATGTTTTCATCCATTCTTGAGTGCTTACTGTGGTCTATTCTGGCTCATTATCCTACTGAAGGACTCATGACCGGCGACTGAAGTACAGATCTCTAACAAAGAGCTGAACGTTCTGCTCCACAATGACTTGATAGCTCTCTGATTTTATGGTGCCATTCAAAGATTCAAGATACCCATTGCCAGAGGCAGCATAACAGACACCAAAACAAGAGTCATCTTGCGTTTTCAACCATGGAGACCATTTTTATTCATAGAGTGACAGGAGGATGGCCTCGAAACTGTTGCACCTTGAGCTAGATGTTCAGCTTGGATCTGTTTTGTAGATTATCTTTGTTCCCTCTCTACCATTTGCACAATCTTTCATTGCTCTTGAATTAATTTTCCCTCTCACTGCCATGTCCAGGGACACTGGTTACAGTCCCATGGACTATAAACTTAATAATACTGTGTGCCTCAAAGCAAGCACTTCTCTTCATTTAAACTGACTAAATTGAGTATGGAATACGTACACTAAGGTTGGAAAAACTGGTAAAACTATTTAGGGTGAAATTATCAATACAAATATATCAGATGGTTACCAATAATATTATGAGATATCTTTGTACTACAAAAATTATTTCAGTTCTTGTTACTGCTTTAAGTCTTACTGCAAACAAAATGCATGTGTTGATGACAAAGATGTATAATTGAACACTTTTTAGAAATAAATGGTGCATTATTTAAATTTAATGCAAGACAGCTGATACTCAAGTTCAAACATGCCTTGATTATTTAAACTAGAATTTACTTGTGTTTTGCACCAAACATTTTGAATCTAATTAGCTACTATGGCTGTTTAATCGAAATGAAGGTTCCTCTGATTGTAAAAAAAAAAAAAACACTTTTATAAATATTGAAAAAAAAAAAAAAAATCAAATATCAGTACAACTGAATGAAGGAATCTGAGGATGAAGAAGATACCTGACGTAGAGGGAGCGTTTCTCACTGGTGCGGAGGGAGCCGGAGCCAGAGCTCATGCTGCTGTTCATCATTTGCTCCCTCAAGTCGTGGATCTTGGACTCAAAACGACTGTATTCTGGAAAGAGACAAGGCACACAATCCGTCAGCAACACCTATATTTACAGTGATATTCTGGGCTTTGCTCCAGGTTTTATGAGTGAAAGTGCTTGTAGAGCAGGGCAGAGAAGGAAAGCTCAGCAGCTTATTGAGAACTGATTAATGACCTGGAGAACAGATGGATATTAATCATGTATCTGCATGAGCTATACATTAATATCTCCTGCCAGATAATTAATTATGCATATTAAATAAGTAGAACATGCACTATTCAGTATAACGGAATGAAAACCTCCAACAAACGTCAGAACGTAACCATTTTTCATAGTGAACAAGGCTTTCGTTTCTAAAGCAGCACTGAAGCATGATGGCTGATTGTACAGTGGCCTTTAATTAAACGTGCACACCTCTGCTGCAGTGTGGTCGGGCAACTCACAAGCTTAGCAACCGGATCACACGGACATGCAAACAGCGAAATGCATGGGCAAACACGGATAACACATAGCTGAGGAAAGACTATTGTTTTTGTAAGCACTGGGATTTACCTTGGAAGTCTAATATAGATCATCCATAACAATAACTTTATGATTTTTCAGCTGGTTTCGTAACCTTGTATCCGAGGATCAAAAGTCGACCTTCCAAATATCAGCTTCCAAAAAAACAGAACCTGAGGCTGGAATTTCAATTTAATGAGAATATGAGAAGTTTAAAAAACTCATAACGGCAGTAACTCCAAGTCTAAAGCTCAATGCAAAGCCGAAACTCAGACTTCAATGTCAGCAGAAACCGCGCCTGCGGGGAGCTCTTCTGTAAACGCCCTATCGGTCACAAATGGGTTAACAACATGCTGGAATGACAGGGCAAGGTAAAGTAACCTGACACCACCTGCCTGTAACCAGGGGAACACCCCAATGGAGAGGTGGAAGGAAACAGCTAGAAAAACTTGTTGAAAAAACAATTATAGTGAAAAAAAAGAAGCTAGATGTACCACATCAGAAAAAAACCTTATGACAAAGTCTGCAACAAAAAGGTTTGTATGCTAATTACAGACATCAGAAGCTTCAAGAACTCATACAGAATACAGCAGAGTAATTCACCCCACTGGTAATACAATACACATATGACAGCCGACACAGACAGCTGGGTCCTCTCAGCCTGTCAGACACACTGTTCTCAACACACAAAGGCTAATGCTAAAGCGCAAGGTCTTCATTAAGTGTGACCCGTCAACATGAGACCTGGGGAGAATCTGGGGCAGCTCTGCCTCGCACTCACATGGCCTCACTTGCCTTCATTATGTGCAGGGCTTTTATTTTTGGGGAGTGGGGATTGGCTGCAGCCTGCCTCTTTGTCAATGCAGTTACATAATATTGCAGCCATGTGCTTTCAACGTGAAAGCATGTACAGGGGCTAGGTTATGATTAGCACAGCGGTCTCAACAGGCATGCAGGTTAGTGCCACAAGCAGAATTTATTTACTCCATCTTTTGATTTAATCAGCCATGTGTGGCATCTCATGATTCCTTGTAGAAAATGGCCTTTATTATAATAATTTACAATATAAAAAAACATTCATTTTGTGATTTGTATAAGATTAGATTTAATAGTGTTTTCAAATTATTAGTTTCTTACTATTAAGTGAGTGTTAGATGACAGCAAAGGTAATCTAAATGTAAAAATATGGAGAAAAACACACGCACAACTAAATATCCACTATAGTATCAGTCGATATACAACCAGTACTCATTAATAAAAATCTAATATCATCCAGTAGTCAATATGGCACAGATATAATGTACATCCCTAAAAAAAGATAAATAAAAATACAACTATGCATTTATATTAAAATTAGTCCAAAAAAAAAAAAAAAAAAAGTAAACTGTCTCCAACTAGGATATTATCAGGCCAAAAAACATTAAAAAGAGTGCAAATGTTGTGAATGTTTCACAGAACTGGAGACTGAGTGCCTTTTTTTTTCTTATTTTGGTGTCCAGATTTTTTTTTAAACCAAGGTATTATTTTTCAATATTTTTTGTTTTGTTTTTTCTACATGGAAATATAACACCGTGTCTACACCGGATGCAAGCGGCGTGATGCGACGTGACAAAAGACAATAGAACCCATTATAATCAGTGATGCGGTCTACACTGGATGTGGCGTAGCGTGACGTGACAAATCCCCAACAGTAAACTGATGCCTCACTCTATTGGTGACATACTCCAAGTGATACTTCTCACAGGAAGGACAAATGGATTTGCAAAATCGCAAACACTATACGGTTGCTAAGATGCTCAGAGTGTTCTTTAAATGCATTGATATGCAGTTGCTAGGGTGTTCTGGATATTTGCTTAGCGAGTCAAACGAGCCCAACCCCATGCTTCTATGATATTCTACTTATGGTTTTGGTCCCTCCTTTATTGTAAGTTTTATTGTCTGACAGGCTAAAATCAAAAACCTTAACTGGTTGTTTATTATAAGCTATGTATTAGGGTTGTCAAAAGTACAGACTTCGGTACCAAGTCGGTACTGAAATTTTAAAAATGTGACAATACTAGCATTTTGAGCGCTGTTGAGCAGATTCTTAAACATCTGATTGGCCACTGTGTTCACGCACTCAACAGATGTTATGTCTGTGATTGTCTTAATCAAGCGCTTACACAGATACACACGCAGGTGTTTGAAAGCAGATATATTGGGGATCCACTGATAGATGCCTGTTTTTAAACGCTCCTGTGTGTTATCTGTGTAAGCGCTCAGTGAAGAGCGTCAAAGATGTCTATCTACAACATGTTTTTGAAGCGTTGATCATTGTAGCCAATCACAGACATATCTGTTGAGCGTGTGAACACAATGGCCAATCAGAGGTGTTTAAGAATATGCTCAAACGCAGTCAAAATGCTAGGCAGAAATGCTGGTATCATCACATTTTTAACATTTTGACAACAATACTATGTATATTACAAATTTGTGTCTTCCATAGGGATGCACTGATATGAAAAGTTTGATAAGTTATGATATATGGTATGATAAGATATGATATTAGAGGGTTGGGCAATATGACCAAAAAACTGGGAAAAAAAATCTATTTCCCAACAAAGAAATAAAATAATGCCTAAATAATTCATTGCACAACAAGTATAAAGAATCAAAATGCATGTGCCAATGAATAAATAAATGGAATAGCCTAGGAATGGACAATAATTAACTGGTTTTAATTAAAGCATATTGTTGATGAGAATAATGAAAAAAATAAATGTGCTAGTTATTATTAATAATGCATCAATGTGCACATGCTGAAGCTGAAGAGTAAAACTTAAGCGCTTTGCTAGTGGGTTAATTAACTCAACAAAACACATCTTATATGAGATTAATCAGATATTTAAGCAACATAATCAGAAAATTACAACTTATATCTGCACAAAAAGACGCAAATGAACTAAGTTACATGCTTGTCAAATTGTGTAACTCCTGTTGTGGATTCTGACACATTGCAAATAGGTAACTAAACCAAAAGAATTCACAATAGAGTTCTCATTACAATGTTATATGACAGTCTCAATCATAGTTATTAATGTTGTGGATTGCTGTTTGAGCTGTGTGCACTGAAGCTAACTACCGCTTTAACTTAACCAAATGCATCCTATATGATATATATACACATACAAAAACATAATATTACAACTTATAATTGCAAAAAAGGCTGCGAGTGCACAAGTGAACTTGACTGTGCTAGTCATGATGAAGGTTTAACTTGTGGATGCGCTTATCCCATAACAGCGCGCTGAAACACGGGCACACAAAGAATTCACAACATTCTTTTACAGTATAGATCTCATTATAATTTTATGTAGTCTGTGACAGATTTGAGCTGCACATCTTGCATTTAACTGTATTCTCTTTTCAAAGTGATTCCAATCATATTTCAAGCAATTCAAAACCATCATAGCAAACTGCACATCTGAAGTGCCTCAGCTGAAGGAAATCATCCATTATTTATTGGCTATATCGCCAATAGTGATAACATTAAAAAACGAACATATATCGGCCAATGACGGAAAAAAAAGACGAAATATGTGGACAAAATTTTTGTACGTGGACGAAATAATTGTAGAAATCTGCCATTTCATTGTAAGATCAAGTTATGACATTAATTTTATTATTTTTTAAAAAAGGTTAAAAAAATTAAACACATGCATGGATGAATCATTTAGAATAAGATCAATAACATGCATTTAGAACACAGATATTCCTTTTAACACAGACTTTAAAAAATATAACATGTCATTTAAGTGTAAATGTGGAATGCAAGGACAAATAAAAGAATGTGTTGTGAACATTTCTCCATGCTGGACATAAACACTTCACAGTTCAAGTTCAATCACTGCCCCTTAAGTTAATGTATGACATGAGGAGTTCAAATTTTAACAGAAGCCAGTCTACAAATAGACTGTCCCTTTCTTACACACACACATTCAAGTAAGAAGCCATAATTTCTCTCATACTGCTGGTTCCCACCTAATTCAATGAGCTATTCTCGCACAAATTAATGTGTCACTTCTATTTCTATGTAGACGTAAGGGCCCTTGGGAGGGAGAGGCAGTCCATTTATACTCCAGGAGCGTCTGACTAAGGAGGAATATGGGGGAGAGCGTGCTGAAACAGATAACTTACACTGCAACATTCCTGTCATTGCTGACATACACACCAGAGAATGAACTATGCATTGACATACTACATTTTACAAGTTAAAATGACTGTTAGTGCACTTCAAATCTTGTCAAGGACTATAATTGATTTTCTATCCTCCTTGCCAGTCAAATATATCCACGTCTTCCGTTTACAGCTAGTTAACACCATCTTTGACACATCTATTCCAGGTCTAGGGAAATTATTTGACATTGTCAAATCATAAGCAGAAGCAGCAACAATTTATTATAAAGAAAGACTATTTCACAAAGTTATCGTGTTGTAGTTTCCAATGAACTACAAAATGACAGTAATGTTAAAGATTTTTTAGGAAAACTGACTTCCTGAATGAGCCCTTCCCTGCACCTGTCCTGAGCTCTGCAGGAAGCTCTATATAATAAAGCATTAAACAAACATGACGGCGAAGCGTCAGGCCTCAAAGTGCAAAATATCCCGGATCATTTTGACGGAACTTAAGGTCAGTTCAAAGGTGAACTACCTTACCCTTTATACAAAATAAAATCACAATTTTGCTTATGATAATGTCCCATATGAAGCACTAAATATCTTTTGTCGTGTTTTTATGGCTTCAAAATAAAACATTTCTCACGAAATCTTCGAGCACACAGTTTACCTGTGTCGCGCAGCAACACAAACAAGTCACTGACAAAACATACTAGGCTAGAAACAATATTTATGACGTCAGCCCAACGGCTGAGCAGCTTGATAAGTTGTTAAAATGGTTTTCATGATTTTCATTAATCTTTTAACGCACTACACTTGGTTGAACAAGTTGAGCTACTAGAAATCCATTGTGAACAGCGACGGTTTACTTTTTAGAGCAGCGTATTAAAAGGAGATGATATAAAGCAATTACATTGACAATTTAACGTAGATTTACATCCCATTGATAGTTTTCACCTACTTTATACAGATCTGTCCTGTAAATGCTTAATGAATATGAGGTGATCTTACCCGGCGGCGGCTAAAGCACTGTGTTCAGGTCAACCTCTCGTTGTCCAACTCACTCGAAAAAACATTTTAGGTAAGAGAATAAAACTAGTCAAACAAAAGAGAATGAACTAGTGAATACTGCACAGCGGCGTAAGGAGGAAAAGGCCGTTTTCTTTAGTTTAAAATCGACACGAAAGGTAAATAAATAGTAAAGAGTTTAATGGAAATGTTTCAGTCTGTCCTGCTTTGCTCCTCCCATTCCAGCAGCGGCACCTTCTTCTTTAAAAATGAGTCTCATTCGCGCTCGAGACGCGGGATTTCAATCCGCCCCGCTCACGCGACCATCGCGCGCTTATTCCATATCTCCGGTCAGAAAGACTTTCATAAAGATCCGGCAGATGAAAGCTAACCCTGCGCCAAAAAACAAGCTTTCAAAGAGTAAAGTCAAGCGCTTCCTCCACTCTGTGGTTTTTAGTCCATTCAGTTCCTTCTCCCCCTTTTTTTCCTCTCAGGTTGATCCCTCCCACTTCTGGCACAGTTTCATCCCAGTGCTTTCATTCACCGAGTGAACTTTTGTTGGGAAGTCAGACTCATTTATGCGAATCGGTTCTTTTGAACATTCGCTTCAAAGAACCGGATTCAGTGATTCTTTAACGCCATCGCATGGTCCCTGATACACGTTGAGACACATTACATGATCTAAACGTTCAGATTAAGCCGTACTTAGACCCCTTTCCGATTAGTTCCGCTAATAAATAAGTTTATTGTAATTTCACGAGTCCCAGTTCAGTTTGTTACAGCCATGATTCATCTAGAACCTAACCGACCCTGCATCTCAATGTGCATACTATCTACCCTATCCGCCCTAAATAGTATTGAATATTACTAATGTCACATACTTTTTAGGATGGATAGTATGCACATTGAGACGCAGGCTATTATTTGCTGCACTGAACTGTTGACATTGGTATTGCGAACCGGTTCAAGTGATTCTTTAAAAAGATTCAAACCAAAAACCGAAACTACAGTTGCAGTCGGGCTGCTTCTCCATGCATAGTATTTGCCCCCCTTAATTCTACAAAAGCTAAACAACTATCAGTTACTGAATGTCCTCATTTGTAAATAAGGATTCTCTCATAAAGCTAGGTGAGGCTAAGTTTACCTTTCTTAAAGGGATATACAGTAATATGCTACTGTGATGGAGTGATTACAGAAGCAGGCAAGACACAACAGGCACAACACATGGGTGTGTGAAGAAAGCGAGAGCAGTTTGGGGTCTTGATGCAATAATTCCACATAACAGTAGAAAGGTGATCTTTTCTTAGCAACAGTTTTTATCTATTTTAATTTATTTACTTATTGCTCTTAAAGCAATAAATAAGACCCTACAAAAAGCTAACTTGAATGCAACAGCTCAAATCTATTCTCAATGTTAATCTCATTCATTGTTTCATTTGCAGTGACAAACATCATGGATACACTCTGAAAGAGCCACGCTACCTTCTGGTCTGTACTGGGCAATGATGGTCACCGTCTGTCCAGCCCTCTTCAGTGCAGCAGCCGCCTGCTCATGGGTAGCATTGCGCAGGTTTACACCATTCACCTGGGACGATACCATGGTAACAGATTAAAGCAACAACCCCCACACACCACACACTCACGCAAACCACATGATGTAATCTCAGCTCTAAGACTTCATACCAATTTAAAGAGTGTATTATAAATCATGAAAAATTCCATTCCATTTAATATAGACTATATCGTTCAAAAGATGGGTTAGAAAAATCTTTTTTTTTTTTAAGAAATTTATATTTTTATTCAGCAAGGATGCATTATATTGATCCAAAGTGACAGTAAAGACATTTATTATGTTACAAAAGATTTCTATTTCAAATAAATGTTTGTCTTTTAAACTTTCTATCCATCAAAGAATCCTGAAAAAAAGAATTTTTTAGGTTTTCACAAAAATATTAAGCAGCAGCAAACTGTTTTCAACACTGATATAATAAGAAGAAATGTTTCTTGAGAACCCAATCAGCCTATTAGAATGATTTTTGAAGGGTCATGTGACTGAAGACTGGAGTAATGATGCTGAAAATTCAGCCATCTCAGGAATGAATTACATTTGAAAATATATTCAAATAAAAAACAGTTATTTAAAATTGTAATAATATTTCACAATATGTATTTTTTATCAAATAAATGCAACCTTGGTGAGCATAAGACTTCTTTCAAAAACATAAAAAAGTATTGAATATTACTGACCCCAAACTTTTGAATGGTACTACATATTTTAATGCTGTTAATCCTTACTATTTCTACTTGAGTGTCACGGACAGTTACTGACCGACAGGATGCGGTCTCCTCTCCTCAGCTCTCCGCTCAGGTCGGCTGGCCCTCCTGCCAAGATGAAAGACACGAAGATGCCCTCTCCGTCCTCCCCGCCCACAATGTTGAATCCCAAACCTGTGGAACCCTTGTGTAGCAGAATCTTCCGCGGCTCCCTGCCAAGCAGAACGACAGTGTCAAGGATCAGGATGGACTTGTATCACCCCAGCAGCAGGGAGGGGACAAAAGACAGACATATGTTCAATATATATATATTAATGTGGTTGTTCCACTACATATATATATAGTGGAACAACCACATTAAGACATTTGAGAATGGGATGGGTTTCAGAAATCTTCACAAAGCTTCATTTATCCCAGACTGCATCAAGAAAAAATAACAATTCATAGGGTAAAGGAACAATAATAATGTTTCAGTCTAGCCAGAAGGTAAATTATTATTTTGCATTTCGTCTTCCTCCTGTCATTAACAGAGAGAGGAAATCGAGAAGAACAGATCCATGAGAAAACACAAAGCTCCAGTCACGACTAGAGGAGACTGGCAAACTTTCATCCACAACAAAGCTAAACAACAAGTGTTCCAGATTTGTTCCAGAAATGAGCGCTAACACATACACACCGATAACTAACACACTTTCCCACACAGGCACAAAACGCATTCACACATTGAGCTCATTCCTGCCTTGTGCAGGACTGCGGTACTGTTTTAGCAGCCGTGATTCATCTGCAGGCAGAGAGGCATTCCAGACTGCCCAGAGCTGGCACACCAGCGAGACTCGGCTACATTCAGAGGCCGTCAAAAACCCTTTCCGCATGTACTGCAGAATAACCCCAAAACCAGTTCCCAAAAATGCAACACACATCAACATTTGTAGTGACAGCTCCCTGCTTTCAGCAGGGCAGTACGCATGCTTCTCATTAGAATTCTGCACTACCACAGAACTCAGTTAGCTCTCGACATGAGCCGTTCCATCTCGATTGCCCATGGTGCAGCTTTATGACACTGAAAACAGCACTTTTATGTGACCGGACAAGTTGTGCTTTTAGGAAAGGTTTGGTCCATATATGAATTACACAAACTGACTATGGGTACTTTGTGTGATCTACTGGTGTACTGGAGTCAATTTACTGAGAACCTTATGTCCATAAATTTAATGCAAGTGGTAAACAGTTTTTTTAATCATCTTTTTAACCTTTGTTTATTACATGACACACAGTAAAACCATGACCTGAACAATAGTTCCCTGTTTTCTGTCGCTCTAATGGGTCTCTTGTAAACAACATTATTTATTAGTTCCTCTCTTTTGCAGTCTATCCTGCTCTAAGTTGACAAATTGTAAAAGCTCACACACACTCATTTTGAACATGTATGCCAAACAACTGTGGTTGATTAACCTGTTAAAACTCTATAGATACACCAGACAGGGTTGTGTATAATTAAGGATTGAAAAATTTGCTTCTTTTTAGTTCAAGAAGTTGAATTAAACTTTATGTGTAAATTCAAGTGACAAGAAGAGGAACTTAATTGCAAGTCAAAGATATTCAACAAACAATGGGTTCTGGGAAATTAAAGCTGCAGTCCGCAAGTTCTGCCTCTTTGTCGCCATCTCTGTTCGAAACCTGCAATTGCAGTTATTTGCATAATTATTATCTTTACGTGGGTTGTGCATCGCCACGGCTCCTCAACACGGATTAATCTAAGGCTTTGAGGAGAATAAGTGGCTGTCAGTCACCGCACCGGTGGATACTGTACTTTTGAATCATAGATTGTAGTCTTGGAAGTATAACCAAAATAAGAATTTTCACCAGAAAATGTCATCTGAACAAGTAAGTAACACATCTACTACTTTTGCTCTGACTAACTGAGGAAAAAAAAGTATTACAATAAATCGTGCTACCAATGGTGATTAAATCTAGTGGTCGCTTAGCTCATATCACATCAAACGGTGCAAATTATTAATATTGTTATACTTTGTTCTCAAATTGTTAATGTTAACAACATCAGCATTTAGTGTGTATTAGCGTTACCTGTAGATTTCAATATCTGTACAGTCTAATCACTAATGTTAATTTGTCGTACCATACAATCCGCCATCACAAAGATAAGTTTAATTATTACAGCTGCTGCGAGAAAAGGCTATGAATGATCCGCCACCTGCAGCATCCTCACATGTGATATAGCCTACTAGCTGGGACTCCTTCTTTATGTAAACAGACATGATGTAATGACTCAAAGACATAGTTCTTTCATCAGGCCTATAAACCTTTAAGCTTTTTTCAAACAAACTTTCTCAAGCCAACATTAGCTCTTGACAAACATTGCTTTTCAGGCTATTCTCATCAATTTCTTTTGAGTTTTAATTCGTTTTAATTCTACTTCCTCACATTTAAATTCAAATTGCAATTCTACATCCTGTTTTGTACCTCAAATTAAATTCATTTCATTTCTGAATGGCACACAACCCTGATACCAAATGCTTTGTTGATTAAACATTAAGATTAGTTTCATTAAATGATAATCAAAAGTATTAAAATGAATGAAAACAGAGGTATATGAAAATAATTTTGTTCATTTCATTAATTTAAGGCAATTACTTTTAATGCCTAGGTCAAACACTTATTAGGTCTAGTGAAAAATTAATTGAATATATGCTGAAAAGATCTGCTGTGAGATTAGTACTAGGCTTTTATTTAAAATTCAACTTTTATTAAAATAGTACCAGAGCAAATGAAAGAACTGAATCACAAATACTTTGCTATTGCAAATCTGTACATGGCATCCTTGTACACAACAAAATAAAGCAGTTATCAAATGCAAGCAGTCACTCACTCAAACCATTACCTGGACCTACTGTACCTGTTCATGAGCGAAATGCTTGTCCTACCTCGTCTCTCTACATTGGCTTTTAACATTGGCAAGGAAGACGAGATGTTAACAGTGAACATGGTGCCTGCCGCTAGCTACCCGGCAGGGTATGAAGAATATTTTCCCCAGGACTCTGTATCTTGCTCCAGACCGGCTGTGAAGTGGCGTATGTGTTTATGTGTGCTTTCTCTAAGTGATAGGGGAGTGATGGGAAACAGCACCACATCGCCTATCACGCGTCACCCCTGCAGGAACAGCGTAAGACTTAACTCTTACCCAGCCACATGAACTGCTGTCCACCACAATAAAATATCCTCAATTTTGATTTTATCAATTAAAAATTGATGGATCATGAAGAGTGGCTGCGATAATAGAGTAATTGTATCTTAATGTAAAACAATGGCTAAGTAGCTATTTCATTGGCTGAAATTATGCAATAACCCATGTGGCCTAAGTTTCAGAAGAAGAGGAAGTCGCTTTAGTTTAATGAAAGATTTCAAAAATGTGTATTAAGAGATTAAAATGTGTCCATTTTGTACATTATAAGGCACGCAACTCCAATGTGCAGTGTATATTGTAGTCAGTCTTTCTCTTTTAATCTCTATGGCATATAGAGATTAAACCCCTCAAAGAACCCCAACCCAATCACCACCAAAGTACTGTTGTGGTACAAGCTGAAATTTCACATCATTATTGAAGGATGACCACAAGGCTCAGAGGTTTACAGGGTTGCAATGCCCCAGTTCAGTCTGTCTGCTTCTCTTTCCACTCTAAGTAATTTGCTCTGATTGAGTGATTAATGGTGGATACAGTGGATACTGCTTTCCGGAATCACGTGGAGACATAATTCTCCGTGGAAAACATGTTCTCTTTGGCAGAATCGTATGGCTTTCATGGCTGCTGTGGGCTGCTCTATCTTCCTCTTTCTCGGAATGCTTTCAAAGCTCTGGGTGAAAACCACCGATCTCTTCCTCGGAACACACTACTTCAGTCCCATTTGACTTCATGCCAAGAGACGTTCAAGATATTTCCAGCCTCTCAGAGCAGCTAAGAATAAACCAAGTGTGTCAACAGTTTACAATCAGGTGCGTCACTGAGTAGAGATGCCAAAAAGTACCACAGCTTCAATCATATTCTATCCCACCAATATTATTTGCACAGTATAAACTGAACCTAATGACAAATGAGTGACTTGAATTATCGTGTTGCTTATTGACAATGATGTTGATTTAGGTTCTGAATTGTCAATTGTAGTCGGAAATACAAGCACTCAATCAGGGAACGCTTGCTTCAGCTGTAAGTTAAAACTTATGTTGAGTGCCTGTGTCTGAAGTCTGATTAGGTATTACATTTGAATTTGAACTTACTTTGCGACCGTTAAATAAAGTATGTTCTATATAGTTTGAATATGGGTAGTATTTATGATATTTGGATGCAGGCCTACTACATCCGCCATGTTGCTACTGTCACGTGACCTACCAGCGTCTATTACGTCACTTTACTTCTATTCATAAATCCTCTCCTGTGGCCTCATGGGATAGTAAAGTGTCCATTGAATGTGCACTTCAGAATCAAGGCAGATGTTTTATTCACAACAGAACATAGATAGCATAACAAATGTTTAAATGGAGAAATTTTACACTTTTATCCACTAAATGAGAACATTTTAAATTTGATGCCTGCTACAGGTCTCAAAGAAGTTGGCACGGGGCCAGCAAATGGCTGAAAAAGCAAGAATTTTTAAAAGATCCAGCTGGGAGAACATCTAGCAATTAATTAAGTTAATTGATATCAGGTCTGTAACATGATTAGCTATAAAAGGGATGTCTTAGAGAGGCAGAGTATCTCAGAAGTAAAGATCTCCAATCTGTGAAAGAGTGCGTAAAAAGATTCTGGAAAACAATGTTCCTCAACGTCAAATTGCAAAGGCTTTGCAAATCGTATCATCTACAGTGCATAACATCATCAAAGGACTCAGAGAAACTGGAGAAATCTCTGTGCGTAAGGGACAAGGCTGAAGACCTTTATCTGATGCCCATGGTCTTCGGGCCCTCAAACGACACTGCATCACTCATCGGCATTATTGTGTCAATGACATTACTAAATGGACCCAGGAATACTTCCAGAAACCACTGTCGGTAAACACAATCCGCCGTGCCATCTGCAGATGCCAACTAAATCTCTATCATGCAAAAAGGAAACCATATGTGAACATGGTCCAGAAGCGCCGTCGTGTCCTGTGGGCCAAGGGTCATTTAAAATGGACTGTTTCAAAGTGGAAAAGTGTTCTATGGTCAGATGAGTCCAAATTTGACATTCTTGTTGGAAATCACGGACGCCGTGTCCTCTGGGCTAAAGAGGAGGGAGACCTTCCAGCGAGTTATCAGCATTCAGTTCAAAAGCCAGCATCTCTGATGGTATGGGGGTGCATAAGTGTATACGGTATGGGCAGCTTGCATGTTTCGGAAGGCACTATGAATACTGAAAGGTATATAAAGGTTTTAGAGCAACATATGCTCCCCTCCAGACGACGTCTATTTCAGGGAAGGCCTTGTGTATTTCAGCAGAACAATGCAAAACCACATACTGCAGCTATTACAACAGCATGGCTTTGTCGTAGAAGAGTCTCGTGCTGAATTGGCCTGCCTGCAGTCCAGATCTTTCACCTATAGAGAACGTTTGGCGCATCATTAAACGAAAGATGACCACAAACTCTTCAGCAGCTGGAAATCTATATCAGGCAAGAATGGGACCAAATTCCAACACCAAAACTCCAGAAACTCATAACCTCGATGCCCAGATGTCTTCAAACTGTTTTGAAAAGAAGAGGAGATGTTACACCATGGTAAACATGCCCCCGTCCCAACTATTTTGAGACCTGTAGCAGGCATCAAATTTGAAATAAGCTCATTTTGTGTATAAAATTGTAAACTTTCTCCGTTTAAACATTTGTTATGTTATCTATGTTCTATTGTGAATAAAATATTGGCTCATGTGATTTGAAAGTCTTTTAGTTTTCATTTTATTCAAATTTAAAAAACGTCCCAACATTTACGGAATTCGGGTTGTATTATATATTAAAGAGAGAACATTATGTGTTCAGCATGAAACTGGTAAACGTTCTCATGTATGTTGCCCCACTTCACTTGTGTATGTCAAGACAGAAAATGTCTGTCCGTATATTTTGCCGTAAAACCAATTGCCCCTTGGGGGACATAACTAAAGTTGAAGTTAAAGTTGAAATTAAAAAATATATTATAATATATATATATATATATTAATTAGATATTTATTTATATTTTTATTCCCCTACAATTGTGTATGTGGCAGTCTGAATTACAAGTGATGTAATGCACTGAATGGAAAAACAAACTCCATGAGTCATGCAAGGAAGCCATTTTTGAAAACCATAATCAGACATGGTCACGAATGGCCTAGACTATTTAAAATGTAAGATTTGTCTGTCTGGGTTTGTATCTAAATGTGTGTCCATCATTTGTGCACATGAGTGTGTGAGCAGATTGTCATTAGCCTGTTCGATTGGCGGCATGGCCGATTATGTTCTGCAATCCGAAGGGTGGGTGGGAGATCTCCCCCGAATCTCCATAATATATTCAGCTGGTAAAGAAGCCAGGGGGCCGTTAGTGTGTACTGGGTCAGATGGAGGGATCTAAATGTGTCTGTGACTGCCGTGCTAGTGTGGGGGAAGCACAGATGGGCAGAGGGCCTATCTGAGTCTCTCCTGTGACTCAGTCATATATACACACACACAGTCCTCCAGGAGTGAACTGTCACTGTACACCAACACAAAGTATATGCGCCTGTAAACAACTTTTATTAGCCTCTGGGGAGACCTCCAGGGTGTTTGTGATAAGGTTCAGACTTACTTTGACAGCTTAGTTTGGGCACAGTGAAGTGCAAAGTGGGATAATATAACACTATTTATGTACTTTGGTAGGTGTAGCCCTGTGTAGGTTTAAATACTGTATGCGTGTGTATGTGTGTGTGTGTGTTTGGGCTACGTGTCAAAGGGAGTGTGTGTTCATGTCAGCACATTATGACAGACTGTCTAAGTCTATCTATGTGTGTGATGGGCATTGGCAGAGCACACTGTGTGTGTGTGTGTTTGTGGCCTGCTTTCCCCCGTTCAAATGAATCATGACAGCTTCAGGAATGTGCACCACTACTCATTTGTAGTCTGACTGCAGAATTAACCTCTCACTTCCCTATACATTTATGGTAAGAGCAGGCCCTACTGTTTATATTTACATAACTGCAACAGAAGCCAAAACATTCCTGTGTTGGAAGGTTCCATGAGTGTGTATTTATGTGTTTGGAGAATAATAAATCTTTGGGTGACCGCTCCAGTCTTTGTCACACCTACAGCAATGCTAGTATACAAACCAATGAACATATAAACAAACATGAACGAGACAGGTGTGAGGTAAGTATTGTTAAATTATATACATGATCACACACACACACACACACACACACACACACACACACACACACACACACACACACACACACACGTCTGGTTTACTATCCTTGTGGGGACTCTCCATAGATGTAATGGTTTTTATATCATACAAACTGTGTATTCTATCCCTTTACACTAACCATACCCATCACAGAAAACTTTCTGCATTTTTACATATATATATATATATATATATATATATATATATATATATATATATATAAACTCTGTATGATTTATAAGCTTTTTTTCCCCACGGGGACCTAAACTGAGCCTAAATTGACACCGAGATAGAAAAACATGTACATAAACAAACACATACACACACACACACACACACACACACACACACACACACACTCAAACACACTTGTGGGCACCTTGTGGAAGAATAGCTCTGTATATAAGGTAAACAAAAATTATTCATATTGTCTAATGCCATCCAACACTTGTAGAATGTCTTTTATTACAATTTATGAATAAAATGTGTGTGGTACTTGCACATGCAAAAGGGCAGAGCACTGCAATGCAGTTGGTAGTGTTAAGGTTGTCAGGATGTTGCTATGTGTTTGCTAGGGTGTTGCTAGGGAGTCAGGGTGGTTGCTTACTGTATCTTTGAAAGTAACTACATATATGTATAGCTTTAGTCCTTCAATGTAAGTCTACGGATTCTACCAGCTGAACATTGTAGGTCCAACTGCTAATAGCACACACTCTTCGATAAACTGCATAAGGTGTCATTCATGTCATGATAAGCTGTTGACTAGTTATGTGCTAAAGTTTAATATGTAGAGTGAGGGTTGTTGAAAATGAATTGAATAATTAGCCTTAGACTGCAGAGCCTGTACTACAGTACAGTGAGTATGCAAGGATAGCAACATTCGCAGTGGTATGTAAAGTAGATGATACCCATCCCAGACAGCCAGTCACAGTACATCACTCAGACTACGACTGCTTCAGAGAGCACACAAAACACCAGGACATTATATGGGCTCGTAAAGGATGATGGCTATAGGTTTAAACTCACATACTATATGAGAATTAGCATAGGTTCAAAATGGGCAGGGTGTGAATTAGGGGAGAGTTTGGGGTGCTTTTGGTTTTTCAAATGAAGATGAAACTAAAGGCTGTAGGCTTCTTAAGTATATTTTAACAGCATTTTCAAAGTTTTAATAACCAAAAAAAAAAAAAAAAAGGCAAAAGTAGGCTACTTAAGCTATTTCTTTTAGGATCAGTGTGAGATGATACCTCAACAAAAAATAATTATTGCCATTATTTATCACCTCATTGTAGACTTACATATAACAAATAGATCCTAAAATGGTTAACTGTCTTGAAAACAACTTTACTATTTTGATTAAAACGTCTTTAGGTTCTGCTAGATCCATTAAATGAAAATTTTGCCATCATTTACTCATATGTATGACTTTCTTCTGTAGAACAAGATAAAAAAGATATTTTAAAAGTCATTGGGGTACAAACAACATGTGATGAGTAAATGATGACAGAATGTTCATTTTTGGGTAAACCACCTCTTTAAACGTGAACAGTCTGTGCTCTAAATGGCAGAAAAAAGACCTTCCTGAATAATTTGCACACTGAAAACGCGATAGACATGGTTAAACCGGGGTAGAAAGTATAAAGCTCTCATTTGTTTGTGACTATACTGACTCTAAAAGTGCCTATTCACACCAAGACAAATATTTGGTTTGGAATTCGGTGTGATTTTAATTTGAATGGACGGCTGTTAACACACCTGTTCAGACCAACATGAATATTCGCATGCTGTCAATGCCATCTCTTTTCTATCACACTGTGAATAAAATCTGGCCAACCGACAGGATTCACACTTTTGATCACATGCCCAGAGCTGCTGCTGTTACATAAAACTACAACTTGGTGGCGCTCACGTATTTTGCTAAGTAACAGTGAATAGCTGAGGAAGAATCACTTTGCTCTTATTGTTTAACAAACTTCATAACGAATACAAAAATCTGAACGGCTATTTGAAAACTTGCGAATACCATTTGACTTCCTTTCTTCTCCATGACGAGGGTGTCAGAATCGTTAGTTACTTAGTGCTTGGTGTCCCGGAGTAACCAGGGAATTTCTGCTTTTCTAAAAGCGCCATCTAAAGCCAGAGAGTGAATGTGAATTTTCATTTAGCCCGGGTCTGAACAGACAAATCATATGCGAAAATTAGACCAATTATTTGAGCCGAATATTCGTGCTGGTGTGAGCAGGCCTTAAAGTGTTAGTTCACCCAAAAATGAAAATTATCCCATATTTTACTCACCCTCAAACCATCCTAGGTGTTTATGCCTTTCTTCTTTCAGCCAAAAACAATCGGAGTTACATTAAAAATATCCTGGGTCTTCCAAGCTTTACAAAAGGACTAAATGGTGCCATTTTTTGAAGGCCAAAAAAGCGCATACATCCATCATAAAAGTAATCCATATGGCTCCAGGGGGTTAAAGGCCTTCTGAAGCAAAGTGATGCGTTTTTGTAAAAAAAATATCCATAATTATAACTTTATAAACTGTAATCACTAGCTTCCGGTAATGATCGTACGCGAGTCTAGTTCCGGCAGAAGAGTGACCTTTAACCCGACGCATGGCGTATTGACGAATGCGGAAGTGCAGAGGATAGAGCAAAACAAAACACCTGACACAAATTAGAAGTATAAAACAAATTTTTTAAAGAGAAATGTTGTCGGAGCTTGAGTTTGTCCAGCCCTATTAGTTTGAACCCCGAGAGGTGTCTATTCTTAACTAAGCTTACGCTACTCCTACGTCATACGCCGGAACTCGACTCTCGTGAAAGTATGGATGGACGTTAATGGAAGCTAGTGATTACAGTTTATAAAGTTATAATTATGGATATTTTTCTTATAAAGATGCATTCAGAAGGCCTTTATTAATCCCCTGGAGCCGTATGGATTACTTTTATTATGGATGGATGCGCTTTTTTGGTTTAAAAAAAATGGCAACATTCACTCCCATTATAAAGCTTGGAAGAGCCAGGATATTTTTTAATATAACTCTGATTGTATTTGTCTAAAAGAAGAAAATCATATACACCTAGGATGGCTTGAGGGTGAGTAAATCATGGGATAATTTTCATTTTTGGGTGAACTATCCCTTTAAGGAGTTTAATCCCACAGGCTAAAAATGTGTCCTCCACACTGCTTTCGCCTCAAGACCTTACCTGTGCCACACTGCAGGCTGAGCTGAGTTAGGGGGAAGGTTGGTGGCCGTGCGGGGGGCTAACTATTAGGTTAACTAGGCTATGCTATGCTAAGCCAGGCAGAGCGAGAAGCAGTGGTTAGTACCTGCCGGTGTACGGGACCAGGCTTTGACACAGAGCAGGCGGGGCGGGGCTGCAACCCACGTCCCCAGACCCCCTGCTGCACAGATGGGGGGAGGGAGGGCTGGTGTCCCCATGAGGTTTGTGGATGGCACTGTAAATGGGCTCGGCCCTATTGGGGGTACAGAAATCACACAGTAAATGGGGCGCTTTCAGACACACAGAGACAGCAGACAGAGACATACTGTATGAAGACACATACACATGCACACAGACGGAGACAAACACACACATGCAGAAGTGAGGATGCCTTCAGCTGGATGGTTAGAGAGGGACGAGTCAGCTCTGGGACCAGGCTGACTCACAGGCTCCAGGGACTCCATGCTCGGAGAGGTAAAACCCATCTCATGTCCAGGCAACAGTGGCCGTAACTTCAAGACATTTGACCCCATGCCAGAAGCATCTCTTATACCCGGAGTGTTTGTTTGCCGTGTTGGGATTTGTGTTGGAGACAATATTCAACCAGTCATGTTGCGTTAAAGCAATGTTCACAAACACACCACCACAGAGAGGCATTACACACCTCGTAGACGTTCTTCAGCCCACACTCGACACCTACTTAAAATCTTTTTTATTTGTTCTATCTTTGCCCAGTTACATCATAAAATGTGAACAGTATTGCCAAAAAGAAATTAGACAACTAAAGCTGAAGAACTGTAGCAGATTGTGAGAAATCAATGTACACCTCTAATCAAATATATATTTATATGGGCATGCAAGTGCTGCTTTTTGTCATTTGTGCATGAGTGCACTTGAAAAGTGAGTGACAGGGTTCCCACACTTTTTGACCAATACATTTTCATGATTTTTTAGTTGCTTTCCAGGGATTTTTGATTATTTACAATTTACAATGATTCAATATTTTACAGCCGAAGTATTTAAAAAACAATATTAGCTGTAGAAACTTCTACTTGTATGACTTTTCCAGGCCTGGAAATGTTAAAATTCCCAGATATTTCCAGGTTTTTCATGGCCGTGGGAACCCTAGAGTGAAGAAGTGAGTGACCGTAAGTGAACAGATGAGTAAATTATTGACTCTGACCTGGTGAAGTCCTCCTCCCCCAGCATGTGCCGTGGGACTGGGGAGTACCTCGAGGGGGTAACCTGGGGTGGCTGGTACACTGGTTTAGGCTCCATGCCGCCCATGTAGGCCATGCTGGAGTTGTGTCCAACGTGGTTGTCCACCATGGTGGGAAAGGCTGGAGGGAGGCCGAGACCAGTAAAGGGAAAAACGGCAGATGATTTCACCAGGTAACTACAGAGGACCAGTTAATCTCTAAGATGTGTGTGCAGAACCTCATAATACGTAGTATGGAGGATAAAAGGATAATTTGACTAGGTTTTTGGACATTATAAGCATAAATCTTTATTTTGTAATTATTGATAAGGGACAACACAAACTATGAGGCCTGGGCCAAATTTAATCCAGTTATCAGGCATCACAGCTGCCAAAAAGCATGCCTCATTGTGATGTGCATATATCATTCCAAATTTAGGGGTTGGTAAGATTTTTCATGTTTTTGAAAGAGGTCACCAAGGCTGCATTTATTTGCCCAAAAACAGTAATACTGTGAAATATTATTACAATTTAACTGTTTTCTAATTTAATATATTTTGAAATGCAATGTGTCCTGTAATGGCAAAGCTGAATTTTCAGCATCATTACTCCAGTCTTCAGTGTCACATGATCCTTCAGAAATCATTCTAATATGCTGAAATGCTGCTCAAGAAACATTTCTTAATATTATCAACGTTGAAAACAGTTGTGCTGCTTAATTTTTTTTTTTTTTTTTCTGGAATGTGTGATACATTTTTTCTTAGGATTCTTTGATGTATGGAGTTATTTGAAATATAAATCTTTTGCCATATAATATAGTAAATGTTTTTACTTTTACTTTCAATCTTATGTGTCCTTACTGAATAAAATTATTATTTATTTATTTAAAAAAACAAAAACAAACCTAATTACCTCAAACTTTTAAACAGTAGTGTATGTCCTTTATCATCTAATCAAAAAGAAAATCCTTATTGCTGGTTTTAATTGCAAATTATAAGGATAATGATTCATGCTGATATTGTCCATAATCCCACTTTGCCTTTTGGAGGGCACTGTATGCCTTCCTGGATTACACCATCAAAAACGATTGACTTGAGGAACAGTATCATAGGTGCACTTTCGTTGAGTGACTTTTATTGAGAGACTGACTCATCTCGTATATGTGACCCTGGACCACAAAACCAGTCATAACGGTCAATTTTTTGAAATTGAGATTTATACATCATATGAAAGCTGAATAAATATGTATGTATGTATGTGATGTATGGTTTGTTAGGATAGGACAATATTTGGCAGAGATACAACTATTTGAATATCTGGAATCTGAGGGTGCAAAAAAATCTAAATATTGAGAAAATCGCCTTTAAAGTTGTCCAAATGAAGTTCTTAGCAATGCATATCCACTCACAAAAATACATTTTTGATATATTTACGGTAGGAAATTTACAAAATATCTTCATGGAACATGATCTTTACTTAATATCCTAATGATTTTTGGCATAAAAGAAAAATCGATAATTTTGACCCATGCAATGTATTGTTGGCTTTTGCTACAAATATACCTGTGCAACTTATGACTGGTTTTGTGGTCCAGGGTAAAATAATCACAAACAGCTAAATAATCTCATTGTGATTGCTATTCAATTGACAAAAATATATTTTTAATAAAAAAGCAAAATACAGTTTCATGGCCAATAAGAGATATTCAGCCGCCAAAGGCAGGTGTGGTAAAAAGTTAATTTTGGCCACTGTGTGTGCATTTGTGCAGGTGGATTGTGTGAAAGCCTCGTCTCTCAGTGGGAGGGAGGGATCGGTGCTGTGATGGGAGCAGCAGTGCAGTGTGTGTGGGTGTCTGAAAACAGCGCCCACTGCTACACTACAGTGCTGTTACAAAACTCCACAGCACTCACTCACTGCACCACTCGGTTTCATTACAGGGTTAAAGATAAAAGCCGATAGGGATGTAGGTTATGTTTGAATTGACCTAACCACAAAGTCATTTTCACGTTTATCAATGCAGTATAAATAGTCATGTGCCTGGGCTATAAATTAAACAGTTTAGGAATGTTTTTAAGCTAGTAAGGGCATAGGGTTGCTGAAGATCAGCAAAAGAAGGTACGTACTGCTGGAGTAGTCTGGTGGGGCGTACATGTCGTTGAGATGTACTGGTCCCGGCTTGGCCACTTTCAGATAGACCATGTCTGAAGTATTCTTCAGGGCGGCCACAGCCTCCTCATGACGCACATCCTGAAGTATAATATTATTCACCTGCGAAGGCAGACACATACACACGCATGTTACATCGGCTGGTCTCTGAAGCGTGACTCAGAATGTTCACGACAGCACATTTGAAGATGTGGGAAGGAAGCGACTGGAGCGGAGGCTGGATGGCCCCACAATCAGCGACGGCGCTCCATTCTCCAGCTCTCAGCCGTCCGGTCACAAAAGGAAGGACGAGAGGGAGGGGAAGCTGGAAAGGCGCAGTGCTTCTTCCTTTGTAAGCTTTAGGGCACCTACACACTACAGAAAGCTTGACAGATAGAAATGTGTCCAGTTTGTTTTGAGGGAGTGGAAGGAGTCAAGTCTGTTTGAAATGTGGGTATATAGCGAATTGGACTCACAACTGTCTCTCTGAAATACTCACTGGTCAATAGATGCCAATGGATTGGTCAAATTTCAGTGGTGTGACTAGTAAGGAGTTTTTTTTTTTTTTACTTTTTTAAACCTCTGCAAACAACATGCATTATCACTGTTAAACACACCCACAATAAATCCAAGCAGCATAAACTGAAGAGAAAATAATAAATGTAAATTAAAAATACATAATTAAAATTTGACCAACTCTAGGCACTCCGTCCAGAAAATCAAGCTCCCTGACAGAATTCTTTTAAGAAAAGAAAGATAAGTAAAGGCACACTTTACATGTCTGCAGTTATGGCTGCCATGATTGATGCATAGCCTTTTAATTATGACATTTATGACCATGTCAATGCCTGCTCAGTCCCTGGCACTTGTGTGCCATGCAAGTGTTTCTCTTTATCACAGCTGTGTCCTTGTTTGAATTTGCGCTCAGCTGCACATCAATCACACTGTGGCCCATAAACCTTCACACATGAGATATATTGTCTATAATACGGCATAATAGCCTACAACAGTGTCTGTGGTCACTGAAGCATAAAATAATTCACAAAAAAAAGGTCCTGCAAAGATATTAAATGTTCCTATGCATGCAACCAGATTGCCTGTGTTGGCTCTATATATAGTGAAGTACACAGGTGCATGTGTGCAGGTGAAATCTTACAGCTAGTAGGCGATCGCCTGTCTGCAGTCGTCCATCTTTCTGTGCCGCCCCACCCTCGATGATCTTTGTGATGTAGATACTGTTGTCACCCGGGATGTGCTGGTTGCCTATACCTCCAGCAATACTGAAGCCAAGACCTTG
Source organism: Ctenopharyngodon idella (assembly GCF_019924925.1). Lineage (NCBI taxonomy): Eukaryota > Metazoa > Chordata > Actinopteri > Cypriniformes > Xenocyprididae > Ctenopharyngodon > Ctenopharyngodon idella. Next base: position 8,940,654 of record NC_067233.1, on the reverse strand, counting down.
AATGAATGGAATGGAGTTACATTTTTAACCAGGAAATCAGATCTTCTGAGGTTGAAGTCAGCATGAAGTCAACACTCACAACCCATTTTATTTCCTTAATGTGGCATATTTCCAAGACAAACAGTCAATTCAATGAGGGGAAAAAATAAAAATAAATTAAATGTTATGAAAAATGTGCACTGATGCATTTTGCACAAGAAGTAAATAGGGACAGTTTTGACATTCAAGTTAACTTTAACTATATTTATTATAAAATGCCTCAATGTTTCCGTATTCAACACAATAATTCAGAACTGCTACAACAGTGATATCGTACATAACAGCAGTTTCTATTGCGTGGCTCTCAAATGTATTTAGGTGCACATTTAGCTCCTCTCACCTTTCGGCCCTTTGAGTAGGTTGACCTCCAAAATGGTCTCCGGAGGAGCCTGTCTTCTGCGTACCAGCAACCTGACCACTGGGCCGGCCTCCTTCAAAGCCTCTACTGCCTTGCTGTGCACAACCTCTGACACGTCCACATCATTCACCCGCAGAACACAGTCATTTACCCTTAGACACAAGAAAAGACTCAAAGTCATGATCATTGAATTAATGAATATATAACTTTATATACTATATACAGTATATATATATATATATCACTTTGTTCCAAAACCTAGTGAGCTGCCCAGCTTCCTTCTAAGAGATCATCCTAATTGCTAACTGCCCAATATGGAATACTCAACTTAAGGTTGACAAAAAATCCATTGTTCACTGTCAGTACTATAGTGATGCATGAAGTGATACCCCTCAGAAGTCACTTTCAAACTTATACATGGCTAAATTACTAATCGTGTGGTTTTCTATTGAAATGACTATTTCTATTGAATTTCTACCACGACATTTCATCAAGCTACTGTACAAATGTGACTGCACATATAGACACAGCAACTCCATATGACACAAATAGAGCTGGGCAGTCAACTCACTATTGATTTCAACAGAGTTTGGCATTAGCATGTTGCTAAGCTGACATTGTTTGTTGCTAAGCTAAAACTATAATAAAATAAAAATGCTTAGCAAAACAACAGATTTTTAATTACAATTAGATACCTTTGAGGATTGAAGCATGTTTATAAGCTGACATTGTTAGTTAGTTGTTAAGCTAATACTCTAACAGGACACAAATGCTTAGCAAAACAATACATTTTTAATTACAAATAACTTTTATTAGATACCTTTCAGTATTTAAGCTTTTCTCGCCATGGCAGCCATCTTGAATTTATTTTTCACCAAGCTCATCCCATAGTATTGCCTCCTCCGGTAAAGGACACATGGGATGCTGCCTTAGAATTTGGCCAAACTAGACAGCATAATTAAGATGTCTAACTTTTGGAACAGCCTTTGAGTGGGGAGCCCGCCTGCTATGATGCCTTAAAATACTGCCTATGTAGGCCGCTCACTAGGTTTTGGAACAGAGCAAGATTAGCACAAAATGAGGATCACTCACCCTAGTCTCCCATCCATGGCAGCGGCACCTCCTGGGATGATCTTTGTGATGAAGATTCCTGGATCATCAGGAATGTGTGGATTATCCACACCTCCAGCAATGCTGAACCCAAGGCCAGAGTTGCCCTATCGATGACATACACGAGTAGAATATTATAGATGAAGAAATGCAGATGTTTCACCTGGCACATCTGTACCTGGCTCTCAATACTTTGTAAACACCAGCAAGGCATGGACAGTTTTATGAAATGTTTGTTGTGCTTTTAAAGAATCCAAAAATCTTATCCGCTTCTGCCTATTTCCTCCCTCCATACTTCATCACCTCTTACACTGCTGTTTTCATTCCAGTGCCAAAAAGCTGAGACAGGCTGGTCTGTCTGACAGTCACATCTCAAAAGACAGGCCCTAAAGCAGACAGCTGAGAAAAGACTTCACTTTATTATTTTCTATAATTAATGAGCGACGGTCGCAGCAAACTAGTACAGAGTGGAGCTAAGACATCCCAGTGAGCCTTCCATGCTCCAGAGCCGCTGTAAGAGCTCCCACTAAAGAAGCTACACACCCACGGACCTTTTAACGTGTGAGATCTTAACATAGTTTATTTAGGCCTCAGCGTGCAGAAATGGCACTTAGAGAACAGCCCAGCAATTATGCTGAAAGCTCAGAGATGCACCCAAATCCAACATCCACTGCTGTTTAATGAATGGCCTTTGCAGATAGATTTAGATTCATTTGCATTGACCAAACTTCAAGTATGAAAAGACTTTGCGATGTTAAAACCATGATAATTCTTCTCAAGGACATTTTTCTTTGTAGATAAGAACAGCACCTGTACTTTAATAAATTGCACAATATTTTCACAAGTGGTACATTTTCATATCAATACATTTAATTCAACTGTCATTTAAACCTACTGATTTAATGGTAATCTACAAAGAATTTAATATATCGATAGATTTTGATCAGAATTGATCATTATATGTGTTTCTAAAGTATTGACAACTGTTCTACACTTAGTCAGAATTGACAGAAACTTCATTTCAGCATCATATCTCCTTTCGATTACATGTTGGATGTATATATTAAGGATTTTATGTCAGTTTGGTTCGGTAATATAAGTGTACAGTATTTACAATTCTGTAACATTTTCATTCAGCAGCACCTCACTTAACAATGTTTGCTAATGAATTAACTGGTTTTTAGATTAACAATATTCAAAGATGATGACTTTGGTTATTACATCAAATTATTTTTATTATCATCTAATGATTTGTGATCAGTTTTGAAAATGTAGCTGTAAATTACATTGCCTAAAGCTCAACATTTACTGCCATCTAGTGTCCAGGTCCTCATAAGTAGCATTGATGGAAAATATTGGCAAGCTATACAAGACACCCTAAAATAACAGACATATAAAATAGATGAATCATATTTACCCTCTCCAGAATGATTTCTTCATATTTATACATGCCATCACTCCCATTCACCTGTAATAGACAAAAGAAAAATTGTGTAACATAGACTCATAAACTGAATCATTAGGAATGATGTAATGTCAACAAATTATATACAAGAAGGTCACAACTATCATTAATTATGTAAAAGCAGAATCGCTATAAACTCAGTGCAATAAAAATAAGAGGTATGAATCACGTACAAGGCATAGGGCTGATAAACACAGTCAAAGACTACTCATTATAACGGTTAAATAATAATTGCACTCAGCATTAAAGCCACATCTGCTGTGGTTTAATCTCTGCATATTTTTATTGTTATTATCTCATGTACAACAGGAAAGGTTTGGCCGGGCTGAGGGGGATAATTCCACGTGGCAGGCAGTCAGGCAGGCAGGCGCTACTGGAGGTGCTGAGAGCATGAAGCAGATACTTACATAAGGGCCTGCATCCAGTGAGTCTGCGTTCACAATGATGGGGGGAGGGTTTGCCTGTGAGATGAAGAGATGCACATTACCTCAGTGTGTGAGGCTGGCGGCTCACACATATGCACGCACACACACGCAGACATGAAGAGACAATAAATGCATGCCATGGGAACAGTGGGTCTCAACAGAGCATGGTACATCATCGCCATGATGTGACGCTTCAGGGGGAAGAGTGAGGACAGGACTGGAGGTGTGAAGATTACAGACGGCCTGTGGTCTGCTGCTGAAAGAGAACTGCAGTCGAGCCGAGGAGAGTCAGTACTATGTGTGTTATTCCCCTCCGGCTAGTTTCATTTTTCATGTTTAAGCAGTATCACATAAATATCAGCATGAATATGATTACACTACCGCTCAAAAGTTTGGAGTCAGCCAGAATTATTATTTTTTGTTACAAAAGCTTTCTATTTCAAATAAGTGCTGTTCTTTTGAAAAAAAATTTTCATCAAAGAATTCCAGGGGGGAAAAAAATGTATCACAGTTTTCACAAAAATATTAAGCATCAATGTTAACTGTTTTCAACATTGATAATTATGAGAAATGTTTCTTGAACATTTTAAAATATAGAACATTTAAAATATTACTTCACAATATTACTTTTGTTTTTAATGTATTTTTGATTTAAAAAAAAAAAAAAAAAATCAGCCTACACGTGCATCTTTCAAAAAAATCTTACCAACCCCAAATTTTTGAATGGTAGCGTACATTTAGTCACATTTAGTCTTACAATTTAGATAATAAATTGGCTATTATTATATTTATTTTTGGTAATAAAAATAGTTTCAAATAGTTGCAAAGTGGGATCATGTCCTTCCAAACCCCCTTTTTTTCTTTAGCGTAACACAAAAGGAGAAATACTTAAGGCTGTCAAGCTTTAAAAAGGTCAAAAGCACCATGAGAGTACTCCATATGACTTGTGCACTCTAAAAAGTGATTCAGGGAACCTGTTACCACAACTTAAATGCCTGGTTGCAAGTTACAAATTCCAATTGATTGTTTTAATCAAACCTTTTAAGCTGCAAACATTATTTTGTTGAGTTCTGTTGACATAATAATGTTGATCATTACATCAACTTAATATTGTGTGTAACTAAAACTCAAATTTCTGTGTTGTAGTAACTTAATGAAATATTCTTGATAACTTTGGAAATTAGACAGTGGATTTCTAGTTCACAGCATGCTTTGCATAGGACTGGACAAGGAGAATAATTGTTGAAATTAAGTGTTATTTTATTTGTTTTGTTTTTTGTTTTTTGTGAAAGTAAAGACCGGTTAGTAATTAATGCTGTTATGTTTGACATTTAAAAGAGTTTCTATAATGTTGAAGTTTCTGTTGTTTGAGAGAGAAAAAAATTGTGCTTCATGTTTTTAGGAGTTTGAGAAATCACTGTCTTCATTCATACAGTATATGTACAAGAGCAGCTTGAACATTCAGTAGAATATTCTCATTTTGTGTTGCACAAAAGAAAGAAAAATAACACAGGTGTCAAATGACATGGGGGAAGTGACAGACTTTTGTAAACTATATGTTTAATGTATAACAAAGAGATGGGAATGTACAAATCCATGTTATCCTGTAATTTTTAGATAGTACCCATAGAACAGTCCATGCTCTTAACAAAACATATGGATGAACCGAGGCAGTGAACCAACTGACATTCATGGCCTTTCACATGCAAACCTTGTTGTGTTTGTGAGTGTATTGATCTGATTGATCTGCGGTGAGGTGATGCTGACAGGGCCGCCGACTGACCAGTAGAGGAGATGGTCACTACCTCTCCACCCCCGGAGTGAAGCACTAGATTATCACTACATTTGATACTAAATCCCAAGGAACTCTTGTAATCAAGCCACACACACTGCCAACTAATCAGTTTATCTTGTTTTCCAGTAAAATGAGACAAACTTACTCAAGAAACAAAACTGTGCAAGATAATATAACTTGAATTTTTTTTTTTACCCAATTTGCACATTATTATTATTCTTTTTTTTTCATGTTTCTATCGTAAATAAACTTAATTTGAGATATGTTCTTTTCAGTTTTGTTATTGTTAACTAAAACTCAAACAAAAACTATTAGAAATTGTGGTCACACTTTATGTATAATGTATTATAAAGGTATTCATAATGTACACTATAATGCATTATATCTTTTCATAAATAATTGTAACCAAAGTTAAAATGAATTATAATATTCACAGATTCCTTGTTACATCTGAAATTGGTTGTTTGTTGTTTACTACTTTTAAAACTTTTTAAAGGTGTATTATAATGTATTACAACTGTGGTTACAATTATTCATGATACCATACAATGCATTATAAGGTGCATTAAAAGGCATAATTAATGCACTACAAATACTTTTATAATGCATTATACGTAAAGGCTAAGTAAAGAGTTACTGAAATTGTTTCCAGTAATAGAAATGAAGTGGAAATAAAATAAAAAAATATAAATATTAGATGAAAAACTTAAAACTTAAAAAAACTGAGAAATGTTGCCTTGTCATCTAACTTAAATAAATAAGTTAAAGTTGAAGTACTACAATTCCTAAAACTGAAATATAAAATATAAAAAATAATAAAATCGACATAAGAAAACACATTATTAAACCTTATATAAAATATAAAAATAAAAGCTAATTCAAAATATTAATAAATACTATAATAGTATATAAATAATAAGACCTCATTATTTTACACAATTTTGATCTTGAACAAATTTAGCTTGCTTTAAAGATATTTTGATATTTTTACTGGAAAACTGCAAGACAAAAAGATTTTGCTGTACATACGCTTGCAATTTACCTCTCTTAGTAGCCTTGGCACAATCCACATTCATGTACAGTCATGAAACTCATTTTTAATATCACTTGTAACACATTTTTAAGATCACTTTGACTGCTAAATTTACATTGCATGCATGGGTAGGACTACTGCAGACATCTTTATATAACATTCAGCTACGTATATTGCACAGATATTCACCCCCCTCACATTCCCTCTGGTTGTCACAGCAGCTGTGGCTGATTGCGTTTCGGTTGCAGACCCTGAATAATTTCTGAGTCAGTAAAGACCTGAAAAGACCATTTGAGATACAAGAACATATTCTAAAAGCGTTTCCTACGTCACCACCTCTATTTTCACCTGACACTTCCATCCTCGTGACAGGTCCTCACAGGTACAGACGGCACTCAGGTACAGCTATCTCTCCAGTGTGAGAGGTTAGTGCAGCATCAGCTCCATTCTAGATCTCATAAAGCTCGCTCTGTAGAAGCATCTGCATTGGTGAGCATATGCAATATTACAAGACTTTTGCATCGCTTATTTGTATGCACAAGCATCAGACGCCATTTTGTGTAAAAACTGTTGGAAATCTGAATGTGAGTAATCTCATTATGATTTACATATTGTGTGCACTAAATGCTGACTGATCCTAGTTGCATCCCAAATGATTACTATACACTATACACTATGTACTATACACTGTGTACTTACTGTACATGAAACACTATGTAATCTGTCAGAGTAAATGGCTTTTTAGAAGGGTAGTGTCATCTTAAATAGAACAGTTAATGTTTTATCCATTTGAAGGAAACAACGTTTCAAACCCACTGACTTGTTGCTTTACCACGAAGACAAAAACAACTGAAAAATTCTTCTAAATATATGCTTCTGCGCTCCACAGAAGTCATACAGGTTTGGAATGTAAATGATGACATAATTTTCATTTCTGAGTGAAGTATTTTTCAACTGATCGATTTAGTCTTGTGAGGTAACACACTACCGTTCAGAAGTTTGGTTTTTTTTTTAAAGATTTTTTAATATTTATGAAAGCCTCTTATGTTTTCAAGGCTGCATTTATTTGATCACAGTATACAGGTTAGTATACACAGTGAATATAGTAAAAACAGTAATATTGTGAACTATTACTATTTAAAATATCTATTCTAAGTTGTATAAATATCTATTTTATTATATTTTAAAATATAATTTAATCTTGTGATGGCAAAGCTGAATTTTCAGCATCATTACTCCAGTCTTCAGTGTCACATGACCCTTCAGAAATCATTCTAATATGCTGATTTGCTACTCAAGAAACATTTCTTATCATTATCTATGCTGAAAACAGTTGTGCTGCTTAATATGTTTGTGGAAACTGTGATTCACTCTATTTCAGGATTCTTCAATCAATAGAAAGTTCAAGAATAACATTTATTTAAAAATATAATTACTTTATAACATTTTTAAATGTCACTTTTGACCAATTTAATGCTTCCTTGTTCATTAAAAGTACTTATTTATTTAAAAAAAAAAATAAAAAAAAAATTGAATGGTAGTGTATGCTGTGAGTGGTGCCAGTTGTTGTCCATTCTTGTCTCAAATGAATCCACATCAAAGTATGTGGGCTAATAAAATAACAAGTTCACACTTTAAACTTCTTTCCTATCACTATCATCAACTCAGTTAAAGTCTACCTCACACCACACTCTATAAAAGCCCATGTTTCTCACTATTTGCTATTGCTAATTGAATTTACGCAGTTTCAAAAACAGGATTAAAAAGATGTTAGAGCCCTTTGACAAAAATAGACAAATCTGTGAAAATCTGTGTGCAATTCAGCCTGTATGTGAATTGTAATCAAAAACATAAACCGGGGGCAAAATTACAATAACAAAAGGAACTAATTCACTTTATCTTCAGCATTGTGTTTTCAGTCAAACGTCATTTTGATTTGTTTATGAAAAGGCCTCTGACAAGTGCAACGCCCCTTTGTGTAGTTGCAAAAGTGCATAACATAAGTGCAAAATGTCTGCATAATGTATCTGTACACCATGTAAGAACATCTTGGACAATGAATTACACTCATACATAGCTGCAAATTGGCACATTTGAGCACAGAGTTGCCAAAGACAAGGCCGAAGCGTATTATAAAATCAGTGCCGCCTTCTTCTCTAATCCACTAAGACATTCCAGCACAGAGAATGCGATGCAAGCAAACAGGTGAATGTACAGCCTGCCATACAGTACCATTAACTCTCCAGATGCTAATTAAGCATGAAATGTGTTGCTGTAATAACACAACAGACCTCCTACGCTATCTGGCCCTTAAACCCATCAGCAAAAGCCATCGTCGTGGTCTAGGCTAGGGGATATGGGCAGTAATCTCTATGTTTCTATCATAAAACATAAGCAAATGAGATAAAGGAGGATGATAATCTCAGATGCAGTAATCCGGAATGCCGCCGCTGTCTTTGGAGGAGCCGGTGGATGAATGTGCAGCGGTATCACTGAGCTACGAGACAGCGATATGTGACCTGAAGTGTCCATGTCCTGAAGAGAGGCTTATACCATCACTGCTCATAACTCTCTATCCCAGATTAAAAAGCAGAGGGATGATGGAGAGGTGAGGTTGTGGAGTCATATAGGGGCGTCACCAGCCCTGGGCTTTCTGGGATAAAGTCATACAGAATTTTGTTTTCTAGCCTCTAATCTTTTTTTCACCCTACACAACTGCTGCTGCCCATTGTTATGCAGCGAGATGTGTTTAATCGTTATGCAGTGAGATATTTGAAATAACATGCAGCCTGCGATGTACAAAGGTTTTTCATGTTTAAAAAAAGCACAACTATGAGAAGCATGATGGAGCAGCAGTAGTGACAGTCTCTTAATGCTCTGAGCAGACCGGGTCTGAAGGTTCAGCTGAGCCAGCCAAATCGCTGTGACAGGGGCAGGTGAGCAAGTGGTGCCACAGCTGGCGGAGGCTAGCCACAGCTAATCATACAGTTTACATTCACCTCAAAGTTCAAAAAGAAACTTCTGTCATCATTTACTCACATTCTCAGAAGAAAAGGTTCTATATAGAACCATAAAGTGTTCTGTCAGGCGCTTCATATATAGAACATTTTAAGGGTTCTATCATGGGATCATTTTATGGATTTAGGCCCCATTTACACTAGTGCATTTTCGTTTTAAAACATTTCAGAAACGATCTCCGTCTACACTACACGACTGAAAACACGTCACATTACCGTTCATGCACACTGGGCATGCGCATACAAGCGTAAACAGTTGCCTCTTGCGTATGTAGGTAGCTGCAGTATTAAAAAAAAATGCAGAGTTTAACTGCACAATGGCTGCTTAAAATGACAACAAAGCCAGCAAAGATTGCAGTTCAGTCTCCAAGTTATTGTTTACATGGTCGTCAAGGATACGCAGAGCGAACGTGGGCAGCCATGCCATCGTCTCCGTTTTGGTCCATTTACATTAAAATGCAACCCTGCCGTTTTCAAACTAAAACGGGTTCTGCAGTGTTTTCGAAAACACCGGAGTAGTGTAAACGACAGGCGTAACTGTAGCAAAAGTTATGCGTTTTAAAACGAAAACGTACTAGTGTAAACGGGGCCTCAGTTTTTAATGAATTCATTTTGTTTTAACTAATATTTTTTACATTTAATTTTATGAATTAAACATCTCAAAAACATACTTTATCACTAGAAAAAAAGTAAATAACCTGTTAAACAAACTGTTTGCAATCATTTGAGACATTTCTCCATATATAGAACCTCTTCTTGGCATAAGTGGTTCTTTAAAATTGAGACAAGACCTTAGGGTTCTATGGAAGTTTGTTTCTGCCATAAAATAAAAAATAAAAAAGGTAATTGCAAGTTTATATCTTACAACTAATCAGTATTGTGAGATAAAAAGTCAGAATTGCGTAATATAAAGTAATATAAAGCTAGAATTGTGTGATATAAAGTCAGAATTACGAGTTTATATCACAATTCTGACTTTTTTCTCAGAATTATGAGATATAAACTCGCAATTGCATGTTATAATGTCCAATTGTGAGGGGGGAAAAGACTGATGTTTTTTCTCAGAATTGTGAGTTTATATCTCACAATTCTGACTTTATAAGACTCAATTGTGAGTTTATATCTCGCAATTCTGAGAAACAAGTCAGAATTGTGAGATGCAAACTTGCAATTGTGAGAAAAACAGTCCAAATTGTGAGATAAACCTTTTTTACCTTTTTTATTTTTTTATTTAGTGGCAGAAACAAGCACCCCACTGAACCTTTTTTCTAAGAGTGCACCCTCATGTTGTTCCAAATCTGTATGACTTTCAGAACACAAAAGAAAACATTTTGAAGAATGTTTCTGTCCATTCAAGGAGTTCTTCAAAATTTCTTCTTTATATTCCACAGAAGAAAAAAAGTCATACAGGTTTGGAACAACATGAGGGTGAGTAAATCATTTTTATTTCATGAAATATTCCTTTAAGGATATAATCATTACAAACATTAAACATGGATGGCTAACTTAATTTATGTTTCTTTTTGTCAAATTATTAAGTTGACATCTTCAAAATTTATAATATTTATATCCTCAATGCACATTTGTGCTCTTTTTGTGAAGGATTTATCAGTGCATGCTATTCCAAATTGTCTTCATTATTTTTTTTTAAATGTAAATGTAACATCATTCTTCCAAACATTGTCTTTTGTGTTCCATAGAAGAAAGAAAGTTTAGAATTATGAAGGTGAGTAAATCATGACAGAATTTTTGTGGGGATGATTCCCCTGGACAAGAATCCTGACTGATTCTAGATGTTTGCAAGACCTTTAAACGCTTGTGCAGTCACATAAGACTGGCTCGAGAGAGGTGAGAATAGAGAGACAGTAGGAAGAAAAAGTGACAAATAGCACAAGGCTGGAGGGTGTCCAGATGTGGCAGAAGGGAAAGTCTAAAGGGTACGAGAGGGATTAGACAAATCTGGATTAAATTACAATAAATCCCTTAATTTCTTTTTAATTCAATGTCTAATCATTAAAGGCTGTTTTTTATCAGCCAGCTGTCACTGCTCCGTTATCTCCAGCTGCAACACACACGCGTAATCGAGCAAGCACATTGCACCCGAACATCCTTCCCAAGTGCTGTAAACACATTTTGACTTTCATCATCTACTTTTTCAAACTCTGTCTTTCTTTTTCTTGCTTCTTGTGTTTCTTGTAACCCTCTGGTGTTGTTCTGTCATTTTAGACGTAAAAAAAATGCTTTGAATTTTTAAAAATCTACTTTATCAGAGATTCGGAACGGTACAAAACTCATAGGCACACTTGTGTTGTTCGTGGTCAGAAATGACCGCCATAGGAAATGACTGGGAAATACAAAAAATATGAAAAAAGAGAGCAATTTTTAGGAGGTGCACTCTACAAATCAGTCACAATGCAGAAAAAAGCATACAGCAGTGAAGGGATAACACTCTAAAATATCAAGAGTGCAAAACAAACAACCCCCCTCCACACAGGCACACATATATGAACTGGTGTGACTGTAACACAAAGCAAGTTTTTGCAAATGCTTTTAATTCAGCCACAATGCAGTAACAAACTAACAGCAAGGAAGGGGTTCAAGAAAACACACCCACTCAAACACACACACACACTCACACACACATACACAATCCTATTATTCACACACAAATGAACCGGTGTGGCTGTAACAATATGGCAAAATTGAGCCAAATAAGAAGTTGAAATCAAATCATACCCAGAGTGATTAAGCTCTGATAAAGAATTCCTTTTCAATTTGTTACATTTTTATTGAATTTTGATGTTAACAGTACAATTAATGGAAAAACTGACACTTCAAATCAACATTTCAAACAAAAAATATATAAACCTTGACAAAAAGTTGTCTTTAAGAATGTCTTAATATATATTGAAATCCACAACCTAATAAAAGTAAGTTTTTATGTCTAAAAACAACAACAGTAGAATTTACAAGCCTCTTTTAATAGAGCTATATAGAAATCTAGTGGTCACACCATGGCATTACAGATGTTTTTCTTTTCTTTACTCCCAGCAGATGATACTAATCTGCCTTCAAAAATTGGATTTTAAACGCCTTGTCTCTATTTTAACATGAAATATAACTTTAATCAAAAAATAATTTAAAAAAATATATTAAAAAAATAGTTTTTATTTTCAATTGGAAAAATTTATCATAAATATTGCATAAATATTAATAACAAAATTCTGTCAAAATTTAAAATAAAAAAATATTAACTGAACAAAAATATATTACATTAACTTGACCGCAAATAAAAATAGTTTCATTTCAGCTGTTTTGACTGCGAACAACACAAGCGTGACTCCCAAATGAACAAGAGCAGAGGGTTAACAAACCTCTGTAACATCTACAGAACTGCTGTCAAATTGTAATATCTCCATGTGTGTCCACTGATTGCTCATCTGCCAGATCTGTCTCCATCTGTTGCAACCTAGGAAAATCAATGAATAAACATGTCTCTGTATCTCAAGTCAATACTCTGGATAGGCAGCTCATTTATTGTAACTGTTGCTGTAGCTTCAGTTTGCTCATTAGAGGAGTGAATTTGCATTAGCTCTCTGCGCAATTGCCCCTGTCAGGCTTTCCTAATTGGACTTGGCCAGAGACCCTTGGGACAGCAATCCGACAAAGGCTCTCACTGAATCAAGGCAAGCACCAGGGCAAGCGCTTCATCCAAATTGTTAAATAATCAATGTGTTACTATGGCAACAGTTACTCTGGCCTCTGCATTGACTGGAAGGAGCGGGCAGAGTCCTCCCTCCCTCGTTCATCTCTCTCAGGACATACTGGTGACGACGCCATAACAGTGGTCCGTTCTAGCCACAAAGTGCGATTAACATGCCCACCCAGGCACATTCGGTTCTGTTCTAATCACACAGCATAGGTGCCGGGCATCGTCAGTTACACCATTTTGCAAGCCTCAACAATCACACCATTCAGTGCCACACCATTCAGTTTTTGGGTGTGACCATGTTGGTATCAGTACACTCTTGACATTTTAAACCATATCAGTTTCATTTCTAAACAACGCTCTGAATAAAGCAGAGCTCTTGTTTCATAAAGAGTATACAGTACAAAATAATTATGGAAAAAAACCAAGCTTTGCAGCACTAAATGGGTTTATTTAGAAAATTTTATGACCTCATTCACACATATTACGCACAGTAAGCCTCCTTTAATGTTTGTTTCGTTTAAATAATAATAAAAATTTTAATACAACTATAGTTCACCCAAAAATGAAAATTCTGTCATCTTACTCATCCTCATGTCGTTCCAAACCCGTAAGACTTTTGTTCAGCTTCGGAACACAAATGAAGATGTTTTTGATGAAATCTGAGAGCTCCATAGACAACTATGTGACTAACACTTTGACACTTCAAAAAAGTTCATAAAGAGATCGTAAAACTAATCCATATGAATTGAGCGGTATAGTTCACAGTTAGTTAGTAGTTTATTCACATATAAACACTGATCAGTGAAGATAAACAAAAGCCCAACCGAACCTGCTTAACACGAGAAAACAAACCTCTTGGAAGCTCAAACGTGCTGCGTAACACACGAGAATGAACCTCATTGGTTCTCACACGCCTCAAGCAAACATGCTTGAGCTCCCGTTTACCACAAATGATGTAAGTTAATGAATGTTTATATGTAAATAAAAGCCTAGATTCAATCTGTTCATCATCGAGTCTCTTCAGAAAATTTGTACTAAACCACTCAATTCATATGGATTAGTGTTACGATCTCTTTATAAACTTTTTGAAGCGTCAAAGTGGTAGTTGTGTAGCTGTTTATGGAGGGACAGAAAGTTCTCAGATTTCATCAAAAAGATCTTCATTTGTGTTCTGATGATGAACGAAAGTCTTATGGGTTTGGAACGACATGAGGTTGAGTAATTAATGACAGAATTTTCATTTTTGGGTGAACTATCCCTTTAAATGTTATATTATGTTATTACAAATATACCGCTCCAACTGCATCCTTTAAATGACATCCCATCATGAAGGCAGTTCTGTCAGATACTGTATGCTCAGATGTGTGCTCTGTGCTTCAAGTCATCCTGCTTGATATAGAGACAAGATATACTGGGGGAGCAATCCATTTGGAGTGTGAATAACTCACATGCTTCATGAACTAGAAACTACAGCAGACCTAGGAGGGTCTACATCAGATGTTCTCAACTTCTGGGTTGGAACCAACAAATGGGCCACAGGTCTGTTCTGAAAGGATTACAGACAGGAAAAAAACAAAACAATGCTAAATTCAAATAATGTAGTGCAACTTTTTCCATATCTACATTCAATGCAGCTTACAGATTTGGGTCACTATGATGTCCATAAAGTGTTTTATGCTGAATATGTAGAGAGGAAACTAAGACAGAAGAGTAGCTACTCTTAGATCCTCTCTTGTTGAGCCTAAATGGGTTTTATAAGCCACACTGCAATTCAATCAATAAGACTTAATTACCATGCACCCAACATTGCGCTAGGGTACAGGTGCTCAGGGACACCAGAAAGGGAAAGTCAGAGAAGCTGGAATCTATGTGATAGAGAGGAAAGATGGACATCAGAAAGACTTTTTGTTTTTGTTTGTTCTAGAACAAGCAGAAACATGTTGCAGGTGCTTTAACGCATGTGGGAAAATGTGTCAATCAAGTCAGGACAGGTCTTAAAATGGCTATTATAATTTGGTTACCCTAGCACCGAACATCAATAAAAGAGATAGTTTGGCCAAAAATTATGAAAATTTTGTTATGATTTCTTGATGTATGGCAAGAACTATATAATAATTCTTCAAAAATGTCAATGTTGTGTTTCACAGAAAAAAATAACAGCATACAGGTTTGGAATGACAGTAAATAAAGACAGATTTTTAATTTTTGGTTGAACTAACCCTTTAAGGATTGAATTACTATGATGGTATGGGTCTTTAAGCAGTTGTTTTTTTTCTCCATCCTTTTTGCAAAGTTACTGAAGCATGTCCTGGCTGTGTGTTCTGTTTGGTCATGGTGAGCTGCTCCAAATGAGCCACAGCGAGGTCACCAATCTGACCTTCAGATAGCGCTAAATGATGATATTAAATATTACATGCTCTATAAATAAACCGAGCTAGCCCGAGAGTACAAACAAGTATGCCTATAGCGTCTGCTGTATGTGATATTTGGCGAGTTATGCAGTGTCAGTCTGACTAGCGGGTGCCGGTTGACGAGGAACACATCAGCAGAATACGGGTTAATAATTCAATCTACCCTGCCCTGTCTGATCACACTGTTGCCAGGTTACGTGAACCACTGCCGCAGCAGTGCTGTAATCATCTCTATCATTACACTGTGAACACAGCCTCAGTCACCATTGAGTTGAGAAGTCAGAGTGCTCTGCATTCTATCAGAACAGGCTGAGAGAGAATCTGATGCAGGGATGTGATACGCCACTACGTTTGCTATAAAGATTTATATTAACATGTATCTGTACTTAATTAGATTCAAATAGAATGAATGAAATGAATAACAAGAGCTGTTTTGAGTCGCTTCTTCACTGCTACTGGCTGGTTGCTACCCCTTGTTGCTAAGTCTAAAGCTGTGCCCACTCCTCTGCGTAGTGTCCTGTGCCAAGAACAAGGAATAAACTAAAACTGATTTTTTTTTCTTCTTTTTCATTTGAAATCAGTGTTGTCCAGGTGTCATTATGAGAAATGTGACTTCAGGACTTGTGTTCAGGACTTAAAATTCACCCAAAAAAGCAAATTCTGTCATCATTTACTCATATTGTTCCAAACCCAAATGACTTTCGTTCATCCAAGAAACACAAAAAATGCTTCTCTTTTCCATACAATAAAAATGGGACTAGGGACTACCGAACTTTAAAAAGGACAAATTACTTTATAAAATGAACTAATTAACTTGGATACTATAATCTTACTATTATGAAACCATATATATCATCTCGATGGCAAAAGTGTCCCAATCACCCTGAATTCACCCTATAGATACAGGGCCTAAAATTACCACTTGACGGGCCAGCGCTGCATCATCATGAAAGTTTGAGCCTTGCCAACTTAAATATCCAAGCACAAGACGCAAAAGGGAACTCAATTCGTTACTCTCTGTATGGGAAGTTTTCTGTGCACAAACATCCGAAGCACGCGCCCAGAAAGCCGCGTCTCAGACAGCGCGCAAATACTGAATTGAGTTCTCTTTCAAATCTTACGATTTGAACAGACAAATTTACCCAAAATTATGTAAAACAAAAAAATGCATGTCTCTGCGAGTATCCTAGTAAACAGTCGGTTGTGGCTTAAGTGAACATAAACAATAGAGAAAGACAACACATGTGTAACAGTATATTGGATCCGTTCATTAGTCTTAAAGTGACAGCAGCCTAATATTTCTGTTGCTGTCTGTGTTTTTAATGTTAATAAAACAACAAAGGAAAAAGAAAAAAAATCACTCACTGCTCCTGACTGAATAACTTTTGTAACTTTAAAGGGTTAGTTCACCCAAAAATGAAAATTCTGTCATTAATTACTCACCCTCATGTCGTTCCACACCCATAAGACCTTTGTTCATCTTCGGAACATAAGTTAAGATATTTTTCATAAAATCCAATGGCTCAATGAGGCTTGCACTGCCAGCAAGACAATTAACACTTTCAATGCCCAGAAAGCTACTAAAGACATATTTAAAACAGTTCACGTGACCTTGTTTTTTTGGCGCACAAAAACATAACATTAAGGTTCATTCATTAATTAATTCATTCATTCATTTATTTACCAGTAAAATACAAATAAACTTGACAGGCAGACTTGCCTTGGACATTACGACTCTAAAGAATGTTTTTTAAAGAACGTTTTTTGAATTAATGTAAGTTAAGCTGTTGTTATTTTTGCTAGTTTTAAGCATTAGTTCATTTTACATTATTAAATCACTTCAAAATTTTTTGCAGTGTACAGATTTCAAAAGACATGAGGGTGAGTAAATTATGATTATCCCTTTATGAAACGCAATAGTACTTGTAATTTTCCATGCAAATCAGCTCTGTTCTAGCAGGCCTTATCCTCTTAGATCATGACCTTGCTGCATGTTGCTTCTCCAGCAGTCACTCTGGCAATCCATAACGTTCCGTGCAGCAGGCAAAAGTGCAGCAGACGTGATTCACAGGCTCAGACATTACTGTCTCTGCAAGCTTATCCTGCGAGCAGCTCGTGCCACCTGAAGGCAGCACAGAGACGAGCACAGACACAGTTGGCACCGGAGCGCATAGCAGCGGTGTCGGGGTCACAGTGAACGCTGTAAAATCCTTTGAGAGCTGTGGTTAAAACAACAAGCACAGATGACAGAGGGCACCTCTGACTGACTCCATGTTCCTCTCATTCATTCTCCATCTCTCTCTCTTCTCATCTGAAGTCATAACTATGGAATCAGGGCTACATCCCTGAGCTTCATCACGCCCACATCGCTCCATTCACTTCGTGTGCCTGCCTTCAATTTGGCTGACCAATTTGTGTAGGTGTCGAAAGTGAAGAATTACAGTAAGTAGGACAACAGCAAGAACGACAGTAGAAAAACAAGTGCTGTGCCACTACTTTCTGTGCGCAATTATGAATACATTCATGAGGACGTTTATCCATATGCTGGTGTATTTACTGCCAAATAGCAGTGAAAAGAGGCTTTGTTTTAAATGTTCGTATCACATCAGGAATTGCCAAAACAATCTGCCTCCCACGGAGGGGCCAGATTTGCAGTCTCTCTTGCACACCTTGGACAGGAGACAGAATATCAGAGCTTAAGCCCCATAGCGAAGATCTCCACTGTGACCATCACTGACATTCAAGTTTTTTTATCACGGCCACTGATCTGAGGACACACAGACCATTCGCATTCAGAAGAGGAAAAACTGTTCATACGACATATTGAGAATATGATTCACCATCAGAGAGGTGACATGGGCCGAGTATTATGGTAAAAGTAAAGTATACAGTGACCTAGAATTAAATAGAATACTAATATCAGCATTAGTGTACAATAACTCTGGATAGTCTTCACTGGCAAATTGAAATACATATTAATGCTTACAGTTAAAGTTACAAAAGTTATTCAGTCAAGAGCAGTGACAAAAGTGATTTTGTCTGTCTTTTGTTCTTTGATTAACATGACAGACAGCAGCACGAATATTAGGCTTCTGTCACTTTAAGAGCTTATGCACAGATCCAATATACTGTTACACAACATGCGTTTTCTCTCAACTATTTACATTTCAAAACTGACTGTGTTCACCTGAGTATTTGTCAAGACGGCCATTTTGACATAAACTTGTGTGTATTTGACCATTTAAGCACAATATTCAAAGTCATTTACAGTATTCACCATCTATTTCTGTTATGCAATAACCTGGTCCATAAGGAAATAGTACAAAATTCAGCAGAAAACTTGACATTCACACATTTCCGCACACCCAGAGCCCCCTCCCTACCCTTGTGTGTTTGTTTCTGGCTCATTCGATTATGCTTTATCATGTTTAAACAGGCTGCATGTTGCAGAATATTACAAATTTGCCTAAAATCAGCATAAAAAGATAATTATTAGAATGATTTCTGAAGGATCATGTGACAATGAAGACTGGAGTAATTTTGCTGAAAATTCAGCTTTGCCATCACAGGAATAAATTACATTTTAAAACATATTAAAATAGAAAATAGTTATTTTAAATTGTAATAATATTTCATTACTGTTACTGTATTTTAAATCCTGCTTTGGTGACCATAAGTGACTCATTTCACTTCTTTGTAATTCAAAAAATTACAAAAATCTTACTGATCCTAAACTTTTTAAGGGTAGTGTATTTCAATAAAAACATCACAAACACAAAGCAGTCTTAAAATGCTTTAAATGGCTTTATGACTTTCTACCTCAGAGAACCAAGCAAGTAAGGATCACTCTAAAAACACTAAAATAAAGCCAATAGAAACATCACAGGATTTACGATTTAAAGGACAGGAACAGGACATTATGAAGATGATTAGAAATGTATTACTAAAGAAAGATAGGATTCTGCCTGTCATGAGCGAACAAAAAAATAATAATCTCAACCCTCCTATATTGTTCCAAGACTTTTTACTTAGGTTTGAGCTTTATTTAATAACTCATAACCAAAAGTAATTACATAAATGACTCTTGCTCATTACTCCATATTCTCAGTGGACGGTTTGACGAGAGAATGCTCAGAGGATGTAAATTGTATTTAGAGCTGTCAAGCAATCAGCCTTTTTAAACAGACACATGCTGGGAGGTTCATACATTTCCCATAATTCATGTCATTAATCACCTTTCCTTTCACTAAATAGTCAAAGAAAACGCAAAGTGCTGCTCTTTTTCAGGGCTGTATCAGGAGGTTCAAAATGTCATGCCGACTTCACGTCCCCTGAGGTTTAAGCATTAAAAATGTGGCATGCTGTCACCGGGATGTCACGAGGGACGCTCTGTGAATAACCACACACAGTCAGAACACCGATGGCAAAAATGATTTTAGAGAGTTCATGGTAACTGGACCTCTGTTGCGTCACTCTCTCAGGTTCAACCGCTGGCCCTCGTCATCACAAGCTCTGCAGCGATTCTGATGAGCATTTGCAGTGCTTGGATTTGGCTGATTATATAATTGGAATTTTAATGTGGAATATTAATCCACTGAGGGCCCACATTCAGTTTTATAAGCTGGCTGATCAGGATCTACTACAGCAACTCCAGCAGCCTATTCAAAGCCCAGCGACTCTCTGTGTTACACAAGCAACACTCCTGTTAGCCAGTACACTAAAATAGTGCAAACTCACAATACAGTGGCATTCCCAAATATTATTATGGGGGTTAATATGCAGCATTATTATCCTTCATTGTACTAAAGAGCTTACGTAAGTGGTCATGGATGTATGTGTATGCGTTTTTGTGTGTGTGGGTCAGGTTTTACCATCATAGTGGGGAGATTTAAATAAACTTAAAATCACCTACATTTTTGGGAGCAGCCAAGAGTCTCCACAATGAAACAGCTTAATAATGTCATAAATAAATGTAGCTGATATCAATAAGGCCAATACTGATTTTCATGTAAAGGCTAAAAATGAAGGTAATCAATATGGAAAGTCCCCACCATGATATGTAAAGGCCAAATGACCTTTGGTTCAAGTAATATATTTAACATGTGTAACAATTAATCATGTTATCAAACAAGATTAATATAACCTAATAGAGCTAATAGAGTGAATAAAGGCCTTATGCCTTAACCAGCCTTAATGGATGCCTATGTTTTCTTTCTTTTTGTTTTGTTTTCACTCTTCTGTTTCCTGTACAACCACACAGTCACGAAGTCGTGATGACTAATGTAAAATAATAAAGCATTTTAGCTCTGCAAAACAAAAATACAGCATAAACATCTAGTGTGTGCTTTAGCATCTCTACGTCTCACCATCATGTCACAAGTTTCTGTGAGTTTTGCAAATAACCAAGCAAATGTAATGACTTCATATAGTGCCTGGCAAAAGTTTGGAAACATTAAAAAAAAAAAAAATTGTTTCTTACGCTCATTTATTTAATTAAAAATATACAGTAACAGTACTGCAATGTAAAATAATTGTTTGATTTAAAACAATTTTTAGTAAATTTAAAAATGCAATTTATTTCTGTGATGGCAAAGCAGAATTTTCAGCA
This sequence comes from Ctenopharyngodon idella, assembly GCF_019924925.1. Taxonomy (NCBI): domain Eukaryota; kingdom Metazoa; phylum Chordata; class Actinopteri; order Cypriniformes; family Xenocyprididae; genus Ctenopharyngodon; species Ctenopharyngodon idella. The sequence goes on along the minus strand of NC_067233.1, from coordinate 8,919,681 downwards.
TCATTACTTCAGTCTTCAGTGTCACATGAACCTTCAGAAATCATTCTAATATGCTGATTTGCTGCTCAAGAAACATTTATTTTTATTATTATTATCAATGTTGAAAAGAGTTTCTGCTGCTTAACATTTTTGTGGTAACGATGCATTCAAACATTTGTGGTAAGATTAAAAAAGAGAGAAGTTAATACTTTTATTCATCAAGGATGCATTAAATTGTTAGATATATGTTATTTTTTAATTACTGTAGCCTTTAAATAATTTAATGTTGATTCATTTAAATTAATTTGAAATTAATGTTGTAATGTGAAGCATAAATTGTCTTTCTGTAAATGTTTAAAACCAATAATTCTGTAAAACCAATAATTTCCCATACAGATTGTAATGGCCATGGATAATAAAAAAACAGTCTGATCATGTTTTCGATCAAGCATTCCCTTGAAAGTATATTGGCAATGAACCTACAGATATCAACACTCCACCTACAGCTCCTACCTGAGCTGTAAATGAATTAAAACAAGCCCTCTGTACAAATTCAAGTGTTAAATCAAACACAGACGCACTGCCTGCAAACCATGTAACGGCGGGCCGATAATCCAGCACGTTATCTGTACAGGCTCGGCACAACCCTCTGGTAGCTGTGGCCTGAGGCAGCTGGGACTCTCAGATATCAGGGATGTTCTGCTTGATTTGTATCTCTCTGGAGAGGAAGAGTGAGTGAGCAAGTCTGTGTGGTGTGTGCAAGGGGATGTTTACATGCAAACCGTTATTACTCCATCAAGTCGATGTCCAATGAAGCCAATGAAATGTGTTAAAAAAATAACAGCTTCAACGTCTAGAGGGACAAAGATCTGATTAAAAGGCTAGATTACATTAGCATGTAGCCTGAACACTCCCAATTTGACAGCCAAATAAGACATAGTGGAATAATTGTTGCATATGAAAAATGAATTGGTGACACTTTATAATAACATTATTAGTAGCACTCGCAAAGGAACGCACCACGTGACTCGTCCCACACGCTTGCACTGTGGACATGAATTGAAGGATGCCTCAAATCATGCAGCTTGGTCGGCACCGATAGCCTCGTGGGCAGCATGCTGACATATTGTGTCGTTGCGCTTCGAGTCCCGGCTCGCGGACCTTTCCGATCCGGTCCCCCACCTCACTTCCTGTCCATTCTATACTATCCTATCACAATAAAGGCAAAAATTGCCAAAAATGAAGTCTTTAAAAAAAATAATCATGCAGCTTGTTAATGAGAGATGTTCTATTTTCATAATGATATTACTACTTTTCATACTTTTCATAGCCTGTACTGTAGGTCACATGATAATGACAACAAGGCGAATGTAGAACGTCCGGATTACTTTCATACTATGTAGAACTTTTTTAGCTGTCACAAAGTACTCATTCAAAATAAGTATGCGATTTTGGACGCAGCCCAGGATTTAACCAAGTAAGCATCCACCTAACAACCAACCAGCCTACCCTAGCAACCACCCAGAACATCCTGGCAATTGCACAGCGGCATGTTAAAACATCCGAACACCTCAGCAACCACCTACTCCACATTGTCTTCAGAAAATGCTAAAATGCATTTACTCTATATAACAATTAACATTAGATAATGTACATTCAAATAGAAATGCTACTAAACTGACACATTTTCATATCTATTCCTAATGATCTAAGCATTATATAATGTTTGCTAATGATTTATCATTTAAAGTTACTAAACATAAACTGATAATGAACCTTAAGGCTGTTTCACTTTGTTGTGCTTACAGAGTCCACACAATGTGTTTTAATGAAGCTAGGCTTATCAACACTTAGCTTGAGTAAAACTGTGTAAACAGTTGTTCTTTGTGCCTTATATGGGTATGTTGACAGAATACATTACAGAGCTTTAAATAAATGGACAGTTCAAAACACTCCAGCTGCTAAAGTAAGTATTTGATACAGCAGATTTTTAATGGAAAAACAGGGAGTATTTTACTTTAATTTCCCTGCCAGATCAGATACTACAAACACAACACTTTTAATTTGGTAAATATAAAATATATATTTTGTGCATATGACAAATTTAGGATAAAACAGAAACCGCATTTGCATCTGGACAAATATGTGCATATTCATATTCAAACCTTACACGGATGACTTCACACTGGCACACACTAAAAATATTAATTAATTCATAAAACATTTAATTAAAAGCAATATGTTCATACTAAACTTTCAATCAAGCTCAAAATGAACTACAAATAAAACAATGTTTTTTGTGGTGATTTTTAAAAGTGCAAGAGTGATGGTGTAATTACAGCTGCTTTTTATGCACATCCTTTTAGGGAGAAACAGAGACGAACAAAATTAATTGCATTTGCAAACAGTGTTAAAGCAATGTGAATAAACGTTCTCAGAAAAAAAAGATGCTATTTTGGAGGCTGTGAAAAAACATTTGAGAGGGAAAGAGATGAGAAAAAGGAGAGCGAAGAAAAATAGATGGGTAAAACACTATGAAAATTGGAAACGTCCAGAAAATGGCTGAAGGGCTACTTAGATAATGCAGCAATGAGAGATGACACACAGAGCATCTCTACATGAAAGAAATGCTCTTTACTGGCAGTCTCCTTCTCATATGATCCTAATCTGAAGGGGATGAAAGTGCATATAAATTTGCATACATGTGGCGCTTTTCAACTTTTAAAAGCTTCATTTGATGCAACAAAAATGTATGCAAAATATGACCAATGAAACAACTGACTGTTCACAAAGACCCGCCCCCTTTAGTTACTGTTGCTATGTCCGACAAGCCATCCCGCTCTCACGCCACATCACGAAGCAAAGAGGACACTGACAACATGTTGACAGACAACACAGAGCAGGTTACTTTTGATATGAAACAAAGTCTCAAATTTCTAATTTTGAAATTTTTAAAGAAATCTAAATAATGATTACCATTTTGAGGCTCTTTATTGTGTCGTGACAGATCGCTGTAGCTCCTCAGTTCAAGCGGCTCATGAACCGATCATGTCTTTCTACTAGTTAATTTATAGCATCAAATAAACATGAATGAACATCAGAAGGAATGTTGTTTCAACCGCGGAAAGACGTCAGTACACACTATTTTTTCAAGTTCAATTCCACCAACATTAATCTACTAACTCCCCTGATGGCGTTATGATTGGTTAGATCGCCTGTTAATCAAACTCTCGGCGAAGGGTCAATCGGGTACCAAATAACCTTTTTAAGTTGGCAAATTACATGTTTATTCACATTTTACATCATATTTTTGTAATGAATACTGTTTTTCATAATTTTTCGGTTAAGAAATGTTGCTGCCAGGCAGAAACGTGTGTTCAAAACTGCTACTTTTCAGGAAATGGAAAAAAAAAACTGTATTTTTTTAAAAATAACTAAACACTATGTTTTCAAATTTTATATTGTGGCTTTATATATGGTCAAACACTTGCATGTGTCATTACATTATTAACATTTTTCCAAAATCAAGCTCAAATGGAGTTACAAGGATTTTGACCAGCAAATATTTGCAAAACCCACATACAGACATGAAGGGTGAATAATAGTAATGATTTATGGGGAAAAATGGCGAAATATGGCGATACAAGGTTTCCGCCCGATAGCGAAGATGAACTAGATAGTTTTTCTAGTTGCATTGGGTAAAAAATTTGTTCCAATTTAATGCTGTCACTCTAGTGAACCTGATTTTATTTGTGCCACATAAATATCTCTCTGTTATCCGTTTCTTGTTTTAAAAACAAATGTTGCATTATGAACTGTTAAAAGTGGTAACCTGTAATTGCAAGCTATTTCTATACTGTATGTGATCTAACCCTTAAATTGTGGGGTTTTTTTCAGTGTGGATACCAAACAAAACCCACACAAAGTTCTCTCTTACACTTAATCTTATAATTGGGCTAATTATGCTAAAGTATTCTAAACAATAACCAATAGTATTTTTGTAGCATATTTGAATGTTTTCATTAATTACTGTACCTTTAAATACAACAAAATGTGATTCTGAATGTGTATGTTTAATTACACATTTCAGCCACACAGTCGGTGTAAGTATCACAAACCTAACCAATACTGTGGAGTAACTATTCTCTGCACATTTCAAATATGAATAATCAAACAATCAGCAATAATAAAAAATGACTTACTGTTTATTGAGTGAGAATAATTGTAATCAATTACTAGTGATTCATGAATATGTTTGACTTATTAAAAAGGATCATTTGTTCACAAACTGGACATCATAGATCATGTTGTACAGAACACACTGGCCTGTACTCTAAAGATATAATTACCCAATGCCTCATCACGAAATGAAATCTGATAAAAGGGCATATCGACACAAATATAGTTTTCCCATCTGACAGTTAATTAGGTTTTAATTTATTGCTGCAATTTTTAGTCACAGGTCGGAGCCCCTGCACAGTGTATGATACACTACGAATGAAAAAAAAATTAATGAAAGGCAGTGAATGCAAGCAATCCTGCGTATAGAATATTCTAGGTCTGCAATCACTATACGCTCACGAGTGAGTCCACAGCAGAGGTAAAAGCCAAAAAAAGGTCTAAAATTACAAGCACTGGAAAGCTCAAAAGCTCTGTTAAAAGCACCCACAGACTCCCACAACACAGAGAGAGAGTCAGAGGCTCGTGGACCAGCACTCTCCAGTTATTGATTGTGATGCATGCAGATTCTATGATCTTGTGTGGGAGTTTTAACGCCGGCCGGCACAGAATGCAGCCACTGAGGGAGAGGGGCAGAGTAATGGCACAAAAGAGGGAATGACTGTGCAAGCTCTCTAAAAATAAGCATTAAAATTCACTGGGATGTTAGCCCTTAAACTGAAGCAGCGGGGAGTGTGTTTTGTGACAATGCTGCAATAGCAAGCGGCACTTTTGCCGTGGCTCTCTGTGGCATGTGTACATGTCTGCCTTCCTTGTCAGCATGGTGGATGCATCCAGAACTGAATAAGATGAGTAAGCTGACCGCTATTCTTCTGTTTTCTAGAACAGTCACTGCGATCAGCAAAAACAAGAAATGAAACAAAGCAGGTGAGCAAACAAATAAACAGACCTCTCTACTCCCAATCCCACGTGTGGCACTGAGCGGAGCAGGGGAGCTGTGCTCCAACAGGGCCGCCAGCTGAGAGCATATGGCTGACAGGTCAATGGCCATAAGCAATACAGTCACTCACATTAACACCCACACAAACGTATTTATATGGGTAAATATCACAATGTGTAAAGCTCACGCAGTGGGCTAGTGCACAGAAAATTACCTAACATCCTGCTGCAAATCACTTGAATCTTAAAAACATGTATAATTTTTCATTACAAGATTCAAAGATCAACAAAAGAGCAATTACTTCAATGCTGCAAATGTCATAAACAAACTTAGGGCTTGACAATAATGGCCCGATGGCTCCGGGACAGTTTTAGGACAGCTGACAGAAAAAGCACTTGCCCTTATCAGGTCAGTGCTGCGTTGCTACTACTTCTTACAATAGTTGATCATATTCTTATACTTTGCCTTATAATCTTATTCTGCTGTAAATTCTGCCAAATTAGATATGAATAATCTATACAAATAAGGATGTTTTGAAATTGCAAGAATTATTTGTCTTGGATGCAAAAAAATTAAATAAAAAATCATGTGAACAGCAGGATTTTTCAGATTTGTACTTTTTCACTATTGGCCCTACCAAAAAAATAAAATAAAATAATAAAATAAAATAAAATGTATATTTTTAGGTTTTTTAACCTAATTTCAAATAGTTGTTGAGCTCATTAAACTGTTTTAATTGTAGCAAAAATAACAAAAAAAATCTAAAGAACTAACAAGCCAGTTGTAGACCACATGCACTGTTTAAAATATATTTAGGCTTTATTTTAAAAAAAATAATTTTACAGAAATATTTTTCCTTCCTGTCACTGAACTTACGGATAACATGCATTCAATCACAAGAAGCTTTAATATTAGTTCATTAACAGTAGTATTAAGTGGTTTCTCTCATTGGATGGATGGATGGATAAAGGAGAAACCGGCAAGCAGCCAGAGATGGAGCAATAATGGCCATTAGACGCGAGATTGTGTAAGATCATACTATGCATATACAATGCTAGACTTCATTACAGATCAAATACAACTTTTATTATACCATGAGTCAACTAGTTTCCATAAAAACACAGTCAGCCGTCTCTAAGCTTTCTCTGGGACACATCCTTTACCCTTTCTTGGTGTATAAAAGCCAACTCTAAAAGTATGCATAAATATTGCAGTGTACCTTCTCTCCCATTTTATAGTGCATTTGCAGTGATTTTCTATGCACTCCATCTTTTTTTATATGGGCTGAGTACATTTTGTTTTAAGAACTGGTTTATAAAGGCTTGCATGACGTGTGTGTGTGTGTGTGTGTGTGTGTGTGTGTGTGTGTGTGTGTGTGCACTCCAGTGCCAAATATTTTTGAGTAGGATGATGGATTGATGGGATTGCATTCAATATCCTTGAGCCTTCTGACAACTGATACTTCAGCAGGGAGAAGGCCGTGAAACAACGCACTCTAACAATCACTTACTAAGCAAATGTGGTAGGTTTTTCAGCCTTGTAGATCTCTAGATCAATAACATAATGCTGTAAAATGAAAAGAGCTTTATGATGTGGTCATCTTCCTTTCCAGGCCAGCTGCCTGAATAGCTGCATATGTGTGTGTAGAGTAGCCGACTGTGATATAGCAGGCCTCCACAGATAATTTCGGTGAAATCTAGATCAATGTATGCACAAAAATCACATCGTGAAGTTCTGCACGTCAAGGTAAATGCAGCGTCAGCTAATAAAAATGCTGGGATGAAGATGCACGATCATGTGTGTAAAATGCCACTGAATTCAGCTCTCTCTCGGGCAGCAGGATTTCTAGCCTTCTTGTCGCTATGGCAACACCTTAAGTTAATTGGGTACCTATGCAGTGTTGGGTAGAATCAAACACCGTTCTCCTACAAGACCATGATTCTGTTTGAAGTAACACACGCTTTGAGAGTGAAATGTGGCAAGCCTTTTAACAAATATGCTGTACCATATAAAGTAAAAGCATGTGACAATGTAATGATCTTTTTATTTTATTTACATGACCGATGTTTTGCCTGTTAATAACCATCCGTAATAATCCGTAAGTTCAGTGACAGTTGGGATTTACTTAGTTCATCTTTGTACATATCATGAACAATATTTAATGTACTATACGTTTATCTAATAACTACAAAGTAAAATGTAAAATATTTTCAGATACATCCAATAGGATTTACCTTGGAATAAAATAGAATGTACATTATATTTATGAAATTTATGAAATTTAAGATTTATTGTGATAAATTAAGTGTGATCACATAAGCATACGGCATTTTCACTAGCATTTCTAAGAGATCCAAGAAATATATTATATATATATATATATATATATATATATATAAATTTAGAATCTATTGTAAGGCCACATATGTGAAGAAAAAAAGAATAAATACAAAAAAAAAAAAAAAAAATCTATATATTACATTTTTATTTTGTACAATTTTGTCCTTCACATGTGTGGCTACAATAAATTCTCAGTTCTCTAGAAGGACATATATTGGTTTTGGTGGAAAGAGGAGGGTCTCGTGGGACCAACCCTAAACTGGTCCCATCTGGAATGGATGAGGTAAACCTTATCTTGCACCACAACATAACCCCAACCCCCACTCCATTTCCTTTCTGCAACCCAAAACCCCACATTACAAATGAAAATCCAATTTGTTAAAATCTCTCACAAACCCAGCCTCCTCTTAGATGAATATATTACTAGTCTATGGTGCTGTCTCAAGCTAGAGATCCATCCGTAAGCACTCACACATGCTAGCCCTGCTCCTGATTTATGACATAAATAACCAACTGAGGAACTTGGCTTACCTGCTGAGATCACAAGAGCACTAATATCACCTCTGATATAGCAGGATGCACCAGTAATGAGACGTTTTACCAAAAAAAAAAAAAAAAAAAAAAAACACATCTGAACGCACTCAAATTCTCTTCCATTAAATGCACTGTGATGCCAGGCTTTATTCTAATGAGTTCAAATGCTTAATCAGAACATATTTATCATAAATTGACTGCACTGGGCATCTGCAAAAGGAAGCATAAAGGCATTGTACAGTACTGCATATAACCTAAAACTATTAAATATGACTCTCTATATGTGCCGTTAATCCATCAACTGCTAGGAGCATGTGTGCACAACTTGTGTGTTCGATAGAAATGCAGTAACGTTAAATACGTAAACTGAATTTTTATATTCAGGAAATGCTCAGTCTTTCTTATTTTTTTCCCTTAAAAGATTTTTAATTTTCTATACTGCTGTTTGAAAAAAGGCCATAGGTATATGAAGACTTAAGATGCCTCTAAGTCAATCTGACGGTTTTCTTCAAAATTAGCATTTTTATCAGGCTCCTATGTGTTGGTTTCTACCTAAGTACCGGTACTTCTTAATGGGCTGACGCTGGGATTTAGCAGGTTTAAAGTGAAAGAATTTGATGAACGTATACTATGTGTGGAGAGCATCCACTGACCGAGGTGGCTTTTAGAGGCTTTTGCAATGGAAATCTTCATATAGATGTAATGGTCATGGCATGCAGAAGTTTAGATAATATACAAGCAAATTAACTGTCCGTTCTAATATCTCCCAATTCCAAATGTGCTGTATACTGGACAAATCTGTTTTTCTTGACATATGGCAACAGTTATGCGGTCAGGTCATCTTTTAAGTGCTTCTACACAACTCATAGAACAAACTGATTATTTTACTTGGTCATCTTAGAAATATAATTAGAATATTTATATGTATTATAATATATATATTATATGGCACAATATGAAAATGATGCTCCACAACAAACCACTAAATGTTTTTAAATGGTTTAAACCTGCCATAAAAAGTTAAAAAAGAAGATTTTCTACAAAGGATGATAAAATAAGTAGCATTTTATAAGGTGTCCAAATTACACAGTGTTATATTAAATGCATGTTGCTCATTAATATTATTCCCTACTTACGTACTGAAGTGTAAGAGGTAATAAAAAATCATCTTTATTTCTTCCAATTAATATTTTTGTATCTAATAAATCTAGTAGTCCAAAATTTTGCATGCAAAAAATATGCTATGCTTGCTTTACTATTGCTACAATCATAAAATAAACATTTTATTTTATCAGAATAATATTTGATTTCACATTTCAGCATACTGGGAACTGAATATTATAGTTCCCCTGCTATTTAATATGCAGCATTTAACATGATTTATTTGTTAAGTTTCATATCTCAGGAGGACTGAGGAAGATAATGATCTATGAATCATCTCTATAGTAATGATTGGTGTTATGAATGAGACAATGAGCAGTTAAAAAACAGCATCCATTTGCCTTTTTGAGTCTCTCTAATTGTAATGCAGCCAGAACACATATTGTCACGTATACATTTCAATCTCACTTGCATCATTTCAGCCTGGTCCATATGTTTTGCAGCTACAAGGATGAGTTAACAAAAAAAAAAATCCTTGGTATGATGCAGACGCTTCATCTCTAAGATGGAGGCTGTCTGTATCACAGCTGGGGGTAAGAGCTGAGGACATCTGAGAAGTAAAGTCTCTCTTAAAATCTACTCCTTCATCCTCACAGATTTCACGCTTTAACATATGTGATGCACACAGTTCCTGAGCACATGTACACTGACGGACATACAACTGAGAGTGTGGACGTGGACTGTATTTTTGTGTATAGGCCAATCAAGAATGTTAATATTGATATAAAACAGGTTAATCAATAACTTCTCAAGGTAAAATGTTTGACAGAATCACAAGAGAAAAGCTGCCAGCACTAGCAACAACACCTACAGATACCTTCAATCACTTACAACAGCACACATATTTGAAAAATATCCGATGAAATTCTGACACAAACAACATCTTGTGATAAATTATGTAAGGTCCATAGGTTATTTAACAATAATCACAACTATAAGACTTGCCGTAAAGCTCAAGAGCACAAAATGATAAATTGGTGCTTGGACACAAACGGTTCATTCTGAAGATGTCTAGTCCTTCCACAAACACATCCCTTACTTTGATGAAGAAATGTTCTCGTCCTCCTACAGCTGACTATGTCATTTGAGACAATAACATCCGTCAAATATCTACTGAATTAACGCAGAGAACAATCTTAGCCTAACATGAAATCAAAATTGACCCTATTAACTTCCCTAATACATTTCCTGGTCAGACTGTGCTTGATTCACCACTGCATATTTTTCCAAAGAAAAAATTGTCTGTCTTTTCTAACATTTTAAACCACACTTGCCCAATCTCCTGGTTCCATTCTATTACATAACGTCCACTTTTCACAATTCAGCCAATTTCAGATTAATAAAATTAAGTATAGATGAACAAAACATAAGTCTTGTTCTACATTTTTTCTCATTCAATTTCCAGTTTCACTCAGAAAATACATCAAATTCTGATTCTATGTTGATTTTGACAGCTTTAAAGGTGAACTGTGTCATTTTTTATCATAAATATCTTTCCTTAATATGCATCTTTCAACAATATTTGTCAGAGCACAGCTACATTAGCTCAACCAATGGAGTTTAGGGGTGGGACTATCTGTTTGGCTTCCCAATGGGAGACAGAGAGTGCTCGGGAAACCTGTTAGAAAACAGTTATTTTTCTGTTTGCTGATGCTAGTGGTGCAAAAACTACACTCTTTACCATTAAAGCACAAAGCATAGTTGGGGTGATGGTCACAATGGTGATGGTGCGAGGAAACAGATCTGTCGTTTCCACAAAACAAACGAGAAGCTTCTACATGATTTCACCTGCGATGAATTTGTGTTCTGCAGATATTCAAATTGTCTCCTCTTGCGGCTCCACCAACTGCCTTCTCTTATGTAACCCACTCTGCTTCCTCAGCCCGCCTGTCTTTATTGGCTGATTTCTCTCTTTTCCACATTAGCACTTTCACCTCTATTACCACCACTATCATGTGTCTCTGTGACGATTGCCAAAAATGACAAACATTTTCCCCCCTTTTTACTGCTCAACCTTCTTTCTTAGACGAAATTCATTCATATTTACCTCAGAAGCAATAGACTTCACAAATGAAAAACAACCACGAGGCCTTCAAAGATAACTAAAGCCTCTTTAATAATCTTGACAGGTAACAGCCTGGCCAGAGGAGGAGAAACCAACAAGATGATCCATGGTATCCTCCTCACATACGAGAAGCTTTAATAGTGTCATTGTCCTATATACCTCTGTTAAACAATTTCCTTCTCATTAATTAAACATACACTCCATCAATAAGCCCTAGGAGTGCTCGTGCCTATCAGGTATTGCATGCGGCGCACAAGAGAAGATATACGCTTGATTTATATCACATTGCTGCATGTCATACATCAAAATGAGAAGGAAATTATCGCAGAAACAGAGAATAAGCAGGAACTGTCACATCTTAAGGGTTCATTTATTTGTTTTACAGCAAATGCTTCCAAGAACACATGCATAATTCATTATTAAAACAAAAGCGAATGAGTGAAAAACTGCACTGCTTTTGACTGATGCCTCTCCCATCCTCTGAACAGAGGCAGAATTAGTCAGCTCCTTGCTCACGCCTTCCCTCCCTGCGCTTGGTGAAATTTCACCCTCGCTGCCACCGAGATCTCACCCTCCATTTTCTCTGCGTCTCCGCCACTCTCTCTGCATTCCCTCTCCCTGAGAGAGAGCACAAATACCAATAAAAACCTGTGCACTCGCACACATCCCCACATCGTAGACATGCACACACATTGAAGGTACAGAGCATGCATGCGAGCTTGTTCTCGCACAAGAGCCTGCTTCCTCCATTTTATACATTCAGAGCGACCCTTCCCCCACCCCTGCTGCCACTTACACACACACACCTCACTTAATTACAGCTTCTGTTCCCTGGATCGGTTTGATATGCTCTGCTCTATGAGGTTAAAATCTAGCTGAAACGGTCATGGACAAGAAGTGTACATTATACTTCATAAGCCGCCTCGCCTCTGGCTGTATCTCAATCAGCGACTAGAACAGACTGGATATGATTAAGAAAATGAACACACGTCCTCAGATCCATAAAACACCCACATCTTCATCTCGCAAATCTAGAATAAGTATCCATTACTCATTGGATATTACATTTGATGATGTGTTTAGCCTGGTCAGCAGCGTTGGCTGGATTCAAGCATCCTTGGATTAAATTGGCGGAACTACATTCACTTGTTGCGTGGTCACAGCGGCCCTGTCAATCCTTGTCAGATGACGGTTTAGATAAGTATGTACGTAGGGGATTGATGAAACCATAAAGCACTGATGGAGCAGTAAATACATGAAGATTAAACTCCTTCTGTGCGAGGATCAATCTTGACGGGCATACTGTAAGATTACCGCACATGCAGTATGAAGGATCAACACTGGATGAATCCCTTAAAAAAAAACGATGCATCTTCTAGAAGCTACAGGGGAGCTTGCTGATTCTGCTTAGTTTCGACCTAGCAACCACATACACCAACTGCCTACCGCCTGCTGCCTACTCTCGAAGCCCCCAGCGGCCCAGAAACGGCATTTACCTGGTCGTACCAGTCCCGGTTGGAACAGGTGCACTCGGGCCACCATCCTCCTTGCCCTCCTGAGTTGTTACCATTCACCTTGGGGCCGCCCTTGGATTGGTTCTTGGGGTTGGGACCTCCAGGACCCCCAGCTGACATCATTTTCCCTTTACTTCTCCCCAAAGTGCCCCCTCCACCCATTCCCCCTCCTCCACCCGAGGTTTGGGGCGGTAAGGTCTGGCCGCCCCCATAGCCGGCCGGGTATCCGTAGGGCTCGGGCTGCCAGTCTCCATATGCCGGGGCATCCATCCTGCGCAGGGCGGCCATGCGGGTCACTTCATAGCATTCTGGGCACTTGCAGCAGTGATGATGTTTGTGCATGCTGGCTAGTTCACACGGTGCGGCGCTCTCTGTCTCTTTCTATCTCACTGCTGCTGCTGCTGCCTGCTTAGATCAAATACAGCGTGCAGTGCCACTCGGCTCACGGAACGGTAGCACAAATGGCAGGAATCTTCACGAACCCTGTTATCCTCCTCTTTGTTCCTCCTGATCCAGAAAACGAGATGAGGAGGTAGCAACAGGGCGATGAAAAATAGAAAAAGCTTGGTAGTCTTCCTCCGGTCGATGCAAAAGGTTTGGAAAAATAATGCTAAAAATAGTGTGTATGATCTCGGAATCAGAGACCAGCCCCGATGGTCGAGTTCTCTTCCTGCTTCTGTTGGTTCACAGTGATATGTATATAAATTCATAGATATATATATTCATTTGTTTATATATGTATATATTTACACACACACAAATACATATAAAAATATCAATATAAACAGACAAGCACAAATACAGTTATATACAGGTATATATGTATACATATATATTTCTATAAATATTGATATGCGTGTGTACAAATATATATATATATATATATATAAACAATTTCTCTATATATAAATGATATCCGTGATCAAATCTTCCTTTGTATGTCTCTGCTTGCCAGATTTCTTCCTTCTGCGTTTCCTCCTGCCTTGGGAAGCGTTTTCTTGCCTTCTTTCTCTTACTCTTTTCCCAGCCTGCAGAGAGGAGCTGAGCACTGGATTGACTCTCAGCCTGCTTGCCCTAGATGTAGATTATACGAAGGGATGCAAGCAAGCGAGAGAGAGGGAGGGAGGGAGAGAGAAAGAGAGAGAGAGAGAGAGAGAGAGAGAGAGAGAGATGCGTAGCAGCATCCCTCCAGCACCTCAGCCCTGACAGCCACAGCCAATCAACTCACAGCACAGCCATCAGCAGCAGCACCAACACAGGACTGACTGCTTAAGTGACTGCTCTTAAAGGGCCAGCTCACTTGAAAATCAGCCAGCACACAAAACCCGAATGGAGATGCAGAGAGCACATTATTCAGCTCCACGGTTTCACTGTAAGAAAGACTAAAGACCTGACTTGAGGGTTTATACTGGAGACAGGCTACAGCACAAAAGGGTCTGACGGAAGACCATGTTTTAATTTATTTGTGTATTAAGTTCATTTGTCAAGTCACTATAGGATAAACTAAACCACGCAATTTAGAGACAACAAACTAGCTATGAAAACATTTAAAATACTTGATGATGAACTCTAAGAAATAGTGCATACATCAAAGACAGAAGCAGATTTGACTTTAAAGAATAAAATAAATCAAAATATTGATAACATTTGATTATGACATACATTATGATTGCTAGCTGTTTAACAGCTATATTCTGCAAAAATACATTCATATTTTTAACTTAATATAGCCAAATCTGAAAAATTGTGCTGCATATTTTCAAGCACTTATAGTACTTATGAATGGGAAAAAGTGCAACGTGCAATATGGCAATATGGCAAATCCTACTTTATAAATAAATGAGCCAATTGCCAATTGGTAAAGTCATTGCATCACTTCAGCTGCCATTAGAAGCTCTGGTTGCTAGAGAACAGTCAGTGTCTCAGTGTCCTGAGATGATTGCTTAGGACTGCACATTATAAGCTTTTTTAATGCTTTTTAAGAATAAGAAACACCATTTATGTAACAGTTCATGTCTGATTTTGTTGCTGATTTTAAACATTTTATTTAAATGTGAGTGTGGCAACCATTTTTTTGAGATTTCAGGATTTCCCCATTCAAACAGACAGGACTTGGTCTTGGATGCCCGAAATAGCTACCCAGAGGCGTTGCAAATATGGCTGCCGAGTGAACAAACTTTACTTGAAAGAGACATTGGTTTTCGCTTTTATCTCCTGTTAGAGTTGCTTTGTAGAGTTTGTTATCTTTTGATGATTTGTTATTCATCTTTAAGGTGCAGTGATTCGGTTATCATTTATAAAGGTAAAAATGTTTCATTTTAATGAAATGTTAAATGTTTCTTCAATCGGTATGGAATGTGCATTTTATAGTGAAGTAATAAATCCAGAAATTCATTCCTCAAATTAACTGTAACATTTTACAAAGTTGCTTATTGAAAACCTTGGTAGCTACAGAATGTTGACTAATAGACTGTTGAGTCACACAGTTTCCTGTTGTTATTGTTGTTTCTTTAAGTATAGAAAAGATATTACTGAATTTATCAACAGTGGAAATGAATATCTGCATACCTAAAGGCAATATTAAAATATCCATATTAATTTGATAACAAGGTACCCAGGTGACCCACCGTTTGATGATTTTGCAAAGGTTACTGATATTACACAATTTCATAGCTTAATCAAAACCGATGTTGGCCTTTTAGACCGCTATATCATTTCAAATGTGCTTGAGTATGAACATTAGTGTTTTCTAATGTGACTATATGCACGCATGAACATTTGTGTGTGTGTTTCTCTGTTTATGCATGTGTGAATTTGCTTGTTTTTGTGGCTGAGTCAGTTCTATTAGGCACTGCACACTATTCTATTCCAACCTCACCAGGAGGCACAAACAGCAGGCTCAGCCACACTTTATTATATGCAACGGTAACTCACTTCATTACCACGCTATACTATTCCGGCAAACTTTTCGATTTTCAGGAGGAAGGCCAATCAGAGATCAAAATGGTGTGAGTAGCACACACAAACATTGCCAAAGCCAATGGGAAGCATACTGGTGGTGCTCGGTGGCTGAAAAAAGGCAATGCAAGCATATTCATCACAGCACACATGACTGGGCACATGTTGCGACCACCCTGTTCCCTCTGCTCCCCTTGTCTATACAGCATATTCTTCTATAGGATGCAGACTTACATGGTCTCCATAGAGGAATTTTTAATGTAACTGGCCAAGGATGAAGAGGAAAGCGGAAGGCAGGGAAGCAGAGCGTGCTTATATGCATGCATTACATGCTTGCATTATGCCATGTGTTTGTGTCGGTAGCTTCCAGAGTGTGAGTGCATGTGGGCGTTTCTAGTACCTCTAGGGGAAAATGCTGCTCCTTAAAGAATTACATAATATCAAATCTTAAAAAAAAAATCAGTCACAGCCAATCAATGGCCAAGTCTGTCAATATTAGCTAGAATATCAGTACACTCACCACAAAGGATGATCAGAACCTTGAACCACAACTGCTGCCAAAAATGCTTATAGTTTAATGCATGTAAAGGGGCCATGCATTGCGAGTAACATTTAAGCGACTCTTAAATGTCATCTAAGACGTTCTTGCTACAATAATTACATTTGCAAATGTAAATCCAGTGCAAAACCGTGCAGAAATGCTATAAATTTTGCTATAAATAAATGCTATAAGCTGGAATAGCATGTTTTATTATGGCTGATTTATGCATTTAAAACTGTAGTCATTTCTCTCTGCAGCCTTATTCTCTCTTGCAAACGACCACATAGTGAGAGAGTGTGTGATGGTAGAGACAGATGAATCCTCCCAGGCTGAATGAAGAACATTACTACAGATGGATGGTTAAAAAAAGAGACAATTTAAGAATGCACCTTCAATCCGCTTGATGATTTAGATTGCTCTTTGACTAAGAATTCAGAGTATTCTTAGTTTAAATTATATATTTGCACATATTATATATAGTATTCTATACTGCATGTCTCAGTACATCGACACATCTTTCCTGGAGAACGAAAACCATCCTGACCTACTCTTGAGAAATTGGAAGGAAGCTTATTGTTGATTTATGAAATAAATGAGAATGATTGTGTGATGGTTTTACAAAAGGATTCTACTTTATTACACACAACATATCTCATATCTGACAGCCTCATTGTCAGTTTCTGCATTCCCACATTATATAAACCCCCCCAGCTGGCCTCACAACCCCCACATATTCTCTCACATCGAAGGTATCTATAGAAAATTTCTGGAATTTCTGTGCATTCTCATAGCAGCCCATGTGACTGCACTCTTGTCACCTGACAGGATGTATGTCCAAATAAGGCGAGATGAGACACAGGCAGTCTTAAAGGGGCAGTTACATTCTTGAAGGTTTCCTTTGAATGAACCACAAAGAATCACTGTATGAAACAGGTGCAGAGCAGCCTTTGAAAGACAGTGATTATAGTCAGGAGAATTTGTTATTGAATAGGCAACATAATTAATGCATGACATAAATGCAACCACTATAGATTTTGACTCGCAATGCATGTGCATGGCTATAGCCATTCACAACCTCGCTGCAAGGCCAAGAAAGGGTTTTGGGTTCTCACCTAAACGCTTGTAACTCATCGAGTCGTTGCTCCTTCACACTGACACAATAAACTAAAGTGCCTGTGAAGGCTGTGACTCCTATTAATAGGCCTGGTGACAGAAAACAGCTGCTGCACCAAACACCGCACATCCGACTGACAGCGTAATGATAAGGGAAATGAGAGAAAGAGAGAGAGGAAAAGAAAGAAAGGGAGTATGAGATGCTTGTGAAATGACTGGAGAACTGAGAGGTCTTGAAGAGAAGAGAGTGTCTCATAAGGGCCACGTGCACACTGCAAGGTCCGAGAGTGATAGCTGCGTTGAACAAATCCCCTAAATAATCATTCTCTGAGGCTACATTCACAGAGGCAGTGTTTAGGATTGCACAATTAATCATGAAATCAAGATATGGCTTAGTCTGATTATCAAATTGCAAAGGTTGTGATTTAATTAAATAAATATAAAGTACGCGCTGCACATTTTAGAATGAAGCGCAGCACTGTGTTCTTTCACACAGCTCATGATCCAGTGTTTTCAGCATCTCAGAACGGCCCAGTTCACAGTAAATGCTGCTCCACATGAATGAACTCATCTTTACATGTGCTCTTAGTTTGGCTCGCTTATAGCGTGTATGTATCAACATTCGAGGCTCAGGGAATAAGAAGAATAAAGTTTTAATCTTAAAAAATGAAACAAAACGAAAGTAAGCGTTGCATACACGTAAACAAAACAACTTAAATGTCTCAGGTCCTGGTCCTCTCTCTCCATTCACTGGCATCACTCGTCCTTATATCCTTCTGGAGCTCTTGAGACCGGTGTGGCATGCAGTTGTCGCTCATTAACACTCACACCACCGGCCTCACTCCGTTCCCACGGCTCTCGGCCCCACCTGCTTTCCATAGTGCATTTGGAAACACAACATGCACCAACCATCTTCCCAAACTTGTACTGAGAAGCGCTTATAAACCTGTTGTCAACAAAATATATTTTTTCTGAAATAGCATTTTTTTTTAACAACGAAATATTACTAATTACTCATTTTGTTAAATATTTGTATTTAGTAATAATAATTATATTATTTTATTATTATTATTATTTTATAGTCATTGATATATAATCAAAAAATTGGCCAAATTTTGTAGCCCTACAAAAAAGCACATAAAACCTGGAGTTATTTATTTTACAGTGAAATATTACTGATTTCTTATTTTGTTTAATATTTGTGTTTAGTAATAATTATAATAATTTTTATTACTAAATATTACTAATAATTATTACTAAATATTACTAATAATTATAGTAACTATTATTATTACTAATATTATTTTATAGTCATATTGACATATACAGTCAAACCCAAAATTATTCAGACATTTTTATATTTTTGATATATTTTTACTAGTGGGTGCAGGACACTATAGTTCATTTATGTAAGTGAAGATAGCAAAATAAAGTAAACTGTGAGATATTATACTCAAAAATTCTTCATACAGTGGACTACCAGTAAAATTGATAAAAATTTGGAACCAAAAATTATTCAGACACTTTAAATTGACCATGTTTTGCTTAGGTGTTATCTGACATAATTAAGATACATTTTTGTCTGACACAGTTTATCTCTGAGATCGTGTCATATTTTATTACCATTTTTTTATACTATAGTGAATAAAATGTATTAAAGAATGAAATGTTCAAGGTGTCTGAATAAATTTTGGTTTGACTGTATAATCATAAAATTTTGAGCCAAATTGTGCAGCCCTACAAACAAGTACAGTAAACCTGGAGTTTTTTTTTTTAACATTTTAAATAGCAATATTTATCAGAAACATCGCAATTACATTTTTTTCTGCCAAATCGTGCAGCCCTAGTGGCAGTGACTACAGTAAATAAAGATGGCGACTTGCATAACACACCTGAAAGTCTTATCACAATTAACACAACGTTACATGTATGTAATGTCCAATTGATTCATGAATTAATTTTACAAATCTTACTCTTGTAACCAAACAGAGTATTGTGTGCGTAACTATATTAGTGCTCTGCTTTTAAATACGTCATAAACAACTTGTTGTTCAGTTTGGATCCCACTACTTTATTCAGAGTGAATTTGGTTGTAAAATGTGGTTGTCGCTCGCCTAAACAAGCTGTATGTGTACAAAACAGGATTAAGCACTCAGAAGAGGAGTGACATCTGTATTTAGCTGCATTGTGTACGTGGTGAGGTGTTGTAGGTGTTGAGAAGAGGAATGAGTAAAAGAATTGTGCATGGGCCCAGAGAGCAGGATAAACAGAGAACAGCAAAATAAAAAGTAAAGAGGGAATGCAACCGTGAGAAAGATATGACTGGACTGAAAATGACTCTGGGGGAGGGTAACTCAAAAAATGTTTGCTGATGAACAACTGGGAATGAGAAAACATGATCATAGAGAGGGTCTTGAATGCAGAGAGAGATTCCTTTGTGTTGTGAAATACACATTTTGCATTGTTAATTATTTATTCATCCATCTCAAGCGTTGCATAAACACCCTGTCTGATGCAAAACACACATTTTTGCCATGTTATGTGGCCGAACGCATATGAGAGACGCAGAAAGATGCAACAGAGACAGGAAAACAGCGACAGAGAGAGTAGGAGCGAGAGAGGCAGCCAGTCTGTAGGGATGCAAGTAGGGGGAGGAATTTGGTTTCCATGGCAACATGCGGAAGGCTGAGCTCTAGGTGTCCGTTCCAGCTCTAACTGCGTTGCACTGCACCGGCCCTCGCCTCGCCTCGCTCCCCCATCCTCCCCCACTCGCTTTCCCTCTGCAGCTTTCTCTTCATCCCTCCCTTCCACCTCATACCCCTCCTAATGTGTGGAAGACACGACACCACATTCAGCTCAGCATCAGCCAGCCCTGCTGTCAACAGAACGCTGCTGCCTTGCAGAGAGCCTGCGCTTTGATGTAGACAATGGAGGCTCTCTGTTCTCAACGCAGCGGTCCCACGCTCTTCAGCCACGACCCGAGACCACACCCACACTGCCATCTCCACCTCACACCCCCATCCCTCGCACTAGATCTCCGCTCATCTGAAACGCCAGTGCCCGAAGGCACTGTGCCGCCACATGCCGCTGGGGGTGCTGTGATTGGGAGGACATGAAAATGAGAGCTGCCATGATATAGTAGAACCTGATTGTTGTGAGTGTTTCTGAAAAACTGTGTGATTGTACAGCATCATTATGGCTTATTTCACTGCAGCCTAGAGTACAATCTACATATGTTGACACAGCTGCACTGCAACCATCCATATGTATTCACTAATATGAATATGCATCATGAAAAATATTTCAAAATCAGCTTTAAAATTCAAAATTTAACCAATGGAAATGTGTTTTATGATTTCATCACATTCATAGGTATTAAACTACACGACACTGAGCGCAACAATTAAGATGTCTATTTGCCATCTTGATATTTTTAGAGGCCCATTCTCACTTTTAACTAGTTGCTTATTAGCTTGCATAATGGCTGTTTATAAGTATTTATAATGCACAAATTAATGCCTTATTTTGCATGACCATATTTTAAATCTCTTAAAGGGATAGTTCACCCAAAAATGAAAATTTTGTCATCATTTACTCACCCTCAAGTTGTTCCAAACCTGTATAAATTTCTTTTCACAAAAGAAGATATTCTGAAGAATGTTTGTAACCAAACAACCAAACAGATCTCGCTCTCAATGGAGGGTGAGATCTGTTTAGTTACAAACATTCTTCCAAATATCTTCCTTTGTGTATAGCAGAACAAAGAAATTTATACAGGTTTGGAACAACTTGAGGGTGAGTAAATGATGACAAAATTTTCATTTTTGGGTGAACTATTCCTTAAATCTACCCCATTCCCAAACTTAACCACTACAACAACTACCTTACTAATTATTAACAAGCAGTAAACAATGAGTTTATTGAGGCAAAAGTCGTACTTAATAGAGATGCACCGATCGATCGGCCAGGGATCGGAATCTGCCGATTTCCCTCATGATCGGCCCGGATCGGTGATCGGCCGATCTGTCTCACTTCTTACCGATTCCGAGCCGATCCATTTTGTTACCAGCAGTACAGGCAATAACATCAGCTGCGCGTTCTCACTCTCTTCTCTGTCACAGTGAAGTGACACACACCCGCGCGGGCGCCTCCTCTCTCTCACTTGTCTCATTCTCTCCGGTTAAATAGTGCTTGTATTACGCATAATTTTAGTCATTCCCGCAGGTTTCGTGCTCACACCACTGATCTATATAGGTGGAGCGGACAAGCCACCTCAGTCTCAAACAGAGACAGAAGTCAAACAGAGTCACAAGTACCAAAATGAGTGGCTTACTGCGCTTAAACTGTGAAATACATACAAAAGTATGTAAAAACCAGCGGCACAGGCAATCTTGGCGAGTATTCAGATAAACAGTCAGTTTTGAATCGTTAAATAGCTAAGAAAGTGAATCCATGTTGTGTGTAACAGTCCGTTGAACACCGTTCATAAACTCTTAAAGGGACAGCAGTCCAATATTCCTGCTGCTGTCTGTCATGTTAATCAAAGAACAAAAGACAACGAAAAACACTTTCTGCTCTTGACTGAATACGTTTTATAACTTTAATTGTAAGAATTGATCTGTATTAATATTTACAATAAAGACTACAGAAATTAAGGTAACCAATGTAAAATAACACTAAATGTGTTATTTTACATTTGATTACTTTAATTTCTGTAGTATTTCTTACCTGAATAAAAACCCAGTTAACCTGAAAAAGCTCTCTTTATTCTATTGCATTTATCTGAGCAGTTTATATTTTATTACTGAATTTTTACTTGTGTTTTTTTTTATGAAAATAAAACTTTGCGTTGAAGAAAAGTAGATTTTTGTTTGTATATGTTGTCAATTATAGTTCTTAGAAAGAAAATCGAAATCGGCAAAACTCGGTATCGGCAGATCACACTAACAAAAAATCGGAAATCGGAATCGGCCAAGAAAATTGCAATCGGTGCATCTCTACTACTTAATAGTGAATATGTGTCCCCCATACTAAAGTGTTACCAATAATGTATAAGGTTTTTAATTTGCAATAACATCTAAAAATAAATGATACCATAATTTAACGCAGTGCCTGCTATAAATCCAACACTGGAAAGGGTGGCAGACGGTCATTTGTTTATAATTTTCCAGCACATTCTCACTGATGCAAAACCACATCTTTCTTTTTTAGTCAGCAAGGTAATGTAATCATATTTTCTAAATCAGCAGAATCAATCACAACAATGTTCAGTAGATCACACAAAACTACATTTTTAAGTTTCCAAGGCATAACAACCCATACTGGTAAGTCGTTCACACAGAACATGTTTTTTTCATTTTACTGTTCTGCTTTTTCATTCATCTAACTTCAGACAACGTCTAAAAATGCAGCACTCATGTGAAAGACACTGAAAATAGAGATGTGGCAGAAAGGTTAAATATGTCCTTCTAGTCTATGTTTATATAGACAACCGATTAAAAAGCAGCGCAGTGCAATGTGTTCCTACAGGATGAAACTTTCTCACACTCATTCTAGTCCATCAGACCGTCCTTAATTGTTAATTGCTGAGCACTGACACATGAGATGTACTAGACATCAAAGAATAAACAAATCCCTATGCCAGTTTAGACCTCATGCGACATGTTATACGTTATAAATCTATTTTTGTAAAAAGTAGTATTCCTGATTCAGCAGCCACTAACCTTTGGTGCCTCCACATGGGAGCGGCTTACTAGTCCAGCCACTCTCTCCACCTTCTGAGAGCTCCTCCTGCTGGTCACACGCACACGTGACACACCCTCTTCACCCGAAGTCTGCAAGTACAAATTACACAGAATAAGTAGACTGCATAGATAATAATAAAATAAAAATTAAATAAATTGATGTAACCAAATATTCAAGATTAAACACACAATTGTCTATGTGGAGTGATGCATTAAAACAATTATCACTGTTAATAACTGAACAACAGCTCTTGGGCTGTGGAATATTCCAGTATGGGCACACGTTATTTGTCATGTGAACAGAGAATAGCGCAGACAGGCTAACATCACCATTTGCAAGATGGTTTGGATGGACAGACATCAAAAGAGAAAACAAGTGCCACCAAACATACTGAAACAAACACAAACACTAAAACATAATTTTTGACCACTATCCACAACTATAAAATCTCTAAAAAGCTGTCATTATATAGCATTGTAAACCAAAAGACACTCAAACAGGGCCAGAACTTGATTAGATCAGTTCCTACCTCTTTATCATAATTTATGCCGCAGTCACAGGCCACAGGCAGCAGAGGGCAGTCTTTGGAAAAGGCCATGACAGCAGACGGAACAAAGACTCTCACTTTCCCTTCCAAAATGGTAATAAACTCAACTCTAGAATGTTCTTTTAGGATCTGTCCTATTCTGACTCTCAGTGTGTGTTCATATAAACACAAACACACAAAGGCATGCAGGTTTGCAGCATTAGGCCAAGCCACACCCATTTAAGTTGATGCAAAAAAAAAAAAAAGGCACAAATAAAGTCACATCTAAAATCATAAAAACTGCTTTCAGGCAACATATAACAAAACACAAAGCAAATTTACCGTTTTTATCATTGCCTTCACTGGACCACCATGAACTGAATTGAAAAATGGTTGCCAAGCCCCAGGTTTGCAGTCATATTATCATCAGCTCAGCTACGAGATGGACACTGCAGCTGAGAACATGCAGGATTGCTGCAGTCTCAAACCCAGAGAGGAACATGGAGGCGCTGCTGGTGTCCAGTGCCATTTAATCACTGCTGACACATGACATAATGCTCGCAATATATACTAGGGCTGGATTATTACAGCTTGATACACCTGTACTGTATATTTAACTAAACATTTTAGCCAATATTCACAGATATAACACTGACACCAAATTATGTAACACTGTTATATTACTGACTGTAACTGTAGCTAATATGAAAAAAAAAAATGAAAGGGAAGACACACTGCCCTTTGCTGTTTAACACAAAGGCTTTGTAATGATTGTGCTGTAAATTATTACAGGGTCTTTTTTTCCTTCCTTCTGCACCAAATCGGGGAATTTGCAGACTCATTTCATTTAACGTCTCTCAGGTGACCGCACGCTATGAATGCTAATGAAGCTTGAGCTGGACATTCACTCAGAACCAGCCTAGCTCGCACTCAGAAAACCAGAGAACAGGGTTGTGCCTGGACACAAACTCACACTGAGGCCTGTGAAGCTATCCACCACACATCACATAGTGACCCCTGCAGTATTTTTGTGGAACATGTGTCACAATAGGATGATGCTTCTGGAAACGGCCAGTTGGGGATTTGAAATAGGGTAGATTATACTCACAGAGATTGTCCGAAAGTCTAATCTTTATTTGTGTTTTTGCTTCAATTAAAACTGAATAAATATCAATCATTGCTTGGTTTTTACCTGAGCATCTACCACAACCAATTTAAAACAATAAAATGTAAATTACAACATATATATGTATATATATATATATATAGAGAGAGAGAGAGAGAGATAGATAGATAAATAGATATATATAGATATATACATATACACACACTCACACACCGGCCACCTTTATTAGGTACACCTGTTCAACTGCTCTTTATCGCAAATATATAATCAGCCAATCACATGCCAGCAACTAAATGCACTTAGGCATGTATACATAGGCATTCCAAGGTAGGAAGGCATCAAGGCACGTCCGAATCCCATAGCTGCGTCTCATTTCGAAGGCTGCGTCCTCCAGAGATCGCATTTGGAGGCTGCATACATCATCGAGGTGATCTGATGTAAAGTAGCCATTAGATTGCAAAGTATTGACCTCACAAGGAATAACAGTCAATTTTATTACGGTTATTTTTCTTAAATAAGACATCCTTGATGACGTATGCAGCCTTCAAATGCGACCTCCGGAGGACGCAGCTAGCATTAGCTTCACTTCCTTTCTCTTGAGATTCCTTCATCTGATCGATTTTTGAAGGCCGCATAGATGTATCCTTAACTGCCTTTGATATCCCAAAATCCTGTGCTTTCCATTCTGTGACATTTGAGCTAGAAAAATAAAGAAGGTGTCTAAAAGTTGCGGTTTCTGGTCAGTTTGTGTGTAAATGTATGTTTTCCACTTCTGATGTCATTTCTAGCGAGAAATTACTATTGTAGTAATTAAATATTTGCTTAGTTATCACCAAGCTCGCTCTATTTTGCTGGAGATCATTAAAATGTTATGTTGCTTCAGAAGTCAGTACCTCACGAAATCAGTTTCGTGAGGTAACTTCGTGCGCAAACACTGCCTGCAAAGTCATTGCCTGTAAGGCAGCGAGGCAACAAGTCAGCTGCCTAAGTTTTCGGATGCAGCCATGGTCAAGACGATCTGCTGAAGTTCAAACTGAGCATCACAATGGGAAAAAAGGTGATTTAAGTGACTGAACGTGGCATGGTTGTTCGTGCCAGATGGGCTGGTCTGAGTATTTCAGAATCTGCTGATCTACTGGGATATTCATGCACAACCATCTCTAGGGCTACAGAGAATGGTCCAAAAAGGGAGAAAATATCCAGTGAGTGGCAGTTCTGTGGGCGAAAATGCATTGTTGATGCCAGAGGAGAATAGCCAAATTGGTTCAAGCTGACAGAAAGGCAACAGTAACTCAAATAACCACTCGTTACAACTAAGGTCTGCAGAAGCGCATCTCTGAACACACAACACGTCAAATCTTGAAGCAGATGGGCTACTGCAGCAGAAGACTACACCGGTGCCACTCCTGTCAGCTAAGAACAGACGACTGAGGCTATAACTCGCACGGACTCACCAAAATTGGACAACAGAAGGAAAAACTTTGCCTGGTCTGATGAGTCTCAATTTCTGTTATGACATTCAGATGGTAGGGTCAGAATTTGGCAAAAGCAACATGAAAGCATGGCTCCATCCTGCCTTGCGTCCATCAACAGGCTGCTGATTATAGTGTAATGGTGTGGGGGATATTTTCTTGGCACACTTTGGGCCTCTAGTACCAATTGTGCATCTTTTAAATGCCACAGCCTACCTAAGTATTATTGCTGACTATGTCCATTCCTTCATGACCACAGTGTACCCACCATCTGATGGCTACTTCCTGCAGGATAACGTGCCATGTCACAAATCATCTCAAACTGGTTTCTTGAACATGACAATGAGCTCACTATACTCAAATGGCCTCCACAGTCACCAGATCTCAATCCAATAGAGATCTGCATCATAAATGTGTAGTAGACAAATCTGTAAAAATATGTGAACATTCCTAAACATCCTTTAACCAAGCAAGCAAAAGGTAGAGTAAAAAATAAAACGTATTCAAAATATATTCTATATTCTTCTTTTATGGGATGTTTAGGTATTTTTAATGAAAATCAAGACAAAAATACTGAGTAAATTAAATAAGTAATTTTTTTTTTTTTTTGCAGTGTGAAATACTCTTAGATTTCTGTCATCTGTACTAACATATCCATCCAGTGCATTCTTGCGATTACTGACATCTTTAGAGTACATTCTAAATTTGAGTTCAGACTTAGTTCATGGGTCTTAAAAACACATTACCATTACATAATTGTTGTGCAGGGTTTTCAGCTATTTCAAGATATAAAACTATATTTTGGATGTAAAATTTTACCCTGATATTCTAGCCTAATTTTCTAATCTCACTAAACACTGTACGCTTAAAAGAAGCTATAGAAATTGCTTTCTTCCCTGTTTAAATAAAAAAAAAAGAGTTTAGACCTGCACAAGTTTCCTTGATGGTTCAGAGTAGTTACAGATGGATTGGTGCTGCTCACCAGCAAACTAAGTTTGTGAAGCTGTCTGCTACACCAAAAAAAAAAAAAAAAAAAGAAAGAAAATTTAATTTACACCAAAAAAATTGTAATAATGCCACAGAAATCAGACAAAAATTCAGCCCAATTTTGGATCATCTGAAACTATGAAGAGGATGGAAAACTTCATTCTACCATCTTTTAAAACATCAGTCACAGGGTGCTGCTGTACTGGACGAGTAGAGGCTATTTTAGTCAAACCCAAGTGTATGTTTGTGTGTACCCTCAGAGAGACCACAGAGTGATCCTCCCTCACTGCAGTCGCTTTTAACAGAATCCAGACAGAAGTTGAGGTTATTTTTTGTACTTTCCCTATAAATACTTTGTATGGTCACATGATTGCAGACACTTGTAACGAAAGGTCCTGGTGACATCATCACACAGCCCACTGAGGAGCACTTGGTGTTATCACTGCAGTGCTTTCTAGATATGACTAATGTTCTGTAGTGTCTGTAACTTCCACATGCTCTCTCTTTCATTTTCCCCTCTTATTTCTATTTTTTTTCCCAGTATTTCTCTGTAAACTTCCCTTCAGCTTTTTCTAAACCTTTGTCTGTGCTAATCACTTTTATTGGTGATAAATGCACCATAAAAGTATCATAAAAATGGTCCATATGACCTTTGTCTACAAAATTAACAGGCTAAATTTAAAAATGTTCACTGATAATCTTCACCTGCTGTGAGCTGTTAACTGCTTTAACTGGATCGAGTCAGTGACTTGAACTTGAGAACTAGAAAGATCAGACTTGTATACGGTAACAAAGATATCAGGGTTTGGAACGACATGAGGGTGAGTAAATAATGACATGTGATAAAATAAAGCTGCCCTTTCTCTGGGGCTCTTACCTCCCATGTGTCCACAGAGCTGCTGTCTTTAACTCCATTTTGTGCTGCATTCATTTGCAGGGTAACTTCGTAGCATTCCTGAATATCTGAGAATAATGGAATAGCGATGTCATTGAATGAATCCATTTAAATAATGCAGGTATTTACACTGAAATATGTAATACCTCCATTACATTTTTAGATTGATAGCAGATGTATGCAAGATTGCTTTTGGCACTATGATATTATTTGAATACGATTCTAAAGAAATTAAAAAAAATAATAATACAATTAAATTAAAATTTGTAGTATAAATAATGTTGGCATTCCAACATTAATGCTAAAGGATTAAATCACCCAAAAATGAAATTTCCCATTCACAATTGTTAACTACACGCCCTCATGTTGTTATAACCCTGTATAACTTACTTTCCAGAGTGAAACATCTTGTTAGCAGAATATCCAAATTTCTCTCTTTTACACAACGAAAGTGGATGGAGACCAAGGACTCCCAAAAGGACAAAGAGCAGCTTGAAAATACTATAAATTTCTCATATTGTGTTTCAGAGTATAAAGAAAGTCATATGCTTTTAGAGGACATGTACGGAGCATGATGAAAGAACATGATGATGATAAAAAAACATGAGATGGGAGGAAAAATTATGTTTCAATGCTTTTGAGTTCTCTCTAAAAACTTTTGAGTTCCCCCAAGAAACTTTGCGTTCGCTCGCAAAACTTTTGTATTTCCCAGAGAAACACTGTTTTGTGAGAGAATGCTAAAGCATTGAATATAATTTTTTCTCCTATCTCATATTTTTTTTCCATCACCATATCCACTTAGAGTCTCCATAGACATAAGAGCGAGCAAATGATGCCAGAATTGTCATTTTTGAGTGAACATCTCAGGTTACGTATGTAACGCGGTTTCCTGAGAGGGGAACGAGATCATGGCTTAATGCTATGTAATTGCCAGGAGAATGGCAGCCCGACGCGGCATCTCGTTCCCCTCTCAGGGAACCAGAGAAGTTCCTTTTTAAGTAGAACTCAACACCGCATTATGGCTTGATGCTATGGGAACTTTAATGCCAACATCGTCATGCCACTGGACAGTGCCTGCCCCACAAGGCTGTGTTCCTGCACAGACAATTGTAAGCATGGGCTGAGAGCAGATTAACTCTGAAGGACCTAAAACCCTGGGGTTGAATCCATATCCAGACTGTAGAACCTGATGAATGTGTGAGGAGACAACCAGCCTGCTGCAGCACAACATCTTGCAATGGTGCACCCCTAGCAAGAGCTCTGGAGACGCAACACTCTTAGTAGAGTGGGGCCTAACTAGAGTTAAAGCTATTCTGCACATCCTCATAGGAGAGGGAGATCGCATCCGTGATCCAGTGCAAGATGCGCTTTATGGTGAACGCATTCCTTCAATTGCTGGCCCCCAAAGCAGACCAGAGGCTGAGAGGACTTACGCCACTGTCCTGAGCGGTGGACGTAGATCTTGAAAGCACAGACCGGACTAACAAGTGCAGACTTTCTTTCTCTTGCATCTCATGAGGTGGAGGGAAGAAAGCCTGCAAAACAACTGGCTGACCAGAAATATATGGAATATACGGAATATAGTCCGGTCTAGGGTACAATAAATCTTTGACATCATCTGGAGCAAAGTCTAGGCAGGAAGAGGCAACTGACAGGGCCTGCAAATTTCCTACTCTCTTTAGCGAAGTCAATGTTAATAAGAGGGCCACCTTGAGGGTCAGCATTTTCTCTGAAACCAACACACCCAAGACCAATGCTAGGTCCAGGACAGAACTCACGACTAGGCCTCAGTTGTCTGGCACCATGCAAGAACTAAGACACCAGAGGATGTCTCCCAATGGAAACCCTTTTTAAAGCTTTTAAACCCCTTTTAAACTCAGTGCTGAACAACATATGATAGCCTCTCAGGAGTGGGAGGAAGATTTTCAGTGCTAGGAACACTGCCCTCATTTCTAGGCAATTTATGTCCCAGTAAAGATGAAGGTCCCCCCAAAACCCACTGGCTGGATGGCCATAGAGAACCGCACCTCATCACATGATGGAAGCGTCCATCGTTAGAGTCTTGCCACGGCAAGGTGCCCTTGTTCAGGAACCATGGCTCCTTCCAAAGTCAAAGAGAAGTATGTGGCGCATGACCCTTACAACCCTGGAGGGATGGATCAGAGGATGGAATCCCCTGCTCTTGAGCCAAAAGTGGAAAGGTATCATGTGCAGCAGGCCTAGTGATAGCAGCTGGCCACTGCTGCCAAGAGACGTAACAGCCTCTGAACTTTAAGAACTGAGAGCTCCTGACTTAGCTTGATATTTTTCATAACATTTAGGATAGATTCTACACGTGCAGGAGACAGCCGTGTCTGCATCACCAACTCTTTTGATGCATCCTTCAGATCTTCTATCACAAACCAGTCCTCAAATTGAATCAGCGAACTGGCAGGGATCAACCGAACTGGACGAATTTTCAAATCACTCTTGAGCAAAGATGGGGCGAATAGCCTGTTGGGCGCCTCTACCCCTTGAGTCACGGTTAGTGGCAGGGTGAGTGGAAACTCCTGCTGAGGGCCCAGGGGGAAGTCGGGAACACGATGTTGTAGTGTGCACAGACCTTCCCCAGGAGGGGACACCCTCAGAGGCCAGGGCTAGAGGAGATAGCAGATCTGAGATCCTGTGCCTGAGCACACTTCCCGGCCCTCTTATCTGTACGCATGGGGGCAGGGGGACACAGGCGCCATGCTGGCTTTCTGTTCTTCTCTCCTATCACTGTACCCTGACCTGGAGCGGCTGGTGGATGGTGCTGACTCCTGGAAACAGCGAGGGATTAATTCCCTGAATGCTGACTGCTTCTTAGCCTCCTGGTATCTGTCAACAACGGTGTTAACCGCGTCGCTGAACAGACCAGAAGGAACAGACCATCTCTTCCACCCTTGGCACCACACTATACCCCTGTTTGTGCATACCGACCACAGTAGAGTATGTCAAGGTGGCCTGCATATGCACTTGCGAGTATGGATAGATTATGGATTCTTCCAAGACCTAGACAGTCTGGGAAGAACAGTAGATAATGGCAGGAAGGTTGCTCTCAGCCAGATGTCAAACAGCGTCAACTAGTTTGGACTGTGTGACCTGTCTCTTTTCATCAAGCCACTCCAGGTTTAACTTGGCCACAGCACGAGTAACAATCTCGAGCAGCTCCTGACGCAACTGACTGATAGGACTGCTCACACATACGGCTTCTGAAGACAAACAAGCTGGCAACACGCTGGCATGGCGTTTATTGATGGTTTTGGTGACGTACTATGCTACGCCGCTAGGTACCACGCTCAGCCAAACCGCGACTGGTGTGTGTAAACACGTGCTTTAGACACCGGCTCACACCATAGCATCAAGCCATTACGCGCCGCTGAGTTCCACTCGAAAAAAGAACTACCCTTTAATGGTCCTGAACAATAGATTAGTAAGTCTTTAAGCCATGCCAAAAAGCACAGGTGCACAGTCTACACAAGTCAAGTGAGCAAGGTCAAGAGCAATGTCAACATTTGGCTCAACTTAAGCATCGTTCCCACTATTGTGGGTCTCTATAAATATCATCCAGGGGCCTCATCCAAAATTCCTGTCCATACTGGGTTTAGAGAGCCAGACCAATCACACTCACTTAGAGAGGCTTTTAACATGACTCGCTCATGACAGCAGAGTGCCTGCAGACATTAGATGAGGTAACAGTGGCTCTGGTGTTGAAAAGCTGTGAGCGATTTACACTAGTGCAAATCGGGACAATTGAAATAACGTTAAAATCATCAGTACACACTACAGCAGAGCTGTGGGATATAACTATTCAGAATAAAAACAGAACATAAGAAATTTGCTTAGATCACTCAAATCAAACAAGTGAAAAGGTTTTTGCAGTGGGAACTGCAGCAAATTGTTGGGCTTATCTAAAGGTACAACCACTGGACAAAAAAATCCCACAAGTCAAGTGGTTGGCTCCTCTTCTCTATACACAATGTTGTATATGCACATTCAAGTTGCAAAAGCAAGTAAATAAAAGCTGCGGACATATAATTACTATTGCTTGCCGAATTCCAGTCATTTTAATAGAAATCCACGAAATCTGGAGCTCCCAATACATCACTTGTGTTCAAATTTGTCATGCGAATTCACCATTTTGGCCTACACCAGACAATTGACCTGTTTTGCCCGGAATTTCGCTAATGTGACCACACCTCGAAATGTAAATGGAATGCAGCACTTTCAGTGTGTGATATACATTTCAAATTTTAACAGGGCGTGACGTTATTCACAGCTACGACATCCCTCTTCCGAGGTAACGTAACATTCCTCGTTGCAAAATAAGGTGGATAAATGAGTCATAGAATCATCCAAGCAAATGATTCAAATCACAAACTGATTAATTCAGGAATAAAACACAACTACTGTGTGTTGTGTTTTAATGTTATAACATTAAAAAAATCTTACCGTTCAAAAACTTTTGACCGGTAGTGTACATATATCTTCTGTGGAAGTTTCAGGGCCAAATTATTGCATTCGGTCCGAATGTGTTTTGGAGGAGGCATGGCTTTGGAAAGCACTCTGAAGCAAGGGTGGGATCATATGCTTTCAAAGCTAGCTGACTATTGCTAGCCTCTCTGAAATTGCCTACCCTAACTTCAAACCATCTCTTCCCCCCTTCAAACTAGAATGACTTGTTTCTTTACCCCACCCTTCTACCCTCTATATGTCTTACCTCATTACCTCTCAGGTCACTAACTGCCGTGGCCTGTGGTCACCAACATAGGGGCGACCAGCTGATGAGAATGGAGGGAGACAATACTGCTGATGTCACCCACACTCCCACACTGGCCCACAGCCTGAACTAACAACATAATGAGATGCTTGTTACCTCGCTGTGCCTTTGAAGCATAACACTCTTGGCCCCCTTTGCGCTGGAAGAAACGAGCAAGTCCTTTTTTTTAAGACGGAAGAAGAAAGAGCTACAAAGAAAAGCACTTTTTTGGAGAGATACGCAGTGAACTTAGACTGGCAGCACATGCGGACGGTGTACGTGTGTGTGTGGGGGCTGTTAGGGGCAGTAATGGAGTCCCACTGGGGTGCAGCGGGAAAGACAGTAGAAGAATGGGGCTATGTGACTCATCTGTGTCTGTGTGAGCCTGCGTGAGTGGGAGGAGAACAGTGTGTGGGAAGCGGTTTCATCGCCTGGCTGGCCAGAGCCAGATGAGAAAGTGAGAGAGCAGAGAAAAGTAAGAGAGCGACGGAGAAAGTAAACTAAAGCGAAGAGTCTTCTACTAAATGGTGCATGATTATAAAACATGCAGCTGTATGATGAATGGAAATGTGTAAGTGTGTCAGACGGAAACACCTTCTCGTTTAGTAAAGCTATCTTGAATTGCTTTGAAGATGTGTAAGTATGAATTGTCTTCATCAAGGAGACCTTTCCCCTCAAATGCATTATTGAGCGAAACATAGCAGGCAACATCATGATTATTCATATT
This sequence comes from Ctenopharyngodon idella, assembly GCF_019924925.1. NCBI lineage: Eukaryota > Metazoa > Chordata > Actinopteri > Cypriniformes > Xenocyprididae > Ctenopharyngodon > Ctenopharyngodon idella. Next base: position 8,886,102 of record NC_067233.1, on the reverse strand, counting down.
TAGGGCTACTTTCTCTCAGCATTAAACCACATGGATGTAACAGATTGTTTGTGCACTAAAATCATTTTACAGCTGAATGTAGACAATTCGTTCTGTCAACAAGAACCGGTTCTGTATACAATCGGTTCTGTACACATTTATTTCAGACAAAGTCCTGGTTAAAAGATACTTTCCCCCCCCAAAAAAGCATTCCAGCAGAATGTTCCCAGATCCAAGTAAATCCTAAAAGACCACATAAATTCCTGGCCACTGAACAAAAAACACAAAGTCCCTTTACTTAACTGCACAGTCCTCTCCATAGAATCATTTTTACACTGAACAAAAAACACAAAGTCCCTTTACTTAACTGCACAGTCCTCTCCATAGAATCATTTTTACACAACTGCTCTCCTTTTCACTAGGTTTAACTCATTTCAATGTCAGTATTAAATTCACACATAATTTGATTTGTTAAAAACTGGGTGTTAAAACCAGACCTGAATCAGTTGCTTGCATATCAGTTTCTTCATTTATATTATATATGGTAAGTCATACTTCATCCTTTTTACAATAATTTAATGTACAAATTACACATATTATCTTGTTAAATCTAATAGAATTTTAACATATGGTCATTTACAATACATCTGCTGAGAATACCCCTTTTATCCTCTCATAGACCCACTATTATAAGTGACCCAGCTATAACATTTTACCATATATGTAATTATTGTGAAATTTTGTTTAAAACTATCAAAACACAGATCCTTGACAGACTTCCGTTCAAAGGTTTGGGGTCAGTATGATTTTTTAAAAGAAAAAAATAATTTTATTCAGCAAGTCTGCACTAAATTGATCAAAAGTGACATTTAAGACATTTATAATGTTACAAAAAAATCTTTCTTAATTTTACAATGAATGTTCTTTTAAACTTTCTATTCATGAAAGAATCCAGAACAACTGTTTTCAACATTGATAATACGAAATGTTTCTTGAGCAGCAAATCAGCATATTGGAATGATTTCTGAATGATCATGTGACACAGAAGACTGGAGTAATGATGCTGAAAATTCAGCTTTGACATCACAAGAATAAACTGAATTAAATAAATAGAAAACAGTTATTTTAAATTGTAGTAATATTTCACAATATTACTGTTTCCACTGTATTTTTACTCAATAACAATCTAGCCTTGGTGAGCATAACAGACGTCTTTCAAAATTATTTTAAAAATGTTACTCACTCCAAACCTTTCAACTGAAGTGAACATTACCAAAGTTTGCCTGATAAAAATGCAGACTACAAAAGTTGCTAAGGCAAGATTAACAATTTTAAGGTGCGGCTTAGTGAGGAACCAATTAGCAGGCTTTTACTCTAGGAGTTTTACATTGTTTTTCTATTAAAATTATGGAAAGTACAGTGTAATATTAGAAATGAGGTTAAAAAGTATTTGTTGTGAAGTGAAAGTGAAGACTTGTTACAGTATCTGAAAACTTTAGGAGGAACTACAGTTTTAGTTCTAGCAGGAACTAGTTCAACTTGAAAGTACTGGGGAATTATGGATTGTCATTTTTCCCCAGCAATGAAAATAGCTCTGCCTTGATATTGGGTCATATTTGGGCACAAAATCTGTGTGATCCCTAATCTGTGTGTTTGGAAACAAAGAGATGCGTGTGCAGTTAGGAAAACCTTTGTTCAAAATTGTGCAATCATGCAGACATCCAAACAAGCCCACAGTCGAATCTTCCTCCCTCCCACAGAGCATCACAGGACTGAGTAACAGCCTGATTGTATCCCCAATATATTCGATGATCACTTTTTCTTTGATGCCACATAAAACAAAAAGCGTCTAAGAACAATTCAATTATGTGAATGAACTATAAACCCAGTATTAAATACTATAAATTCTACACTATAATAATACAAAATATAATATAAAATAATAATATTCAAATATAAAATAATATAAGTATTAAACTTTGTGCTAATTTATCCATCCTTAATCCTCCTCATTTTTGCTAGAATCCATATCGTAATCCCTTTTTTAACTCTGGCCAACACCCAAGAGGCTGGAGAGATGATTGAAACCACATGTTGCTCAACTCAGCCTTACATGACCCCTCTCCACAGTACCTGAGAAAGAGAATGGGCCTGGGCCGTCCTGCTCAAAGCGCAACATTCTGCCTACTCTGAACTGAGGTCAGAAGGGAGTACAGCACTGCAGCCAAGAACTGTTTGTTTATCAATCTACCTACATGTTATCCCACATTCCCGCTAACGATCCAGCCTCTTTCTGGAATGTGTGGAATCCTTATCCGCTTACTGTGTCATGCCAGTTTCGAAATGGGACTCTTATGACTGATTCAAAGTGAGAGAAATAAGAGCATTTGCAACATCTGTCTGGCCTGCTGTAGTCAAACAGCTTTATTCCAGGCACAGAAAAGCACATATACCTAAATGCCAGTAGCATTTCAGAAAATTATCTAAAACCCTTTAGCCATAAATCACAAAGCTCACCACTATGAAACATAAATATGAATATTTAAGTAAATGACACTTTCTGTAATACCAGGGACATTATAATAAAAGGTAAATGCCCTCACCCAACTCCAAATGCCTTTTAACTAAAAAAAAATAACAATTTACACACTACCGTTCAAAAGTTTGGGGACTTTTTTAAAGTAAATTAATAATTGTATTTAGGATGCTTTGGACTGTTCAAAAATGACAGTAAAGACTTTATATACAAAACATTTCAATAAATGCTGTTCATCAAAATTTTGTTTCATCAGTTTCCAAAAAAAAATAAAAAATAAAAAAATACAAATTAAGCAGCACAACTGTTTTCAACAGTGATAATAAGAAGAAATCCTTCTTGAGCTGCAAGTCAGTATATTAGAATGATTTCTGAAGGATCATGTGACACTGAAGACTGGAGTAATGACTATAAAATTTACCCTATAACTATAAAATGTTGTAATTTTCTATGCCAACTCTTTATAGAATGACCAACACAGCATAACAATATTACATTTACTACATAATAAGCCTATGCCCAACAGCATATGAGAAAACCCATGAGTTAAGATCAGGGGAAACCTGTCCCTCTCCTCACTACAGTCCCATGGCAACATGGTCACGGCCCCTGTGGTCCTACTCTTCTGCATCACAGCAACAGCAGCAGGCAGGCCTCATTAAAGCCTCGGCCTGGTAATTAAAATAACCACTCAACCATTTCATGATGCGACTAATTTGTTTCCTTCGCAGCACAAAAACTAAAAATAAGTTAGGAAATCTCTTATTTTAGTTAGATACATCTTGCATTACAGTGATATCCATTATTACTTATTCTGATAATATGATAAAAACAAACCCACAGCATTAATACATTTGTTGGGGTTGTGAAAGTCTGCCTCATTGTGAAACATAAGAACAGTAGTACAAACGTTGGTAAACATTTTGAAATTTACTGTATAAGCCGAGTTCTTAAATCCATGCAAAAGATCAAGCCATTGAAGACAACAGCATTGACTCATTTAATAAGACATAAACAGACAACCTTTTGTTTTTATACTGAAAGAAGCTATTTATGTGACTTAATTTAAGAAATCAAAACTTGGTTAATGTCACATGTACATGAGTGTAAAAGATGAGGAAAGTTCCAATGGGTCTGATTAACAAAACAAAATAACTTGTAAAAGTCACAGAAAGATTCATTTGTAAGGTAGTGTCAATAATGTATTAGTTTACTGGGTAAAACTATTAATCCTAATTGTTAATGTAAAGGAGGACATTAACGCAATTGGTCCACGGATAAAAAACAAAATGCACCATATAGATAAACATCAGCAGTGTTTAGTAAAGCTGAACGCACTGTAACACAGGCTTCTTGGAACAATTTTGCTCAGCATGGAATGTGCTGGAATCAAGTGGTACGGCCCTAAATAATGACAGTTAATCATTATTTTTTTTTAGATCCATTACAGTTTACACAGAAACAAACCTCACCCAGCAGAGCCTGAAATAGATGACTGCCAAAGATGGTGGAGACCTTTTCCACGCTGGTCTTCAGGGCCTGCTCCTCTGGGCTAGTCAAACTTGCCTGGTACTGTTTCAGTAGCCCGACTGCTCTTTTAGTATCTGAAATAAAATTCAGTATTTAAGTACAACTCCTACTCATTTTAATGTCTTTCCTCTATTACCTATATTCTCCTTGTGACAGTCTGAAGACATTTTTAGATGTTCAAACTGTGCGTCTAATTCTTCGCACAATGCTAGACACTTGAAATCTGACATTACTTGCCTATAATTATAAGAAGCCCTCGAAGGGGTGTGTAGCCAGATGTTCGACTCAACCAGGGCCGTCTAAAAACAATTAAAAGCTAAAAAATAAATTCATGATTTAGCCTTATGTAGTAGCTTATATGTTGTATAGTGGGTAATTCTTGTGACATACAAAAATATTTGGACACTTAAGTTACACTTAAAATGCATTAGATAACAAATAACGCTTGAATTTAGTTAGCCATTTTCACAGCTAAATAGTTTGATTTCCCCTCAAGTTCACACAGGTAGTTCATCACATTAACATTGGACATGAAAGCGCATCTATAGTGAAATGTCTACTGTTGTATACAATGAACAGTGCAATATATGAGTTTTATTTAAAAGCTAACAAACTTGTTAAAAGCACTGAATAGGGTGCTTGTGCATTATTTTTCTTAAATGCTTATTAGTTTTTTGGCATGTAATGCATTAATATTGATAGATTTTTAAGTATAAAATACTTTTTGGGGGTGTCACTCTTTGGAAAGCTTCAGGTGCTTGTTCAAGGGAAGAGGAGGTTCCACATTAACATCAGCTTGTGATGGATGGGTTAAACGGTCATGGTGTCGACTATACACTTGACATTCGTTGAGCTTCTGTAAAGAATAGCGGGTTTTTATTAAAAGTTACAGAATACCACTTCAGACTATTGCTTCCTGTTTCCCATGGGGGTTTAAAAGAAATTCCTACTTGAAAATACACATATCGACACCAAGAAAAAGTTTAAAAGAATTAAAGTCACTGTCATATCGTCATAATAAGGTATCGGCGACTAATAATGGCTAAATTTGACTGTTTTTACAGAACTTACCATATTTATGGACCATGATGTGACGAAAACTTGTCCTGTAAATCCTCTTAAAACGTTTCGACTAGCTAGTTCTCCAAACAAATTAGCTAATAGCGCTTTACAATCCTTCTCGGGACCAGCTGTCCCTCTCTTGTTGTCTCCGAGCAGTCTTTTAAAAGTTTTGCCGTAATTTTTCCACAGTGACGATATTGTTTCTTTGGGAAGTTCTAGTATTGAAGACGGGAATAAGTTACTGCAGTTGGCAGGAGATGCCTGTTGTGGTAGTAGTGAGAGTGTGGAGCGCCGTTGCTTCCCGTTATCTGCTTTAGCTCCTGCATTGGGAAGTTTTGAGGGGAACTGGAGGGCGGTCTGCAGTAACAGGGTCTTACTCATCCTTCATCCAAATGTAAACTGTGAATAAATAATAATTTATTAACGAGCGTGTCTTTATGGTGGAAAAACATGCAGCTTTATTGTATAACGGCGAACGCCAATCATATGTGTGAACTAGGAAAGAAGAAAGAAAGAGAAAAAAATGGGTTATAAATGATCACATTAAATATACCTGAAATCTATTTCGTCAGTATTTCGGAAAACACCCTGTTTGTCATGCAAGGATGGCCATGGACATTATTATTCCGAAGTGTCGTATGCCACCTACTGGAGAAAGATTGAATCTGCTTCAAGGCGTTCTGTAGTTGCAAAACAATTGGCCCTTTTTTAGCAATAAGCACTTTTTTTGGAAAGGGGGAAAACATGATATCAATTAACAGCGTGATTAGGCACGAGTTTCTCCACACACAAAAAATAATAATAATAAATAAAAGCTTTTTAAGCCGGTGTTTTCTCTCGTCTCTATGAATGCTTTAGGCAAAAGAAAATCCCGGAGTGGAGTTCATCTGTTCCGTCGCTCCGCTCCACACATATACGTAGATCCAGACGTTTAGTCTGTGCGTTGATTGGTGACACGAAGCTTGACGTTTGCTTTGAGACTGTATAATGAGATTGTATTTGTTCTATAATATAATGTAGGTAGACTTAATTGAAACATTTCCTTTATTACATTTCATCATACAAATAGAACGATTCAGTTACGGAACAGCAACAAGGAATTCACATTTAAAGCAAGTATTAAAGTATGGCATACACTGGAAACTGGGTTGGTTGGCCAACTTTTTATCATTTGAAGAAGATATCATATATTAAATGTCAAAATATTTTCTTTTTTTTAAAAATCACGACTGAAGTTATGTTGTGCACTTTTGCCAACAGGGACTTGGTTGGCATATTGTAAAAGACTACATTTTTAGAGGGGCACAACAAATGGCAATGTAAACATTTATTTTAAACCAAACTAACACCACTTAACACAAATATGCTGGATATTATTTTATGATTAATATAATTTATGAAATATTACTAATTTTCACTATTATGGAGAAGGTTATTAAAAATGTAGATGTTGTTTTGCTTCTTAATTTGCCTGCTTTTATAATGCCATCCTGAAATTCACATATTGATTGACAAATACCTTGCACTTATATATGTTAGCAGATTTGCATAATTTGTCACATTTGTTGTTGTACAAGTTTTAGTTTTAATTTTTACAAGTTTTAATTTTTGCTTTGACATAGATAGTCAAACCAAAATTTATTCAGACACCTTGAACATTTCATTCATTAATACAGTTTATTCACTATAGTTTCAAAAAAATGGTAATAAAATATGACACGATCTCAGAGTTAAACTGTGTCAGAAAAAAAATAATCTTAATTATGTCAGATAACACTTAAGAAAAACATGGTCAGGTCAAAGTGTCTGAATAATTTTTGGTCCCAATTTTTTATCAGTTTTACTGGTAGTCCACTATGCAGAATTTTTGGGTATAATATGTCACAGTTTACTTTATTTTGTTATCCTCACTTACATAAATGAACTATAGTGTCCTGCACCCACTAGTAAAAATATATCAAAAATATCAAAAATGTCTGAATAATTTTTGGTTTGACTGTAATTGGTAGAATCAATGAATGTGGGACAGGAGGGCAAACATTCATTTTTATGACCTCAAAATGACTGTACCAGTCAACTCTTATAGCCAACCAGCCTTGATCTCCCATACATTTTGAAACACACACACACACACATACACACACACACACACAATACAGATAAACTTACACAAATTATTTCTGAATTTGTCTTAAATGACCATATTTACCAAAATATCAATAAAAAAGTGAAAAAATCTTTAAAAAAAAATTTTTTTTAAATGTGTATATATATATATATATATATATATATACCATATTGCCGAAAGTATTGGGACACCCCTCCAAATCATTGAATTCAGGTGTTTCAATCACTTCCATGGCCGCAGGTGTATAAAATCTACAAACATTTGTGAAAGAATGGGTTGCTCTCAGGAGCTCAGTGAATTCAAGCGTGGTACCGTGATAGGTTGCCACCTGTGCAATAAGTCCATTCATGAAATTTCCTTACTACTAAATATTCCACAGTCAACTGTTAGTGGTATCATAACAAAGTGGAAGCAATTGGGAACAACAGCAACTCAGCCACGAAGTGGTAGGCCACGTAAAATCACAGAGCAGGGTCAGTGCATGCTGAGGCACAACTTTCTGCAGAGTCAACAGCTACAGACCTCCAAACTTCGTGTGGCCTTCAGATTAGCTCAAGAACAGTGCGTAGAGAGCTTCATGAAATGGGTTTCCATGGCTGAGCAGCTGCATCCAAGCCTTACATCACCAAGTGCAATGCAAAGCGTCAGATGCAGTGGTGTAAAGCACACCGCCACTGGACTCTAGAGCAGTGGAGACGTGTTCTCTGGAGTGACGAATCACGCTTCTCTGTCTGGCAATCCGATGGACCAGTCTGGGTTTGGTGGTTGCCAGGAGAACGGTACTTGCCTGACTGCATTGTGCCAAGTGTAAAGTTTGGTGGAGGGGGGATTATGGTGTGGGGTTGTTTTTCAGGGGTTGGGCTTGGCCCCTTAGTTCCAGTGAAAGGAACTTTTAATGATTCAGCATACCAAGACATTTTGGACAATTTCATGCTCCCAACTTTGTGGGAACAGTTTGGGAATGGCCCCTTCCTTTTCCTACATGACTGCGCACCAGTGCTCAAAGCAAGGTCCATAAAGACATGGTACATGGTGTGGAGGAACTTGACTGGCCTGCACAGAGTCCTGACCTCAACCCGATAGAACACCTTTGGGATGAATTAGAGCGGAGACTGTGAGCCAGGCCTTCTCGCCAACATCACTGCCTGACCTCACAAATGCGCTTCTAGAAGAATGGTCAAAAATTCCCATAAATACACTCCTAAACCTTGTGGAAAGCCTTCCCAGAAGAGTTGAAGCTGTTATAGCTGCAAAGGGTGGGCCAACTCCATATTAAACACTACGGATTAAGAATGGGATGTCATTAAAGTTCATGTGCACATAAAGGCAGGCGTCCCAAAACTTTTGATAATATAGTGTGTGTGTATATATATATATAGTAAATATATTGTATTAGGTCTAAACAATGGGTCAAGTGGTAGGGGTAAGGTCAGTGTAATATTGTAACTACAGAAATTAATTAAAGATGCAATTGCACACAGTGATAGATAGATAGATAGATAGATAGATAGATAGATATCATGTAACAATTAGTGCATGGTATCAAATGATTAATTTATAAGACCGGTTTCACACCGCACACGTCAGCAGAGCATAAGCAGCGCGTATTTTTTTCGGCGCCCATGTTAACAGATGAGAGCATTCACACCGCACGCAGAGGCAGCGCGTAGCAGGAGCAGAGCAGAAGCAGCAGTGCCGCGATCGTTTCGGCGCTGGGTCTATTTTTGCTGCGCTGCTAACGCTCAATTAAAGTGAAAATGTACTTTAATGGACAAAATAAATATGATTTCACACAAAAAGTGCCCAAAATGCACAGAATAAGCATATCTAGTGTGTTTTTGATCGCGAAAGTGAAAGTGCCCTTTGCGGTGCGTTCCCATTTCTGCCCCCCGGAACTCGATTTCAATGGATAACACAAGGCTTTTATTTATTTATTTTTTATTTTTTTATTTTATGTTTATATGCGAGTGTTGTACACCTCCCCATGTTAACAAACTTTCAAGACTATCAAGTTTATAAATGACCAACTTATAAAAACAAATTTATAGTTGTCTTTGTAAATAAATGCTCACTTTATATGCAGCTTGGAGCCGCTGCTGTGACGCTGTACAAACGCTTCCAGTGTGAATACTCGCGCGTCTCTGCAGCTGCAGTTCACGCTCATGCGCTACTAACGCGACGCTCACGCGCCGCTGACGCTTGCGGTGTGAAACCGGCCTAATGGGGCGTTCACACCAGACGCGACTTGCGCGAATAAATCGCGTTATTCGCGCGTAGTTGGACGCTTGAACATTTTGAGTTTAGTCGCTTCATTCGCGCGTGAAACTTACTTCACAACAGACGAATTCGCGTCATGGGGCTTCTGCCAGGCAGCTCCAGTCTCGTTTCTGCACACATCAACTCGTCAGCGGGAAAGTAGTTGTAAAATACGGCGAATAAGCTCAATTTGCCGGCTTTAGCTAACTTGTAGTCTCAATACAATATGTTGTATATATATATATATATATATATATATATATATATATATATATATATATAAGAGCGTTTTTTTTACAACTTACCATATTGTCCAACCTCCTCACTCACTTTCTTCCAAGCAAGATCATTTTTAATCTTGTTTCTATAAAAGTATGAAGATGTATCATACAGCGACGATGATTTTGTCCTCCATTGTTGTTTCGGATTTCTGCCTCCTCTCGCTACGTCGTAATCACGTCACCACTATAGCAAGCTCCTGATTGGTTAACGCGGCGCGAATTTTCGCCAAAGTTCACATTTTTCAACTCGCGCGAATCACGCGTTACGCGCGTCAAACGCCCGAAACGCTCTATTCGCGCCGCGTCATATCTATTCGCGTCTTTGCATTGACTTAACATGTAAATCACTCGCGCTTAACGCTTCATTCGCGTCTGGTGTGAACGCACCATAAGAAGTACATAGTAGTTAAAGACATTTAATAATAAAGTGGGTTCAACATTTTAAAAACTTTCTTAAAGTGCCTCACAAAGTATCACATACACAAACAACATCTATAAAAAATATTGTTATTTAAATGAAAAGTAAAAGTTCTGGTGTTGCAAGACAAAGGGCTGAAATTACATACTTCTGTCAATGGGTGGCAGCATTGCACAATTTGCTGCCCTAATGAGGAAATTATATCAAATATATCAATTCTCATACCAATTAAGTACAAATATTATGTGAATTTACTGAATTACACATTTAATATGACATGATTTTATTTTGATAACCACATACAATCCTTCAAAAAAAGTTAAAAAAAGGAAATGCTCTTTCATGACAAGGCTGGCATCTTTCAGCGATCAAGCAGGGGGACACCCTTCTCTTCTCTGTTTTGACGAGAAACATGGCTCTTTCTCCTGTTCACAAACAAAGAGAAAAATGTCCATTATAATCTGTTGTTGAGCAGACTGGTGGACTTACATGGCGCTGCACCATCAACATTATTTGAGTGACTCTTCAATAAGGGGCAAATCTGAAGATTTGGAGAAAAAATGTACATTTATTCAGAATAGATTTCATCAATCTTAAAACATTTGTTAAATGCCTTGGAATAAAGAATAATAAAGAAAGAATAAATAACCAATAGCCTTCAAGTAGGTTTGTGTTTTTTAGTGGTATGAATTGTGTATGATGGACATTTTCAGCTACTGTTGGATAAGCCTTAGAGTTGGTAACAAGTTAACTTGCCTTGCAGTCATTTTTATTAAACATTTATAATAAACAATACATTTATATTTATATAATAACTGATGGCTTCTTTTTTCATAATTTTAATACATTTTATACATTTATTATAGAGCGATAATTAAAAATAGAAATTCTGTTAAATACACTATTAATATTAGAAAGAAATTAATATATATATATAAAAAAACACAATTATAAAGTTTAAATCTATTATAATCTATCCGTTAAAGTCACCATGAAATTAAATATGACCATTTTTATTTTTTCATGGAATATTGCAGTATTTATTATAAATGATTTATATGTGCTCATCATTGTTTTTGTTTTGTATCATCATAATCTTTAAATAAAATAACTTCCTCTCCCTCTTGCAGTGACATCTTTTCTCTGACGATGTGTTTACTGGCGTGAGGGAAGGACAACCTGTAATTATAATGTAATTATAAAGTGCAACATCTTTAAAGGTTTAAAGCTATTATAATCTACCTGTTAAAACTTGAATTATCCCCACGAAAATGTAATTTAATCAACTGTCCAGTATATGTGCTGAGTTTCTTACCTTTGCCAAAGAAACAGCCCAACCATCAACAGCAATGATATCACGTCAGCCGAGATCCATATTCCCATGTACTTTTTAGGCTCCTTTCATTATTACATGCATACACAAACACACAAAGGATTCCAGAGGTATTACATATTCAGACAAGTCCATGTGAATTATAAATGGAAAAAAACAAAACAAAAAACCACAGTTTCTCTATTACGGCACTTTAGACAGCGATAGGTGAAAAGATAGGCTGAGATTTACCAGATGCCAGTCAGGCTTAGACATGTTTTTGAAGATGTGGCAGGCATTGGTGGTCACTGAACTGGCCCCAGAACACCACAATAATGAGAAGAGCCAACGTTCATTCACAACCCACAGATTCACAGACACGTTTTTTTCCCGCAGCTCACTGTTCAGTGAGATAAACAAAAAAAAAAAAGTATGTCAAAATAAAAACAAACACAAATCTTCTCTCTATTCATATGCCTTTGGCTCCATATCAACGACCTTTTCGACAGGTCGCAACAAGCCAGTTTCTGCATAATAGACAGGAGTGGCAGGACCGTTTTAACATGCAGTCTTATTCATCAGTCAAGCTTTTCTTGTTCATTCAATTTTATGTCTTCATCAAATTATAAAATGACAGGTGCACCCAACCGGACAAAACAGTGTCTGGAAAATGCCTCATAAATCTTCATGTGTTGTGGCAAACTGTAATCATTATTAGATACATTTGTGAGTTTAAGCTACTGATCAGCACATAATTTCTCAGCCTTTCTGTCATCTTTGTAAGAAAGTAAAATCCTGTGAGAATGATCCCCAAGGCTGTAAGATCATACCAACATTAATGGCGGCAGTATCATGTCTCTGCATGTCAGATAAGGTGAACCAATCCTCCTACACTTACCTTATTTTATGAGTGCTCAGTGAACTGTATTTCATATTCAGGAAGTTTCCACCATCCGCATTCATTTCGTCAACCACATTATACACCTGTTTAAATCCTGATGAAATATCTCTCACGTTGTGTCTATATTCTCGAGGAAGCCACCATATCTGAAAGTCATACAAATTATGAGAATTGTATTTAAGGGTGCAAAAGAAAAAAAACACACACATAAAAGACTGAGATTTTTATAACTATATGTACAAACCCGATTCCAAAAACGTTGGGACACTGTACAAATTGTGAATAAAAAAGGAATGCAATGATGTGGAAGTTTCAAATTTAAATATTTTATTCAGAATACAATATAGATGACATATCAAATGTTTAAACTGAGAAAATGTATCATTTTAAGGGAAAAATAAGTTGATTTTAAATTTCATGGCATCAACACATCTCAAAAGTTGGGACAAGGCCATGTTTAATACAGTCTTGTCTAATACAGGCTTCTAGTTGCTCAACTGTCTTAGGTCTTCTTTGTCGCATCTTCCTCTTTATGATGCACCAAATGTTTTCTATGGGTGAAAGATCTGGACTGCAGGCTGGCCATTTCAGTACCCGGATCCTTCTTCTACGCAGCCATGATGTTGTAACTGATGCAGTATGTGATCTGGCATTGTCATGTTGGAAAATGCAAGGTCTTCCCTGAAAGAGATGACGTCTGGATGGGAACATATGTTGTTCTAGAACTTGGATATACCTTTCAGCATTGATGGTGCCTTTCCAGATGTGTAAGCTGCCCATGCCACACGCACTCATGCAACCCCATACCATCAGAGATGCAGGCTTCTGAACTGAGCGCTGATAACAACTTGGGTTGTCCTTGTCCTCTTTAGTCCGGATGACATGGCGTCCCAGTTTTCAAAAAAGAACTTCAAATTCTGATTCGCCTGACCACAGAACAGTTTTATACTTTGATAACTTCAAACTCTTTGCGATTTTTCTCTGAGAAACTCCTTTCTGATATTGCTCCACTATTTTTCACCGCAGCATTGGGGGAATTGGTGATCCTCTGCCCATCTTGACTTCTGAGAGACACTGCCACTCTGAGAGGCTCTTTTTATACCCAGTCATGTTGCCAATTGACCTAATAAGTTGTAAATTGGTCCTCCAGCTGTTCCTTATATGTACATTTAACTTTTCCGGCCTCTTATTGCTACCTGTCCCAACTTTTTTGGAATGTGTTGCTCTCATGAAATCCAAAATGAGCCAATATTTGGCATGACATTTCAAAATGTCTCACTTTCAACATTTGATATGTTATCTATATTCTATTGTGAATAAAATATAAGTTTATGAGATTTGAAAATTATTGCATTCCTTTTTTATTCACAATTTGTACAGTGTCCCAACTTTTTTGGAATCGGGTTTGTAGCATTAATGAAAGCCATGCTTTTTAATTGTGCCTCTAGTGTAAGATTAAACTAAAAAAAAAAAAAAAACTTGCCTATTTATCTGAAATAAAGTAAGTTTATGTAGTTGAAGTACTAAAATTACAAAAACTAAAGTGAAATAAATATAAAGCTGAATAGAAATATTTAAAAAATCGGATAAAAATGAAGCAGACAAAAAGGGATGCTAATAAATTATGACATTTCTAAAAGCTTAATGGAAAATATATTAAATTAGAATTAAATTTTCAGTAATGGTTTTAGATGTTCGGACCCCACTGTGTACAGTATGACAATATTACCTTGTCTGGTGAGATGCCTGACTTTATGATAGTTTCAATGGTGTAGAAGGAGTTGCTTTTCTTGAATTGAGTTGAGTTGTTCTCATTTTTTAGGTCAAATATGAGGGACACATTATGCTTTTTGGCCATGACCAAGAGCTCAGAAAGAGATGGTACTGTCTGGTTGTTAGCCTCCCTTTTCTCTTCCTCTGAGAGCGATGACACTGAATGAAATGGATCTGTCTGTATTTGAAAATCAGAAGATCTCATTTTAAACAAATTTGTCATTTTGTCATCACACTAAAACAGACCATCTGAACATCAAATGCAAAGTGGAAGAATTTTTTTGTATCTGTTCAAACTGGATAAAACTGCAACCTCAGTTCAGTTCAAGGTTGTTTTGCTAGAAATCTTTAACCAAAAACATACTCCTTTTTCTTTTCACATGGTACCTGTGAGACATATAAAGTACTTGATGTACTTTTGCTTGTGCACATGCAACTGCACATGAGCTGCCTTTACAACAAATCTTTCAATATAATATAATATAATATAATGGTAACACTTTACAATAAGGTTCATTTGTTAACATTAGTTGATGTATTAACTACCATGAACTAACAATGAACAATACATTTGTTACATTATTTGTTAATGTTAGTTAATAAAAATACAGTCATTCATTGTTTGTTCATGTTAGCTCACAGTACATTAACTATACAAGTTTTAGTTTTAATAATGTATTAACATTAACTTAGATTAATAATAAATGCTGTAGAAGTATTGTTCATTGTTAGTTCATGATTATATATATATAGTTCATGATTATATATATTGATGTTATAAAATATAAATAATTCTTTGCGCTCACCCTTAAAAACCATTCGCCTGCATTTAACATCTGTAACTCTTGCAACGTGAAGTTAGTGTGCATGTTGTTATCTCGACCTGGAAATTTCTTCTTCACATCAGTTGTTCGTAGCAGAAATTTTTTACCATTGTCATGCATAAGAAAAGGCTTCATGTCGTTGCTGAAAAGATAAAATAGACAAGCGTATTAAAACACACACACAAACACACACACACAAACAAGTAGCAGCAAGTGTCTGTGCTTCTGAACAGAAACTGAATCTGTTACCTGATTTGCACATCTGTTTCAAATGCCACCACGCCACACTCCATACTCTTCCTGAATGACATCATGGTATTCTCTGGAGCCAGCTAAATACATAATTAACAACATATAACATTAAAGGGTTAGTTCACCCAAAAATGAAATTTCTGTGATTAAGTACTCACACTCACTTCGTTCCAAACCCGTAAGAACTTCGTTCATCTTCAGAACACAAATTAAGATATTTTTGATGAAATCCGAGAGGTTTTTTATCTCCCATAGAAAGCAAAAAAATTACCACATTTAAGGTCCAGAGAAGCAGTAAAGTCATTGTTAAAATAGTCAATGTGACTACAGTGGTTCAACCTTAATGTTATGAAGCGACGAGAATACTTTTTTTGCGCTAAAACAAAACAAAATAACGACTTTTTTCGTCAGAATGGCGGCTCAGTATTCTTGTCGCTTCATATCATTAAGGTTGAACCACTGTAGCCACGTTGACTATTTTAACAATGACTTTACTGCTTCTCTGGACTTTGAATGTGGTAATTTTGCTGCTTTCTATGGGAGATAAAAAAAAACTCTCGGATTTCATCAAAAATATCTTAATTTGTGTTCTGAAGATGAACGAAGGTCAGACGGGTTTGGAACGACATGAGGGTGAGTAATTTCATTTTTGGTTGAACGAACCCTTTAATATAACATTAATATAATATTAATAAAATACACATATACATAAAACCTTTTAAAAAAATGTTTTAAAAGGACAAAATAAATCACTTCTTGCCAGAAAGAACTACTATTTTACTACATACATATGTTCAGATTTCCATGTCCTGTATAAGCAAAAATGAACTCAAGCATCTGTGTTCTTCACACACCTCTGTTTTTATTCACAGTTAACCTTCCAGTCTCGTGTTGAGCGTAGGAAGATCAAAACTACAGAGCTTTAGATGTCAAAACACGTCCTCCACCTTCCATGCCAGTGGAATTCAATAGACTGTGTCTGAATTGCAGACTGTCCGCCATTCAAATTATATTTATGGATTAGGACTACATGTTTTGTAATAACTCTATATGTTTTCACTGTAATTACTGCATCTATAAATTGCTAATGCTTAATAAATGTTCCAACATTTATGAGCAGACTGACATGCTAATGAAATACATTCCTCCACGTTGGTAGCTTACAACCTGGGAACGATGCCATAATCATCACAATCCTAAACGGATTCAGAAAATACAGCAGATGATTCATCCTGTGGCATGTCAAATTTATTCTAAAAAAAAAATGTTAAAATCATCCTGCAGTTCAGCACCGGCATGAAAGAACAGCTAAAACAAGAATTTGATGGGCACACCAATGTAAACATGAGCTATTACACGTTCTAACAAAAGGAAGGAATGTCTCAAAATGAAAGTTACACTTACCATTGGAGCGCCACGATGTCCGACGAGGGAGGGTTTTGGGGGAAGGTTACTGGTAATGCATGGAGAATAGATTGCAAGAGGACAAAGGAACACAGCAGCAGACACTACCAAGAAGGTCATCATTATAAAAACCTTGCAAGCTACACAGGCAAAAACACACACAAAAATACTCAGTACAAAATTTTGAAAATAAAGCATAATTAAATGTATGAAACATTAATGTTAACTTTCACATTTACACCAATTACTTGATAATAGCTTTCATTAATATGTCATCAATGAATATATAATGCTTTATTGCACGGCTGTCTGTTTAATTCTGATTGGTCAATCAAAGCATTCAGAGGTCTGATATTTTTCTAATATCTGCTGTCGTCTAAGCAGGGCCTTTGCTAGCGGGGCAAAAGGTGGTGACGATTCTTGATTTCACCCGAGGGGGATGCCTTCCCCGTTCTGGAATGCGATTTCAAGGGGGCACACAGCAACAACCTGAGCCCTGGATACCCCAGCTACAGCCCTGATTATAAGCTGTTTTAGAGCCTCTACTGACCAGATGTATGATAACTCTTGAACACGAGCCAGCTGATCAAGGTCAAAGCCACCACAGCACCCAGATGCAGGAAAGGAGCCGTGGCCTATGGGAAACCAAAGAGGGGTTTTTCATACTCTTTACAGTACAACAACAGTGGTGAAACTGGAGATACAGACACCTGAGTGTCAGTTCTACGATAAATACAGTATAATGTAACATTATGTTGAGAGATACACTTGTGCTCATATTTCACACTGACATTTTAACATGGAATACAATGAAAACCAGCTGCAAAGACGTTAAAGACAGACAAAGCACCAGTACTAAAATGCTGAATGGCTGAAGGCTGGTTTTGATATCATACCTGAAATGACATATAGACAGTTTGCCACTCCTCTATCCATTCTTTACTAAATCCAGCTATACCAATAGTATCAGTGAGGAGACCCAAAAACAGAAACACCTGAAGAGAGAACAGAAAAATATTAACATATTTTGAGATCATTCATTAACATGCTGTGAACTTCCTTTATGTACTTAAAGCTGACTATCAGTAATAGTGTTACCAAAGTTTTAAAAGTAACCAATATAAGACTGTTTCCTCAACTATGGGCACTTTTGGCCCATAGTTGGGCCTCATAATACTCATATTTAGCCTACATAATACATTCACACTTTCCAAATAATTAACAAAATTTTACAAAACTTTTTTTTTTTTTAATTTACAAATATATTTATTAGGGGCTAAATTGTTCGTTTTTGTGAAAATAAGCTCTGGAACAGCCATACTTTAAAAATATATATATTTAAAATGTAAAATTTTAAAATTGCACCATAAATATTGATTTATTTATTTAATATATAATATTTAAATATTCAATATATACTTATATATCATATAAAATATTATTTTATTAATTTTTTCACACTTGAGAACGCGAGCCTACGTCACGCCCCGTTGCATGCCGGGGCGACTACTATTTACACTGAAATTAATAAGGATACTTGCCTACCTTTTGTTTTGATTCTGCTATTAAGTAGAACATTCGCGTTCTTCATGGCATCGTTTGCAGGGAATAGAAGCTATTTTATCGCATCGCATAATAATTTGATTTTTTTTTTCACTTAAGTTTTGTAGTTTCGCTTAAGTTTAAGAGTTTCGTTTACAATGTTGATCTGTTTACCGTGTCGCACGCTGGACGCTCGCTGCCGCTTCAGCCATCATATGGTGGAATATCCAAATAAATCTATGTGTTCAACACGCTGCGATAAGCCGATTCATTTATTTGTTGGAAATGTTTAAATCATGCTTAAACGAGCATATTGAGTAGGCCTACAACTGTTGACATTGTAAATGACACGATCACAGAGGAGAATCAGAGATTATGGGTCACATTCAGCGGACAGACAGACACGAACAACAAATGACAACCAAAATCCTAGGAGCTTGTGAACAGTTTAGTAGTGGCTCCTTGGAGGGGACATTTTAAAACGTTGGCTTAATGTACTAAGACAGTGATATTAAAAGATCTGCATATGAACCCTGAATATGAACGCAGTTTTTTTTACACATTAAGCATTTGTTTATGAAAACCGATGTGAAGAAAATGCTTAAAATGGCTTATGCAATTTAAGTGATACTGAAAGTTAATATTTTGGTTTTATCTGTTTTTCTAAACATATGTGCCTTATTAGTAAGCTATGTACAGAATTTGATCTCTTTAATATTACAGTCTCAGTGCTTTAAAGTCGTCATGAAATCAGAGTTGATTTACTTTGTAAGCGCATAATACTAGTCTTGTGGTGAACAAATAAACCGTGTAAGTTAATACACAGAAAAAAATTGTTTGTTGTGGTAATCTTTAATCAAAATCTGAAAAGTTACTTCCGGTCTGGAATGGCATCCCTTCTCTGATGACGTCAGATTGACGGCTTGGGTTGAACACGCTTAAACCACTCCCCTCCAACTGTTAGTCTGCTATGAGCGAGAGATGGAGAGGAGGAGCGCTAAAGTAAAACCCTGCCCTCTTTTCAATATTCCGTTTCACTTGGAAATACGTCACAACACTGGAGAAAAGTCATTTTCAACTTCCGGTTCACGGGGATTTTAAGGCCACATTAAGCATTTTCTTTACATGAGAGGAAACTGCTTAACATGTTGCATTCATATTTTGGGCTCATATGCGTATCTCCACACATTATGCTTTAAAAGATATGTACAGAATTTGTGTTTGTCTTAGTGCATTAGGCCACATGAAGCGTTTTTCTTGTTGAATGTCCCCGTTCAAGTTCTGCTAATTCACAAACAGAGTGAGAGTCATACTCGCAAAGGTAATGTTAATTATTAAACCAAACAAAATCAAAACTTTCAAAAACACTTAACAATGTGATTCTTTTATTGAGTGATAAGCAGTAGGTTTAATCAGTGCCATTATTAAAAGATTTGCCATCCGGCGTCTTCTCGTCATCTCCTTGACCTGATTCCCTTAGTGTTTTTACACGCAGAAAAGGCGAAAAAACGTTTTTCATTGTCCAGTTTTCTCTCAGAACGATGATCTGAGTTACTATCGCCATTATCGATGCAGCATTAATGACATATAATGGTGACATTTTTCACAATCATGTGAAAACAAATCACTGCACTATACTCAATGGTGGAAAGGCGTCCTTTCAGCATGGCAGATAAACAAAAAGTTACCCAGAACTCAATGCGGTGTGACGTCAGATTCACATTCTCTATAGGAGATTTTCTACAGGAACATTTAGTTGAAAGTCTCCTTATATCATGATAGAAATCACTATATTAAATGGTCTAAATGTATTTTTATAAATATTTATCGTCTGTGGAAGGCGTAGGACCATAAAATGTACGTCCAATCTTTATATTCGATCCGAACAAAATAATACAATGTCTTGTTACCCTCCTGTCAGCGTATGATTTTACATTCCCTCACGCACCCTGTTCACACAGATATCATATGTCATCGGCGCATTTCATACTATGCAGTTTATACAGATTACAGACAGACCTCAGTCATGAACACCGCAAACAAACAGCAGCCACCCTTTTACAGATCCTACCGAATCAAAACAACGAGTTTATGCTGCGCTCACGCCATAACTACCGTGATGTCAACCCGTGACGTTCTAACCGGAGCTGTTCACGTCCTCAGACTCGGAACTATGCATTTCCACCTCAACAGTATAAACACCGAAATGAATCTGCAGCAGTCAGGTATAACAAAGTCCCTTTAAGACGAGTCATTTCACTCGGCAGCCATCTTTGAAACGCATTCAAATGCAGCTCCTATCTCTTTAAATGGGAAAACATCAAATTCTCCAAAGCTGATTGCCAAGCTTTCGATTAAATTTCATATTTGAAATCACCAATGAAATCTGACAACAACTGTCTCATAAATTTAGTTTTTAAACGCTCGAATCACGACAAAAAAACGGTCTTTTTCAGGCTAGATCAAGCTAATGCGCATGCGCAGTTCTAAATTCGCGTCTCGCGTCTCATTTCGGAGGCGCGCGTCTGACTGTTTCTATAGGAACCGGAGCTTCTAACGGCCGCTGCAGTGACGCGATGACTTTACCAATCGGCGATATTTAGAAGGCGGGACTTATTCCGCCATATTGCGCGTTGCACTTTCTCCCATTCAAAACAATAAGAGTGATGCATCTTGTTATTCTATAGTCTTTGGGTATAAGCTCTCTAAGTTGTTTACGTTTATTATTATTGTAATGTTATGTGCTTTGAGACATGAGGTAGTTTAACGCCGTCTCTTGTGACCCTTGTGTGCATTCATGAGTTTTGGAGGAGGCGTGGCTTTGGACGGCGATTTGCAGGGAGGGTTTGATCTCATGCTTTGGATGCTAGCAGGCTAACGTTAGCATTTCCCAGATCTTCACAGAAGTTGAACAGCCTAGCTACACATAGCTATACATAATACATAATCTATACATAAAAGGGATTTTAGAAGTAGCAAAAATTAGGACATGACTAAAAGTAAGAGTACCTTATGCAGCCAGTGCAAATTCAAGGGCTCTCTAATTGCGAAATGTAGCAATCCAAATACCTGAAATAAATGAAGAATGATCTTATTGGAACAACAAATGCTACCCGCTGAGCAATCTGGTTCACATTATTCCCTTCTTCTTACCAGTAGAAGGAAACAGTAAGTGGCTAGCACAGCAGAAATCACTATCACTATCATGTACCAGTCCACCCATTTTTCCAATTTTTTGAAGGCAAGCCTGCAGGAGGAAAATGAAGCAATATATGGCTCAATGACACAATCAGTTATTACTGTACTTTTAAACTAGGAAGCAACATGCCAACTGATTTACAATGTAGTCATATAATTAGCATATTGTGGAAATGTACTCACTCATTTACATCAGTGTGGTCATTGAAGGCAATAAAGCAAACGTACATCCAACTCAGGGCAAGTATGGACACAAAAGACAGAAAAGAGAACCAGCAGCATGACCTCTACAAACAAAAACAAAACAAAACTGCACATTTTAAACATTTTTTTCTCTTTCTGTACGTCATTAAGCTCTTCTCTTTGTCCCGTTTAATACAGAAAAGAGTTTAATAATAGTTTTCCCTGATCATTTTCTCATGTTGGGTTTCGCTTACGTTACTGATTTGAATATTCAAAAGTAGGGCCAACCTCTAAACCGAGTGGTTATTATTGTAGCTGATTATTACTAGTCCTTCCCACACAGAAATCTTTAGAAATCTTTGAATGCAGCGGTAATTGTTTCTGACACAAATCAAAAGAACTGAGAGCCTTGCTTTTCTATTCAGGTTTCCAATTAACATACTTTTCTGTCAGTCATGATGATCATCAGTCTCCACAGCTTTGGACTCATTTAAAAGGGAAGAGCATTTACATGATAATTGTTCTTTAAAGAGGCATTTAATGACAACAATTTCCTTTGATTCTGTTCATTTATTTGACATGGTAAACTATTCCGCCTCTCTCAACTGATTGTGCAAACAAAGTAAAAAAATTTGAAAAGATGTCTGCAAATGATACTAAGAGAGAATGGGTGTATCCATGATGAAAAAATGTCAAGGAATATGATTGTTTATGTGAATAAAATCTCACTTTTTGTCTTGTATTATCACTGTTCCAATGACAACTGTAGATCCCTCTGAAGCAGGTTTTAATGATTGAGATCATTGTGTTTTTTCCATCAGATCATTCCAGTTGAAAGTACAAAGATGAATGGGGGTCTTGTCAGGTAGATAGTGAAATTAACCCTCATGTATACTGGTGCAGGTGTTTGATATGAATGACTCACTGCTTCGCACCTGATCCTGAGTGGGAGAGAAGAGAATACAAGATGGTAGTTATGCAAGGAAACCTGTTCTTTAGTTCAAAACAGAATAGAGCTCACAATGCCCCACTTAGTTAGTCAGGAACGGTAAAATCCTTCCTCTAATTACGATATTTTTGAGAGAGAGAGAGAGAGAGAGAGAGAGAGCGTGAGTGTATGGGTGATGTGACTCCAGTCACACATGACAGAGCAGGTATGTAAAGGTTAAATGTAATTATAAAGGAGCGGCAATGCTTTCAAAAGCCCTGAAGCAGAACACTACAAGATAACCTGTGACAAAGACCTCATATCAATCAATCATTTCTAATAAAAGGATGGAATGTTCTACCGCAGCTTAAGTTCACTGCTGCAGCTGTGCAAATGATACATATGTATTAAATATAACATATTTTAACTAAGCCCTATAATCAAATAGGATGTGATGTCTAATGCTGGAACACAGTAATCTGAGTGTCCTACTGTAAATTATATGAACAACTGACATGAGATATTAAAGATTAAGCAAGTAAACAGGGCGTGTTTTGACAGGGCGTGTTTAAAATGAAATATGATCTGCAATGTTATGAAGACTTTTTTTTTTTTCCTACAGCCGTGTTTTTGTTTTTAGGTTCAATGGATGGGAAATCCATGATCAGATAAACATGTCTAAGCAATAAGTGCCTGAAGTGCTAAAGGCAACTGTAAAGAGATGGTTGGCACAACAGGAAGGGGAAATCATATTGTAAAATAAATAAATACATAAAATACTTTGTGTGCTACTGTGAGTATTTTTGCGCTTGTAGTTTACAATGACAGTCAAGACTTCGGATACACCTCGCAGAATATGTTTCTGTTGTGGTAGATTTTCCAAGACACACCTGACTTAAGTTTACCTGTTCCTGGGGCGTCTCCTAATCGACACCCGAGCGTCTCCTAATCGACACTCAGTAAATTTCCTGATCTTTCGGAGCGTCTCCAAATCGACACTCAATAGTACTCGGAGCGTCTCCAAATCGACACTCAATAATATATGATCTTTCGGAGCGTCTCCAAATCGACACTCAATAGTATCTCGGTCAACGTCTTGACCCTCAAAAACCTAGTGTTCCCCAACCTGACTTGCTGCACAGTAATAACCAGAGACTCCAGTTTTTGTCCTTCGAAGCGTTAATTGCAGCTGGGAGAGTTCCCATCAATTCCAGAGAATCTCTCTCCGAACAAAGGAATAGAGCAGGTTTTATAGGATTTCAGGTACATTTCACAGTCAGTATAGCATGATCTATTACTCATTATCATCAGTCTCAATATGATTGGTTCAAATTTAAGAAAAACATCTCAGTTCCTCTGTCCCGCTTACTGGCGAAGTAAATTTAGATTAGAACAACTGAATCACAAGATCATCAAAAAATATCACCGGGTTAATAGTTCAGATTACTCAATAAATTAAAATTTTTTCAAAGACTATTTTTTATTCTTCGAAGGATGCTGTCTAGCCAGCACAGCAGAATTTTTCCACTTGTTACAACACTCAGTCCTAGTGACTATTTCTCTATTTCAAAGTTAGCTTATTAGGCCTGTAGAAGAAAAGAAATGTTAGTTCATTATTAATTAGTTCAAAATTTCCATCACACTCTTGACCTTACAGAACTTCCTTTAATCTAAAAGCTTTAACGTGGAATTAACAAAACTACAATTATATATATACACTATCATTAAAAAGTTTGGGTATTTATTTTAAAATATATTAAAATAGAAAACAGTTATTTTAAAATGTAATAATATTTCACAATATTGTTTTTTTTACTGTATTTTTCATCAAATAAGTACAGCTTTGGTGAGCATAAGAAACATAATATGTCAATTAGAGCTTTTCAAAAGTCCAAAAAGTTCTATTAATAGCAAGATTTGTACTTTTTTGTAAGACATTGCACTGACAATGACACACAATAAGATTATTTGTCACAGCAAGCTTCTCAACATATTCACTCTTCCAATAGGTATATTGTCTGTAAGCCAGGTTCACAAATGTGTAAATATTACACTATCAAAAAGCATGGTGGTGGAGGGTGATGTTGTGGTCCATAAGGCATGACCAAACATTCCTAATACAATCACTCTGTCAGATCTGACTCACTGATTTACATGGAAATGTATCAATGTATTAGGGTCAGCGCAATTCCTGCTAATAGCTCTACATTAGAGAATAAACCATGTATTCCAGTATTATGGATACAAATATATCCTAGAAAATCATTACAGAAAGTCAGTGTGAAATTTGAAAGTACATCACACATTGTAACTGCTGTGTACAGCAGGTTCTTGCATAAGTAACCGTTTTGCCAAAGGTGACAAGCTTCACAAAAACCTCAGGCAATAAGTGTTCTTCTGGCTTGACAAAGAAGTAAGGAAGGTTGTTAAGTGTTTATTTGATGTTCTGGCTCTGCAGACAGGTGGTTATGTCACTATTGTCACCATTTAATATGAAACATCAAGTACTTCATCAACTGCAGCTGTTAATGATTAAATGACCTGTTTGTACAACACTAAAAAACCATCCTGCATTGGGCTAATTCATGAATGTCATTTTCTCAAAATCACACCACATTTCTCTCAGAATGGTAAAAACTCCTTTGTCATGTTTATGTTTGGATTTGTTTCAAATGATTGTTTATTGAGATATGAAATGTTATTTATATGGGTCTTGCAAAAACATTTCTCACTTCCTAAAATGTATTTAAAAAACTCTGACTTTAAGCCATTGGAACAATGTCTATATAACTTTATACATCCTTAGTTTTGATATTCTTTTCATTCTAAGTACCCAAGTGATTTTTTTTGGGGGGGGACTAATGAAATACAGCATGGCAGTGACAAATTTGTGTTTTAAGTGTGCTGCATCAAGTTCATGTATATTATTTTTTCACATGTTTCAATGGTATAAATGATAAGCATTTCATAAGTATTAAATGCTTTTATTGGCAAAAAACATTCAATATGCAAAGAGTCAATATTTACAGTGTTGACTCTTCTTCATAGCCTCTGCAATTCACTCTGGCATGCTGGATATCAGCTTCTTGGCCAAATCCTGACTGAAAGCTACCATTCTTGTCTTATTAGTGCTGAGTTGATCACAATTTGTGGGCTTCTGCTTGTCCACTGGCCTTTTGAGGATTGACTGCAGGTTCTCTATGGGATTAAAATCCAGGGAATTGTCTGACCAAGGATCCAAAATTTCAATGTAACGATCTCCGAGCCACTTCATTACCACTCTTGCCTAGTGACATGGTGCTCCATCATGCTGGAAAATGCACGGATCATCACCAAATTGCTCCTGGGTCATTGGGAGAAGTTGCACTAGCAGGACGTTTTGATACCATTCTTTATTCATGGCAGTGTTTTGGGGCAGAATTGTGAGAGAGCCTCCCTTAGATGAAAACCAACCCCACACGTTAGCCTTTACAGATGGTCTTGGGATGCTTCCCTGTTGGCACGACACAGGACTCATGGTAACGTTTAACTTTTCTTCTCTGGACAATCGATTTTCCAAAGTCCCAAACAATCGGAAGGGGGCTTCATCAAAAAACAACTTTGCACCAGTCTTCTGCTGTTCAATCCCTGTACTTATTTCAGTCTGTCCTTCACAGGGTTTTCTTTTTCTTTTTCTTGGACAAATGTGGCTTCTTTTTGCTGGCATTCCTGACACTAGGCCATTGTCCAAATGGCCTCATTGTGCATTCAGATTATCTCACACCCACCTGCTGTAAATACTGAGCAAGCTCTGCACTGGTGGTAACATGATTCTGTAGAAGACTCCTCAGGAGGAGTCTTTCTTCACTGCAGTTGAACTTCTCTACTTGATGTTGTTGATGATTTGGTAAATGGTTCTTTCAGGTGTAATATTGTCCACACCAATTTCCTTCCATGTGACATCATTTTAATACAGAGAGATGATGGCTTCCCTCCTTTTATAGCAATCAGTCCGCTCTTATAATGTGAGGGATTTCACCTCACCTGATTAGAACCATGTGCTGATGATATGATTTGTGAAATGATGTTAGCTCGTCATGGCTGTTTATACCTCACTGTTTTCAACTAAAAACGGAAAACTTTTTATGCGTTTTGGCCGTTCATTTACACGACAACGGCGTTTTGGTGGCCTGAAAACACAAACTTTTGAAGACGGGTTTCAAAGTGCAAGTATTTGAAAACGATACCGATATCATCTCCGCGTAAACTGCAAAAACGCTAATCTGTGAAAATGGTGATGTCATTTACATGTGTATTACGTGTTTAGTCTATCCACCTTATTTTTTAACGTGTTTTCTGTGAATGTGCGAGACTTTCGATTTTGATTTAGTATTAGCCGCTATATGGAAATAACGAGAAGAATATAAAAGTGCAGTAAACTGTAAAAATAAGGTGGATAGGCATACGTGAGGTGAGTGCTCTGTAAAAGAATGCTAATGCGCAGGCGCGTAGTCTTTCTTTACAAAGTGACGTCGCCAACTACTTGTCTGGCATGCGTAATACAGTGTTTTTAGTCTATTTCGCAGATCTGTGTGAACGGGGTTAGTTTTGATAACGTCATCTGTACAAAGAAAAAAACGTTTCCATTTTTAGTACATCATTGTCGTGTAAACATACCCCCAAAAAGTGACATTTTTTATTTATTTTTTGTTTTTTTGGCCAATTAAGCTTTTTGCAATTATTTAAAATAGACCTGATCACTCTGCACAATGATCTATAGAAATTCAATGTGAATCAACACCACAACAACTGAAGCAGCAAACTTTGTGAAACAATTTATGTCACTGCCAATATTTTTGGCCACGGCCGTTCATTAAATTGCATTTGAAATGTACTAGTGCTGAACCAAACAGAGTGTTACAAAGGATTTGGCATCTCTTTTATCATCCATCATTTTGTGAAAAAGCTATTTTTGTGATCTCAAAAACTTATAATTTATTATCAATAATAAATCACAGAAAATTAATTGGTGTTCAACTTTAACAGAGTCAATAGACATGAATGATACACATAATACAAGCCCCCAGTTTCACAGACAAGGCTTAAGCTAGTCCCAGACTAAAATGCATGAATGAGCTGTTTTACCTGAAAGCAACTTTATCTTAAAATATGATAGTGCTATTGTTTTGTCTCAAGATGCACGCCAGTAATGTTTTTTTCTAAGGCACATAAAAGTGAATGCTAATCCTCGCTTAATTTAACTTAATAAGCTTAATGTGAAACTGGGTCAAGATCAGTTTGCTGAGGAAGTAATTCTCAATAAGACTTTATTTTAAAGGACAAACTGTGATATTTCTATAACAGTATTTTACAATTTGAGCACATGAAAGGAAACGCCTTCATAGCAGTGGAAATCTTTTAGTCACTAAGATTATTACTCCTGTGCAGACAAGTATAACATAACTGCCAAAAAAGACTCTATGTCTTATTTTCAACAGGGTCAAAAAAGAAATCTTTTCACATGTGGACAAACTATGCGTTATTTTCACAGCCATTGTGATCTTAGAAAAACAGAGTAAAACAACTTCCTCACCATTCAGCAAATTCACTCCATCATCAGGCTTTTACTGTATAGGCTTATATCATTAGAAAGCAAAACTTTACCTGATGAAAAGTGCCACAAAAACAAAAATCAGACTTTTGATGACTCTACATATTCTCATAACGTGTACTTTATCGAAGTGTTACAGTGCAAGTAAACTTTTTTTCTTTTTTTCTTTTTTTTTTAAAGAAATTTTTATATTAAGAGTGGATTTTTTATTAAAAAGATTTTAAATTAAATACGGTTGCAAGAAAGAAAATGAAAGGAAAGCAGCCTATGCAAAGCTTTATGTAAAACCTTCACATGAATCAAACAACCAAGGCAAATGTTGTTGAACACAGTGCATTTGTTGTCAACGTTGTGAAACAAAAAAAATAACCAGTTAAAAATAATTGTCATGAGACCACCATATTTCACTTTCTTTAAACTTGAACTACAGACTGCTGTGTTACAAAGACATCTAACATTTCTTAAAGTATCATCATGTTGACTGTAAGAGCTTTCAACCCATTCTTAAATGTATTCACAACCACAGATCTTGATCTGCAGTTCAGTGACACTCAAGGGGCATTTTTGTGTCATTTTTTACCCAAGGCTATTAAAATGTTGTTAAGGTTAAATGTAGTTTAACGCAACCTCACAGGCAGACATTTCTCGGTACAACAGCCTGCAACTTCCAAGTGTTTGTTAAAAAAAAAAAAAATTACAAATCCAAGTAATCATTTAACAGAATCAAACGTTTCCCCTTAAACATGGTTTAACCTCTTGATAATCTGTGATTTGCAGAAAAATCAAAACTTTTGTTTTTGTAAATGTTTATTGTTATAGTGGCATTGTTCGCTCAAATCATTTATTCGTATTAGGATGCTGTAACGACACTATACTGACGATATTCAGCTCACGCGTCTTTCAATAACATTGGATCAGAACAAATAGTCCGAGAGAATAAACTGCATTTAAATATACACGTTAGTACCTTACCTTGCTGAAAATGTAACAAAAAGTTGATACTGAAATCCAAATCAGTCTCTCAGACTTAAGCACCTTTCAACAGTCCCTGCACTCGAAGTCATGCTGAGACTTAAATCCCGCGGACTGAATATTAATGAGGAGATACCAATGAATAAGCTTCAAGTTCCCAAGCTTTGAAAGCAGTGAATTGAGTGCTCCACTCACCTCCAACAGAGGGCACTCAAAGAGCGACATTCAAAGTGTTTGTGTGACCAT
This sequence comes from Ctenopharyngodon idella, assembly GCF_019924925.1. Classification (NCBI taxonomy): domain Eukaryota; kingdom Metazoa; phylum Chordata; class Actinopteri; order Cypriniformes; family Xenocyprididae; genus Ctenopharyngodon; species Ctenopharyngodon idella. Next base: position 8,856,787 of record NC_067233.1, on the reverse strand, counting down.
TTAAATCTGTTAAAAGATTCATTTGACACACAAATAAATATTCTATATCTCTACATAATATAAGAATGTAGGCCTTTACAACAACATGTAGGTATATAAGGAGCAAATACAAAATCAGTAATACAAAATAAATAAATAAAAGAGAATTTCTATAAATTGAAATGAAACAAGAAATTTAAATGTAAGTTTCTATTAATTTATGGTTTCTTTTAAGCTATGCGTTATTTAAAGAGTTTCAATAAAGGTCTGAAGTGTAAACAAAATGTAATGCAATTTTTTTATGCTGTTCAAATTTTGTGGATGTACACATATTTATTTATAGAATTTAAATAATTAAAGGGTTAGTTCACCCAAAAATGAAAATTCTGTCATTATTACTCACCCTCATGCCGTTCCACACCCGTAAGACCTTCGTTAATCTTCGGATCGCAAATTGAGATATTTTTGTTGAAATCCGATGGCTCCGTGAGGCCTGCATAGGGAGCAATGACATTTCCTCTCTCAAGATCCATAAAGGTACTAAAAACATATTTAAATCAGTTCATGTGAGTACAGTGGTTCAATATTAATATTATAAAGCGTTGAGAATATTTTTGGTGCGCCAAAAAAAATAAATAAAAATAACGACTTATATAGTGATGGCCGATTTCAAAACACTGCTTCAGGAAGCTTCGGAGCATAATGAATCAGCGTGTCGAATCAGCGGTTCGGAGCGCCAAAGTCACGTGATTTCAGCAGTTTGGCGGTTTGACAAGCAATCCGAATCATGATTCGACACGCTGATTCATAATGCTCCGAATCTTCCTGAAGCAGTGTTTTGAAATCGGCCATCACTATATATAAGTCGTTATTTTGTTTTTTGTTTTTTTGGCGCACCAAAAATATTCTTGTCACTTTATAATATTAATATTGAACCACTGTACTCACATGAACTGATTTAAATATGTTTTTAGTATATTAATGGATCTTGAGAGAGGAAATGTCATTGCTGGCTATGGAGGCCTCACTGAGCCATCGGATTTCAACAAAAATATCTTAATTTGTGTTCCGAAGATTAACGAAGGTCTTACGGGTGTGGAACGGCATGAGGGTGAGTAAAAATTATTTACTCACCCTCATTATTTTCATTTTTGGGTGAACTAACCCTTTAATAGAGCATTTATAAAACTTTTTTCTTTTTTTAATAAGCGTGGACCTTCAAAGTATAACAAGACGTATATTTTCTAAATGTAGCTATTGTTTTATTGAAATGTCACAATCAGCTTCAAGTCCTGCGAAGAAGAGGTAGATGATGGGCAGTACGCTGAAAAAGAAAAGGTGTATTTTCAGTTGAAAATACACACACTGTGTGTTACAGCACTGTGGATGATTGCCAATGTCACATAGTTAATTTTTACTCATGCATAAGCTGATGAACTGAAGCCACAGCTTCTGTTTCTACAAAAGCAGTCCAGACAAGGGGACATTATGAGAGACTGGAGTTTGTTGACACAGTCCATTGATTTTTTTTTTTTTTCAGGATCATTTTTAGAAGCCAATTTCTGATTAGGCACATACCTAAAAATCTTACCAAAAGCTGCTGAACATATCCTTGAAGTCCTTTATAAAAAAACAAACAAAAAAAATCTAAAGAAGCATAGCTGACCTTTAGAAACAAAGTACCCATTCATGATCTTAGGATGCTCTTGAACTTAAGCAATGGGACAGGAAGGGCAGTTGTCAGAGACAACCCAGAGGCCAAAATGAAAAGCAAGAAACTGTCCCAATATCAATATTTTTCTTTAGGAAAGGAGAAGAATGATGAATGAAGGAAGTGGGAGTTAAAACAAGCATATATATAACTGTAAAAGCTACTATAATTATCTCAAAATTTATACAGACGGATCTAAGAGCAAACAGGAATGTGGTGGAGTTGGAATATACATATCCCAGAATTCAAAATTAACATATCAAAAAGATTATCAGACCAGTTATCTGTATACAGCAGAAATCATGGCAGCCATCATTGCGTTACAGTGGGTTGAAGAGGTCAGACCTGACTGGGTGGTATTATGCGCAGACTCCTTATCATAAAAAGCATAGTCAATGGCATCTGTCAGAGAAGACCTACTTGTAGAACTTCATCACTGTTAAGATTACATCGGGGTGGCATAGATATTCGTTTTTGTTGGGTGCCAGCACATGAGAGAGTGAAAGGAAACTAGAATGCAGACAAATTAGCAAAAGAGGCATTACAAAGGGAAATAACAGTTCCAATTCCACTCGGAAAAGGAGAAGGAAAAGCAGTAGTTAAGAAGAAAGGTATTGAAATAAGGCAGAAATAGTGGGAGGAAGACAGGAAAGGAAGGGGATATGATAAAATACAAAAGTCTGTCAGTATTAAAAATTGTAGGGAAAGGACCAGGCGGGAGGAAAAACAAGACTGAGAGTGGATCACACAGGACTGAATGGCACCTTATTTTTAGTAGGGAAAAGGAATAGTGAAAACTGTGGGATTAAAGAAAATAAATGCTGAACGTCATATTGCACTGTATATTATATGAGGTGTATATTATATTATATTTCAAGATAGGGTTCAGGAGACAGGAATGGAGTGGAATCTGATGGGGAGACTGGGAACAGAAGGAGAGGGAGAGGGCATAAGAATTACCAGGAAGGCACTATTTGAATTTCTTAAAGACACAGGGTTGATGAGCAGAATATGAGAACACTTTAAAGGGTTAGTTCACCCAAAAATGAAATTTCTGTCATTAATTACCCACCCTCATGTCGTTCCACACCCTTAAGACCTTTGTTCATCTTCGGAACACAGATTAAGATATTTTTGATGAAATCTGAGAAGTATGACTCGTCCATAGACAGCAATTTAACCACCACTTTCGAAGTCCAGAAAGTAACTAAAGACATCGTTAAAACAGTCAACGTGACTGCAGTGGTTCAACCTTAATTTTATGAAATGACGAGAATATTTTTTGTGTGCAAAAACAAAGCAAAAAAAAAACGATTTTATTCAACAATATCTTCTCTTCTGTGTCATTCTCATATGTTGTTTATGTCCAGTGCTTCAAAGTTTTACATCAGAATGGCAACTCATTATTGGCCAGCTTTGCCCAATAATGAGTCCGCGTTCGGACGTAAACACCAAAGCCTTCGCTGTGCTTACTGCATCAACTACGTAAGGATAATGACAGGGAAGAGAAGAGATTGTTTATTATTTTCGTCGTTTCATAAAATTAAGGTTGAACCACTGCAGTCACGTTGACTGTTTTAACAATGTCTTTAGTACCTTTCTGGACCTTGAAAGTGGAGTTGGAGTATTGTTGTCTATGGCCGAGTCATATACCTCTCGGATTTCATCATAAATATCTTAATTTATGTTCTGAAGATGAACTTACGGGTGTAGAACGACATGAGGGTGAGTAATTAATGACAGAATGATCATTTTTGGGTGAACTAACCCTTTAAATGACATGATGTTACATACTGCTGTACAGTAGGTGGCGGTATGCAACTAAAAGTTGTTTGCTATCCGCCATTATTCAAGACAAGAAGAAGAACAAGGAAAGGGGAAAAAAAGTGCTGGTCACGTGATCTCTAAGAGGGCGGGGCTAATGTTCTCTCGAGAAGTTCTTGGTGAGTTAACAGATAAAAACAAAACTATCGAGCAAAAGCAGCTGTATATATTATTTGTCTTTCATTTTAGTACGAGTATATCTGCAACGTCAGTTTATTCGGCAACGTATTGATCATTTTTCATGGCTATGGCTCATTGTGCAGCGCATCTTGTGTTTATTGTTGAGTGTTAGCAAACTAGCTTGCTGTACTCACTGTACAATGAGAACCGTAGAGAGTGTATTTACATCTCTTTAATTATAAATCGTTCGTCATTTCATGCTTTAGCCATCAGTATAGTCATAGTTTTGTAAATAACTTCATTTAACGTTAGTCTTTAAAGATAGAGCAGAGTCCTTACACTTAGTTAAAATACATCGAGGATAATCTGTCGATGGACTTAATCTTTTTGCATCTTCAATTTCTAGCTCGAAAAACATGGACCAAAAGATTCCATACGATGACTATCAACTGCCAGTAGTGTTTCTTCCATCCTATGAGAGCCCCCCTGCATGGATCCCTCCACAAGAGGTGCTTCAACACTACTAATGCATGTTTTCAACTTTTATTTTGTGATCATATTGACCTGATTTTTATTTTTCTTCCTTATAATCAGAGGATACATCATCCTGACTATAACAATGAGCTCACTCATTTCCTACCTCGCACTATAGTCTTAAAAAAGCCCCCTGGAGCACAACTGGGCTTCAATATCCGTGGAGGAAAGGCCTCGCAACTTGGTATATTTATTTCAAAGGTGAGTTGTCAATTAAAACCTTCTTTGTTTATCAGAAGAACTGCTTTCATCATCATGTTGGTCTTGTTCAAAATGTTTTGGTAGGTGGTCCCAGATTCAGATGCACATAGGGCAGGACTACAAGAGGGTGATCAGGTGCTTTCTGTCAATGATGTGGACTTTCAAGACATTGAGCATTCAAGGGTAAGACTTGATATGTCCGTCCAAGAAACAGAAACACACAGGATATCTCCTTCTCTAAACAGAATTAGTGTGTTCTTGATTTCTCCTAGGCTGTGGAGATTTTAAAGACAGCAAGAGAGATTTTGATGAAGGTCCGATACTTCCCTTATAGTGAGTTACATTCATCCTTCCATTGAGATACAAGCTTGATGTTTTCAATACACCCTGTTGTGAATTCCTTTCTTTCTATTTTAGGTATATATAGTTTAGCCTGTTTTAATTTGGATACTGCAGTTAACTGATTCAATTTGAGTACCTGACATAAGTTTATGTTCTGCATCTGTTTTTCTAGATTACCAGCGGCAGAAGGAGAGGACTGTACACTAGGTGGCGGAGCTGACCATCACGACTGAAGCAGCTGATGAGGCGTTGGTGTGTCAGCAAAACTTTTATCTTCTCTGCATCATGTTCCTCCTACTAACGACTTTCAGTCTCTGACTGAAATAGTGCTCAAAGAAATCATCTTCAAACACTTCAGAACATGGCTGATGATTCAAAGCTTCTTCACCCATATTGGAGGTTTTCAGGCATTTTTTTTTTGAACTGTGCAAGTTTTGAATGCAGCTGGTAACATTTCCAGATTCTTTCCTCCCTGTCTTTTCTCTCATCCCATTCCTCTGGGAAAATAAGCATATTTTATGGGATATGGCATGCATATAAAAAGAAAACATGGTAGTAGTGTTATTTATTGAATGAAATAACTGTATACTGTTATAGGGCAAAGGGTACATGAATAGATTATGATCTGCTATTATAATATCATCACTTAGAGGCATTATTTGAATGACGCTAATATTAATGTCTAATATATCAAATTCTTTATTTTATTAACTTTGTCTTTTTTTGTGATTACATTTCAATTGTACATTCTGAGGCAAAGCACTTATTTAATAATTGAATCAACTGATGTCCTGCTGATAAACACATTGCTACTGACTAATTAATTGTAATTAAATCAGTATGCTCATGCAAAAAGTGCTGTTCATGTGCAAATACTTGAGCTCATTTTTTTAAATTAACATGTATGGAGAAAAAGCTCAGAAAGTGTGGGTGGGGGTGAGATGTAAAGTGAATATATTCACTGATCTGGTAACTAAATGTTAATATTTGTGACCCTGGACCACAAAACCAGTCATGAGGGTCATTTTATTTCTGAATAAATAAGCTTTCCATTGATGTATGGTTTGTTATGATGGCCAAGATACAACTATTTGAATATCTGGAATCTGAGGGTGCAAAAAAGTCAAAATAATGAGAAAATTGCCTTTAAAGATGTCCAAATGAAGTCCTTAGCAATGCAGATCCACCACAGTTTTGATATATTTATGGTAGGAAATTTACAAAATATCTTCATGAAACATGATCTTTACTTAATATCCTAATGATTTTTGGCATAAAAGAAAAATTGATAATTTTGACCTATACAATGTATTGTTGGCTATTGCTACAAATATACTCGTGCGACTTATGACTAGTCCAGGGTCACATTGTATCAACTAGTGGTACTATAAATATTAATAAATAAAAATATAAAACAAGTCCTATTAAAATTCAACTAATTTATTGAATTACACAAAATTCAAGTGTACCTTTTCCTGTGTCACTGGAACTCAATGGAACAGAAGCAAATATAACTACTGGTAATATGAACTACTATTGTGCAGTGCTAATAATAAACCTACAATATTGCACCTCATTAGATGAAAAAAAAAAAAAAAAGTCTTCAAAAGACAATTTGAACATAATTTATTTAAAAACTTAAAAGTATAAAACAATATTACCCTTTAGTGAGTTAGGACTTCATATATATGAAATTCAAGTTCTCAAACACAAATGTACATATCCATCCATCCATCCTCAGAAAGAAAAATATCATGTCATAAATCTGGGTATCTTTGCAACCTATAATGCAAATGTCTGCATGGATCCACTGGTATCACATTGTTGTTAACATGCCATTTTCTTTCACGTTCAAGGGCCAAATACATACATATTTGAGAAGTACAGAATAGCTCCATCATTGCATTTTTCTGCCTTCTGTTTACCTCTGCCTGTTACAGGCAAATGAACTAATACCACTTCAAGTAATAAATCTTGAGGTAATACCACATTGTGTCTTGGACTGCTTTGGTCATATTACAAGGCCATTACACACAGGTTTTCTCCCATGGTTGCTTGGTGTTAATCATTTAAACACACACATGCCAATACAGACACAGCTCTTTGAAAAGGCACAGACACAAATACACAAACATAAAAAGGATGACATTGCAAGGAACCTTTCCCCTACCATGGAGGTTTAAAATAAGGATTAAACATGTTTGACTATATTCATAAAGAAACAATCTATTCACCTGCATGTCAATAACAATTTAGGTATTACTTCATCAAAACCATTTAGTAATAAATTACAGAAGCAAAAAAACAAAAACAAATACACCACCTTCAAAAGGCTTTCAATTAAATTAAGAAGCAGAACTGCATAGTATTTTCCCTTGTTCAAGTAAGCACCATTATGTCACATGTGATGCCCTTAAGAAACCCAGACATCAATAAAGGAATGTTTAGCACAGTGATTGTAAACTCTTACTCTGTGAGCGGGAGGGAGGAATGCTGAAATCAATAAGTGGGGTGAGAGTTAAGAGACTGACCCTGTGACATGGACTAGAGTTAAAAACTATCCGTTTAGATGTCGCCTTTTCTTTGGGCTGTTTTAGCTGCTGTCCTCGTTCTCTTGAACATCCCTGGATGAGCTCTCATCCACGTTCTCGAGCGAGTCTCCACGCTGGATGGACAGCTCTGCTGGATCCATCATGGGCAGTTCGCTCTGTATGGGGTACAGCCACGGCTTATGATCAGGAGAATTTGCTGCTTTCCATGCAGGGTAGCTCTGACCGGCTTTATGAACACTTCTTAAGACCTGTGGAATGACAGAAGTGGGTGAGGGAGTGGCACGAGTATCAATGGAAGTGACACTGAACTTTGCTCATTTTTCAGTCTTGTGTAACCCAAACAATGAAGTGGAATCCAGTTGAACCTCATTTTCAGGCTGAGCAATGACTCAGATTGCAGTAGGTCTTTCTGCTCAAGCATAATTATAAATAAACAGTGTTTCTGGGTCTTTAGAATTTTTGGCAGGGTAACTAAAGGTAATGAGGTGTTATTTTGTTAAACAACATTACTAAACAGTAAACAACCCACTTAAAGGGTTAGTTCACCCAAAAATGAAAATTCTGTCATTTAATTAGTCACTCTCATGTGGTTCCACGCCCATAAGACCTTCGTTCATCTTCAGAACACAAATTAAGATATTTTTGATAAAATCCGATGGCTCAGTGAGGCCTTCATTGACAGCAAGATAATTAACACTTTCAGATGCCCAGAAAGCTACTAAAAACATATTTAAAACAGTCCATGTGACTACAGTCGTTCAACCTTCATGTTATGAAGTGACGAGAATACTTTTTGTGCACCAAAAAAACCAAAATAACGACTTTATTCAACAATATCTAGTGATGGGCGATTTCAAAACACTGCTTAATGAAGCTTCGAAGCTTTACAAATCTTTTGTTTCGAATCAGTGGTTCGGAGCGCGTATCAAACTGCCAAAGTCATGTGAACCATTAAAATTTCGAAACACTTATGACGTAATGAAGCCTTCTTTACTGAAATCACGTGACTTTGGCAGTTTGATACGCGCTCCGAACTACCGATTCGAAGCTTCCTGAAGCAATGTTTTGAAATTGCCCATCACTAGATATTGTTGAATAAAGTCGTTATTTTGTTTTTTTGGCGCACAAAAAGTATTCTCGTCACTTCATAACATGAAGGTTGAACGACTGTAGTCACATGGACTGTTTTAAATATGTTTTTAGTAGCTTTCTGGGCATCTGAAAGTGTTAATTATCTTGCTGTCAATGAAGGCCTCACTGAGCCATCGGATTTTATCAAAAATATCTTAATTTGTGTTCTGAAGATGAACGAAGGTCTTATGGGCGTGGAACCACATGAGAGTGAGTAATTAAATGACAGAATTTTCATTTTTGGGTGAACTAACCCTTTAAGTGTCCACAAATAATCAAAAAAAAAATCCTCTTCCTCCTTTTAGACATGTTTATACATGTTCCTTCAACATGGTTACAAATATAAATGCTTTTCTATTGAACTTCCTATTCATTATTTCAATATTCATCAAAGAATCCTGGAAAAAAAAACTATCACAGTTTCCACAAAAATATGAAGCAGCACTACTGTTTACAATATTGATCAGAAATGTTTCTTGAGCAGCAAATCAGCATATTAGAATGATTTCTGAAGGATCATGTGACACCGAAGACTGGAGTAATGATGCTGAAAATTCAGCTTTGCCATCACAAGAATAAATTACATTTTAAAAATATTATTAAAATAGTTTCACAATATTACTGTATTATCAAATAAATGGAGCCTTGCTGAGCATTAGAGACTTATTTCACAAACTTTTTTGAGTATATGCGTGATGATAATAAAATCAATGGTCAATGGAAAGACAAACACCTCGGTTTTCAATAAGAGTATAACACACCAAGTGTGATGTATAGACTGTTATCAGTGTGCCCTTTGGACAGAGATATGTCTGGTAACACTGCAAACAGCCCATCTACATATGCTGTAATTCCACACAAGACTATGAAACGAACAGCAATAAGCCACAATTCAAAGCAAGACTGACTTCTTATTCTTAATCAGAAGAACATCTTCACCCTAGTTATCTTCAAATATCAATCTGAACACTTGATGAGGGCTGAAGCATTATTAAAGGCATAAAAGAAAAAAAAAAAAAAAAAAAAAAAAGACTGTAGTCATGCAGCCTACAGACAGAACAAGATAAACAAGTTTCAATTTGGCACAGCAAGTGCTGCGTGAGCGTCTTCAGTACAAGATCTTCCAGTTGGTTACCATGGTAACAATTATGATTTCACAAACCTTAAACACAGACCCACATACAAAGATACTCGCATCCTTAAAGAGTATAATCGACAGAAACCGTAGTAAGAGACTAAACATGTTCGCTTACTTTTGGAGCCAGGACCTGAGATGCTTTGTTGACAACCCACTTTGGAAGAGACCCTAAAAGATAAAAAAAAAAAAGGGTAATAAAATTAAAGTCTTACAATGTAAATGAATGACGGGTAACATTTCGAAAGGAGCAGCGAATCAGCTCATACCTCTGGGATCAGCTTGTGAGAGGTATGTGAAAGTGCAGCTGTTGGGCCCCGTTGGTTTGATCAAGTATCCCGTCAGAAGGGAAACGGCCCTTACCAGATCCTTTCGTGGGGGATATTTCTAAAATGAAAGCCAAGTTTTATTAGAGTATTCATATTTTTTTTTTAAATGTACATATTAATACATTATATTATTTATTATAATAAAATAATGAGTACAATATTTAATGTTACAATATTTTCTCCTACATTTATGTGAATTTGGATTGGTGAAAACTGAAAACAGTCATTATTTTTGCAATTCCATTTGGTATCACTAGTGGTGCAGACTACACATTTAACCTTTAAAGGGATAGTTCACCCAAAAATGAAAATTCTGTCATTCACTCGCCCTCAGGTAGTTCCAAACCTGTATGAATTTCTTTGTTCTGCTGTATGCAAAGGAAGATAATTGGAAGAACGACTGTAACCAAGCAGATCTCGCAGATCTTACTTATTTAGTATGTTTTTTTCTTACTATTGTAGTCAATGGGGGGCGAGATTTGCTTGGTTACAATCATTCTTCCAAATATCTTCCTTTGTGTTCAGCAGAACAAAGAAATTCATACAGGTTTGGAACAACTTGAGGGCGAGTAAATTTTCATTTTTGGGTGAACTATCCCTTTAAGTAAATCTGATACTTCCAGCCCTCTAGCTTTATATAGACATTTATTAATAGAGGGCGTAAGTAAATAAAAGACGTACCGGATGTTTCACTGAGAAGTTAATGATCACATACTCATTTTCAGACACCTGCCATGAGCGCAGAGTCACAACATCTCTGTTCTTCAAGGGTTTCGGACACAGCCCTGTGAATAACATAAAAAATTTATATGACATGTAGGCCTATAAACAGACACAACTTCACTGTCTGTGACAGAAAAAGAGGAACAAAATAATCTTGGTGTTGACTATAAATACACAAAAACATGGTCCCAGGAGGCTTATCTTCAGCCCTGCCATGTGATAAGCCACTGCACTGAAGCAGTCACATTGTTAGGTGAACTACCCAGAAGAACTACTATAATAACCATAAGACATGAATAACCCTCAAAAATGTCTTAAAATGGAGATTACATGACTCACATGAATAGTAGCCCACATCAGCATTGTGAGCCAGACGAGCGATGTCAAAACTCTCAAGCATCGTAGGGTCCCAAGACTTCCGGTACTGACTGTCATGAAGCACGTCATACATGGCGGCAGCCGATACATCCTTTATGTTCATTCTACACTGTATTGGAAACAAACACATTTGCATTAGTGTTGTTATGGCAGCAGTACACACAGGACTAGACATGTAAATTAAACTTAAATAATAGAAAGAGAGAAAGAAAACAAGAGATTGTGATCTACTGGGGGTTCATACAGATTTCATAACTCATTTAATAAAACAAAATGTTCCTAATAAAATGTTCTGGTGTAAAGTTTGAAACCACTGGTTTAAATGATTTTAAAATGTAACACCATAACTTTTAAAGATAAATCAAAACAATATATTGTCATACACACATATCATAATAGTTAAATGTAGGCAAACATCTTACCTTGATTTTGTGCACTTTTGCTAAGTTCCCTTTGTTGCTTGTAGAAGTAGATAAAGGGGCCACTTCGACCCAGACCTCCATGTCATTCTTATCATACTTGTTAAGCCAATTCTCGGTAGACAAGCATTGTCTTTTGAACTCATTAAACATGGATTCATCTGGAATGATTCCCGAACCGCGAGACATACCTGAAACAATAATTTCACCAATACTTTTCACCGCGAGAAATACAGATCTTCCACCAAGGCTCAATAACTTTGTTCTGTTCGCTAAAGATGATGCGCACTTGTTGTAGTCACAAATTAACATTTCAAGCTCGACAAGATTTTTCTCACAAATTCCTTACCTGGCGTCAACGCTTGCGCTTGGAAAAATCTCGTCACCACTTCCGGAAGTAGAACAGGTGTATTACAACACTGCAAAGTGCGCAGCTAGTCAGTCAGCTCTGAACGACAGTGATTTAACACACTGACATGAGCTTGTTTTATAACCAATGGCTTTTATGTACTCAAGTGAGAACTGTTGACAAACTGGTACAAACTGGGTGTATCGGACCGCCCTTTTTGATTGGTCATTCATTCGGGTGCAGGTCCTGTGGTCTCTGCTGCTGCACTGATTTGCATGATTAATTCATAACGGAATCCCTAAAACGAGCTGTGAACTCCGCCTTGTGTTCACGACCGAAACCCTTCAAATCACCGGCACATCATTCAACAGGGCTTGCGCAGTGTGTCATCAATAATAAACGGAATTTCATGGCTGTTTCTGTTCTTTGTGTTGTATATAGACTATATGGTACCAACGAGTTTAAAAATATGAAAGCGTTTCATAAGATTATTTAACATTTTGCTTACTACGCAGTATAAATAAATATTCTTATAGGCCTATATATGGGTTAAAACACAATACTGATCTTCTAATGAAGAATTATGTTAATTCTTCACAAATAAAAAGGTTTAACTTGCAGATAGTACTGGTGTTTTGTTTGATAATGATTATAGGTTATATATAGGCCTAGGCTATATATACACACACAAAGAGGAACATATTGTTTGAACTAAACATTTACTAACAGCAGTTTCTGTATGCATGTTTTGAGAAAAAAAAAAAATAGAAATGTATATAAAACTATAGTAAACTTAAACTTTACTTTTTAAAGTTTACTATTTAGCTTGTAAATGAGTTTTTTTTTTTTGGTCTATTATTAACGTTAATATTCAGTGTTGGGGGTAATACATTACAAGTAACTTGAGTTACGTAATCAGATTACTTTTTTCAAGTAACTAGTAAAGTAACACATTACTTTTACATTTACAACAAAATATCGGAGTTACTTTTTCAAATAAGTAACGCAAGTAAGTTTTCCCATTGTATTGACTGACAGCTTTTCTGTCTCCATGTTGAAAGAAATTATATACGGAGCCCCGCACATGACACGCAAGAAAATAAATTAAATCGTGCGCATGATTTACTAATTCGTTCCCTCGACTTATTAAATCGTGTGCAGGACTTACTAATTCGTTCCCTCAATTTACTAAATCGTGCGCATGATTTATAAATTGAGGGAACGAAATAGTAAATCATGCACATGTTTTAGTAAATCGAGGGAATGAATTAATAAATCAGTGCGTACGATTTAGCCTACTATTTTTTTCCTGCATGTCATGTCGGGGCTCCGTAATTAGTTCTAGACTAAATGTGAGCATTTACTCATCTCATTTGCACGCAAACTGATTAAGTATTCATCAAAATTAATAAAAACATACAAGCAAGCCCAGTAAATGTACAAGTTTGTATGTCATAACAGGTGAGAAAAAGTGACTGCAAAAGTAATGTAACGCATTACTTTCCACAAAAAGTAACTAAGTAACGCAATTAGTTACTTTTTAGGGAGTAACGCAATATTGTAATGCATTACTTTTAAAAGTAACTTTCCCCAACACTGTTAATATTAATATGTACATCAGTATTTTGAAGGCAAGGCGTCTCCTTTATGTATTGTAAAATTTAGAGGGGCTCAATGAGTAAATTAGCCTGCAAATTAATTTGTTGCCATTGCATATAGGTGCGATCAACAAGTACTCCATGAAAGTTACTGTATATAATGATTGTGTAATGTAATTATATTATGTATCAAGTCAGTTTCTAATATCCCACACTATGTGTAAGCAGGACAAACAGCAAATCTGGTGAAATATTTTTTATTCATGTGATACATTTTGGTGTCTCTTTAACCTTCCATTTTTTACAGCATATAATAATAGTACTTTGTCACACAAACTTAGCTAAACACTAGTAGACAGCGTATTTCAAACAGACCAACACACTTCAGAATAGCACACAACTGAGTATTCAGTCAGTGACACGTGATAGAGCTGTTCAGGAGGGTTTTCACTCTTATTTATTTTGATTCCTACATATCAAACCATATTAAATGTTAATGTTTAAAACACACTTGATGCCCTTTTTAAGTCTTAGTGATGAAAGGATTTGTCGGTTTACAGTTGAATGAGAGGAAAAGCGACAGTGCTGGGGGGTTCGGTGATACCTCTCCAGCAAATAAAAGCCCATTCAAGCTATACTGTTGAAACCCAGCATTACAGATGGGGCGTGAAAGTCTTTAATAGTGGCACGATAGTGACACGACTAGGTCTTTGTGATACAGTAGCCAGGCAGAAATGCAAATTATACATCAAACTTTGATTCCCCACACATTGCTAACTGCCATTCCCGTCAAGCATACAACACATTGTATCACTAACTAGTGAGATAATAAATAAACACATGAAACCAACAGTCTTACGACGAGCAATACCAAGACGTGTCTGTACACTAAGCAATAGCCGTGTTGAAGGAAGAAATCTAAATGTCCTGTTTAACAAAACCTCATTAGCTCTATGCAGTTAATAGGCTCGAGCAAACCACAGCGTTGTGGCCTGATTTGGTGCACCATGACAACAAAACAAGCAAGGCATTTTGTGTTAAATGGTCTCTAAACTGCATGCTGTTCCTACACTTGCGCAGCAAAAACAAGGCAGAAAATGAGCAGAATTAGTGTGAATTGCTGATGCTTTCCATGTCCAAGCTCAGAGCGACGTGTTACGATAGTTGCGTTAGTACATACACGTTTTTACAGTTAACGTTAGGTTTTGTGAGTACAGTCGTGGATAAGTCATTAAATATCTTAGGTTTTGAATTTTAACGAAATTAAATAGGAATTTTCCCTTTTCTACGAATGTTACATTCTACTTCCATGCAACCCTCCAAAGATTCCAGTATAAAATTAGCCTGGCCAGAATGAGGCTTGTCGCAAACAAAACTGCTAATTTCTTTTGGCCATACATGTATATTTCCTGCAACAAAACAACCTTTAAATGATATCTGGTCCCTAATACCATATTTAAACATGAAAACATCCAATTATACAGAATATTGTGTTCATGGTAATATTTCACGACAATAATTTCGAAATCGAAGAGACCTTCTCTGTATCGTTCTTTTAAATAACTTCTGCCAAAAACACAAAACAAAATAGTGTAATGTTCATGTATATATATATAAAACAAAAAAAAAAAAAAAATATTTTTTTAAAAATCATATGAATCAGTAACAGCCTCTCAGTTCAATAATGTCAAGTTCTTCCTCCAGTGAAATTAAAAAAGAAGGCAAAAAAGGCTTAAAATCATGACATCAGCCAGCTCTGAAACTTCACAACGACTATGATGGCACTGATGTGTGAAAACTTAAGAGCATATGAGCTTTTGTCAGTCTGCAATCCCATATAATGCCATGCAGCCAGAACAGATGAGAATCTGAATGGTTTTAGCATTTAATCTATGCTGTGATTTTACTTTTTTCATTATTAATATAATGTATTTTTGGAATCCATTTTAATACAGAGTAATAGCACATCCACAAGGTTACTCTGAAAAGTCACTGAGTCGAAGAGAAAGAAAAGGTTCTCCACTCATGACACGGGGCCGTGAGAGGAGCGAGTGACCACTGAGAGGCAAGCTGTTTGTGTGTGAGGGGGTCGAGTGAGGGGGACGCAGGGCCTGGTGGGGGGCGAGGGTGGTTACTAGCACGAGCAGCTGCTCTCGGTAACGGGCAGCTCTGGAGGCTTCTCCAGTTTGATGTCGATCACTGAAAATTTAGGTTAAGGATCAGTTACTGAGACTGGATCATTTGAATAAGCATGTTTTTACCCTTAGATTACTTTTCATTCATTTCTGTAAGACAAAAACTCTGGCAGACAAGCAGACGTGCTTCTGATCTCTTGCTATCACGCTGTTGACAAACTGACTCTGACATTTTATTGGCATATTTACGGTGCATGTGAAGGATACTGTCCTCTTTGCTTTTCTCTGGTGTACTATCCATTCCAGGCAAAGCTGCAGCAACACGACGAAACAGCTAGAAAAACAAAAAGAAAGTTCATTACTTAAATTAATTTTTTTTATTTTTTTTTTATTTTTTTTTTATTATTATTAGGGTAGGCTGGGGCTAGTTTTAACACATTTTACTCCAGTCAACAACACACGTTGACCTTTTGTAAGAAAATTTTGTGGCATATTGTCAATATATAGAGCAAGCTGTCACAATGCAAGCTGCTATTAAAACTATTATAGGCTTTTCAAGTACATTTAAACAGTAAAACACCTATGCAACAAAACAACTCATGAAACAGCAAAAATAAAGAATAAAAATATCAAACTCTTGTTTTGTCCAAAAGATACTGTAATTCAAGGGTTAGTTCACCCAAAAATGAAAATTGTGTCATTAATTACTCACCCTCATGTTGCTCCACACCCGTAAGACCTTCGTTCATCTTCGGAACAAATAAGGTATTTTTGATGAAATCCAAGAGCTCTCTGACCCCTACATAGACAGCAATTTAATTACCACTTTCAAGGCCCAGAAAGTTAGTAAAGAAATTATTAAAATAGTCCATGTGACTACAGTGGTTCAACCTTAATTTTTTTAAATGACGAGAATACTTTTCATGTGCAAAAACAAACGCAAACTTAAACAGCACAGAAAAATGACAGGGAAGACAAGATATTGTTGAATAAAGTAGTTATTTCTGTTTTGTTTTGTTTTGAACCATGTAGTCACATGGACTATTTTAACAATGTCTTTACTACCTTTCTGGGCCTTGACAGTGGTAATTAAATTGCTGTCTATACAGAGGTCATAAACCTCTCAGATTTTATCAAAAATATCTTCATTTGAGTTCCGAAGATGAACGAAGGTCTTACAGGTTTGGAACGACATGAGGGTGAGTAATTAATGACAGAATTTTCATTTTTGGGTGAACTAACCCTTTAAGTGGTAAAAAATTACAATATATGAAATTTAAGAGAAAACTTTAAACTTAATAAAATACTCAAAATATAACTCAACCAACCAGTATTACAAAAATATTACACTGAAATGCAGGTTTTGAAAACAAAATTATCAAAAGTAAAAAAAAAAGTACTGAAAGTTACTGAAAAAGTTTTACGTTACTGAAAAGTAAAGTTCAAGCCATCACAGTCCATCAAAATATGCTTCAGCGATAAAGGACTCTGGCAAGAGGGGCATAAAGGTGGATCTTCAGCCATTAACAAAAACTTATGGGTTAGTCTGGAGTGGCCAGTGTAGATAACAGTCCAAGCGATTTTTAAAATGGACACGTTTTCCACCGACCACAGGATTGATTTTGTAAAGTTTGTTGTATTAGGATTCTTTGATGAATAGCAGGTTCAAAAGAACAGCAATTATTTGAAATCTTATGTAAAACTGCAAACCTTTTTACTATTACTTTTGATCAATTTAATGCATTCTTGCTGAATTAAAGTATTAATTTCTTTCAAAACTTTTAAGACAACTTCCTCATGTGCATCTAGCCCCAGTCTCTCCTATTTAAAACAAATTATCACTCCCAGTGGGTAGAGAGATAAAAAAAAAAAAAAAAAAAAGATAATTTCTGATGACACTTGCATTAAAAAATGTTACAACATGATCCACTAATTCCGACAATAAAAGGCAATACAATATGCTATTAAAAAGCACAATGCACAAATGAAATGTCTACATCAAGTCCGTGAATTGCTAAAACACAGCACAGAGAAAAATCATTCTAGCGATGCTTGGCCAACATGCAAAGGACATCTGTGACAAAGTACAAAAGGAACACTTCAAGCAAACAAAACAAAAACACAAAAGAGCAGCCCAATAGCACAGGACACCTGTGAATGTGAGGCGGGGGCAGAATGGCTAATGATGGGCGAGGCAGAGAAAGATAGAAACCAAAGGAAGCAGAAGATAGAGTGGTGGAGGGAAGGTGGGGCTGGGCGGTCCTCGTTTCTCAGTGATTCTACCTGTTTGACATTGTAGCCAGTCTTTGCGCTGGTTTCAATGAACATGACATTCAGTTCCTTAGCCCTCTGCTCACCCTCCTCTGTGGTAATCTGTCTGCTCGGACGGAGCAGGGAGGGGAAAGGAAAGAAATACAGACAGACAAAAGAAATGCATCAAGAAGAAGAGAGAGACAGAGACTGGCTAAAGTTCACATTAGTAATAGGGGAAAAAAGAGGAATTAGTGTTTTGATAGGACCCCAACACAGGTTGAAGAGTTGAGAAATGGCTGAAATCGTAATGTTGAAAAGAGATCACTGCACTGCAGTTCAACAAAAGGCCATTCACAGGGAACACATGTGTTACTCGAGGACAATCCACAACAAAAATAAACACCCTGTCAAGGGAAGTGATGACAATGTCACTGGCACTTTGGTCACTGAAATATCCCTTGTTTATTTTCAGCTTAAAGAGTTCATCCATAAATGAAGATTCTGTCATCATTTACTCACCCTCATGTCATTTAAATGGTTAGTTCACCAAATATGAAATTTCTGTCATTAATTACTCACCCTCATGTCGTTCCACATCCGTAAGGCCATAATTACCACATTCAAGGTCCAGAAAAGTAGTAAAGACATTGTTAAAATAAGTATTCTCGTCGCTTCATAACATTAAGGTTGAACCACTGTAGTCACATGGACTATGAATGTGCTAATTACGTTGCTTCCTATGGAGGATAAAAAAACCTCTCGGATTTCATCAAAAATATCTTAATTTGTGTTCCGAAGATGAACGAAGGTCTTACGGGTGTGGAACGACATGAGGGTGAGCAATTAATGACAGAATTTTCATTTATGGGTGAACTAACCCTTTAAATCCTGTTTGACAATCTTTCTTCTGCAGAACACAAAAAGAGTTACATAGAAGAATATCCAAGCTGCTCCTTTCCATCCACTTATATAGTATAGTAAAAATACATTTTGCTAAACATCTCCTTTTGTGCTGCACAGAAGAAAAAATAGTCATACATATTTGGAATGACACAAAGGTGATAAATGACAGAAATTTCATTTTTTTGAGTGAACTATCCCTTTGTCTCTAGACCGCATCGGTGGCATTCTTTCAAATTGATCGATTTCCCACAGACAATAATTTTGACTTTGTAAAAATTACAGAACAGATCCATGTATACAGTGCTTTACAAATAGTTATGCCCAGACCAAGACAGAGTCTGTGGACATTTTTCAAACTGATTTGAGGGACATCGAATGGTACTTGAATGGATTTAGATATGTTGATTTAAACTCATTTAGATATGAAAATGTTAAGCTGAGCTAGGCATATATTGTATAATCAACAGGGCAAAATATTAAATAAAAATATTAAATAAAAGGCCACACAAGATTAAGAAGATGTAAAGAACTTTGTGAATGACACGCGTTTCAATTCAATGAAAATCTGCAGAGCTTTCTGCTGAATTTTGTGGTGACAGAATCCGCGTGGGTGTTATGTCACTATCCTTCCATGTTACTTTGTGGTATTCTTGGGCAATTAACAACTGAAAGGCTTGGTATGTGATTCTATTACAAAAAAAATGCGTGTTTGAAATTCAGTAATTTCCGCACAAGTTTCGACTGAAGGTTCAAGATTGTCACGCAAATTCATGGCGTTGACTAAGAGAAAGCTGCTTGGTTTAAAAGTGACCTCTGTGTAAGCGGTACTCCATGCTGGACCTTTTTTTGCTCACAAAATGTTGTACATTTGTTTGCTAGGATTCTACTTTAAATGTATTACTGTAATTGAGTATTTCATAGGTCTTCAACCCTGCACCTGGAGGCCCACTGTCCTGCAGTGTTTCGCTCCAATCCTAATCAAACACACCTGAACCAGATAATCAGACTCTTCAGGATTGCTTGAAAATCACAAGCTGAAGCAGGTTGGATATAAACTTTGCAGGGCAGTGGGCCTCCAGGTGCAGGGTTGAAGACCTCTGGAGTATTTAGCTCATTTTTACAATGTGAGGATAATCTCAAAATTATTTTCTGTGGAAATCGACAATATGCCACAGATTCTGTTATATAAGTTAAAACCCTTAGGTCTACACTACAGCTGTTTCATGTCACCCACCTGTTTGACGTTATAACCAGCTTTGGCGCTGGTCTCTATGTACATCACACCCAGATCCCGGGCTTTTTTCTCTGCTGCCTCTACTGACACTTGCCTGCCATAGTCCATAGTTGAGGTGTGGACACAGTTCAAATTAGAATGGATATGAAAAACAAAAGTAGTAATGGGAAATCAAAAATAAAACCAACACAAGAGAAAATATGACCGAACAGAAAAGCAACAATGGCACAAATTATTCAACACTCAAATTAATAAGGAGAAAACTGAACACAAAAATAACACATAGTGAAGGGCTTAAAACGTGATGTCTGAGGGATGAACAAGAGACGTGTTCATCAAACTCCTCGAAATTACTTTACCTTTTATCAGCCAAGTCTGTCTTGTTGCCAACCAACATGATGATGACATCACTTCCTCTCTCTGTTCTGACATCATCTATCCACTTTGAGGTTTGCTGGAAGGAGTTGAGATCTGAAGAACAGATGGGGAAATGTTAGACATGGACTTATTAAAGAGGAAAAATGTCTCTTGTGATCAGTTGGAACTGATTTCGTTGACTGATTAATTGAAAATCCAAAATTGGCAGTGGTCAAACCACACTTAATTCACTTCAAAGCTGAGCTTTCTTAGAAGAAAGTGTGCAAGCAGACTGTTAGTATGAAGTTCAATAAAACAGAGGATGGTTAAGTTAAAGCACAAGTAATTTCGATGCTCAGCTTGCTCAGTAACGGCAGATCAATGTTAAAAGAGAAGCATGCTCGATCTACTCTCTTTATTTACTCTGAATGAATTAATAAAAATAACTGTTCCCACGCAACCATACTACGATGAACTGCCATGACCTAGAAGCAGCTGCTGAATCGTGCTAACTGTGCCCTGAGGGCATAAATCCCTGCTGACCCAAAGAGGCTCGAACTCACTGGTGATGTCATATACCACCACAGCAATAGTGGAGTCTCGGATGTAGCTGGGAATGAGGCTGCGGAAGCGCTCCTGCCCTGCAGTGTCCCATAGCTGGAGCCGAACCTGAGGGACCAGCAAACCGTGGCGTGCAAAGAAAACGGGAAAGAGAAAGGCAGAACAGAGAAAAGGTATAAGGAGAGCATAGGGCAAGGGAGCAGGGTTAGAAGAAAAGGACAACATCAAAGAAGCACGACATGAAGGAAAAGGAGAAATACACCTACAGAAGTGACCAATTTTTGCTTCTGTGCTTATAGTTCATAACCTTTTAGGAAATAGTAACAAGAATGATTTTAGAGACCATCTGAAGGCATTTCTCCATTCCTGCTCTCTGAATGACGCTGCTTTCTGCAAGATGCTTTGCAAATGGCACTCCGTATGCACAAGTATTGCTGGACATGTTTTCAGTCTAAACCACATACTTTATGGTTTTGATATATTTGTAAAAGCCCAAATTGTACTCATAAAGACCCCAAAATTAAAATTGTGTTACCATTTACTCACCCTTATGTTGTTCAATACATGTATGACAATTGTGGAACATAAAAAGAAAGTATTTTGAGGAATATTTTAACTGTCCATATAATGGTCTTTTATTACAAAAACCCCACAAAAAAACCATACTAACATCCGATATCAAGGAAGATTTAATATGCAGTGGAGGAGAACTCCATATCTGGGGAGCAACTACAGAAAAAGCTCTATCAGTCTTTTATTTTAATCATGTTTTAGGAACAAAAGGGCTTTTCACACTTGAAATAGTTAACCCTGGGTCATTCCAAACCCCGGGTAAACAAAATCCTGGGTTATCTTGCTTCAGGTTTCACACTGCTCATAATTTACCCGGGGTTAACAATTAATTCTGGGTATTCATTAGTGGACGTTTCACTGTACATTTCTAAATTCTGGGTTACCATTCTTATTTGCATATTTGCAGCGCCAGTGTCAGTGATTGGATAAACGCAGCATGCGACCTGTTTACATAGGCTAGCTCTAGCATTGAGCATCCTTGTATCCCTGACTGTACTATCAAGTTTAATATACTATAAAAGGTAAGAATAAAAAGGGTCTCTTCTTCACTCATATTGTCACGTTTTATGTCAGCATTTGACTTTTTCCTCTCAAACGCTGAATATACTGTTTATATACAATGCGCAGCATTTCCATGACTGAAATACGAATACGCGATTGGTTGTCTGTTGCTAAGCATCTAGCTGTAACATTCTAACACCGCATCGTTTCACACTGTACAAGTTTGGCACCGCAATGCGGAGTTAACACCACAAAAGTGGTGCTAACCCTGCTCTGGAGCAGAGTTTCATAACCCCGGGTAAAAAGCGGTGCGAACCCTGCGTCTAAATGTGTGTGAAACGTTCACTTACCTGGGGTTAAAAGTGGTGTTTAGAACGACGATAACCCGGTGTTAAACGCATTGTGAAAAGCCCTTAGAATACCATTTGGTTAAATGATCTCAACTGCATTCTGATGACAATTCAAAAGGTCAGCAAAAATAAAAGTCAGAATAAATAAAGTTATACAGGTTTGGAATGACATGAGGGTGATAAAATTATGACAGAATTTACATTTTTGGTTGAACTATCCCTTCACATTGTTAAAGCGTTTTTTCCCCCATCTTACTTTGTTTAACTTTACCAGGAATGCTCAAATAAACCAGCACACTTATAAAGCTACATGAGTGCCATTTACTCAAGCGGTAAACTTTGACCCCACCATGTGGTGAAGCAGGAGCACTAGCTACCTACTTGCTATATCATAGACCACCACTGCGGCTGCTGAGTCTCTGATGTAACTGGGAATGAGGCTACGGAAGCGTTCCTGCCCAGCAGTGTCCCACAGCTGTAGCCGAATCTATGACCGTCCATGCAGCACAACAGGCATGGGGACCCATTCAGCACCCAGCCATGGAAGAGAGTGGGGTGAGGTGGACAAAGACACAACCAAACTTAAAAAGGTGAAATCAAAATGAATGACAAACTAATGACATAAGTGTGATGAGCTACAAGCATGCGCAAGGAATTACGCAAATAATAACTGTGATGAATCTGTGACACAGACAGTGAAATCACCTGGTGGACTTCAAATCAATAAAGATGTCATAAGCCCTATTTGGACGTTAGAGAAATTCGTGTTTCACAGGCGTACTTTTTGATTTCATTCCTGTCCGAATCTGCCATGTCTGTGTTTTTCCTCACACAACCTCAGTAAAAATTCCAGGGCAAATTACCAACTGTTTTCGGCAAACTCATCTAATCCCGTCCGAATGCAAATATCTGTGATTGCTGATATTGTATTATAACCTACCAATGCTTCTCCTCATACTTTTTTGACGTACCCATTTGCGCACTAATCTTTCGCATGCTTCCATTTCATTTTAATATGGATGCATAGACTGTCCATTTTAATATCAATGTCAGGTAAGACACTTGTCTAGATGTCTCTGCTCACTTATGTGGGTTTATTGTAAACAGTCACTTCTATAAACTCATAAGAAGTTTATTTAAATAGTGTTTTAATAATATATTGAAATTATATCAATAGGTAATCCACGTAATGCCCATGTCTAGAAAACACACACTCCCACCTCTGTAATAAACATGGAGATGTTAGTTCCATCCCAATCGGTGAATGAAATCACAGACGTCAGGTGATAAGAATTATCACTCAAACATTGTTTGGAAAACTAGTCCCGTCCGAATAGGGCTTTATAGACCTTCCAGGTGATAGCAGAAAACGTCAAGGTTAATGACTTGAGCCAGTGTGTGTCAAAACCATCTATTACACTAGTACTAACATTGATAGTCAATATTTAAACTAAATCATGCTTTATATGAACATGTTATCATTCCATTTAGACAAAAGGCTTGGACACACAGAGACTCCTTGGAAATTATTCTAGAAATGTGGATCTCCGTCCTACCGTGCGGTCTTCCAAGTACATGGTTTTTGACAGAAAGTCTATACCAATAGTTGCCTATGGAGAGAAACTATGAGTTAACTTGGTGCACATTGTAAAGTACAAGCCATTAAAGGAATATTTATTGTTTTTTTTAGACTGTCTTATCTTCTGTGGAACACAAAATTAGATATTTTGCAGAATATTGCTCTTTTCCTTACAATAAATGCACAGTGACTAGAGGCTGTCAAAAAATAAAATTGGTCCTTATTCACTGAAAATCTAATTTGCTCATGCATATTCAAACGTTCTGCAACAGGACACTTTTTTTATATCAAATTTGATATCAATAACACCAAAAGCCATCGGTTCTCATGTGTGTCACATGCACACATGTGAACGAGCTGAACACTTGCCGAGCACCAAATGCAAGCACAAATGGGCACTGCAAAGTAAAATAAACATTACTGAAACATTATTTGCCAGTTGGACTTGTATTAGTAAATAATAATTAGGGGCTGATTAGATTTGTAAGAATGATAATCTGATCCTCGCTGACAAGCATGATCAAATCAAACAGAATTTTATGATGTACAAAATATTTCTATTTCAAATAAATGCTGTTCTTTTGAACTTCAAATCCTGAAAAAAAAAAAAAAACACCACAGTTTCCACAAAAATATTAAGCAGCACAACATTAATATTAAGAAGAAATGTTTCTTGAGCACCAAATCTGAAAACCAGAATGATTTCTGAAGGATCATGTGACACTGAAGACTGGAGTAATGATGCTGAAAATTCAGCTTTGCCATCACAGGAATAAATTACATTTTAAAATATATATTAAAATACAAAACAGTTATTTAAACTGTAATAATATTTCATGATTTATTTTCAATATTTCATGTTACTGTTTTTATTGCATTTTGATTAAATAAATGCTGCCTTGGTGAGCATAAAAGACATCTTTTAAAAATATTAATACATCTTTTTAATAGTATATTTTTTTTGTTTATAAAAATAAATGTAAAAGTTTCATGGCCAGTAAAAACTTTCATTTCAACTGACAAAAATTAATTTTGTACTGTAACTAGACAGCTGTTGGTCATCATATGCTTTTGTTCTAAGCAAAATGGCAGTGTGACTATTCTACAGAGTCTCTCCTTTTGTGTTCCATGGAAAAAAGAAAGGTTTGGAACAACATGACAACACAATTTTCATTAATGAGTGAACTATTCCTTTGAGGAAGTAACCAAACCGACTTGATAATAGCTTTCACAAAGTCAATAATACATTGATATTAAGTTGTATTAGGTAACATGGTGGTAAGCATCTGCCACACGAACATAACATGGTGTTACCTGATAGGTATTATCGAAGCTGTCATACATAAACCTGGTGATAAGTGAAGTTTTGCCCACTGTGGAGAAAAAGAAAAACAACGCATTAGAAATAAGGGCCTCACAGTGAATGCGTCTCAAAACGTAGTGGGATCCCTACATAGACAGCATTTTTGGTATTCGCATCGAAAGTATCACATCAAAGATGCTGTCAAGGGAATGGATGCATTGGTCTGCAGGATAATTGTGAACTCTGATCGCTGTGTTGGCAACATGGGTGTCGCCGTCCTGCCTTCCACAGCAACATACCGCATCAATACAGGCTAAGACATGCAGAAAGTCTAGTTTACGACAGCTGGCTGATGCTTTTTGCGTCTAATTCAGCCATTGTGAAACGTAAATCGTGAATGTGACGTGGATGATGTGGCAATTAAACATCCCTGATGTGGTTTATGATCTCATGATCTTGATTGTCACAGCCGGTTAGCTAGAAACAGGCTAACTGCTAACAGCTAGCAACCAGCATTGTTTTATAGATTAAAACATCAATATCCAGTACTAGCACAATATAATTTGCATTTTTTTTGCGTTAAACAACAATGGTGGATGCGATCACATATAAAAGGCCTTGAAAATGGGAGAACTCTATTGTGGCTAAGACCAGACAACACAAACATGCTAACACAAGAATTTGATGGCTTCCCTCGAAGTCTACATTCAAGAATACATAAATACTGAGGGAAAAGAAACAAAAATACATTTATTTTTTTCAATTTAAGCATAATCGAGTTGATATTCGGATCTCACATCTTTTTTATATATATGGTTCGTGTACTGCAAGGATGTTCAACGCTACATGCTACACGTTTTTTGTAAATTTTAGTGTATTTTAAGTGCGTGTCGACAAGTATATCGGCTCAAACTGTCAAATCATTATTTGAATGTTTATTTGGTAACATATATCCTTCAGGAGCATCCTTTCACCTGGCCTGTCTATTTCTATGTCCACGTCTCGCATATCTGAACACTTACCGCTTTGTTCGCCCAAGAAAACCAGCTTAAATTTCCGCAGAGGGTTGCCAAACTCTCCACCACCGGTCGTAGTAGACATATTTATCGAGTATAATAAACAGCAGCTATCTAAATATTATTATTTGGTGTGCGCGGACGAAGGACACTGTACAGTCTAGTGACGGAGCGCTGATAGCTGATGATTCCTGAGTGTGACAGCGCCTCTTAGTGGCCAGAGATGGAAACGCAGGACACGCTGTGGCTGTGTTTCAGATCACAGTGCTAAAAAACTGCCTACCTATGCTGTCTAGGTTTGAAAGCGGCTATGATGGCCAAAATGCTGTCTTGGTAGGCAGCTGACTAGGTTTTGAGACACAGTCTATGTCTACTGTCACACCTAACCATTGTGTAGCATCTAAATCCTTAATGTTTCATCTCATCTTATCTTAATATCAGTGTTGTATGCGAAATGAGTTTATATGAGCTACATTTTCTTAATATAATTCATACAAGAAGTGTATTTTTAATATAATTTTACGTATGTTTCACATATCACTGAGAACTCATATTTGTTTATATATATATATATATATATATATATATACACACACACACATATATATATATATTTATATCGTTTTGATAGAATATATTGAAAATATATTTAAAAAATATTTGATATATACACACATACATACATACATATACATAGATGTATACATATATATGCACCATATACACCATATTGCCAAAAATTTTAGGACGCCTGCCTTTACGTGCACATGAACTTTAATGACATCCCATTCTTAATCCGTAGGGTTTAATATGGAGTTGGCCCACCCTTTGCAGCTATAACAGCTTCAACTCTTCTGGGAAGGCTTTCCACAAGGTTTAGGAGTGTGTTTATGGGAATTTTTGACCATTCTTCTAGAAGCGCATTTGTGAGGTCAGGCAGTGATGTTGACGAGAAGGCCTGGCTCACAGTCTCCGCTCTAATTCATCCCAAAGGTGTTCTATCGGGTTGAGGTCAGGACTCTGTGCAGGCCAGTCAAGTTCCTCCACACCAAACTCGTTTATCCATGTCTTTATGGACCTTGCTTTGAGCTCTGGTGCACAGTCATGTTGGAACAGGAAGGGGCCATCCCCAAACTGTTCCCACAAAGTTGGGAGCATGAAATTGTCCAAAATGTCTTGGTATGCTGAAGCATTAAGAGTTCCTTTCACTGGAACTAAGGGGCCAAGACAAACCCCTGAAAAACAACCCCACACCATAATCCCCCCTCCACCAAACTTTACACTTGGCACAATGCAGTCAGGCAAGTACCGTTCTCCTGGCAACCGCCAAACCCAGACTCAACCATCGGATTGCCAGACAGAGAAGCGTGATTCATCACTCCAGAGAACACGTCTCCACTGCTCTAGAGTCCAGTGGCGGTGTGCTTTACACCACTGCATCCGACGCTTTGCATTGCACTTGGTGATGTAAGGCTTGGATGCAGCTGCTTGGCCATGGAAACCCATTCAATGAAGCTCTCTACGCACTGTTCTTGAGCTAATCTGAAGGCCACATGAAGTTTGGAGGTCTGTAGCTATTGACTCTGCAGAAAGTTGTGCCTCAGCATGCGCTGACCCCGCTCTGTGATTTTACGTGGCCTACCACTTTGTGGCTGAGATGCTGTTGTTTCCAATTGCTTCCACTTTGTTATGATACCACTAACAGTTGACTGTGGAATATTTAGTAGTGAGGAAATTTCATGAATAGACTTATTGCACAGGTGGCAACCTATCACGTGACGGTACCACGCTTGAATTCACTGAGCTCCTGAGAGCAACCCATTCTTTCACAAATGTTTGTAGAAGCAGTCTGCATGCCTACGTGCTTGATTTTATACACCTGAATTCAATGATTTGGAGGGGTGTCCCCAATACTTTTGGCAATATGATATATATATATATATATATATATA
Source organism: Ctenopharyngodon idella (assembly GCF_019924925.1). Classification (NCBI taxonomy): domain Eukaryota; kingdom Metazoa; phylum Chordata; class Actinopteri; order Cypriniformes; family Xenocyprididae; genus Ctenopharyngodon; species Ctenopharyngodon idella. Next base: position 8,828,745 of record NC_067233.1, on the reverse strand, counting down.
TAAAATGTGTGTGTGTGTGTTTTGATATATATTAAAATATAGAATATTTTAAAAAAATATTTGGAGGGCAAATTATGAAATAGCATATCAAAGTTGTTTTCATTAAGTTTTATTGAAAACGTACACCATGGAATCTTACTACAGTTAAATATTTCACAAATTTCTGGTATTACAGGGGTGGGGGTAATTGACATGAAGGGAAAATATGGAAGATGACTAGAAAAATGTAGGCCAGTCTTGACACCCAAAATGTTTCACACAGAAAACAGTCACTTGTCAATGTCATTAATCATTAAAACATGTTTCAATGTAGTAATAGTTCCTTAAAAATTAAATGTACTGCACACATATGCACGAACGTCTGTACCTCGTAACTGACTGACTTGAAATGAAATGACTGAAAACCCTTGATGTACATCTCAATGCAATATTTGGCAATATGGGAAATGACATTTATAAATTGAATGTAACTGCACATATTGTACCTGGAATAATTACATGTAATAAAAGGGTCCAAAGTAAGAAGCGTTTGAAGTGTAAATATGTCTAAGCAAAGAATAACTCCATATATAAACAAAAATATGTTCAGGGCATGCAAAAGAACAGAAGATAAGGAATATAAAAAAAGTGGCACTGAATGTGACCTACATGGTATTTCAATAGGTTCTCCATTACTCTAAGTTTATATTTTAAATAAAATAATTATAACTATATTGCTGTGAGTGTTTAAGACTTGAAATGTGTCCTGTAAAATGTATAGGGCATTACAAAACATACAATACAAACCTCTCAGATTTTGTTCATGCTTTCAGATAAAGATTCTCATTAAATTACAGTTAAACATCTCTCACTTAACACATTTGCTGCATTATCAACCAGGAACTTTCGGGCCCATTTTCTTTGGATTTTCTCAATATTCACAGCCAGCATGTCAAAATGTTTAAGTCTTATTAAAGATATTCTTACTCAACTTATAGTTCACGCCCTAAATCAAACGTAGTGTTTGCAAATAAGTTAGTATCCTTTCGCTCCTCACAGTTAACACTGTGTTAATGCTGATGAGGACATGCAGGTTCATTCACAAACACATATCCTTAAAAGAAAGTAAACTGTTTAAATGAACAAGGCAATATCATAGATGTAAAATGCTAAACTAAAACTCAAAAGCATTGCGTTAGTTCACAGCCTTTCTATCAGAGCTCATGGCTCTGGTGTCGCCAGCAAATGAGGTCTATAAAAATACTAATGAGGGACTGCTTAGCATGCCCTAATTAGGAAACAGAGCTAATATTTGTTGAAAAATACCATGTTAAGCCCACATAAGGCCATGTTTAACAGGGCACACAGCATGAAAGTTTAAAAATGAAAGAAAAAAACAAAAAACAAAAAACAACAATTAAATAAAACATTCAAACAAGGCTGACGGAGTGAAAAAGACAGGAAGAAGAGTGGACGCTTAGTTCTCGTGGAAGCTGCAATCCCCTCTTCCAACGGGTGGCCAAGACAGAGTTAAAAGAAGCTAGAGGAAAACAGGAGACACAAACGCAGATTAGAGAAAGTATCAAGAGGGCATTGAACTCATCAGTGCCAGTGGGAAGAAAAGTTTACATCAGTCAATTGGAAATGGGCACTCAGATTTTTCTTTTTCCAGCCAAAAGCATGAAGCATTCTGAATGTGGGCGGATAGGAACACACCGTCCTTCTGCCCTGACTCAAATGCATTGTGCATCCTCTACACAATTTGCTTTTAAACATGCATGGATTCGTTCAATGCAACATTGCTTTCAGCTTGCATTCTTAAAGTAATACATTTACAGTCAAGAGTAACCTAATCTAAACTTTTTTAAATAAAACAGCTTGACAGGGACAGTGATTATAACGATTGCTTTTTCCCTCCCCACATCTCTGAAGAGGCAAAAATCTTAAGCATATTAGTAACACAAAACATACACTGCAAATAAGCACAGCATTCAGCAAAGGTTTTGGTAACACAATAAATATGATGTTAGTAAAAGCTGCAGAAAAAGGCCACATTGAAAACACAAGGAGGTGATCTGTAAGAAACACAGAGGGCCGGGTCCACACTGCCTCGGGGTACCGCTTAACCAAAGAGTCTGGGCCTGGTCCCTTATCAAAGCCATACTACTCAGTGCAGAGCCAGGGATTACTGCAAAGGAAAGTAAAATACACACACGGCAGTGAGCAGGGAGACTGGAGGGAGCAAGAGAGTTAATAAAGTGCTAAATACCAATCACAACAATACCACCTGTTGAAAGATCAGCATCCGGATGCCATCCAAAACAATGACGTCCAGCACAGAACCAATAAAATCACTTGATTTTGCTGAACAGTCTGCTATCTTTAACTGTAGCCTTGTAAAATATAATTTACAACTTGTTTAAGAGACTGAAAACAAAACCATTTTCTGCAGTGACAGGGATATAAATGGATTAAAAACAATGGTCGCCTAGACTAAATTTCCCTATTTTTTGGTCATATAAAGATTGTATAATAACGTTCAGTTAAATCTGACTTGTGGCAGTGGTCAAGCAGCATTTGAGAATAGAGACCACAAACCTTTAGATAGAGTACATTCAGAGGTAGGATTAAGCGAGTCTTATTATATTTGCCTAGTTAAGCATAACACTATAGTGAATTTCTTCAAAAGTGACAGTCCAGCTCTTCTCTAGTGCCATATTGAATGTAACGCAGATGAAAACGAGGCCGTGAGGGATAGGCGTACAGTCTTTTACAATGGCACGAACTGTAAAAACGTACTGTTGTTTACTAAATGTTTTTTTTTTTTTTTTTTGTCAGCTGAACAATTGGATTGTGTCTTCTATTCCTCACAGCCTCGTTTTCATTCCTGTCAAAAATAAAATATGGCCCCACCCCGACTAAGGTCGATAAATTAAGAAATCAATATTTTCCAATACATAGTAAGTAAATCAAACACTGGCCATGCCCCCCTCAGTACATAAACAGTTAGTCACATTTGTATGAATAATGCAAAATTAACTGTTTGAAATTCATACACAATGACTTTCCACAGTTTTAAGCTTTATGAAAGAATGCCCTTTATTACGGATACAAATACTGGTCCCCTTGCAATTGATATTTAATAATTTTTTATTTTTATTTTGTGAAAAATAAAATATCACAAAAATAAAGAACTATAAAAAGGTGCTTACATTTGGATGAAATGTGCCAATATGAAGTTTTTCTAAACTAATACAAGCATAGCAATGACAGGTTCATAAAAAAAACCAACAACAACATTGAGGTATGGCTGCAGATGACCAGACAGCATCTGCATAACATGCATGAGCTAAAATGAGACAAAACACAACTTTACTACTACATTACTATTCATGTTCCAAATTCTAACCATTAGAAAATGTAAAAATCGTTAAAAACCCAATGACTGAACTGAAAGCAGCTCATATATCTTCCTATTATAGTACCAATGGCAAATTATGGTACTAAGAGTAAAATTAAATTTGTCTCATTTTAACCCGTGTACTCACTACTGCAAGAGTAGCCACTCATGTTAAAGTTGATTCATACACTAGTCATGCAGAACAAAGCAATATCATTATGACATCATAACACAGCAAGTAAAACAAAGAAGAAGAAAAAAAAATGGAATTTTAAAAATTTGAAAAAAGGTTAAAGATTCTAAAGAAGGATTCCATTCACAGTTATTATCCCTCCTCAGCTGTGTTATGCGTGAAACTGGGGGGTGGGGGGCTGGAGAGAGGGGGGAGGGAACGGGAACAGCATGGCTCAGGAACACTGAGGGGAGAGAGCTCATTCACAGCGGGCAGGGCGAGCACTTTCTACAGGAATCCTGAACTGGAAATGAGAGAGAAGGAAGATTATTGTTCCCTACAGGTTGCATACTGTTGTATTCACACAATAAAAAAAAAAAAAAAAGAAGAAGAAGAAAAAAAAAAAAAAAAAAAAAAAAGATCCAAAATGTTAGTCGTGCATCTGTTAAAACACTTGAAAGCATTTGCAGGGGGTGTATGTGGTAAGGCTTCGAATTGTTCTCTCTTTGTGCTGGATAAAATTGTTTACATTGTCTCTTCTGCTGTGTTATTTACATAAACCCGGATATATCAACTTTAACAATTGTGTTATTTAAATATTACTAATAGGTCTGTGGCAAGGGATTATGGAAGCTTGTTTCTGCCACTAAAAAAAAAAAAAAAAAAAAAAAAAAAAAAATATTCGGACTTTTTTTCCTCGCAATTACAAGTTATAAAGTCAGAATTGCGTGATATAAAAGCAGAACAGCGACTATATACTGTAAAGTCGCAATTCTAACTTTATAAGACGCAATTGCGAGTTTATATCATGCAATTTTGACTTTATAACTCAACTTTATTTATAAAGTCAGAATTGTGTGATATAAAAGCAGAACAGCGACTATATACTGTAAAGTCGCAATTCTGACTTTTTTTTCTCATAATTGCAAGTTTTTAATCACAATTATGACTTTTCTTTAATAAAGTTAGAATTGCGAGGTTATTTATCAGAATGTTTAGTTTATATCTCACAATTCTGACTTTATATGTCGGAATTCTGAGAAAAAAAGTCAGAATTAAGCTTCCATAAGCGATAAATCACTCAACAGCAGCATTATTTTAGGCCAAGTGGAGGACTAGTGTGACCCAGCTGTAAGAGTCATTAAAGACTCTTTTGTGTGAGATCGTGGAAGAGCAGTGGAGTGCAAACAACAGCAGATTGTTATGGATTCAGATGGCAGATGGCTGCACATCACACAGGGAGAGCAATAAACTCTCGCCTGGCACTGGTGACATAATATCCCCTGCTGCTACCACAGACATTCTTCACATTGCCAGTGTTTAGGACTTAAGCGTGAATAGGAAATGCTGTAATTACTACTGCAGTGCTTTAACACCGCAATTACAGGATCAGTGTATCTGACCATCATCATTACATGTGTTTTTGTAATTTAGTCCCCTCGTACTAACGAGGGTTTGTGCCTTAAGAGATACTTTGAAAGCCTTACCAGCATAAGGTGAGTCATGCAGGACTGGGAGCAGGTGAGGAGGAGTTAACTGGAAAACAGCATGGATGAGACGTACATGACACGTGTACAAACTAGACAAGACACCTTACAAGCAACATCACAATGAATATTTTACATGCCCTGCCCTGCATGAGCACTGAGGAAAACTAACATTTTCTCTCGCTATCTTCTATATGCAGGAATAAATATCACTCACTAGATAATGGAAAAGAAAGTGGTAAGAAACTGTTGGATTTGGACAAAGGGGCCTGTTCTTGCACTTTATGTATTGCAAAAATACTTCCTCAGTATCTCATTGCGGTGAAAAGTAACTTGAATGGCTTTAAAGCAGTGGGCCGCTGCCTCGTGAGGACATACAAGAAGCTTAAGGGGAAAACGGTTAATGAAACAGGACAGATTGATTTGAAAAACAAAAAAACAACAAAAAAAAGGTAAACCTTGTCAGTGCAAGTGTCTTCTTCCCATATAATACTCAGGTGAATGCAGCAAATCAGCTTGAATACACAACCATGATTGATTAGCAGCATTATTTAGCATTATTTAAGCAATTTATTGGAGCTCTAATTACTACTACCCTTTTCAGATAGAATGAGCATGACCCTTTAATTAAAGGTGAATGAAATATTGTCCTGTTAATAAATGTAATCATTTTACAAACCATGAAAATTACAGTTATAATTAGATATAATTATATAGCATATTTAATTATAACTATATAAAATTGTCTATTCATACAAGACTTATACCACACATCAGACTTTCCATAATGGAAATGCAGCTGAACAACACTACAAATGTACAATAACACGAGTAGCTTCACTACTGTTCAAAAGTTTGGGGTCGGTAAGATTTTTTAACATTTTTTAAAGAAGTCTCTAATGACCACAAAGGCTGCATTTATTTGATCAAAATAAAGTAAAAACAGTAATATTCTGAAATATTATTCCAATTTAAAATAACTTTTCTATTTGACTATATTTAAAATTCGATTTATTCCTGTGATGGCAAAGCTGAATTTTCAGCATCATTACTCCAGTCTTCAGTGTCACTAGTCCTTCAGAAATCATTCTAATATGCAGATTTACTGTGCTGCTTAATATTTTAGTGGAAACAGATACATTTTTTCAGAATTTTTTGATGAATAGAAAGTTCAAAAGAACAGCATTTATTTCAAATAGAAATCTATTATAACGTTATAAATGTCTTTACTGTCATTTTTGATCAATTTAATGCATCCTTGCTAAATAAAAGTATTAATTTCTTTTAAAAGAACAACAACTTTTGAACCGTAGTGTATATGCTAAAACTAGACCTTTTTATTTTCATATCACTGCACTGCAGACACACTCATCCATCTGAATTCAACGAGCTTACGTGAGCTGTCAGTGAAATGCACGCACACTTGCACACAGTTCTCCCGCATCGTGATCATCTGGTGTCTCGGGGAGGGGAAGGTTGTGAGGGTTAGCAACCACGTTGGAGGTCAATACTTACTTTTTCCTCTCTTTATCCTTCTTGAGTGTGGCGGAGCTCCCTGCCTGCTGGGCCTGTGACTGCAGCAGCTCAGCGGCCGTCTTCTTCTGCTTGAAGCTGTTCAGCTCATCATCGAGAGACTTCTTCTTGTCCTCTAGTTTCTTCTTCTCATCCTGGTGAAGCTTCTTGAGGCGGTCAAACTTTTCATGAAGCTGTGATGTGAACACCAAAGAGTCAGTACGTGAGCTGTTACTGAACAAAAAGCTTTGCATCTACTGTAAATAGTCAAATTTCTAGGAGTAAACGCTTTTTTTCCCCTCAATACTGTTTAGTTGTACTTGATAGTAATCATCCCAGCTATACAGGTGCTGGTCATATAATTAGAATATCATCAAAAAGTCGATTTATTTCACTAATTCCATTCAAAAAGTGAAACTTGTATATTATATTCATTCATTACACACAGACTGATATATTTTAAATGTTTATTTCTTTTAATTTTGATGTTTATAACTGACAACTAAGGAAAATCCCAAATTCAGTATCTCAGAAAATTAGAATATTGTGAAAAGGTTCAATATTGAAGACACCTGGTGTCACACTCTAATCAGCTAATTAACTCAAAACACCTGCAGAGGCCTTTAAATGGTCTCTCAGTCTAGTTCTGTAGGCTACACAATCATGGGGAAGACTGCTGACTTGACAGTTGTCCAAAAGATGACCATTGACACCTTGCACAAGGAGGGCAAGACACAAAAGGTCATTGCAAAAGAGGCTGGCTGTTCACAGAGCTCTGTGTCCAAGCACATTAGTAGAGAGGCGAAGGGAAGGAAAAGATGTGGTAGAAAAAAGTGTACAAGCAATAGGGATAACCGCACCCTGGAGAGGATTATGAAACATAAACCATTCAAAAATCTGGGGGAGATTCACAAAGAGTGGACTGCAGCTGGAGTCAGTGCTTCAAGAACCACTACGCAGAGACGTATGCAAGACATGGGTTTCAGCTGTCGCATTCCTTGTGTCCAGCCACTCTTGAACAACAGCGTCAGAAGCGTCTCGCCTGGCCTAAACACAAAAAGGACTGGACTGCTGCTGAGTGGTCCAAAGTTATGTTCTCTGATGAAAGTAAATTTTGCATTTCCTTTGGAAATCAGGGTCCCAGAGTCTGGAGGAAGAGAGTAGAGGCACACAATCCACGTTGCTTGAGGTCCAGTGTAAAGTTTCCACAGTCAGTGATGGTTTGGGGTGCCATGTCATCTGCTGGTGTTGGTCCACTGTGTTTTCTGAGGTCCAAGGTCAACGCAGCCGTATACCAGGAAGTTTTAGAGCACTTCATGCTTCCTGCTGCTGACCAACTTTATGGAGATGCAGATTTCATTTTCCAACAGGACTTGGCACCTGCACACAGTGCCAAAGCTACCAGTACCTGGTTTAAGGACCATGGTATCCCTGTTCTTAATTGGCCAGCAAACTCGCCTGACCTTAACCCCATAGAAAATCTATAGGGTATTGTGAAGAGGAAGATGCGATATGCCAGACCCAACAATGCAGAAGAGCTGAAGGCCACTATCAGAGCAACCTGGGCTCTTATAACAACTGAGCAGTGCCACAGACTGATCGACTCCATGCCACGCTGCATTGCTGCACTAATTCAGGCAAAAGGAGCCCCAACTAAGTATTGAGTGCTGTACATGCTCATACTTTTCATGTTCATACTTTTCAGATTTCTAAAAATCCTTTCTTTGTATTGGTCTTAAGTAATATTCTAATTATCTGAGATACTGAATTTGGGATTTTCCTTAGTTGGCAGTTATAATCATCAAAATTAAAAGAAATAAACATTTGAAATATATCAGTCTGTGTGTAATGAATGAATATAATATACAAGTTTCACTTTTTGAATGGAATTAGTGAAATAAATCAACTTTTTGATGATATTCTAATTATATGACCAGCACCTGTACAGCTACATACCATGTAGCATCAGCTTTCGGTAACACTTTGGAGACCTTTGAATCAAAATTGCTACAAAATTACAGACTATAACAACAAACAAACAAACCTCCTTTTCCGCCTCTTTTAACTCTGCCTCCTTCTCTTTCACTCTTTGGACAAACATCTGCCTCATCTCTTCCTCTTTCTTCTGCAGCTCACCCATGAACTCATTCCTCTTGGCCTCGTATGTTTCCTGGAGGCTAAACACAACAAACCAGATGCAAAAGATATTCAACCATTAATTTATGCCTGTAAATGTAGACTATAAATCTTTAAGTCATAGGTTGTGATGGAGAACTTTTCCCCAGATCCTCTTTACCTGAAGGGTTTGCTGTCGGGGTCGGTGTCTTTGAATCCCATCTCCTCCAGCTTGCAGCGGCGGTATAGCTCATAGTGGCGAGTGTGAGTCTGCTCTCGCAGGTCTTCCATGTTGACCCTGATCAGCATCTCTCGCAGCTTCACAAAATCACAGTGATTCTCATTCTCCACTGGAAAACACAAAACATGATATTCAAATGAAAGTGAGCACTAATCCACAGTCTTATTGGGACATGAAAAGAGAAGGGAATAACTTCCTCCTCTGCAGGCCACACACACATTAATTATACATTCCCTTTAAGGGTGGAGTAAGTACAAAAGTTAAAGATCTGGGTGGTTTATGGAAAAGTAACAGATGGGTAGTTGACATGGCATACTGTACCAAGTAACAGTGGAACACCTAAAACTACTTTAAACATTTTTTTAATTATTGTAGGTGTATACAGAGGGTTATGACCTTTTTTTGTATTAAATCACATATATTTAAAACATTGCAAGACTGTAAAAAAAAAAAAAAAAAAAAAAAAGATCAAAAATAATGGTGTTAAGAAATGGTGACCAGTTACAGATCTTAAAGCCCCCTGTGGTGAAAATCAAGATTTTAATGTTGTATATATATATCTATCTATGTGGTGTTTTTAATATGCTTTGACAAACCACGTGAAACACTATAGACTGAACATGTAATGCGCATGTGCATGAGGTCATAGTTTTCATAGATTCGCGCTTTTGTTGTTTACACGGAGACCGTTTTTAAAAACTTGCACTTTGAAACCGGTTTTCAAAAGTTTGCGTTTTCAGGCCACTAAAACACCTTTATCGTGTAATCGCTGGTGTTTGTGACATCACAAACTACCTTGTAACCAATTACGTCAACGTGCTTTAGCATATAATTAACCATGACTGCTCTGAAGCAAGGGAGTCTTGAGAAGCCAGGTTATCCCGGTATATTTTTCTGTTGATATGAAAAATTGGGTAGATTTGTATATTATGATGTTATGATGAACTATATGCCTTTCTCCACTGACATACTAAGTTGTTCAAAGCTTTTCTAAGCATACTGATTTTTAGTAGACAGCTGTCTGAATTGCAAACAGGAACATGGTTTGTGTAGCATTAGCAACACATTATTAGCTGTTTGATAACGTAGTCAAGCAAAAGGCTAATCATATTAATTACCGTAATTTGTCCGACGTTGTTAAAAGCAATACCACTGTGCACCGTTTACCTCAATAAGTTGACCGAGTGGATCTCATGCTCATGCGAGTGAGTAGAGGCGGGGCTAATTATCATATTTATAGATCCTCGTATACTAAATGAAGCGAGGGTGTAGAGTTACATTCAAGCTATTTTAAGGCATGAAGAATTTTTTTCCACAGGAAAAAATGTTTAAATATGTCATTTTGATGATTTCAAAGAGGAGTTTTAAGGGATAAGATTTTTGACTATGGGGGATTTTAAAATACAATTTCCTAAAATACATGAATGTAAACTTTTGATAGCATTCTTTCTTTTTATATCACCGATACAAGGAAGCCTTTCAGAAGAACAGACATGACAGTCAGTTTGTATAACTATAACCAGCTGTGATCTAGTATTATTGACACTACATTCTCTGCAGCTGTTATTGTAACCGTATTAACAAACGATTTCTTCAGCAAATGTACAAGAATCTATGAGTGGTGCTTGTTTGTGCAAAACTACATGACAAGGGTGTTCTGGGTGGTTGCCAGGCTGTTGTTATGTGGCTGCTAAGATGTTCTGAGTAGTTGCTAAGTGGATGCTTACTGGCTAGTTAAAAGAGCTCATCCCCAAGTCTCTTTGATATTCTAGTCTCTAGTTATGGCTTGGTCTCTTCTTTCAACTTAAGTCTACACAATTTTTTTTTTTTTTTTTTTTTTACCTGCTCGCTAGCTGAAATATTTTTCATAGAAATGCATCTCTTTCTACATGGTTTTAATCCAAGTAATTTTTCTTTTAAATCGACTCAAGTAAACTATGTGCCCAAACTACGGAGTAAACGAATGACACGCAGCAGCAGCGGTGCATGAAAACACACACATCACATAGATCCATCCATATTCTTCCTCAGTGAGGTCAGCCTTGCAGAAAGCTAAATTAAGTAAGACCACGTGTGCTGCCCCGCAGCCTCATGTGCCGACAGAGAGAAAGATTCAGAGTGATGACACAGACAGCCTGAGGACAGTCACAGCACTGCTGCTCTAATGTTACGCATCAAAATCACTGCATGCATACAACACACATTAATAAAGACTGACAGGACAAATTGTGAATGAAGTGAGCTGGATTTGCACAGCTTATTGAACATGATTTATGAACATCATTGTACTGTAAATCCTCTTTTTTCATACAAGGCAAAAGGTCAATGTAATATGTACGTATATGTACTTGTGTAACAAGAAATGTTTCTTGAGCAGCAAATCAGCATATCAGAATGATGCTGAAAATTTTGCTTTGCCATCACAGGAATAAATTACATTTTAAAATATATTCAATAACAGTCATTTTTAAATTGTAATATTTAATAATATTACCATTTTTACTGTATTTCTGATCAAATAAATGCAGATAAAATTTTACTGACCCCAAAAATTTTAATGGTAGTGTCCAGCAGATGTTTAATCATTGCACTATTTTTCGAAACTCTTGAAATGGACATTTCTTCCCTGCTGCCTTTCAGTTCACCGTTTAGGATAGTCATCAGTGAAGGCTTCCGGATTGTGCGCGTTATTTTGGTGCCATCAACAAATCAGCACTGTACTAATGTCATTTTCCTGTGGCTCCACAGTGGTTAGTAACATGGAAATTATGACTCAGTTCTTTTTGACAGCCCTAATACATTAGCATTCTGCCCTTCTGTGAAAAATATGCAAGAAAGAAAGAGGATGGTGTGGTGAGAGGGAGTGTCCAGACACAACGCTACAGAAAGGAAAGGACGGGATGGGTTTGGATGTCCTGAACAAAGAGGCCATGGCCAAACAGGGGGAAGAGCTGAGTGTCATTTCCTCTAGAAGACGTGACCAAAACTTACCCTGGACGGTTCCCCAAGGGTACTGGCGTGCTCGCACCATCTTGTTCCCAATCTTCACTTCCTCAGTGCTTCCCACCACTGCAAAAGGCAAATGACCCTGCAGAGCACAAAAAAAGAGAAAAAAAAAAAATCCCACAAACAAATAATTTAGCAGAAATACTGCAGTCTATTTCAAATTCTTACAGTAACAGACAAGATTACACAGCATTTAAATCCATATTAGTTCATGTAAGCTCATATAAACAATTCCTTCACATACACTACCGTTCAAAAGTTTGGGGTCCATACAAGCGTTAAAAAAGAAATTAGTACTTTTATTCAGCAATGATTAATTAAACTGACCGAAAGTGACAGTAAAGACAATGCTACAAAAGATTTCTATTTCAAATTAATGCTGTTCTTTTGAATGTAATATTCAAAAAAAAAAAAAAAAATTTCACAAATATTAAGCACAGTTGTTTTTACACAATATGGATAATAATAAATGTTTCTTGAGCATCAAATCAGCATATTAGAATGATTATTGAAGGATCATGTGACACTGAAAACTGGAGTAGAGTGTTGAAAATTCAGCTTTGCCATCACATGAATAATTTACTTTTTTAAATATAAAACAGTTATTTTAAAATGTAATATTTCACAATATTACTGTTTTTACTGTATTTTTGATCAAATAAATGCACTCGTCTGTCAATCAGTCTTGGTCTAAAATACTATGAACACAATGAGGAACAACATAGTATCCTCCTTTCTACTGAAGCATTACGTCTCACAGTAGTGAATACCTCATAAAGAAATCACCTTGTTAAGATGATATTTACAAGACAAGAACAGCCTTTAAAACCACTAAGAAAGATATGAGGGCACATCCCACTTGAAACAAGTGGGATTTCTCCTGAGGTCAGCTATCTTTGTTTTCAATGGCTAATCAGTACTGGAAGAACCCCACAGTAACAGGCTGTGTGGTGAAAGTGACAGTCATTCATTGGATGTCATGCAGCCTGTTCTATGCTCCATGTTGTTAGGAGAGTACAATAGAATGCCTATAAAGAATGCCTCGCCTTTTGTGGTGTCATTTCCTGTGTGCAAACACAGGCAAGAAAGCTGGACACCATATGGACTCTCTCTCACTTAAGTGCTTGTCCAGTTCGCATTTCACATCACAGTTCAGCAGTTTAAGTATAAAATATGGCTGTGTTGTCTCCAAGCAAAACAGGACATGTGTGACTGACTCTATGTAAAAGAACTTCAAGTGGAAGAGGAACACATTCTTAGGCTACATTCACACTAAGTCAGAGCTTTCCCTATCCGATCTTTTTTTCCCCCTTGTCTCAACAAATATCTGCGTACAAACGAAACCACTGAAACCGACTCAAAACGATGTAGTATACATGCCAGATCAGTATGTGGCACTGTAATTCTGCCACAGGGATACACTAAAAATGGAGAATAAGGCTTGGAGCATGCGCATAAACCTTGCACGTTCTATACAAACTTTATATAAATAAAGCTTTATTTTAGTAAATCTAATAGGCTCAGTAGCTTCTGCAGCACGAACAAGCATGTAGTCCGCTATTGTTGTTTTGTGCTGTTAGCGCTGTCTGACTAGGGTCGACACATGGGGTGATGACATCATCATTTCATAAAATATACGGATTGGCTGTACACACGAAAACGCAAGAACGTCGTTTTCAGATTTATCCACTCTGAGACCCGTTTAAAAAAAAAAAAAAAAAAAAAAAAAAAGCAGTTTCAGGCTCCGAAAACACCGGATCCGTCTGGACGAAATGCCTATAAGAATTTTTGTGTATACACCTAAACGCGTCTCTATGTGGACGGGCCCTTGTTAATCTTGTCTAATTACATGATACCAACATACTGTAGATTAGTATATTTTGTTCTCTTATATACAGCACATAGTAACTAGATTTTAGACAGAAACATAGCAGCAAACCATTTCTCAACTGTCAGCATGATTTTAGGTTTCACTTATATCCAAAACATACAGCGTTAAAAGTAATGGGTCTGTTTTTTGTTGTTTTTTTTTAAATAAGTAATATTAACTTATTACACCATACACTTTAAAAGCACATCTTGTTTAGTGCATGTAACAACAGGAATGAATACAAATGAAAGACGTTCAGCATTAAGCTCCTTACGTTCATGGTTGAGTTGATCTCTGCCACAGTCTCATCATCGGTGGGAAACTGGTAGATCTGGACACCGTTGCTCACCAACTCACTCGTGATCTTGATTTTGAACTTTGCCAGTTCACTCTTTGAGATGGCATCTGATTTGGCAATGATGGGGATGATATTCACCTGTACAAAAGATGCAAAATATTATTTATAAGCATTAAGGAATACACAGTAATCAGAAATTAATACAATTTATATTAACATGAATTAAGATGACGATGACAACCAGACACAGCAGTGGTCAGAAGATTTGTGCAAAAACCTCACACGGCTATGATTGAGTAAATATTTCTCTTTCAGAAAGCTAGCTTTCAACCACTCAGGCTGTAAATGACTAAATCTGGATGCAAGAAACTCAAAGCAACCTCAGAACATCTGGCTGAGTCCAGATAAATATAGACATGGAGATTCTCTCATCATGTCTTTTATGCCTGAGCAAAGTGAATAAATAGCAGACATATAACAGAAAAAAGGCTGAATTTACTTTATTCTATACGCAGATGCTGCTGCAGACACATGAAATGACACAAATAGATATCATCTTTTTACATTTTTAATAAGGACAAGCTAATGAAAGTAAAATGAACTCTATAGAACCCTGTTAAAGCTTACATAACCTCAGCCTGCTCACATCTGAATGTGCCCTCAAATTAGGGCTGTAAATAGGACAGTTCATCACAAAACGATCTGATATCAATTCTCAGCCAGCAATTTTGCAGACACCTCAAAAAATTCTGCGATACGATTCGATTAATAAATTGTCTGTATTTGTCCATTCAAGCACAAAAGAAGTGAAAAAGAAGAAGAGAAGTCGCTCTCTATGTGCTACAGATGTGTGCGAACAGAAAACTTCACACAGCACTTAAGTACCAAAATAATTTCTCTTTTTGAGCTGGAATGCTTAAAGTGGCAAGGCTTAAACACATGCAACTGATGAAGTTTAGTAACAATGCAGCACTGCCCCGATCAGGACAGTGACGTCTTTCCGGCAGTCTTATTGTCAAGCACTGACAGGTGAGTTTAAATGAGAAAGCACATGTTGGCACCGGTAACAGAGGGGCAGTGCATGAAGATGTGGAGAGTGTCTTTTGAAAAAATAAATAAATAAATAAATAAATAAATAGAGTCGGTTGTTTTACACGTTGCATCAACAGATCATATTGTTTGTCATTTGATTGATGCATCAATCTATATCAATGTATTGTTACACCCCTACCTCAAACTGGAAGAGAATTCAGCATATGCAGCTATTTGCTATTCCATTTGAAATGAATTCAGAGAGGGTATTTATTTAAAGAGATAGTTCACCTAAAAATTAACATTTGCATCTTTGTAGCTTGAGAGCCCCAGTCCCCATTCACTTTCATTATATAGAAAAGAATGGCCTGGAATATGTTGTTCAAGCGTTTATCTTTTGTGTTCCACAAAAGAAAGACATACAGTTTGGGAACAGCATGAGGGTGAGTAAATGGTTTTTGTTTTTGGATGAATTATTCCTTTAATCTCAGGTCTCATGAGAGTTGAAAACTCACTATGCTGGATAAATGGAAACCATGCTAGTGGGGTGGGTGGGAGGATAATCAAACACCCCTCTTCACTCATGACTCTCTCTCTCTTACACACACACACACACAAACACAAAAATGCACATATGGAGTGCTCTGATCCCACTCACTCAATTTTTACACTCCTGCTATCCACAGCACCATCTAAGTACTATTCTCAGTAGCCTGGCAACTAGCTTTACGCTTTGTCTGTTTCCTTCCTGTAATTTACTACTGTACTGATGAATTGTGAAGTTAACACAGACACTTCAAATAAAGGTTTAGTCACAATGTGAGTACACAGTAATATCTTCTCAAGCATGCAAGGCTACTGTTAGTTTTAGCTTTAGATCTAATAGGGCATCTTTGTTCAGGGAGTCTGTGCAGCACAGAGAGAGATGAAAGAGAATGCAGTATTACACGGCTGACCTTCACTGACTCCATCAACACAGCTCCAATGGCATTAAACATGGCATAGCCATCAGCTGAATGCTTAATAACCTACATCTTAAAACAACGGCTCTGCACAGTGAAATAATGCTAAGCAACATGTATAGCAGACAAGGATTTTATTAAATAAATGATTATTTTTATAATCCTTAATTTTGTAAACATTATTATTACTATTATTAGTTAAAATATATAATATTTTAGTTTTTCTAGAACGTTTCGTAAATCGTAAATTTTTGATAGTCCACGGTATTAAATACTGTACCGGCTGAGATTTTTCTACCATTGGACATATAATCATGCTGGTCAGCCCAGAGTGTGATCAAACATTTTGTTAAAAATAAAATGCATCACCAACCTTACTGTCTAGCTTCTTCATAGTAACCAGGTCAAGGGACTTCAGCGAGTGTCCAGTGGGAGCGATGAAATACAGACAGGCATGGATCCGTGTATCATGATAACTGTGTAGGGTGCGTTTAATCTTCAATTCCTCCTGAAGGTACGCTTCAAACTGAGCATCGATGAACTCCACAATAGACTTGTAACTGCAAGTTGAACAATGAAAGAGGTGGAAATATTTAAAAGGAACTTACAGCCAGAACAAAAACACAAATGTTAACACTAGCCCTTAAATAAAGATGACTGTTAATGTAGTATAAGCCTTCAGGCTTATTACAGAACTGTAAAATAAAGCTTTGAGGGGAAAAGGTGCTGGTTGAGGCATCTATTAATAGTTGGCTAGCCAGGGCTGAATTTACCTCATATTGTGACATAGGCAAAATATATTTTTGTATTTTGTCTTACTGAATTTTAGCATGAGTGAAATAATAATATACTAATAATACGAATACTAATATTACTACTAATAATATATTATTTCTCCTCATTGTAATTGGGCCCCCCTGGATGTGTTAGAATAGGCATGTGCCTAGAATGCCTATGCAGAAATCTGGCCCTATGAATAGCTTAATATTTTAAAGGTACAGGAAAAAAATTAGTTTAATCATTTGTTGCTGTACAATTAAAAAAACAAAAAAACAAACAAGTAATCTAGCACAATAGCTATGTTTTCATACACCTATTTTTATGCGCATTTTGGGATATTGCATTAAAAACGCTGGACGGAAATGCCAAGATGTGCATAAATTCTAACTTATGCACTTAATTGAGGCAGATACATTTTTTGGGATGCCATAACTGGACCAACCAGTGGACCAATCCCGTTGCACAGCATCTGAAATGTTGTTTTGGTCATTCTGAAATGCCTTAGCCAGTCTGTCATCAAAGTGGTTGGGTAAAATGAATTACCTCCCAGAACAGTGTTACACAACTGCATTCCCAAACAGCATTTGGACGAGAATACTTTTTGTGCGCAAAAACAAAACAAAAATAACAACTTTATTCACCAATTTCTTCTCTCCCCTGTCAGTGTCCTACGCAGTTGATGTAGTAAATGCAGTTCAGCGCTTCCGCGTTTACGTCCGAACGCTGGCTCAGTATTGGCTGATGCTGTACATGTGAGCACCACGAAGCATGCGTATGATGCTGACGCAGGAGCTGGCCAATAATGAGTCGGCGTTCTGATGTAAAACACTATTCTCGTCGTTTCATAACATTAACGTTAAACCACTGTAGTCACATGGACTATTTTAACGATGTCTTTACTACCTTTCTGGAACTCAGAAAGTGCAATGATGTTGCTGCCTTTGTGTGCTTCAGAAATCATCAAAAATATCTAAATTTGTGTTCCAAAGATGAACGAAGGTCTTACTGATGTGGAACGACATAAGGGTGAGTAATAAATGACAGATTTTTCAATTTTGGGTAAACTAACCCTTTAAGGTTCATCTATTATGAAACACACCAGGCTAATTTTGGCCAAAAGTTTGTTTATTTCATTAATGAACAAACTTTCATTAACAGTTCTAACAAAAATAAGAAAGCTGTTTGATCAGTAAAAACGCATGAAGCGACCAGGTGTAAACAGGCCCATAGACCTGATTTTGTCTCTGGTTAAACAACTAAAGAATCATTTCACACACATTTGATCACAAGCAGATCTCACCTATCCTCTTTGTTGATCTGATCTCCAAAGCCTACAGTGTTGACCACAGTGAGCTTGAGGCGAACGTTGCTTTCCTGAAGCTCGTAAGTGTTGGACTTGAGCTGCACTCCAGGCTGATTGTGCTGTGTAGGTTCACCCTCAAATTTGGTGTTGAACAGGGTGTCCATGAGGGTGGACTTTCCCAAACCCGTCTCCCCTGTAACAAACACACAACAATAAGCTACCATGCTCTTAATTTAAGATAAAATGACACCATACATATTCCTCAAAAACTTGGTTTGCCATGTAATAGTTCCAGGAAATTAATTTTTTACATCAAAATTACACACATAAGCTTTAATACAGAATCACACATAATCTGTGTGTAAAAGTCTAAAAGACATGCAGCAATCCTGGCTATTCTTGCTCTTCTGACAACCACAAGCACAGTAGAAATGGACATCATGCAACACCACCAGAATGTTAATTATATGGATGGCTCACATTTGCCATTTCTTCATAAACTCAGCCTGCAGATCCCATTCCCAAGAGCCCCTGTAAAGTTTTCACTAAAGGCATGAGCCAAAACCTTGGCTGATGCCTAAAAATGAAGCAGCGATTTATTTCCCACTCAGATCAAATGGTAACGAGCAGTGGCTATCACAAGGTGTGGAATTCCTATGACTGAATTAAAGGCAACACATGCATCACACAGTGATCATATCTTCCACATAACTCAATCAAAGCTGACTGTTATATGAATCACAAGCATCTCCTTTCTTCTCCAGATAACATTTACAGCATGCCAAGGCACTCAGCATTCACTAAACCTAAAGCATTGAAGCTGAACCTTAAAATGAATGAGCAGGAATGAATAGAGGAAAGGCTTAACAACAGTCCTGTACCATTTGCCAAATTCTCTTTACACTCGTTTCTAGAGACTTCTGTGGTCACATCCTTAGAGCTTTAGCAGAAATGGGATAAAAGCCCTGGCTGGCAGATGCCCTGAACTTTAGGGCATGCTAACAAAGAAACAATGCATTCGTATAAATATTTCAAAAGGTGAAGTGAATAACAAAAGCATAACAAAAGACTTCATAGCACCATAAGCACAAGGATTTAGCTAGAACTTCACTTGGGTTATTGACATAGAAACCCCTATGCCTTCTTCACGGTTTGCTGTAAACATTTCCTCACACCATACTGTTGATTTTACAGAAACATTTCAATATTATTTTTAAATATTGACCAAATCTTGCAACACATTTTTTTTTTTCATGCTATGCAAGTAAAAATGCATAACCAGGCAGTCATCACCACAAAAACTAAGACAGGATGATTAAGAACTTAATGTGAAGCAGATAAATAACCACGCGTGTTCTTTCTCATCCAGCTTTTTTATCTCTTAATGGTTTATTGTTTTTTGAGTTTTTTTGCAGTCAGATGGGCTGGTCTAAGTACTTCAGAAATTGCTGATCTACTGGGATTTACAGAGAATGGTCCGAAAAAGAGAAAATATCCAGTGAGCGGCAGCTCTGTGGGCAAAAATGCCTTGTTGATGTCAGAAGAATAGCCAGACTAGATCGAGCTGATAGAAAGGCAACAATAACTCAAATAACCACTTGTTACAACCAAGGTATGCAGAAGAGCATCTTATTGAGCATCATTTTAACCACAGCCTACTGGAGTATTGTTTCTGACCACGTCCATCCTTTTATGACCACAGTGTAATCATCTTCTGATGGCTTGTTCCAGCAGGATAAAGCACAATTCATGTCACAAATCATCTCAAACCAGTTTCTTGAACATGACAATGAGTTCACTATACTCAAATGGCCTCCAGAGTCACCAGATCTTCATCAGCAACTTGGGGATGTGGTGGAACGGTTGATTTGCATCATGGACAAGCAGCTGACAAATCTGCAGCAACTGTGTGATGCTATCATGTCAATATGGACCAAAATCTCTGAGGAACATTTTCTAGCACCTTGTTGAATCTATGCCAGAAAGAATTAAGGCAGTTCTGAAGGTAAAAGGGGGCCAACTAGCAAACAGTACCTAAAAAACTGGCTGGTAAGTGTAAATAACTTTATATAAATGTAAATTCACTAAAAAAAAGCAACCGTTTAAATATAATATACACTACAGTGTTGGTTTTTAATATTGTACATTTATTTGACATACTAGTTACATATCTGCGTTTTATGTACTTAGCAGGTACACAAATCAATGCACTCCATTTTAAGGCTAATTCACACTGCACCGAGTCTGACGGACACAGACCAGCAGCGACAGTCACCAGATTACAGCACGTCACTGCTCCGACAGTCTAAATCAGATTCAGCACGTTCAATCGGCAAAAACAAGCTCTGACAGACGCCAACAGAGGTAACACATTGATCCGACAAAACCGACGAAGACTCTGTTGCCGTCTGTTTATCAATTCATCCCTAGGAATCAAACACATGACCCTAGTGTTTAGCCCAGATGACATCACTCACCGGTTACTAAAAAGAAGGGTGCATCTGCACACTGCATCAAAGACATTACACACTGCCTTGTGGTGTTTAAGCATGCGTCTGACTTCCTCTCTCTACTTTTATTAATTACCCAGAATGCATTATTGTTGCTTTGTGTGAATATCACCATTTTTGTCATAAATTTTACCACAACTTTATGCTCCAACGTTAAAGAGCTTAGAACTGAAATACACAGGTCGATCTAAACAACAGTAAAAACACCACCTGAATTCAGCTGGCACAGCCTCTCTGTCAAACTAACACACATACCTTGTTATACCACAACATTTTCATCATTACAACATACTGGGACAGATCTGAAATGGCACAGGCTAGTCTATTTCTCCTAGAAGGCGTGTTTGTATTAGGTTTTATTGATGGGGTCAGTAAAATATAATACTGCCATAACAAACAACATGCATAATTTAAAGATTATTTCCCCTATTTTTTAAACTGTTTTTAGAGGGATAGTTAGTAAAGATTCCTAATCTCCAATCAGCACGTGAAATCAGGATATGAATAAAATCAAATCTCGAGTTCCTGCAACTGCTCTCCATCAGTGCATCAGTATTTAGTAAGTGGGTCACAGGACAGAATCAGTATGCGTTCACAGTGAAGGGGTGTGACATACACTGAAGCAAATGGTTAGTTTCGCCCCAAGGAAAAAAGGAGCTCTGACATGACACACTCACCCACACAGAGGATATTGAAGCAGAAGCCATGGTTGACGGACTTGTTGACCAGCTGGTCCGGCATGCTGTCGAAGCCAACATGACCAGAGAGTGGGACGGCACGTGCACCCTCTCCCTAATACAAGATAAAATAAAATAAAAACATATAAATGAAACAAGCAAGACGACTTTTTACCAAAAAAAGATCCTTTGTGGGGTTTCTCACAGTCAGCAATGTAAGCACCGAGATTCATGAGAATGCAAAAAATGTAAATTTAGTACGTAAAGGCACCTCATTTCAAACATAGAACCTAGGTATGATCTTTGACATTAATTGTGATACTATAGTGCAACTCTCAAAGGTTCAGGTCTGTGCACTTCCTCTTTCCTGTCTGATCTCAACTGTTGAAACCACATTCAAACAGACACGTAAACCATTTGCAGTCGCAGGCAAATGTTACCGTTGTTAAGTAATACAGATATCTATGAAACAAAATGGTTGTAAATAACGTAACACGTGTCAAATCTGGGCCATGTTATACTTCAGCATTTCCTCTACCATTGTTCATACAGGTCTGCCACCTGGCCTGCAAAAACTCTGGCAGGAAAGGCTGTCTGCCCACATTTACAGCATATCCTTTCGTGAGTGGGTGTTCGCATATGTGAGACCTATGCGATGAGCATATCGAACGTACCAAATCATTTGATTCCTGCTAAAATAACAAAAAGGAAGGGTGAGCATTCAGTCAGCACAGGTCTAATGTAATAAAGTTCCATTATCCAAATGAAAACATTCATTAAGTTAAACTGCAATAAAGGCAATCAAAAGCACATCATTTTCAGTGAGAACCAATCAAAGTTGATGATCAGTTTTGTTATGAGGATTATTATGGAATCATTACCATTAGTAACGAAATGCACATTTTATTAAACAGGCAACTAAGAGAAGCCAGACAATGAGAGCATCTTATTGACTGAACAAACAGTCACAATCTGACCCACATGTGCCACATTCCAAAACCAGACAACTGTAAGGAGTCCAAAGGGGGGTCATCATGACTGAAACACCCCACTGTAACCAGAAAATACTGGTTCAAACCCCTGATTTGAATAGTAAAGACTGATTTAAACGTCATTTGTTATAACTAACAGCTTTTAAGCTCAGTCTCGAGCTGCCTCGGGTTAAGTATGTATTCACATTAGAGACGTCAGAAGGCACGGAACATACGCTGCTATAAAATAAAACGATACTGTTTTGATGTCAGTTTCTGACATGAATGTACGAAATACTTCATAATAGACAACGCCCAGCGAGCACAAGGATGCTAATGCAATTAAACATAACGGCATTAGACGCGCTCGAATTAAGTGGATTTTACAACGCAATGACGCTTGAGAATGCGACGGGGTTTTTTTTTTTTTTTTTTTTATGATATCGTTGTTTATGATATTTCATCAGTCGTGGTCACTTCAAACCGTGATGTTCGTCCGTTATCGCTGGCCCTCAACATTAAGCCATTTCCCCAAACACAGCTTCATGGAGATAGAAGTATAATTTAAAATATGCCACAAAAAACGTGCTTATACATTCTTATCGCTTACATAAATAACGCCAGCTGTTTTAAATACTGTATAATTGATTGCTAATAATGGGCCATCACGTTCACGAATAAATAAATAACATTACCGAAAGCTATTTGGTTATACTGTATCACACCTGTCAAAATAACTGGTACATATTCGTCAGCCTAGTTAGGTACACAGAAAACACATCTTTGTAATAAAACAGTGCTCTTACCGCTTGTCGCGCTATCTCAGTGGCCGCCATGGTTCTCTCCTGCATCAACCCTTCACAGGAAACTGCAGCAAGCACGCAGTGAAGCTACGGCGACGAACTCAGATACGATGGACTGTACCATTTACGAATGATGCCATGGGGCCTTCTGTTATTTTTGTTAAAGCGCAATTTTTAATTGTGATAAATTAGGAATTAGTCTATATGCAAAATACACGTAGTTCGATAATTAGAGCACTCAGAAAACTCATGATATTAAAAACAAAGTGCCACAATATGACCCCCCATTTCATTAAATGGTACAGTCTTCTTCGTCTTCAGCTCAACAGCTATAACGCGTATTTCCACAGTTCTAACTACAGTAAAGGATGCTGAATGGCACTTTTCACGGAATATATCTTAATTATTCAATTTTTAAAAGAAGTAACGATTTTAATGCAAATATGGAACATACGTCAACTGACTTAACCGTTTAATAATAGGCTAATAGTCCAATTTTTCGAAGTTATAATATTATAATATCATTCGCCTCTTGTTTTTATGCATTTTATAATTTGGACTAATTTAGCTACATAGCGTATATTATTTTAAATGTTAAATATTCATATTTATGAATATTATGAATGGTAGTTGTGTTGCTTGAAGGTTATTTATTTAAAAAAATTGACGTAACATTTTATAATGAAGTAGCCTATAAAATAATATTTTTTATATTATTTTATATTAAATCATTATTGAATTAGCCAAACTTCCTGCTCTGTTCAATCAGCCAACTGAATAGTGACAAGTGTCATGGGTTTGAAGACAAGTGTTGATTTAGTCAGTGTAGGCTATTTGAACTTTAGACTTTATCAAGGGGAGGGTTTGTATGTCGGAAATGGACACTGAGGAAAAACACACTTGAATAGTTTCGGTTAGCATTTTCTGATTCCCGGAAAAGAAAACTTGTCGTTTAACTAAGCGTTCAAAGTTTGCAAAGCCCTATAAACCTATTTGGTTTAACTGTAGACAGCTTTATTCAGAGGGACGAGAGAAGACCAGCCTACTTGAAGAGCTGTATGCGGACAACAGGTGACGGCATCTGATGAACACCTGAAATACAGGTTAGGTTCAATGACACTTATTAATAAAACTAATATTTTTCCTGAAACATTACGAGAAGGAGAAAACATAACGTCGATGTAATTTTATTTTTCAGACTTTAATCAGACGTAAATCAACCACTGAATTTATGAAACGTAACTTAAGAAGCTAAACTATGAGTTTATAGATTCAAAGATTAAATAATGTGATATATAATAGTATAATATATGTAAAATTGTCATTACTGTGAATGTTTCGTTTTAAAAACAAACACAAAAAGAGGAACACAAATGAGGAAGAAGCGCTCGTTTCTTTCCCCAAGAGAAAACAAAATCATTCATGTTGCTTAAATAGGCCTATGTTGTTTTCCTTTAAATTAAATTATTAATCTTATTATTTGTTAATTTATCTTATTCCATTGAAGCATATTATATTCCTTTTCCCCCATCCAGATTTGAACATTTACAGCCGAGAAGTGGATACAAGGAAGATGTTTTTCTCTGGTTATATAAGGCTCTTCAGTTAGGATCTTATCTAAATAGCTTCCCGGGGATCCGCCAGTATGTATGAGGGGAGCAGCAGTGGGCC
This sequence comes from Ctenopharyngodon idella, assembly GCF_019924925.1. NCBI lineage: Eukaryota > Metazoa > Chordata > Actinopteri > Cypriniformes > Xenocyprididae > Ctenopharyngodon > Ctenopharyngodon idella. The sequence goes on along the minus strand of NC_067233.1, from coordinate 8,803,956 downwards.
CATCAGGTCTGAGGAACATTTTAATACCCCTGTGGGAGAAGCAGCACTGCCTTCCGAAGAACCAAAAGATTCAGACTGTAAAGCCTCAGGCAATGATGGAAGTAGTTCAGATTCCCCTAAAAACAGGATAACAAGCCAATTTCGCTCAAATCTTGAAGAGCGATACTCAAGACATGGGTCTCGCCCCGTGTCTCCTGCGTTCAGCGCCTCCTCGCGCAGATCCAGACTTCAAAAACAGCTGGAGGTCTCCGAACCGGGCAGCAGCACCTCCCGCAGACTATCCGTTGATGCTTCGGAGAAGGGCTCCCTCACTCCTGCTATGCGTAAGAAGTATTTAAAAGAGTTGTTTCTGAATAACAAATCTGGATTGTCAAGTATTTTATCATCCAAACACAAATCGTCAAAAGAAGAAGAGGAGGAAGAGGCTGCGAACGGCGACACTGTGAACAGCGGCGCGCTTTGGGCGTTGGATCCCATGGAGCACGCGTGGATGCTCTCTGCTGTGGATGGGAATTATGACACTATGGTGGAATTTCTCGCTGAAGATCCCAGTTTATTGAGCAGAAAAGACTTTATTAGTGGTTTTACGGCTCTCCACTGGTTGGCCAAAAATGGAAAGGACGAGACACTGATTAAGCTTCTCAGGCATGCTGAACAAGAGGGGCTGTCAGTGAATGTGAATTTGAGAGGCAGTGGAGGTCTGACGCCTCTACATTTGGCTGCTATGCATAACCAGTATATGGTTGTGAAGATTTTGGTTGGTGCATTCAGTGCTAATGTAGACGTCATGGACTACAGTGGGAAAAGGGCATGGCAGTATCTTAAAGACAACGCACCAACAGAAATTAAGGAGCTTCTGGGAGCCTGGGATGATGAATCCTTCATATGGGTTTTGAATGTGAACAACAGTGCAAGTCAAGCACAAACTCGACTTGAAGAACATACTCAAGAAAATAGAGTTGAGGTGGACAACTTAGGAGGATTTGCACGCCAGCGATTTGCATCATTTAAGAGGATGTTGTACAACGTTGGTCTGCTCGAAAAGGCCTGAGACTTGTTTGTCAGGTCATTACTGTTATACACTTGAAATGTTTTTATTAGCAACAAGATTTGTATGGCAATATGGCAAATATTTAACCTGATAACAGTGCCATGTATTATATGATGTACTTTAATATGTTTAATAAACTAAATTGCAAGGAACTTCTCACAAATACTGGAGACAACTGTTTTTATAAAGGATAAATAGGTTTAGTGTTTATCCTAAAAGCCGAAAGACAGACAATGAAAGTGCAGGACAACAATCTTTTGCAGAACCACCCACTGGAAAATTTCAACTTCGGCATTTTCACAAAACAAAAGGATCCAAATAATTCTGGTTTGATGACAAATCTTTTATTTAGCAAGGACATAACCAGAATATCTGTACAAAAGAGACTGCTGTTCCAGATAGCATGGCTTCTCTCCAGCTCTGGATGAGTTGGTGGTCCTGGCAAGGAACAGCTGGAGGGGGATGCTGAAGTAAATCTTGTTTACAAGCCCAGCTTGGTCCTTCTCCAGTGTCTCCTCTTGGAGTTGTATCTGCAAAGAGATTAGCAAATATAAAGCATCACACAGGAAAACACCCATTAAAATGAAGTACACTGGAATCTTTGTTTTTCTTGTAAACTACTCTGCTCTAAAACTAAAAACAATGTGGCTAAGAAAATCATAAACAAGAGGGTTTAAAGTATAAAGAGTAGCAAATTAACCAAGCGAATGCAAGGTTAAATTGTCACCAAATTAAGTCTAATAAACACTGCTTGTATCACTTTCATGCATTGTTAAAGGGTTAGTTCACCCAAAAATAAAATTTGTCATTAATTACTCACTCTCATGTCGTTCCACACCCGTAAGACCTTCGTTCATCTTCAGAACACAAATTAAGATATTTTTGATGAAATCTGAGAGGTATATGACTCCTCCATAGACAGCAATATAATCAACACTTTCAAGGTCCAGAAAGGTACTAAAGACATCATTAAAACAGTCGACGTGACTGCAGTGGTTCAACCTTAATTTTATGAAGCGATGAGAATACTTTTTGTGCGCAAAAACAAAACAACCACTTTATTCAACAATCTCTCCTCTTCCCTGTCATTATCCTTATGCAGGTCATGCAGTAAGCACAGTGATGGCTTTGGTGTTTACATCCGAATGCCGCCGTTGTGCCGAATTTCGACTCCCTGCCAAATTATTACCCCCCTCGTTGAAGTCGGTACCTGATTGCCTAATTCTAAACCTATACTAGAGGTTATAATTTGGCAGGGGTCAGAATATGGCACAACATCAGCTCAATATTGGCCAAAGCTGCACACGTGAGCAGCACAACACATGCGTGTAATGCTGACGCAGGAGTCGGCATTCTGACGTAGAACCTGGAAGCGCTGGATTTTAAACAATGTATGAGAATGACACAAGAGAAGATATTGTTGAATAAAGTCGTTATTTTTGTTTTTGCGCACAAAAAGTATTCTCGTCGCAACGAAATTAGGTTGAACCATTGCAGTCACGTCGACTGTTTTAACGATGTCTTTAGTACCTTTCTGGACCTTGAAAATGGTGGTTATATTGCGGTCTATAGATGAGCCATATACCTCTCAAATTTAATCAAAAGTATCTTAATTTGCGTTCCGAAGATGAACAAAGGTCTTGCGAGTTTGGAACGACAGATGAGTGAGTAATGACAGAAATTTCATTTTTGGGTGAACAAACCCTTTGACGTTATAGAAGCAACAATGTAATGATGACAAGCAAGTAAAAGTTACTTAATGAGATACATTTCTAATTTATCCTCAATGTTAAAAAATAAAAATAAAAACAAAAATACACAATTATAATCATATGGAAATGTGTCTCCACAACAGAGCATTCACACGTCATATGGGAGATGACAGTAATCATGGCTCTACAGCAGATGATGCTCTCAGCAGGATAATGGCAGTACTCCCACAAAATTTAGCACTGTAATTGCGTCCTGCTTTCGTTTGGATATTATAAACTACAAGACAAGAAAACTACTAGCACTTTAAGACTGCAGTCGCGGGTGTAGTTTAGCAGTGTTCAGTACAGCGGCAAATAACCACTACTGCACAACCATGTCAACATACCTGATCTTATTGCCAGTTTTCATCCTAATCCACTGTGGGATCGGTCTGTTCTGCTTCTGCTTCTTGGCGAGGAAGCGTTTGATTCTGAAGGTTTTGTGCGACGCCTGAAATACAATTGTGAAGCAGTCAGGTAATCTGCAATGGCTGAAGTTAGTCATCCCGTCACACATCTTCGGGGAGATGTTTCATTATGCATCGAACTATAATCGGCTCAATATTACATACCACCAACTAAGAACTTCAACTTATATATAAAAATGAAGCAATGTTCAGGAATACAATAACGTGTTAGACGATGTTTTATGATTCTCACTTACCATTTCGGAGATCGCAATCCGTTCACCACTATGGCGGTAGTCGAAGAGAAGGAACCATGGGAAACGCAAACACTGTATATCCGAGTCACGAATAGACCTACTGCTTTACATCACAGCGACGACCAGTGGCTCCACGGAGCTACTGCGTAATGCTGATATTTCGTCTTGTGAAAATAGCAGCTGTAAGCTATTCTTCATCCAGTTACTGCATATCTTTTTAAAACCGTAAAACCTCAGGGCCATTCCACGAAAAAGATTCATTTTATGTCACTCCCTCCTAAATATGTGCAAACGAAGACATTAACAATGGAACAACTGACACCAACGTTTGAAATTTGTTAATAGCGCCATTTTTCTTTTATACTTAACCCTTGTGCGACCTTATGGACATTTTTGTGTGTTTTTTTTTTATTTTTTTATTATCATTTTGCCTGTGTTAATGCCAACTGCATACATTTTGGCACAGGTGTGTATTTTTATTGGAATTCTACTATTTCACCCTCATTTCCTTTAAATCTATTTTGGTACGCAAAATAGTTCCTCTCAGGACCTTTTGGACAAAAACGTCCCCATTGAAACCCAATAAAACTGCAATTTTAAATCCCAGGGCCATTGAACTATAAAATGTTGCAATCTTTAGGCAATCTATAGGCTTTCATTTTGTTGGCAAGGCTTCAAAATTTACATTTTTACTTTTTTTTTTACCAGATGGCGCCAAAAACTCTACTGCAAATCACAAATCCAACCACTGTGTGTTCCAGTGGAGCTTTGCTGGCATCTAATGGGAAAAATTTTGTACTGCGCCTAAACAAAATCTTACTGAAAGCTCATTTTTTGAGAGATCAACCTCAAACTTGTTTAAATTTATGGCTTTGATTTTCTAGCAGTTTTAGAGTTCAACATGTGTCATAAAATATATATTTTATATAAAATAATGTTCATAAATCATTTTCATAAACTTAAACCTCTAACTTTTTTTGGTTTCACTATTTAAACTTTTTTTACTTCAACAAGATTCCGCCAAGGGTCTTCTTTAAAATGAGACCAAACTTAAGTGCTCCCAAGCTTAAAATTTTTATGTTTTTTTTTTGACAGACATTTTTGTCCACTATAGAGGGTTAAACAAAAATTTTGATTGCTACGCATCTCTTAAAAAATCTATTTTTTTTTTATCACTTTGTTATATTTTAAGTCTTTGTCAACCTTGTTTCTATGATTTTGTACAGTAAACAAATAATTTAAGCTGTATTTATAATATAATCAGCATTAAATTATTTCTAAAAAAAAAAACAAAAAAAAAACACATTAAGCAGGTTTTTCAACTTTAAAGTATTAGCTATATTCCAAGCTAAACATTAAATGTAATTGCAATCAACACTTGAAAACATCTTTGTCTGATAGGAAGTTTAAAATGTTAATGAAATAAAAAACTTTAAAAATAACTTTTCAAAATGAAAAAGCACCTATTTTGTGGAATGAAAAAATGTTTTACCAAAGAAATGTAATGAACACATAAAACGAAACACTTGAAGTAACACATAGGTTGTTCATTTATTGTCTTTTTGGATTTCTCTTTACATTTTGACAAAGCTGCAACTATAAAAGGAAAACAAGCTGTGTTTTGAGTTAAGGATTAGTTACAATGGAACATACAGTTGGATGACAGCACATGTGACAGTTTCCAAACCAAGCTAACCAGAGGATGCTTTTTCTGAGTGGTAGGATATGCTTCAATTCCAAAACTATAAAAGGCCACATCTGTTTTTGCATATAATTTAGTTCGACTTGCAGAAAAGAATTAACAGTGATCAAGGCATCAGCATATCATAAAGCATGGCTCTTTTCCACCTGACCAATACCTAACCAGAACAGAAATGGCTGCAGGCTACATCCATGCTCAAAGAACACAAATTCATTACTGATTGTCTGAAGTGAAATTCACTGTATGATACCAGAGAAGGGTTCAGGTAAGGCGCGGAGGATCTTTCTAAAGCAGAACAGTGAGAAATGTTGAGCAAGCTAGATCAGACCTTTTATAAACTACGAAACAGAAAAGCAAGGGAAGTAAAACAAGTTTGGCTGTGTACCAAAAGTAAGGCCACTTTGAGTTAACATGGTCCAATCACTTTGGCTTCTCTCATGGTTATGTCCCGTTTCTCAAATCTAACCGTCGGTTAGGACTTGCCTTGCTCATGAACAGCAACTTTAGGGGCTCATTCAGGCACTGGAGGGCAACAGGTATGTGCTCTCGTGTCAGTGACGAGAGGTTTTTTTTTGTTGAATGTGTGGGGATTTCTTTTGCTGGCAGCACCATGTTTTTGAGGTGTTTGTCCTGATTAGAACAGAGCCCCTCCTCTCTTGAGACGACATTTCATGCTAGAAGAGCTGCTTCCTCACTCGGCAGCTTTCTCTTGAGAATTCTTAGACTCCCGCTCAGCCCTCCTGTCCGCTGCCTGTCCATCTCCTCCTGCTCCTCCTCCTCCCCGGTTACGGCTCCTCGCCCCGGGCTGGTACAGCTGAATTGCAGGCCGATCCTAAGGCAGAAATGTAAAATGAATTATTATTAGCCATATGTAAAATAAATCAGTGATAAAGTATCAAAAAAGAGCAAGTACCTTATTTCTCAGACGGTCCCTTTTGGCACTGTCTTCCTTTTTGTTGTCCTTTGATGGCTTTTCAGTATGAGAATTAACTGAGGACTCTCCAGTGTTTTCATTCTTTCTTTTCTCCCAAACGCGCTCCTTGTCCTTCTTCCCTTCCTCCTCTCTCTTTTTGTAGGTGTTTTCTCCATCCTGACGTTCCCTTCTCCTCCTCCGTTCTTCATCCTGCCTTCTGATGCGTTCCTTTTCTTTCTGTCTGCGCTCTCTGTCTCTGTCCCGGTCTCTCTCTCGGTCTCCATCACGATCTCTATAATCTTTATGCCCACTATCCTCTGATCTACATGACAATGCATATTGACATCGTGATATAAAAATGAAAGGACTTGGAAAGTAAAAGATGGGTTGAGTAAGGCTGGGAATGTTTTTCATCTAGTGCTAGTGTCGAGTGTAACCAAACTTACTTGGCCCCCTTCTCCTCTCTGTGTTCACCATTCTGTCGCTTCTTCATCTCTCCTCCTCCAGGAGGTCGATCTTCCTTCTGTTTCTCTCTGTCTTGTTTCTTAGGCTTGTCTTTTGGCTTCTCAGTATCACCATTGTCTGCTTTCTCTGGTTTTCTTAAGAGCTGAAAGACAAAACAACAGGTGTTTACTTCAGCAAGGATGGATTAAACTGATCAAAAGACAGTAAACACACTTATGTTACAAAAGATTTGAAATAAATGCTGTTTTTTTTTTGTTTTTTACTTTTAATTCATGGTTTCCACAAAAATATTAAGCAGCACAACTGTTTTTATTGTTGATAAAAATAAGAAATGATTCTTGAGCAGCAAATCATCATATTAGAATGATTTCTGAAGGATCATGTGACACTGAAGACTGGAGTAATGATGCTGAAAATTTAGATTTGCCATCACAGAAATACATTACATTTTATTCTATATGCTCAAATAGAAAACAGCTATTTTAAATTGTAATAATATTTCATAATATTACTCCATTTACTGTTTTTTTTTTCCCCTTACTGACCCCAAACTTTTTGTTCTTTTAGTAATGAAACTATAATAATGAATCTAGGTAGTTAATTATATTTGCATAATTACATACCTTGATTTTTGGCTGGTCATCTTTAGGTTGGTCCTTATCCTTATCAGATGCCTTTTCTCCTTTTTTCAATTTCTCAGCCTCTTTTCTTTTTCTTCTGTCCTCCTCTCTCCACTTACGCCGTTCTTCATCTCGTAAGCGTTTGCGTTCTAGCTCTCTCCGTCTCCTCTCTTCTTTTTTCTCTTCTCGAATCCTCTGGGAAAGACAGGATGAGAGTGCATAAACACACTACACATAAAGTATGGCATATTATATATATGGAAACCAGATTAACTGGTGACAGGCTAATGAAGTATGCAATTACATCAGTACATATTACACCCTCACTTTACCTGTTTATTTTTAAGGAAGTCCAAGAGAGGTGTTGTCTTTTTAGCTGAGGAAAGAACATTTTAAAAGATTTTTAAAAAGAACATTTATAAAAAATAAATAAATAAATAAATAAATTAAAAAAAACTATATCAAGTTGTTTTGTTTTAAGAATGGAAGCCTGTTTTTCCTCCACAAACTAAAAAAATAAAAAAGATAATTGCAACTTTATATCTCACAATTCTGACTTTTTTTCTTTGCGAGTTTACATCTCACTTTTTTTTTCTCAGAATTGTGAGTTAAATAAGTTAAATGCAAGTTATATGACTTTAAAAAACTCGCAATTGAGAGTTGTATCTTGCAACTCTGAGAAAAAAGTCAGAATTGTGAAATAAAAAGTTGCAATTACCTTTTGTATTTTTTTATTCTGTGGTGGAAACAAACTTCCATACTTTTGTGCCAAAACTCACCACTGAGTTCTTTTGTCTTGGCCTCTATTTCCTCAAGTAAAGTCTCTGGATTGGAGGGAAATTTTTCCTCATCGCCATTGTAGAACTCCAAAAACTTTTTGTAATCAGCATCTAATAAGAAACAGGTAAACAATTAAAGTCAGCATGAAATGGAAATTCCGATCATATTTTCTCCCCAATTGTGATGTATATCCGAATAAAGCGGCTTCTCGAATGAGGAAAAATGTAGTGCAGGAATTAATTATGTCTATTGGGATATTGATTGGACTGTTGTTGTGAATTGTTGCAATCTTATGTGATTGACAGGTCGCTAGAGGGGAGGAATTATTGTCCAGCCCTCACACTTGTGCCCACGGCATCAGAGAAGATAAGAGGAGTTATATTGTGAGGGGAGTTAGATTAGTTAATGTGTTAGATCAAATATTATGAGGGCACATAAATAAAAAAAACTGATGATGTAGACGGACAGATCATTTATAATAAGCACTGCAATATACCATAAAAAATTAGGAATTGTCAAATTTGATTTCATGGTGACTAACATTTTCCCCATGTTAACTAATGTTTGCAGTGATTACAAACAAAGAGAAAAATATATTTTACCATCTTCAATTGTTCCACTTTTGGCATCCTTCTTCTTGCTCCTTTTCTTAGCAACTTTCTGGAATGGCGCAAACTCAACAATGGCTGGATATTCTTGTCCTATAATATCCCCCCGCCCAAAAAAAAAACAAAAAAACAAAACAAAAACAACTTTTTTACACTGTAAGAGAAGTTCACCAGCACAGAAATCTCTACAATATTTAAGGAGTATTAGCAAATTCACAAAAGTTTGATTACTAAAACGTCTAATTTGTGAGTAAACAATGAATGCTGGAAATAATAATGTCATGTAAAAGCCAAACCTCGATTATCGATAAACACGTAGCCATCAAAACGGTCTCTGAATAGAACTATGTCATCTTGATTTTTGAAATTCAGATATGCTCTTGCAAACAGATGAGGGAAAAGACTGCAAATAAACAAACACATTGATCAGCCATAAAATACTTATTATTTGTTTCACTTTTCTGATTTATCTTATAAAATTCAGCATCTACAAACCTAGTATCACTAGAGAAAAACTCCAGGTAATCCAGCTCTGGAAGAGGCTGCAGTTGCTCCTCTAAGTCTTCTTTAGTTAGACTTGGAGGCAGACGTCGAATCACAATCTAAAAATATGGTAAAAAAAAAAAAAAAAAAAAAAAAAAAGAACAAAAATCAATGTTGGAATTACTTGCATACATACACTTTATAAATTTTTATACACTGTAATACCCATACGACACGTAAGTCTACATGGTTAAGGTGTTAGATTGTAAGAGTTAGAGTTGTTAACCTAACATGTTGGAATACTTTACATGCCACTGTACATACTGATATATGATTCTTCTGTTATAGTGCTAACAAAGTGCCAAATGCTCGCAGCGACTGGAAACTTTGACAGGAGGGTTTGCTAACCAGACTGCAAGTATGTTCAGGCATGTTCATCTGCAACGTTTAAATCAAACACCGACTAATATGTAAACATAGCACTACAAATACAGCCACAAACAATATTTTTAGTATTTCTAATGAAAGCGCCAAGCTGCTTTGTTCGTAGACTATTTGTAGCAAGGAATGTAGCCAGCTAGCCTGCCTGCTAACTAACTAACGTTACCTTTGTCATAGCCTCCTTCTTCTCTTTATTTGGCTTCTCTGCTTTTTCGTTTTCGTCACATTTTATTTCCACTTTCTTTTCTCTGGGACGCGTGTTTTCCTTGTCCTCCTTCATGGTCCTTTGCCAACTTTTGCAACGACGCCTGACTTCGTATGTTTCTTGTTGTTATGAGTCGTGTCTGCTATCTCTCCAATGCCTATAACTTTCCGCAGTTGTTTCGCCGTAAGACCAGTAGGCGTCTCTGATTGGCTACGGTTCATGACGCAAAGAGTCGCTTAATAAGACGAGGAGCGTCCACTTTTCCACTCTTTTCCATCCCTGTCAGATTAGATGGACTCTTACTGGGGAGAAATCTCTACTTCAATGATAATTGATGGCAATAGCAGCATATCTGTCACAATTATTACATAAAAAAAGCACACACTGCTTGTAAAACTAATACTTTTTTGAACTTAAGTTGCTCTTACATGAAGAGTGGACAGGCTGGACTTTTTCTGCGCTCCTCCCAACTCTTTTATTATGTTTTATAGTTTAAATTAAATTAAATTATCAAAAACGTCATTCTGAGCTACGCATGTCCTGATTAACGGAGTGGCCATTAATCTGTTAATACTGTAGTAGTGGTACCCAGAGCCACAATGCGGCGCTACAGTATTTCACGCGAGGTTTTCACATGCGGAAGTGAATTATACACTTCTCGGAAGTTGTTTATGTGACCGTCATAAGGGCAGACATTTTGGCCCATGTAAATGACACTTTTGCAAGAATTTGTTGGAAAATATTAAATAACTCGTGTCCGCTGCAACAATTTCTTTGTGTTTTTACACTCATATTTTACCACAACCATGTGGTATGAGATATTGCCCGGGTTTGCTATTATGACAGTTTGTCTGATCATTCCTGGTGTTGCAACTGCTCAAATCCAGAAGTTCACAAACGGTGGAAAGGTGAGTGATGATGATGAACAATGTTTTGTCAGTCTTTAGTTCTTGTGTATATGCTTTAGTGAATATTTTAATAGTTAGAAACGTTTGTTTCACCCTGACATTTGCCAGATATTTATGTATGCCCTTGTATAGGAAAAGCGGATTGCACGGGTCCCCTATCACTGGTATTTGATGGAGAGAGACAAGAGAGTGTCTGGAAGTGGTGAACATTACCGACCCAAGGTAAAAAAAAAAAAAAAAAAAAAAAAAAATACTTGTATAAGTTTGTGTAAATATGTATCAGTACTGACAATATACTCACCAAAGCAGGTGTTGTAATATTTTTCATTGTTTGTCTGTCGTTTTTTTTCCACAGGGACTTGAAAACATCAAGTGAAAAGCCACCCAGATGAAACTGAAATGTAAATTTTGTCCAGCTATTAAAATTTTGTCTCTAAATTATTATTTTGCTTGCCGGTGTCATCTTTTTTTAATATTTGAAATATTTTCATAAGAGTTGTTACATGGTTATGTTTTGATACTGGTCCACTGTGGTGTGAATATACATTTGGAAATAGTTTTACATGGTTTACTGAATTAGATTTATGGAACGGGATCAGATTTGATTCCTTTCCCAATTAACTTAGGTTTCAGTTATTAGTAATTGTCTAATTTTGATGCCAGAATTCAAGTAGCACATTAAAAACATTTAATTAAATAACTTATCACTTCACGATGATGGGTTAATATATAGAGTGCATGGTCCAATCCCTGCAGTTTTCACAGAGACAGATAAATACATTGTACATAATATATACTCCACAGTCTACAAAATTGTGTAGTGCTTAAAATCATTATAATTGATCAATTTAAATGGATCTACAGAATACTTGGAAATATACAAAGTACACATAATGCGCATAAACGGGTTGTAATATGTTTATGTAATATCCAGGCTGCACAGAATCCTTGGTAGCACTTTATTTTATAGTCCTATTTTGCATTTACATACTGTATACTACTTATTGTAGTAATTATAATAACTAGGTACTAGTCCTGAACCTACCCCTAAATCTAATCTTAACCCATATAGTTACCTTATATTATTCAGTACGCTCTTGGTAAGTACACTAAAAGTGCACATACTGTAAAATTAAGTGAAACCTAATCCTTTGACAGCTTCAAATGGAGTGTCAGTAGACATAATATAGTATGTTATACAATAGGCAGACAAATTGTACTTTAGTAATAACACTTATTTTGTAAAGAGAATCTTGTGCGCTTTTCACATCCATTTAGAAGTCCAGTGAAGACAATTGAAATGACGGTCAAGAAGTAAGAAAGTACACATTACATACTCTTTACCAAACCATAATGCTTATAGCACTCTTCGTGGCTCTTACGGTCAGATAATTGTGGTTTCCAGGCCCGGAAAAGTCATGGAAATGGATATATTTTCAAAATCATGAAAATTACTATTGTGAATGCATTTTTTTTTTTTGTTAAGCTCAGCTCTAAACCATCTCATCGTGTAGATATTGCTATTTGTAAATGCAATCTCAGATAAAACCAATTTTTAAAAATCCTTATCCAGTAACTCACATGACTGGAAAAGTTATCGAAATTCATTGGTCAAATAATAATGGAAACATTGACTTTTGTTACAAGGATATTTCCCATAGAGCAGGAGTTTGTGACCTGTACATTAACTGATCTCGGAATGTAAAAATCTAGTATTTTATAGGGTTACTTCCTATATTGCCATCTAAACTGCATATACTCAAATTAAACAAAGTAATTCTTAAAAAAAAGAATATTGTTGAAAGTTCCAGCAATTAGAGATTCAAAGTACATATCTTAAAAACAAAGTCTACAGTTTATCTAACCTCACATGTTTAACACCAGGTTATAACTAAAGAAGGGGTAAATTCTCATAGTTAATGAAAGTTCCAGCATGACTGTGGATCACATGACCATTGTTTATTTAGATGCAAAAACACATCACATGAAGGGTATTGCATTAGGTAATGATTTGAGTTCTACTAATTAAAAAAAATGTACACAAAAATTTGTTCACAAGCCTGTCACTGTGTACTGTACAGGAGGATGTCCAAGCAGAGAAAAATGTATACAAACACATATTTCAGTAAAATCTGTCTTAATCTTGTTTTAAGTTGTCATTCCTTTTAAAACAGAAAAAAGGACAAACGAAAACTGAAAATATAATTCTGCAGGACAGTCTACTTCTCGTCTTTGCCTTTAGTTTTTCTGTACACCATTTCCCTGAAGCTAGAAAGGATTTTGCTCTCTCTCTTTCTCCTTTCCTCTTGGTTAAAGGATGCAAGCGCTCTCTTCTCATCAGCACTGTAGATCTGGTTTTCCTTTCTCAGACGCACAGCCTCCATACGACGATGTCTGAGGGCATAATAGCATATAGCATATAAAAATGTGCATGATACACCTACAATGCCTATTATAACAGTTTCATCTTTTTTGAGTTATAAACTACCATTCAAAAGTTTAGTACTATAAAAATTTCAGCATCATTACTCCAGTCTTCAGTGTCACATGATCCTTCAGAAATCATTTTAATATGCTGATTTTCTGCTCTAGAAACATTTCTTATTATTATCAATGCTGATGAATGTTACACAAGTACATATATGCCTTGTACGAAAAAGAACGTTCAAAAGAACAGAATTCATTTGAAATAGAAATATTTTGTAACATTATAAATGCATGTACACTTTTTCCTTGTCCTTGCTTAATAAAAGCATTAATTTCTTTCAAAAAACTGACCCCAAACTATTGAACAATAGTGTATGTGCATAAATGTATAAAAGCTTTATACCTGCTTCCACTCATGACAAAGCCAGATTTCTCAAACTCTGCAATCTCATCACTAGTCAAGCCGATTTCACCTCTTCTCGGAATACGTTTTCCTGCTTTGACAAACTCTGCCATAGCCGCACCTTCACCTGGTAGCAAAGCGTGGCCAAAACTATAGAAAAAAAATGATAGGGCAGAAATATTCGGTTCAAGAAACAAGATCAAAAATTATTTAAAAACAATGACTGTTATAAATAAGCAACAGAGTGGAGGAGGAATCAAATGCTTACTCTAAAGGTTTATCATCTTGCGACAGGTGAGTGAGAGGAGCTTCAGGTCCAACAACATGTTCTCCAACACCAGTCTTCTCCACCCATGAGATTTCATTGACATCCTCTTCTTCCTCCTCTGAATGTTCACTGCTAGAGCTACTGGACTCCTTGTGATTCTTCTTCGCCTTCTTCTTCTTCGACTTCTTCCTGCGAGGACAAAATGAGGCTACTTTATAAAATGATTCAAGCCTTGCTGAATCAATATACACTTACTATAGATGAAAACAATGTTCTCACTTTTTATTTTTCTTCTTTTTCTTCTTCTTTTTCACCTCTTCTGCAAAACAAGCAAGTAAACATTTCATATAATCTTACATATAAGAATAACACATGTTTAAGAACAAACATTAGTGCCCCAAACCTTCAGAATCGCTTTCTGACTCGCTGTCCTCTGAGTGCTTCCTGTTTTTTCTTTTCTTTGATTTCTTCTTCTTCTTCTTTTTCTTTTTCTTCTTATCCTCTGTGGGCATGAAATCAGTTATTTAGATTACTTATTCAACAATTTCCAGGTCATGTTCAGTAAACATGCAAAAACGCATTGTGTGGAACTGAGATGTTAAAGAATCATTTACCCTCTGAACTTGAATCAGAGCTGCTGTTCTTCACGTCCTCTTCTACAGGAGTGTGTTCGTCTGAGCTATTACAAGAGATCAAATGAAAACGTTTAAGCACATGGAGTATATGACGACTATATCAGGGGTGGGGTGGGGGGGGGGGATTGATTCACATACAGTATGAATTGCAATTCTATCTTCTACCGATTCGTATCAATTCACAAATTTCAAATATCGATTTTCTGAAGTGTTACACTTCTTTAACTTCGCAGTACTACTTAAAGTTATTGACATGTTAGTGTTATTAAACACAGTAAGCCGCAAAAAAGGACTCACAGCCGAAGAGTGAGCACAGATGCCGCCTCTCAGGACCTGTTTACAGGCTATTGTACCTGAAAAACTTAATTTATTCGTATTTGTCCTATTGTTTGTAATTTGCTAATATATATATATATATATATATATATAAAAATTGCCTGCCTTGCTTTATTACAGAAGACTGCCAGTCATGTGTGTAATGACTGCAGTCAATTTAAATGGCATTTGTTTTATAATATTGGGTTGAATAAAATAGGAAGAAAAACAAAATAAATTTCAAGGTTCACATTTAATTCAGTGGGATTTTTTTCTTCAAGACCTATTAAACTGTCTACCACAGTCAAATAGTAAAAGTAACACAAAACAGTAAACTAGAATCAAATCTATGCATATATTGAATCGAAATTTGATTCAAAACCGAGAATCGATTTTTATTCGAACTGTGACCTCAAGAATCGATTTGAATCGTATTATATCGTGAGGTACCAAAAGATTCCCACCTCTAGAATATATTACTGTAAATACACTGTTTTAGGATTTTAGGACATTCTTGCTATTGTCACTGCACAAGTACAGTTAAAATTTCTATTATGGCTCAGGGTCACGTGGAAAAACACTTAATGGACACTTTATAGGCAATGTGATGTGATTTGATTTGATTAGGGGCTTTTAATCAATACATCGATATTGCAATATTATGTGTCTATTATTTTATCTAACCAGTTAGATTTTTATCAACTCAGCAATGCAACCAAAATATAATATAAAAATAACTGAACTCTCTGAAAACTGCAAGTCCCAATCGGGACATCCCCCCAAAAAAGAGTTTATAAATAATATATAAATAAATAACAAGATGAGTTAGTCTAGTAGTGGAAAAAAATACAGTTATATAGAGAAAAATACATCTAAAATAAAGAAACCTCAAAAATAAAGTTGGTGAAATGTATTAAATATTTGATGACGTCTTAGTGACAATGCAGAAGTGCAGATGTGGCTTAACATGAGTGTAAAAATAAAGGTGCATCTAAAAAATATCTAAATTGTGTTGCATTGACACATTGTATGGTCCTTTGATTGAATCGAACCTTATTATGCGTTTTATAACACAGATATTTAAAGGGTTAGTTCACCCAAAAATGAAAATAATGTCATTAATTACTCACCCTCGTGTCGTTCTACACCCATAAGGCCTTCATTTATCTTCGGAACACAAATTACGATATTTTTGATGCTTTACGAATCGAATCAGTGACTCGGAGCGCCAAAATCACGTGATTTCAGCAGTTTAGCCGTTTGATAGGAGATGTGGAGATTGATAGGAGCAGTGTTTTGAAATCGGCCCATCACTATTTTGTTAAAAAAAAGTCATTATTTTGTTTTTTTGGTTTTTTTGACAAAAAGTATTCTCGTCACTTTATAATATTAAGGTAGAATTACTGAACTCGCATGAACTGTTTTAAATATGTTTTTAGTACCTTTATGGATCTTGAGAGAGGAAATGTCATTGCTTTGAATGCAGGCCTCACTGAGCCATCGGATTTAATCAAAAATATCTTAATTTGTGTACCGAAGATGAACGAAGGCCTTACGAGTGTAGAACGACATGAGGGTGAGTAATAAATGACATTATTTTCATTTTTGGGTGAATTAACCCTTTAACAGTATAGACGGTAAGGATATATGTGGTATTTAATTTGTACTCACTCAGGTTCTCTGACTCTTGGAGAATATCCCCAGACCTCAGGACATCCCACTTCACCAATTCTCTCACGTTCCTGCAGACGCCTTGACAGAGAAAACAGAAAGAGAATAAATGCCACAGACTTTGTATATTACTACAAACAATTACTTGCGCGAGTGTAGAGAACATGTGTCTAACCTCGCGATGAAAGCGTCTTGTCTCTGTCGTTGGGCATCATCTCTCTTCTCATAGTAATCAGATCTTGATCCAGCACCGTGTTCTCTGTCTCTCTGATCTGACCAATTTATCCGATCTCTTTCCCTTGACCTCGAGCGACTGCGAGAATTGCCAAATCGGAACCGGTTTTTGTTCCTCTCTTTATCGGTATATCGCGATTTGTGGTCGTCTTCATGCTCGTATCTGTGGCTCTTCAGTCCTCGGTCGGGTGAGCGGCTACTGGAGCGGCTGTGTCGGCGTCTCTTCGGGCTCACAGGGCCTGAATATTTGACGTCCAGTTCGGGCATTACTATAATCTTATTAGCTTGTTAATACAATGACTTTCTTTTATATTGTTAGGTCAAAAACGTCGTGTTAATTACATTTTGTTGTCATGTCGCAGTTCACCAAGAACTAGCAAAGCTAATCTAGCTAGATTAGCGTACTGCGATTTCGAGTTCTTTAACTACTGAGACAAAAAATGATCATTTATATAAATTACGGTTGTGTTGAGACTCACCACGAAAGCTGTAACAACTTAAACGCGGGTCATGGGACCAAAATGTTTACTAGTATCGTTGAACTACTACTTGTGTCTGCTCTGCTTGTGTTTACGTTTCCGTTACGTTAAATTCTTCTATTCTGAAGAATAACTCAATGTGACAAGACACACGCAATATCGCCCCCTGGAGACCTGGAAGGTGCGTATTTGGACAAAATGGCACTCAAATCTGTTTTGGATTTGAGTGCTGGAAAATGCATGTTTTGTCTTTGCAAGTGTGAATGTAATAGTCCATTTGACAGGATGGAAGTTTTGCTACATGTGATAAAAGATTTATTTATTTTCTTTTGACAGCTTTTTAAGTACCTGACAGCATAGATATACGTGTCTGAATCTATGTTGTTTTTATTGTGTTCACTGGTAATTTTTGTTTGCATAAATTTATTTTAATATAATAACAGTGTTTTTGAAATCAACAAATCGCTGCTAGATAGAATAAGCACTTTTGTAATTTGGACTTTTGACTCAAAAGCTGAGATATAACCCTGGTGCAAACTTTCCTATCTGACAACCCGCCTTATGACTGTTAATAATACTGTAATAAAACGTTTATACATATGTAAGCCTATTGTATACCGTGTCTTGTCTTGTCAATTAATATCTTTATCATTTTCAGATATAATAATAGGCTAATAATAATGTGATTATTTTATAAAGCACTTTTTTCTACAGACTCAAAACTGGAAATATAAACCTCCTTGGTTATTTTATTTACAAAATGAGACTAGTAACTTGAAAAATTATGGAAACCTTTTGAAATATGAAAACAAATAAACTGAAACAACTCCTAAATCTTTTCAAATGTATGTAATTTGCTCTAATTTGCATATATTTTTAATCTATCTTCTCTATATTACTGCATCATGTATTTGTTCTCTCAGTGCATTTGTTTATTTGTACTAGTGCAATTGCATGTAAAGTTTAAGAATAAAATCTTATTGCCTGGTCTCATTAATATTCATCACACGTATGTTGTGACAGACATTTGTGCGCGACTCCTGTGTCGGCTGGTGGAGGCGCAAGCGCGAGAGACTCGTTCATCTCACACACACACAAGGAAGGAACTCGAGCTCCGTTGTGTTGTCCACGGCAACCGACTCACGTTATCGCTGTCATTATTGTTTCTCAGCAAAGGGAATCGTGGATTTTAACGGGTCGCTTTGCAGGTATAGGATTTTGAGAATTCAATCCCGAGATTGTATTAGATTAAAACTTTAATTCATCTTATTTAACCTGCATACGCGTTGTTCTGCATCATATAGTCAGATAGGCCGCGCGCTGCCGCCAAACCAGGAAGGAGGGTTGAATCGAGCCATTTGTTTTTGTTTTCACACTGACCGCTGCCCACCGGTGCCATACCAGTTCTGAGTGCTATCATCAAAAAGCTGTGGGCTCACAGAAACAATATTTTGTTTAATCACGTAAAACTAGTCAAAAGCATTAGTTTTATGTTACTTTTCAAGCGGTACGTCTTTATGCTTGTCTTTGTTGCTGTACAATTAGCCAGCTAGCGTGCCTTTGGTTCTCGTGCTTATGCAGTTTCCACATTCTGTTGTCGTGAATTTAGAAACAAATAAAGTTGTATTAAACTTTTCAAGTATGTGTAGAACGACATAACAATCTGAGAAAAAAAAATATGATATGAAAATATGATTTATTATTTATTGCTAGACAGCTGAATGTGTCTGAGAGTATCTCTTGCATAATTGACAGCATTTGCATTGTTAATTACATTTTAACGTGTTTTATAATAGATTTAATTTGTTATTAGTACTAACCTTATTAAACTGTTTAATTAAAGTATTTTATTATACCCTTTTCCTCACAGGCATGTCGAAACTAAAGCTAATATCTGCAGCGGACACTCAGTACCCAGCATCACTGTTGAAGTCCATCAATGATGAGAGACACAGCGGTAAATTCTGTGACATCACCATAGTCGTGCAAGACCGCAAGTTCAAAGCACACAAATGTGTGCTGTCTGCCTCGAGTACCTATTTCCGCCAACTTCTCTCAGTTGCTGGAAAAGTTGTAGAGCTGAACTTCATCAAGGCAGACATATTCGATGTGATCTTGAACTACATATACACTTCAAGAATCTACAGGGTTCGATCTGACAGACTTGAGGATCTCATCAGCGCTGGTCAGGTTTTGGGCGTGACGTTCATAGCCAATTTAGGAACGCCACTCGCACAAGTCAAGGGATTACCCGGCCTGTCCAAAGAAAGTGACAACAACAGTGTCAATTCCTCTGAGAAAAATGAGACCATAGCCGAGGATATGCCGATCATTACTGAGACGTTCTCGCTGTCTGCTGAAGAGTTCAACATGGCAGGTGGTAATGCAGAAAAGGAAGTGGACTCGGATGATGATATTCTTTTTGTCTCAAAAACAGAGGCCCCGCAAGGTCAAAAGACCAAGATATCAGATGTTAACGACACCGAAGGAGGACCAGAGGCTAAAAAACAAAAAGTCACAAACGAAGAAGGAATTGCCTCTGAAGATTCAGTAGCCCAATTAGGTAACGACAGTCTTCCTTCTGAAATCAATACATCTCTTCAAAATAACCTTGAGCCCCAACCAGACGTCGTGCTCGTCTCAAACCCAGAAACCAGTAACAGTATTCTCACTTCACCAGTAAAAACGAGCTCACACAGTGAGCCCACAACCCCAGCTTGTGTAAACAGCCTCCCTTCAGATCCTCACAGCACCTCGCTGCATCTAGACAACAACGAAATACTTGGCGTCCAAAAGAAAAAGGTCCTTCTTGAGCACTCGCCCGATCATCCCGGAAAAATCAGACTGTCGGATGTAAGGCCAACATATAGCACCAATAATGGACCAATACCTGAAATAAACATGGTCCCAGCTGTGTCTGCGAAAAAGACAATAACGTTAGACAAAGCCTCGGAAATCGATTCGCTATCGCCGGGTTGTAAAGTATATGCCAATATTGGTGAAAACACCTACGACATTGTTCCAGTAAAAGACGATGCCGGGGAGGGAGTGGCTCCCAGTAGGAAGTCGCAAATGCCACACGGTTCTCCAAACATGTCCAATAACTCGCCTCAAAGAAAGAAAAAATCAAAGCTAGATCAGGAGGATCACTATGAACTCATCATGGATGGAAAGACCTTTTACGTGTGCATTGTGTGCAAGCGTCCCTATGTGTGCCTGACGAGCCTCAGGCGGCACTTTAACACTCACTCGTGGGAACGAAAGTATCCGTGCCATTACTGCAACAAGGTTTTTGCCCTGGCCGAGTACAGAACCAAACACGAAATCACGCACACAGGCGAAAGACGGTACCAGTGTTTACTGTGCAATGAAATGTTTCTCAATTATCAGATATTGTCCACCCATTGCAAGCAAATGCACAACCAAGATCCTTCGGGAAGGAAAGAGAAAGATGACTCTTGCAACAACTTGTATCGTCTGCTGCCTTGTAAAACGTTGCAGTTCAAACCATATTCCTTTGTGTCCGAGGAGTCGGGGGGGATTCCGGTGATCAATGAAGATGGGATTGTCCAACATGTAAACCCCGACAAAGAGCACTTTACCAACCAGCCACTTCCATCTAGCCAAAACAAAGCACTGAGCTGGGATGACATCTTTGTAGAATCTGAAGCACAAAACAGGCCGATGGCTCACGTTCAATCAGGACAACGGCCTGTCGACCAAATAAATGCCGAAACCACGAACGAATTTGAGTTTGTTATACCAGAGACGTACTGAGCATGCTCGTTCACTCCTCTGGCTCAGGTGCCTTGCTCATTTGTTCGTGTTTAAATTTGCGGTGCAGGTTCTGTGGACCATTTGATTGAAAACTCAACTCCAGTATCCATAAACTGAAAATGGAAAATTGTTTCAAGGTGCTTTAATGTATATTTAGAATCATTTGTTACTTAGAGCTGGATTACAGTTCAGTTTCACAGTCCATTATTGAATCTTAATAATGCTTCGTCAGACAATATGACAAATTAGATAATACATATTTTATGTACAGCTACATTAGATCTGTGTAGAGCTGACCTTTTATCATTTTTTTGTTCCCTTTTATGTTATGGACAGTACAACCATGTTGGATGTAATTTGTAGGGATCAAGTACAAACTTGCAGTTTATTTTTTACAAATATGTAACTTTATTGTGTAAATGCTTTTTGGAAGGGTTACATAAATCCTAATTCCAAAATCAAATGTAACAGTGAAATCAGTTTTTAAGGCTAAAAACAATGAAAAAGACGCTAACATTGTTTTAATTTTCTTGTCGGCATATTGTAGTTTTTAATAATTGTTTGGCACTAGTTAGATCAGTGTTAATGGCAGGTTCTGGTCATGCGATAAAAAATGGTTTGAATGTTTGTATTTATAGTTTTTAATGACTGTCAAGCAGTTTTTAAGAAGGATGGAGTAAATATATGAAATGTTTATGTCATCTGTCCATTAATTATGTTTTGAGGTTGTTTATTTATATTACATTATGAATATTTGGACCTGAAGATTAAATATTCATCCCTCGTCCGGGCATGTCTAGAAAAACAAGATACTGAAATGTCCAGGGTAATCAAAGAGTAATGTTGGTAATACAAAGGACCTCTCTTTTTATTTTGTATATACATGTATATCATTTTTTACAATTATTTTTTCAGCATAGTTTTATAATTAATTAGCTTTGTGGGCTGTGAGAAGAATCTGTGAATACAATGAGATTCCTTCAGTCAGAACTAGTGCTCTAACACCATAATCATGTACATAATAGTACTAAAGACCTTCATTTTAACAGTTTCTTCCCTTTTGGAAACTATTTATTATTAGGTCTTAGTGTGATATTGAATGAAATAAAACTTTGAAGAACATACACATGTATTTCTTTTATTTCCAAGAGCATCATGAAAGTGATTTGTATTTTCCAGTATGATAACCACCAGTCAATGATATGAGCATTCCTGCCTCTCTATTATATCAGAGTGGATCTTGTCCACCAACATATTATGACGCATCAGTTCATGATTAGAATCTGTAATGTACAGGTTCCACATGATGCGGGAGAAAATGGATTCAATGTTCAAATGCCGGTGGACATATTTGGAAATGCATGTGTGTTAATGAAGCAAAAAAAAAGTCCAGATATACATTTCATATTTAATACTGAGCTGAACTATCAGTCTTTCATTTTAAGATTTTAACATCAAAGGTAAACAATGCTTTCATGTAACATGAATGTGATCAAAAATGAAGGATTGACGCAAAGATCTTACTTTATAGCATGTGGCTGTAATATATTCACCAGTTGCACTTTAACATCAACCAGTAAGTCATAAAATTGTTGAGTTTGATGTAATATCTCTACTCACTTCAGTAAAGGACAACGTTTTTGTATGTAAAGTACAGTGTATAGACTTGACACTCACAGTGAACACACGACTGGATGAAAAGGAGATCACTACAAGTCTTAAGACTCAATTCTGTTGTTATGAGAAGGCGGTTTGATTGTTCGGTTTATGTACAACATGTACAGCATTGCACACACACACACACACTGATATCATATTTGCAATATGGAGAGACTTCTGTTATTACGTAGTGAACAATTAAGTGTTTAAATTCATGTATGTTTATATAATGGTTACTCCTTTTTTACATTCGGTAAGTCCTGTCATGTCTAGACAGAAACAAAATGGCAGATGAATGTGAGATGTACAGGTTTTTAAAGTCCTCACATTCTTGTAAGAGCTTATTACTGTGCATAAATCAAGCAAAATATATTTTTGTCACAAAAGATTATTTGAATTTGTGACGATTTGTGTGCTTGACAATGCAAAAGAAACACCACACATTACAGGTTAGATCTTTGATCCTAATGAAGCACTCAGGACAAAAAGTAAGATTCAGCCTAAATATATGTACAGTTTTTGCAATCTAGCTGCCCGAAACAGTTACAAATAACTCAAGTAATTACGTAGAACTGTGTGAATACAGTAAATTCTGAAGACTATAAAGTGCAAATCAATTGCGAGATAAGATAAGAGACTCATCCTCGTGCTGAGGGAGCAGAGGTGACGCAAAACACTTTGTGCCGCTCTGGAAGGGAGTAGTTCACATTATGGATTTACGCAGAGGAATCACAAGTAGGAGACCCACAGAGGTTACCTATAACAGGAAGAGGTGGCAAACCAGGTAAAGCTGTACTGGAAACGGACACACATTTTAAGGCTTATCTGTGAACAGTCTTGATCTCATAGTCAGGCCAGTTGTTATAGTCCTCTTGGATTGAGGCTTTATAACACGAATATTTTCCACATCAGGTTTGTTGACTTGAGCGAATCTTGTCATGGTTTAATGTTGCATATTACATTTGCTGTATGGTGATGAATGCCTGCGGTTAATGCTGTAGTCTCTCTATACTTAACCTGTTGCACAGGTGAGCCTCTTCTGCAAAGGTTGTTCATTCAGAACAATGATTGTTCAATGATGTGGTAAACTAATATCCAAAAATGCCCAAAACCAGTTCTCTCTTGACAGGAAAATGTCTTCCTCAGACTGGTCCCTTAGGGGCTGTATGGTGGGGGCTTCTCATCAGGTTGGTAATAAGGTGGAGAATAACGAGGTGGGATCATATTTGGCCACATGTGACTAGCTCCAGACTGGGAATCATCAGACATACCTGAAGAGTCAGGAAACAAGCTGGCACCCTGTAAAGACACAATAGCAGACATGTTCATAGCATATACACTTAAAACATATAAAGAATAATCTCTAAGGCTCTCATTCAGGGTATTACCATCAACTAAAACCATTAAAAAATGCCAATATTTAAATAAATGTTAGCTGAAAACAAAAAAATATATATATTTTTTTTCCAGCTAGTTGGCAAGGCACCATTTTTCATTTTTGTTTAGTTAAAGCTGAAGTACTAAAATAACTAAATAAACTAAAACTAATAAAAAAAATTAAAGGGTTAGTTCACCCCAAAATGAAAATTCTGTCATTAATTACTCACCATGTCTTTAAAAAAATTTGGACTAAACTGCTCAATTCATATGGATTAGTTTTACAATCTCTTTATGAACTTTTTGAAGCGTCAAAGTGGTAGTTGTGTGGGCTGTCAGTGGAGGGACAGAAATCATTTAATATTTCTTCATTTGTGTTTCAAAGATGAACAAAAGTCTTAGGGGTTTGGAACGACATGAGGGTGAGTAAATGATGACAATTTTTTTCATTTTTGGGTGAACTAACCCTTAAAAAATATTATATACATTAAAAAAACTAATAAAAATGCCAAAAAACACACAACAGAACAACTAAAACATTATTACTAAAACATTTTTTTTTTCAAAATATCCATAAAAACTATAGTATATTAATAATAGTAAAATAACACTGCTCTCAGTAAATTGTCTTTTTTGCTTATTGTTTATTTGCATACATTTTTAAAAATAATTAATTGCATTAAGTTCAAGTAAACTTGTTAAATGACAGGCATTATATATATATATATATATATATATATATATATATATATATATATATATATACTAAAGCATGCAACACAACGTGGGCAATTACCTGAAAGTCATAGGCAGTGTATGGAGGTAAGCAGGGGGCAGTGTTGTAAAAAGAGTTGTTAGAGGTGGTGGGGCCAGGAGGCTCTGGGGGTGGAGGAACAGGGAGAGGTTCTGGCTCACAGGAATCTGGTGCTGCTGTAGGCATCTTCAAAAAAGAAAAAAACCAATGAATGTCACAGGTTCTCACTAATCATACAAAATGCACCTATATTATATGAACAAAAGTATTACAACTGGGATTTTAATGACATCGCATTCTAAATACATGGACATTAATATGGAGTTGGTCCCCCCTTTGCAGCTACAGCTGCATTTGTGAGGTCAGGTACTTATGTTGGACGAGAAGGCCTGGCTCGCAATCTCCATTCCGGTTCATCAAAAAAAGGTGTTGGATGGGGCTGAGGTCAGTTTGGGCCAGTCAAATTCTTCCACACCAAACTCATCCAATCATGTCTTTATGGACCTTTATGGATTGTTCCTGTCTGCTCCTGTCTGCCTCGCTGCTCAGAGTGGTTTGCGTCTGTAACTCCATATAGCTTTGTTTTGAATCTCTTACTATCATTCATTGTTGTTTATATTATCATTACCATATATC
Organism: Ctenopharyngodon idella; assembly: GCF_019924925.1. NCBI lineage: Eukaryota > Metazoa > Chordata > Actinopteri > Cypriniformes > Xenocyprididae > Ctenopharyngodon > Ctenopharyngodon idella. Next base: position 8,778,730 of record NC_067233.1, on the reverse strand, counting down.
TAATATTGCCTATCACATTAATCTGACGTCGCTAGCTTTTAATCTTAGCTTTGAATCTTTTAATCTAAATCGCTATCACAACGTGTTTGCATTTCGCTAGCTTGTTAACTTGTCATCATTCTCTCGCGCGCTCCTTTTTCTACGCGTTCATCAAACAGCTGTGATAAGTCGGACCACTCTACAAACACGGTGAGTCAAGTCATCCTCTCCTTCTATTGCTACTTGCTCTGCCTGTCACATGCATAGTATAGCTTTCTCTGTCAGTGACGAGGGATTTACATGTCATAAATGTAGGGAAATAGTCAGGCTGACAAAGAAAATCTCAGAATTAGAGACACGCATCCAAACTTTAATTAAGGATAATAAGAATGCAAGGGCTTTAGATACTGTTTTGGATGTGACTAGCTTAGTGAACTCTGTACATTGTTCGGTTCCGGCTGTAGAGCCCGTGCAGCAGGGCAACTGGGTAACGGTGAGGCGGCATAGCCGCGGAAAACACCACACTTCCGTTCCAATGAGAACATCAAACAGGTTCTCCCCACTCAGTGACGCACCCACTGAGAATCCTGTCCTAGTTATTGGCGATTCTATTACACGGAATGTAAAAATAGAGACACCAGCCACCATAGTCACATGTTTGCCGGGAGCCAGAGCACCTGACATCAAAGCAAATTTAAAAGTGCTGGCTAATGCTAATCGTAAATACTCTAAAATTATTATTCACGTCGGCACTAATGATTTTCGACTTCGCCAGTCGGAGATCACTAAAATTAACATTAAAGAGGTGTGTGAACTTGCAAGTACAATGTCAGAAACAGTAATTTGCTCTGGTCCCCTTCCTGTTCGTTGGAGTGATGAGATAGCAGATTATCATCATTCAATGGCTGGCTGTCTAAGTGGTGTCTGCAGAATAACATAGGTTTCATAGACAATTGGAAAAGATTTTAAAAACTTCCTTTCTATCAAAAATACTAGAAAAGGCAGTACCATCACTACTATGTTCCTTTTTAGAAAGAAATGGTATCTGTGAGGATTTCCAGTCAGGATTTAGATCGTACCATAGTACTGAGACTGCTCTCATTAGATTTACTAATGATTTGCTCTTATCATCAGATCGTGATTGTATCTCTCTATTAGTGTTACTGGATCTTAGTGCTGCATTTGACACTATCGATAACAACATTATTTTAAATAGACTCGAAAATTATGTTGGCATTAGTGGAATTGCACATGGTTCAAATCATACTTATCTGACCGTTATCAGTTTGTAGTAGTAAACAAAGAGATGTCTTATCGATCACAAGTTCAATATGGAGTACCGCAAGGCTCAGTACTAGGACCGTTGCTTTTCACTCTGTACATGCTACCCTTGGGAGATATCATTAGGAAGCATGGCATTAGTTTTCACTGTTACGCTGATGATACACAGCTCTATATTTCTTCGCAACCTGACGAAACTTACCAATTCACAAAATTTACGGAATGCATAGCTGATATAAAAAATTGGATGACCAGTAATTTCCTACTACTAAATTCAGAAAAAACAGAGATTCAAATTTTTGGACCAAAAACTTCTTCACGTAATAACCTAAAATACTGTCTAATACTTGATGACTGCTCTGTTAAGTCTTCGTCGTCAGTTAAGAACCTGGGTGTGCTCTTTGATACCAATCTTTCATTTGAAAGCCATGTTTCTAGCATCTGTAAAACCGCATTCTTCCATCTTAAAAATATATCTAAACTATGACATATGCTCTCAATGACAAATGCAGAACAGTTAGTTCATGCATTCATGACCTCAAGGCTAGATTACTGTAACGCTCTACAGCTCGTACAAAATGCAACAGCTAGAGTTCTTACTAGAACTAGGAAGTATGACCATATTAGGTTCTGTCAACACTGCATTGGTTTCCTGTTAAACATCGTATAGATTTTCAAATCTTGCTAATTACTTACAAAGCACTAAATGGTTTAGCTCCCCAGTACCTGAGCGAGCTCTTAATGCATTATAGTCCTTTATGTCTATTGCGATCTCAGAATTCAGGCCAGTTGATAATACCTAGAATATCAAAATCAACCGCAGGCGGTAGATCCTTCTCTTATTTGGCACCTAAACTCTGGAACAATCTTCCTAGCATTGTTCGGGAAGCAAAAACATTCTGTCAGTTTAAATCTAGACTAAAAACGCATCTCTTTAACCTGGCATACACATAACACATTATCAATTTATGTTTTCAAATCCGTTAAAGGATTGTTAGGCTGCATAAATTAGGTCAGCCGGAACCGGGAACACTTCCTATAACACCAGATGTACTCGTTACATCAGAAGAAGAATGGCATCTATGCTAATATTAGTCTCTCTGTTTATCCCGAGGTTTACCGTAGTCAGCCAGATCCAGGCCGTATCCAGGTGAGATCGAGGACCTGCGCCTTGACATGACCACAACGCAGCCCTGAAGTGTCAGCAGAGATTGAGTCAACTAGATGATCCACTGTGAAGGCCTCATCGACACGACAGCCAGTGGCACAGTTCCTCAACAAACCGTCCATACCGGCGCGATGAAAATGATCCTCAACTGGATGGAACTGGAAAAAATACTTTGACTGTTGTGATCCTATCAGATTCTTATTATGATTCAGGCAGCATTCATAAAGCACTGTTCACTGTTGGCCAGAGGAGAACTGGCTCCCCGACTGAGCCTGGTTCCTCCCAAGGTTTTTTTTATCCATTTTAACACCTGTTTGCCACCTGATGTCACCTGTTGGAGTTTGGGTTCCTTGCCGCTGTCGCCTTTGGCTTGCTTAGTTGGGGACACTTGACATTTGATATTCAACAGTGTTCTGATCTGCCTGCATTGACACCATTGTATGCAAACTGAACTGAGTTGGATGATGACATCACTGTTTACTCCAGTGCTGATATGGATAAATTAACTAAATTAATAACTACTGATTCTTACATCGGAATGAATCAATACTGAATTTACTTAAGATGGATAATGACACCATTTTCTTTAAGAGCTGCTGTGCAGCCAAAATTATATACCAGTTATCACTGTAAAGCTGCTTTGACACAATCTCAAAGCTATATAAATAAAGGTGACTTGACTTGACCTTGCTTTGTACACTGGGGCATAGTCATGCTAAGGCAGACAAGAGCCTTCCCCCAACTGTTCTCACAAAGTTGGAAGCATTGCATTGTCCAAAATGTCCTGGCATCCGCCAAACCCAGACTCATCCATCAGATTGCCAAACAGAGAAGCGTGATTCATCACTTCACAGAACATGTTTCCACCGCTTCAGAGTCCAGTGATGGCATGCTTTACACCACTCCAGTCCATCTGATGCTTGGGATTGTACTAAGTGATGTGAGGCTTGCTTGCAGTGGTCTGCCATGAAAACCCATTCCATTAAGCTCCCGTCGCACAGTTTTTGTGCTGATATTAATGCCAGTGGAAGTTTGGAACTCTTCAGCTATAGAATCAGCAGAGCGCTGGCGACTTTTATGCGCCTCAGCATTCGGTGACCCCGCTCTGTGACTTTGTGGTCTTCCTCTGAGTTGCTGCTGTTCTTAAACGCTTCCACTTTCCATTGACCATTTACAGTTGGAATTTCTAGCGAAATTTTACAAACTGACTTATTGCAAAGGTTGCATCCTATCACAGTACCATGCTTTAATTCACTGAACTCTTCAGAACAACCCACTTTTTTTACAATTGTTTGTAAATGCATGGCTAGACTAGATGGTTAGGTGCTTGATTTTATCCACCTGTGGCAATGGTTCTGATTGAAAAATCAGAATACAATAATTAAGAGTTGTGTCCCAATACTTTTGTCCATATAGTGTATATAAGTTGTTTGCACTGCATTTCAATCTCACCATGTCCTTGAATCCCCCCAGCACTGCGGCAGTGATGATGCCCAGAAACAGAGCTACAATGTTGAGGATAGTAGCAGACCACAGCAGGTGGTACAGGTGCACAACATCCTGGCAGCTCCGCACCTCTGTGTACTCATGGTACCCTCCTCGCAGTTCCACTCGACTGAGATGGTGAGGAGAAGAAATGTATTATAGCAAAAGAGATTCATAAAAGAAATAAGATACATACTGGTGACAGGCAGAGCAACAAAAAAGGTAAAGCATGGCAGCGATTCATGCAAAACAATAGAAAAAAAAACATCTGCATACCAGTGCACATCACTCTTAAGAAGAGCATGAAATGGATAAATATATCCAATCTCCTTATTTAACCTCACTGTCATCAAAGACCCTTTACACGTAACCTAAATTATTGCTGTCTCTCCTCACCTGTGAAACAGGAACCAAAGAACGCTAAATCTTAGTTCCTTTCATTTCATCAATAAAGTAACTGTACATGAAGTACAGCGACCGTATGCAGCCACACTTAGTAGTTTAACAACAACAAAGAATGGGCTGTCAATGTCATTGAGGGGCTGAAAGTGGAAAGACCTACTTCCAAATCATGGAGGATTTCCTAAATTTTTTCAAAACATCTTTATTCTGAAGTCCCATAAGAGGATGCTCTCTGAAACATAAATAAACACAAACGTTCTTTCGAACAGAGCTGAATTTCAGGGATAGAAGCACACACCATACAAGCAAATATAAACCAGAACTTAAGCAAGGTAAAACAAAGCATAGTTGTTGTTTTTCAGATCCGCCTGTTTGCAGAAAATATTCTAGGAGGGATATATCCAAATGGGACTCGCTCACACACACATACTTGCCACAGTTGTAAAGGTCACAGCAGTAGCAGGTGTTGCTCTTCACACGCAGGTTACAGGAGACCCGAGATGCAGTTTGACAGTGGACCTGCAAGGCAGACATGTTTTCAGAATGGGATCCCACTATAACAGTACATAACCCTCAAATTCAGAGGCCTGTAAGCTGGTGAAAGCACTTCTCTCAGGTTGGCGACTCACATCTAAATCAAACGCAGTCCCACTGGAGTAATATTCACATCGGCCAGCATATAGAGGTTTGAGGTCCTTTAAAACAACAACAGCAGTATGCCATGACAGAGCTTTATCTGAAGAAATGCATTTTACAATAACATGGTGTGGAAGTACTTACTATATGTCTTGCAGCAAAAACGCCATCCACTATAGCACAACAGAAGGCTGCCACCACACCGAAGCTGATGAAGACAATGGAGGCCACCAGCTGTAAGCAGAACAGCAATGTCAACATATTCACATGTTGCAGTGGCTCAATGCACGTGCATTCACACCTGAGCACTACTACTACTACAACGTACAATTTCCTTATAGATACAGATTAAAGTGGTTTGTGTAAGATCTTAGGAATATGCGTCTGTTATGGGACATGGAGATAGTGTGGTCTGATTGGATTATTTCGTAGTACCACTTCACTGATATCACTGCCTTTTCACAACCAGCTATTTAGATAACAGTCACTCCATTTTGTCTGTAATCTAAAGCACTTTGCAGAGGCATCTTTCTTGTGGCTTTGTATAATACAGGACAAATAAACACATTTAACTGCCCATATCTGATCAATAATGCCATTTTGAGTGTTATTCTTGATATAATATAATCTAAATAAATCCATATTAAAATAATGAATTCTCTCCTAGAACAATTTTTTTTTCCAAAATAAAATTTGTATATACATTTTATATAGATTTTTAAAGAAATTAAAACTTTTATTTAGCAAGGAATTGATCAAAAGTGACAGTAAAGACATTTATAATGTTACAAAAGATTTTAAATAAATGCTGTTCTTTTGAACTTTCTTTTTTATCAAATAATCCTGACAAAAAATGTATCAATTTCAGTTTTTAACATAAGAATGTTTCTTGAGCATCAAATCAGCATATTAGAATGATTTCTGAAGGATCATGTGACACTGAAGACTGGGGTAATAATGCTGAAAATTTAGTTTTGCCATCACAGGAATTAAATTACATTTTAAAATTTAATGAAATAGAAAAGTTATTTTCAATTGTAATAATAATATATTTTTATCAAATAAATTCAGCTTTGGTGAGCATGAGACTTGGTGACAAAAGATTATTTATATTTGAATTATACAATTTATGTTATCTTTGTAACAATATGAGTGAAAAGTTTAATAAAAAATTAATATACATTTCAGAATGTCTTAGTATTTGGTTTGTCTCCCTTTTGCTTTAATGACTTCAGCACTCAGGCAGCTGGGTAAAACCTGATGATCATGTTCTCCAGCATGATTTGATAATGATCCAAAGATCATCTTGTGCTTTAATAGAAACAAGAACATCTGACCGTCTGTAGAAAAGGATTTGACATGCTCAATTCAACAAATTTGTTTATTTGATTAGTGACCTAGAAATAGTGCAGAAACGTCATAACGCTTCTTTACTGTTTTACATTGTTCAAAAACTAACCATTGTTTATTTCCAGCTTTTTGCAGATTTTCAAATTCTCCGAATTCTGGACCTCACTATATTTGCTCTAACCACTTCCACTATAAGGCTGGGTGGAATGTGTATCCTGCACTCATCCAGCAGTAAGTGTTCCTATGCGTCTATGATCTGGCCAGCCATGCCATCCTCATGCATACTTTATTTGGATTGTGGAACCTCCTATTCCCTCTGCAATGCAATGGCTTCTGAACATTCCTGCCTGGACATCCATCCCGCTCCCCTTACACTGAGCTATTTCTGGGTGCATCTCACCACAAGGCCTGCAACATGCCCTGCTATTCGAGCTCAAACCTGTGAGCCTTTTCTGCCATTATGATGACTAAAAACAAGCAGTTGATTCTTGAAAATGTGTTTGTTTCTGCAGGCATTTGGTTAAAAATGTCAATTGAGTGATGGAATGCACAAGCACAGAATCCAATATGAGCAGTGTAATGAAAGACTCCTTACCATCTGCCTCTTATTCTCTATCAAATGGGCGCCAATGATTCCCAGAAAGGACCCGAAGCCGAGCTGAAAATATCACAGGGTGAAATTCTGTCACGATGCAAGTCTATGTAAAATATGAACCTATTTCAAAGTCTTAAGGGTAGATGACTTCACTCAATTACGATCCCACATACAATTTCCCGTTCCCACAAAGCCTTTAGTCTTTCTCCAAGCAGTACAGTTTATTTTATACTGTGGTCAATGGCCAAGTTAAGAGCTATATATGCAATCTGGCCATGCCACTAGCATATAGTATTTCAAAACAGTCAGTCCCTGCGGAATACCAGGAAAACACCTGTTACTTGTACAAAACATTATGGAGTATTATTTAAGCTTGCATGTTTCTCCAAGAGTGTTGAACATAATGATACTAGCTGTTGAATAATGAATGAATGATTTCACTCAGTTCAGCCTTACAGTAATGAGGTAATGGCCACCGGTCACATGGTGGGCCAAGCGGAAAATAATTAAACATGAGGCCTTTTCCTCCCCACAGTGCTTTACATCACAAAGCCATTTATAGACCAAGAGAATGGTTTGCAGTCTGTTCAGTGCACGACTATAACATTAGCAACATACTTACAATCACTCCTGGATAGTAGCCACCAACAGTTATGTTTTGTGTCCTGGTGGTAGCGGCAAGACCAAAGACCAGGATGAGTATGGAGACGATTAGGAGCATCACTGTTACTATGATGGACTTTCTTTTCCTCCTCTTAAATGATCCTGTAAAAGACAATGGAGTAGGAAGATGCAACAGCACAACACGCCCTTCCCTTGGGCAACATTTTGTTACTCACTGTCTTATTTTAGGCACGTTCGTTTTGAGGTAAAACAAAACAAAACAAAACAATCAGTGTATTTGGCCCCTTGGATGTCTATAGTATCTGCAAAGACACTACCACAACCCAGAAACCCAGATAAATGTAGGTACTAGGTGATGTAATATGAGGATTTTCTATCACTAAACAAAAGACATTTTAACCTTAGGTAGCATTCGAAAAATAATATTCCACATATGGTTGTGTATTTTCATGAACATTATCAATAAATGTTCCATCGACATTCGTTGGGGACATCCGAGACACGTATGAATGTAGGTTACGGGACGCTTATTTCTCTGTGGTGCACTGCAAGCCTGTTCTAATAATCACGATGAATAAATGTAGCTAATCGCATTTGACCGTAAATACAAGCGTAAATTGTCCTCCGTGAGACTATAATGGTCTGTAGTCGCAGTGAATGCCATTGACCTTGTACTTACCCATCGCATCAGAGATAGGTATACCGCTGCCTTGCGCATTCAGCCCCGCTGGCATTGTAACGTCAGGATATGCAGCATTAGCTGCAGTTATGACTTCAAGTCAAAAACAAAGAACGTAGTCAATGAGACAATGATGCCTTCCCTCAGAGTTAATGACTGGAAACTCTTTTTTTGCCGTGGCATTCTCTGACACCATTCGCCCCCCTTCTAACCACTCTTCTCTCATCAGCATCTGGGTCTGTTGTTCATGAATCCGCTGCCCTCATCCCTTCAGCAGAACGCCGCACGGAGCACAGCACTGCGCATGCGCAAGACAGAACCCCTCGCTGCTTGAGTGGGTCACGAGCAGTAGTGATTGGAAGTGCGACTCATTTCGATTCGGTTCTTTCGAACAATCCGTTTCAGACTGGTTAAAAAATAGATTCAGAGGTTCTTTACGTCATGGCGTTGTCACTGGCATCCCTGAATAACACGCTTTAAACTTATGAAGTCAGACATGAATTTTTGTTAATAATTTCATGTTTCCTGGCGATTTGTTGCAGCCATGATTCAGCTTACAAAAGCTCACAGTCATTTAGAACCTAAAGATAATTTTCACTCACAATAAACAATACTACCATCAAATTACATCGTTCTTATGGGAATGTTTTAATAAAATGCTATTTATTTATACTTTCTTTCGTTTGTGTAGTGATAAAAATGTCATAAAAAAGAAACGATATTCTTTCAATCCATCAGTAAATCCAATGGTTCACTCAGCTCACTCATCAACATTTCCAAAACACTTGATTCAATGATTCGGTACCTCGAGATTCAGTCCTATTCGTGAACGTTTTTCATTAAAATAATCAATCTAAAAAAGAGCAACAAAATGTATACAAGAACTTGTATGTAGTTGCTGCAGTGTAGAGGGAATCGCTACATAATTCTGCATATATTATGTTCTTTATAGAGAAATTCGCTTTAGAATAATTATCTCACCTGACACACGCCTACAGACAATTAGGCTACTCATAGCTATCTAAAACAGACTGGATTTCATGAAAATACTTCAAGAACGTTCAATATAATCTAGAGATTAAGAATTTTGTGTAGCTAGCTTTCTCGACTATTTTGAATGTCTCCACCCTGTTGAAAAAAACAGTATATGTTGGTTACGGTATGCTGGTTTGATTTGGTTTATGCTGGTCCTATGCTGGTCCTGGATCAGTTTAGGAGCAGCATGGACCAGCATAGGACCATTTTAGGACCAGCATAGGACCAGCATGGACCAGCACTTGACCAGCATAAACCAGCTCAAACCAGCATACCAGTTTCAAAACCTACCTTAACCAACATATACTGTTTTTTTTTTTCAACAGGGCAGAACTTGAAAACATCAAAGTAATGAAATTGCGCCATCAACTGGTCTTGTGAACAAACACAAATAAGTTTTAAAAATAAAAATGAATATTTCTGATGGGTTTTGCAACAAGTTCTGATTAAGTCCCCTCAGTATTTTTTAATTTGATTTGATTTAATTCTTTACATGTCTGCATTTTTGTTTATTTTATTGTTCACTCGTGCAGTTTGACACACAACAGGCTCCTTATTTTGGAAAAAGTAGCTAAACCATTGTTTATATCGATAGTTGTATCTCACACACTCAAATATGAATAAAATGATTCATTCAAAACGTGTGAAATTAGGCTAAACACTGTGAGCCATATATGTGATTTCAGTTTTATGTTGCGTTTTTGCTTATACTTTGCTTACTATTGCTACCTACAGAGTTAGGCTACCTACATAAAATACTTAATATAAGCTAGTTGTAGGGTATTTAGGTAAAAGGAATTGAATGGAAGTTAATAGATGCTTCCACCCTCAATCTTTACGCAAGCAATCAAAACCACTAGAATACTGCTTAGACTAGACCTTTCTTGTTTCTGTAAGGAAATAAAACGAAACGTAACATTAATATATTAACCTCTGTTCTTCCAGCCTAGGTTTGTCACGAAGTAAATGATTGCATTTACTCGTTTCAGTCCTTGATGGTCTTTCTTTGAATGACCTGCTCTCCACCAAAGAAAGCAGAAAGAACCAGACAAGACCGAATTTTCCATGACGCGAGTTCTTTTCAGGTTTAAAAAAATCAGCGGGTTTAGGGAGCTCAACGTGATCTGTGTACAAATATTAAGCTTGATGACAACTTTATGAATTTATTACGCTTTTGACGCCAACACAAACCAAAGCGGGCCCATATTTCACAATTTTTCGTTCTCCTTAAATCATTATAATGCGCGTGAATAGCCTACTCCCTCCAGTTTAACAACCCAGAGAGTCAATGGGGATTGTTTAGTGAGGTGTCCTGCATACTAAACCTCAGTTTTAATGTAGTTGCTGATGCAGTACTTAGTGATTGACAACGGCAAATGTAGATCAGAACAGAAACTTATAAAGCTGTGGGTCTTTGCATAGAGCTTGTTTCAGCAGACAATGAGACTATGTGGTGTGCGTGTGCAGAATTCCACACAACACCAAACGAAGCTGCTGCCAAAAAAACTCCACTTTGTATCCCACCCCCACTTTCCCTCTCCAGCTCAACTCCATTCACTATGATGCTCGACTCCTAGCAAGAAGCTCCTCCGCACCCGACATCCGTTGTAAGAGGAAAACTCAATGAAATTCACGAACACTTCTTGACCAGAATTAACGTTTGTTCAGCCAGCGTGAAGTGAACCTGAAGACATCACCTCAGTGCCTTCATCAAGACATTATTTTGGGGGGGCACTTTGCGCATTAAGGTTTTCCTTCCCTCCCCCTTTTCTTTCCTGAAGACATTGAAACATTCTCTTATCATCTTCATTTTTAAAAAAAAAAAGAAAAAATATTGAACAATTATTTGACACAGTTTTTGACTTCCTTGGACTGCTGCAGATTTGATTCGTGGATTGAAATCTCTCAGTAAATCGCTTGGACCGCTCGTATATGTGATTGGTTTAACAAGTACCTTTATTCTTCAGTGAGAGATCATGGAGCGCGACTCTACCGCGGGAGGGGCGGAGGACCTGCTCCTGGAGGACAAAGTTTCAAAACTGGCAAGTGACCATAACCACAATGCACCAGAGTAATGTGGTTACTTTTGATTAGGGATGAGGGCATTGTAATGACCATATCTTGCTGGATTTAGTGCTCTATAGCCTTCACTATAAAGTAGTAAACATTATAGTAGCTACCGAGATAAACGTGGTTTTACCCCAAATGTTTTGTATCATTTTTTAAACTCATTACTGGTGCAGAAGGAGTATCACCAAAAGCGTTTCACCTGCTCATCATTGTTTAGGTAAATGAACATTGGCAATTATTCATCATTAGTATAATTAAACTTTGTTATATTGTAATAGAGGCATTTGAAATAACTCAAGGAGCTGTTAAAAATGACTATTACTGATGTAACCGGATGTAGGCAGGTTGACTCCGTCATTTTACATATATTTAGTTCGTTAACAATGCATTAATGTTTATGTATACAGCATGAAATGTAGAAATGAACATTAACCTAGATTAATAAACGCCTCAAAAGAATATTCCACCAGTTTTTAAAGTGTATTTTATGTTCGCCTGATATTGAGAATGAGTGTGTAACATCTGGCTGAAGAGTGACCCTGCAGATCTTCTGCAGCTGTGAGAGGTTAGATCTCCCAACATGGGTCAGCGAGTGTGTGGGTCCTCTTCTGCCTCTCATAGATCAATGGGATTCTGAAACTTCTTTCATTCACACTGAATGAGATCCTACACTTGCTTTTCACTGTTTTGAAGATAAATATTTGTCTCCTGACCTTTTTTTAAGAGCATCAGACAATATTATCCACATTAAAGTGAGTTTTTAAGTGTTTAATGCTTGTTGTGTTGGACTTTTTTTTACACTACTCGCACTGTGTGATTCAGAAACGTATTTGCGAATACTATTTTTCAACTTTCCATGTTGTCTTTAGCGTGCAGGATCACTTCATAAACACGAACTAGCTGAGGCCATGGAAGTGGAACAGGAAGGACTGGTAGAACATCAGCCTCTGGAGCAGGATGACCTTAACTTTGAGAAATGGAAGCCCAAGCCAAAGCCCAAGAGGACGCTGCATGAGAAAATCGACGACCTAAAGACTTACCTGTGGAATGCAGAAACTAAGGAGTTTATGGGCCGCTCAGGGAAGAGCTGGAGTGAGTAACAAGACTAAATTCTATTTGAATGTACAAAATGAGATAGCAGTTTTAATGGCAAAACAAAGGCTATTTGTCTGTGGGTGAGGGAGTGCATCTAAATTGTACTTGGACTGTAAACAAAGTCTTTAATTAGTGAGGTCTTGCTGTAGAAGCAAAGGCAAGTGAGACCATTGCTTATTGTTTTTGCTCATTATCTTCCATTTTAGTGGAGTAATTTGTAGTGGGAATGAGTTGTGGGGATGAATTGTGCTTCTGCAGTGTGTGTGTGTGCGTGTACACGCTGTCACGGTGGGTGCATGTGTGTCCAAGCTTACTGTTTACTTAGGTGCACAGATAGCTTAGAGACATCTTGACAAAAACAGACTGCCTGGGGAATGGTCCTCAGTGGGAGAGCGATGTCACAGTCCCTTTGCTGGCCCGGGATCACATTCCATTTACCCCTACCGTGCTTTCCTCTCCCTCTTTCCCAAAGCCCCCTTGACCTCCAGATCTCCTCCAACACACTCTCAGATCTATGGCGCAACTTAACATGTATTTTTTTTTTTTTTTGTCCGAGCTCAGAACTTTTTTGGCAGCGAGCATTTCCTGAAGACGTCCGATTATGACAGAGCAGCCAATCGCTGCCGTTAAACGTCTGGTTGCTGACCAACACAGCAAATTCCCATTGGGATGAGCACTCTAAACAGCAATATGAAAGTATCCTGGGGATAGCAGAGGGAAATGTCATTGCACCAATGCCCTCGTATTGAGCGCGGACGCCATGTTTGTCATAATGCAATGTCTCCATGCTTTACATGGGCATGATATGATGGGGAATGTGCTTGAGGTGGATTAAATAAACAGCCGTAGTCTTCCTTAGAGCAGGGGAGGGGCTGCTGGAGTGCTGTGATGCGTGTCCCATGAAAGGAGAGTGCAGAGGCCTCACAATGCCAGAATGGGGTGATCGGGCTCCTTGGAGCTGGCCGTGGCTCTGTATGGCTGCAAAAGACCGTCACTATGATGGCAACCGGAGGTTCACTGTGTTCCTGAGTGAAAGGACAGCTGGGAGAATTTTCACTAGGCTCAAACAGAAAGGCCTTTGTGGCTGGGGGCTGCAGCTTGTCCCTGCAAAATTGTCTGCGCAGCAAAAGCCGCTTCGTTTGACGCCACGTCCCATTTGATCTGCTGTTAATGGAATCTTAATTAAAAACTAAAGGACATTGGCTGTGTTTGGCTTTTTTTTGTTAGCTCTCAAAGTTTCATTGACTTTAGTGTCTTGCACACTTCCATAATAGAAAGGTTATGGAAAAATGATTACTAACAAATGAAAAAGTTGAGTGTATATTGGTCAATTGATTGAAAGATACATACATACAGAAGAAAGGATTTCTTTTAGGACAAAATGTGTTGACCTGATCTCACATTCTATTTAAATACGTACAATGGGTTTCCTCAATGAAATCTTGCTTTTTCATTTTCTTTCAGGCCTTATTCTTCTCTTCTACTCAGCATTATACATTTTCCTCGCCGCCATGTTTGCTGGTTGTATGTGCTGCCTGATGTGGTCAATTAGTCCATATGCTCCCACCTACAATGACAGGGTGATGCCACCAGGTAGGAAAAATCAGCATTTTACTTTTTGAACTTTTATAGTATATAATTAATTAAAAGATTTACACAATATTTTTTATTTTATTTATTTTTAATAGAAATTATTTAATATGTACGTAATTTAAATCCTGTGACCCTACAACGGATCTGTATTAATAATTCTGATTAGAAATTGAGAATAATATTATATATATATATATATATATATAAATATATATTTTTAATTATAACAATAAAATATATATATATAACATTTTATTATACTAAATTGTGTATACAAACAAAATTCTAATACAGAAGCTCAAAACTATCATTCTTGAAGTTCACAATCTTCTCTGTCTCTTGGCAGGTATGACAATGTCACCTCATGTAGATGTAGCTCATGGGTTTGACATTGCTTTCAACGCCTCTGACCAAAAATCGTGGAAGAAGTATGCGAAAGCACTGGAAGCCCATTTGAAACGTAAGTCCAGCATGAGAGAACAAGTTGAGTTTGGTTTTACACTCTTTAATAGGGAAGATACGTTTTCTGTTCAGCAGGCACAGATTCAAATCACTCCAGCACGCCGTTTAACAAGTCCTGCTGTCTATAGAAATACTGACAAGGAGGGAAACCCTTTTGTGCACTCAGTGTAACTGCTCAGTGCTGCCAGGGCCCCACTTTTGTGCGGGCCTGTAAGTTGTAGAGGCCAGGCTGGGCAACAGCCATTGTTTGGTTAATATATGTTCTCTCTCTCTCTTTTTCTCTTCCATCTCTTTTATTACGGTTTCCCGCCATGGTTGTATCCAGCCTATGATGATAGAGTGCAGGATAGGCGGAACATTCCATGCGAAGGAAATACGTATTTCATGCAGGAAGACTTAGAGGAGAGTGCTGAGCGCAAGGCATGTCAGTTTAAGAGGTCCTGGCTAAAAGAATGCTCCGGCCTGCAGGACAGAGATTTCGGCTACTCGAATGGAAAACCCTGCATCATCGTCAAAATGAATCGGGTGAGATTATAAAAGTGTGGAACATGCTATACAAAAATTAATTTGTTTGCAGAACAAAGCTCCCCCCCCCCCCCACACCAAAAAAAAAAAAAAAAAAAAAAACTGAATAAAGCTCTAGTGCCATCTTGTGGTTAAGCCATGACTAAATGAACACATCCTTCAGTTTATAATGTAAATCAGTCCAGTCTCAATTGCTAGTTAAGTGCTATGTAAAATGCTTAACTGTTTTCTGACAGATTCTCGGGTATCTGCCTGGTCAAGGCACTCCAATAAACGTTACATGTGGAGTAAAGGTAATAACTAATGACTAATCTGTTTATAATAAGTTATTATAAAGTATAAAATTATTTTATAAGTTATAAAATAATGATACAATACATATATCCCAATTTCTTTGCCGTATTTGTCATTAAACTAACAATTTTGGATCTTCTCCAATGTTTTTTCCAGAAAGGGTCAACTGAAGGCCTAGGAGAAGTCAAGTTCTTTCCAGATAATTTTTTCAACTTGCGGTACTATCCCTATTATGGGAAACTGAGACATGTAAGTGATCCTATTTCATATCTCAGAATTCCTCCTAATTTAATAGCATTTCATAGCATTTTTCACCATTTCTACAAACAGGTGAACTACTCTTCCCCATTGGTGGCTGTGCAATTTTCTGGAGTCCAGTACGACACCCAACTACACGTTCAATGCAAACTAAACGGGAAGGGCATCATCAATGATTCACCAACTGACCGTTTCCTGGGTAGCGTGTCTTTCACTTTAGAAGTGGGTGCGTAGGATCACAGTAGACCTAGAGAAATTGAAATTAAAATTCTCAGAGTATGTTATAATGAATGAAATAGCACACTGGGTGCTGTCTTTACCTATTAGCCCTCTGATTATGCCTCCGGCAGCCACTGTGCTATTTGTGTCAGAGCTGTGTTACTACTCTACTTTTTCAAACAAGGGATTTCGCAGTAAGCAAAGACTGAGATTTATAGATCACATTCAGTAACGTAACATTCAGTACCCAGCCACTAGAGACTGACAACTGCCTGGATTTCATTATTGGATAAAATGAAAATATGAAAAGATGTCCAAATACGTAGGTCGCAATTATAGCTATTGAGGCATAATCACTCAAACGGACAGTCTACAGTGAGACATAGGCAAAACAATTCTCTAGATCTGTGTAGATTGTAGAATTAACATGTATTAAACTTTTTCGATCAGTTATTTTGGTAATTCAGATGTGTATATAACACATTAAAACAACATTTTTTAAAATGTTTTCTCCGTTAAGTCACTGTCTCCATTAAATTCCCCCCTCTGGACAAAAAAAAAAAAAAAAAAAGGCAGAAAATGACTTAACATTATACTTTTACTTGCTCATTTAATGGAATAACAATCAGATGTGGTTTAGAATTAATTGATTGTACATTTTGAACTAAATTTTTCTCTTTTGCTTTTATTTTTCGGATACTAAATTTCAATTCCAGAGGCAGATGTAACTGTGAAATGCAGGACAGAAATCCCATTTCATCATTTTGAGAGCTTCATAATGAAATATAAGTTTCTTTTTCAAAATTCATCTTTCAATTGTCAAGCATGCAACCAACACTTCTTGAAAAAAAAAAAAAAAAGTAAGTATTTCACATAATTCATCTCTGAGTGAAAATATCTGCTCAGTTACCTGTAAGAAGGATTTCAACAGTATTATTTATTAATTGTATTTGAATATATTGACATGGTAAAAGCAATGTAATAGTGAGATGGAAATTGGTAACTGCGCATCTTTGTTATTCAGCAAATACAATGAAATATCCACTGACTGACAAAGATTTTCCAGCTCATGTTTTTAAACGCACTCATGTTCTAGCATAAACAATAAAGATGGATGAGAATTAACGGAATCAAACCTTTCTGCTCAGTTTTCCATTCTCTTTTAAAGTAACATCGGCGGTGATGTGTATTGCAAATAATGTCTCTTATGATAAATTGTATGTGATTCTTTTTGTTGGTTAAATGACAAAATGAACTTATAAAAACATCAGCACTGCACACAATCATGTGCATCTAGTGATAAGCAGTTTACTGTAATATGCAGGTCAAAGATTTACAGGAACACTAGAAGCGTCAAAGAAGCGTAATTTATGACATCGGTAACTTTTATAGCAACACATGCTGATCGAAGTCCATCAGGGAAAGCGAGGAGGTTTATGACTAAAAGTCATGTGAACCATGTAAAACTACAGTTGCTTAACATCGTGTCTAACAGATTTTGAGAAATGTTGATTTCATAAAGTCAAAGAAAGACAACAAAGAGAGAGGAAGTACAAAAACAAAAAAGCTATTTTATTGATTTTTTTTTTTTTCCCCACTCTGAAACTTGAACCAACATTCTTAACCTGACAGATATAGGTCCTATAGAGAAGGAACAGAGAAATGGCAATGCAACTAAAAGGCACGCTATATAGTACAACAATGATATTCTGCGTTTAATTGTGTTTGTTTTAACAGCTAAATCCTTTGGGCAGGAAAGAATGACGAAAAATGTATATACATGAAATGATTTGGACACATTAGTATTTTCACTATGCTGAGAAGGAAATAAGACTAAAAATGCACTGGAAACTGTAGCTTTGGTCTTAGAAATGGTGTATTTTGTACATTGTATGCATGTGTCCAGAGAAATGACAACTAAATTCACAAACCCATGTACTAACAGGCCTATTGTAACACTTCCAACATTCCCTGAGAGGGACCTAATGAATCAACAAAAGCATAAATCAACAAAATACTCATATTCAAATGCTAGTAAGTATTACCAAAAAAAAAAAGAAAAAAAAAAAAAAAAAAAAAAAGTGTCCCTTTATAACACTGTGCCAAGTGCAAGAGTGTGACTTATTAGTTCTGCTAATTAAAAAAAAAAAAAAAAAAAAAAAAAAAAAAAAAAAAAATTATTGTGCCAGGATACTTTTCACTTTCGGCAACAAACAAATTTCCACAAGAGTACAATTACAGAATTAATTGAGCATTTACATTCAATGGTTAATAAACAAAGGATTCCTAATTCTAAAATTGCATCATTCATTCATAATAGTTCACATGAATATAAGTCACAGCAACCAGAACTGAGCATCCTTAGAGCAAGAAACTGCATCAAAACTCCCATAAAAAGGGGAATTTTTTTTTTCTTCCATGCATTTAACATACAGCACAATGCCAGGTTATTTAGACAGCCTGTGCTTACACTAAACAACTGAATCATGCCTGTTGACATTGCTTTGAGTGTGATTAAGCAGAAATATACCACATCATTCATAAAAAGGTTAAATCGTACACAGGAAGTGATTAGAGCAATCAAACGTGTTAGAAACTGGGGTATCATCAGCGTTTAAGCTCCAGCAAGTGAGGAGGGTTGAGCAGTTTGCAGGGCAAAAGAGGAAGCCAACAGGACCAGAAGAGAGAGAAGGAGCAAATAAATGGTAAAGAACTAGCCGGGGTTAGAGGTAAGATGGCAGCAGATTGGGTTGTTATACAGACTGGTAACCAGTGCGACTCTTCCGCCGGCCAATCAGGTAAGAGATAAGCACTAGGATGATTAGGAAGCTGAGAGCCACACCCACAGCAATGGGAACGAGAAAACTCAAATCAGAATCCAGAAAGCATTCCTCAGCTGGGAGAAAAGGGAGAAAGAAAGGGGTGGTGAGTGACTTTGGAAATAACAGTACCGTTAGGCACTCAAATGATTTTGTAATTCAGAATGGACAATTCAGTCAGATTGATGTAGAACAGGTGTTCTATTATGTGCCATACAGGCCTACCTAATAAATCACATTACAAAATGTATTGGCAAGAGAATACAAATTTATATAAAATATGACTCATTTCAAAATAATTTTCAGGTGCACAAACTGAAATTACTTGATTTCTGAAGTTCTGCAAGATTTGCCAGCACTTGCACGGACAATTTACAAATTCTCTGATTATTATTATGAATCAAATTGCTCATAGCCAGAGGTTTGACTTCTCTTTCTTCCAATGACATAGGCCAGTAAGACAATAATAATGAGGACAGCCAGGGCAACTCCCACCGCTATAGGGACAATGAAGTTATCAGGTTCATCTGCTTTGCAATCCTCAGCTGAAAATAAAGAGAATGAGTGAGGGAAAAAACAAAAAAAAAAACAAAAAGAAAAAGCCATTATGGTTTTAAACTGCAATAGAAACACATCTGAAACATTTTTACATTTGCATGAAAGTTGTTAAAGGGTGAAAAGATGGCCCACACCAGTTATATACGCACACAATTGTCTTTCTTCATTTATTGCAGCTAAAAGCCAATTAAAACAGCCATTTTCATTGCAAAACAAAACAACCAATCTCATGAAACATCAAATACTAGGGCAGTCAGATAAAGAATCCC